>NC_044550.1:121441542-122163259 GCF_007565055.1 Rhinopithecus roxellana | reverse complement strand
GAACTGGCCAAAGGGAGAGTTCACTAATCAAAGAGGAATGGTGTTGTGGCAGAGTGAGCTCTGGAATTAGATTTATAAAGGTCAAATCTTTGGCACTACTTTACTACTTCTTTAAATTTCAAACAATAATTAGTTCTTATTGCCTTACCTGTGCAATGGAGCTAGTGATACTTTTGGCCTATCTCTTAACACTATTAAGATTATATCCTTTGCCCACTTTTTGATGGGGTTGTTTTTTTCTTGTAAATTTGTTTGAGTTCTTTGTAAGTTCTGGATATTAGCCCTTTGTCAGATGAGTAGATTGCAAAAATTTTCTCCCATTCTGTAGGTTGCCTGTTCACTCTGATGGTAGTTTCTTTTGCTGTGCAGAAGCTCTTTAGTTTAATTAGATCCCATTTGTCAATTTTGGCTTTTGTTGCCGTTGCTTTTGGTGTTTTAGACATGAAGCTTGTCATCACTGGCCATCAGATAAATGCAAATCAAAACCACAATGAGATACCATCTCACACCAGTTAGAATGGCAATCATTAAAAAGTCAGGAAACAATAGGTGCTGGAGAGGAGGTGGAGAAATAGGAACGCTTTTACACTGTTGGTGGGATTGTAAACTAGTTCAACCATTATGGAAAACAGTATGGCGATTCCTCAAGGATCTAGAACTAGAAATACCATATGACCCAGCCATCCCATTACTGGGTATATACCCAAAGGAGTATAAATAATGCTGCTATAAAAACACATGCACACGTATGTTTATTGTGGCACTATTCACAATAGCAAAGACTTGGAATCAACCCAAATGTCCATCTGTGACAGACTGGATTAAGAAAATGTGGCACATATACACCATGGAATACTCTGCAGCCACAAAAAAGGATGAGATTGTGTCCTTTGTAGGGACATGGGTGCAGCTGGAAACCATCATTCTCAGCAAACTATCGCCAAGAACAGAAAACCAAACACTGCATGTTCTCACTCATAGGTGGGAACTGAACAATGAGATCACTTGGACTCTGGAAGGGGAACATCACACATCGGGACCTCTTATGGGGAGAGGGGTGAGGGGAGGGATTGCATTGGGAGTTATACCTGATGTAAATGACGAGTTGATGGGTGCTGACGAGTTGAGGGTGCAGCACACCAACGTGGCACAAGTATACATATGTAACAAACCTGCACGTTATGCACATGTACCCTAGAACTTAAAGCATAATAATAAAAAAAAAGATTATAATAAAACAAGATCCCTAATGTACCTTGTAAACAGTAAGACACACACAAAATAAGTAGTTACTCTTGTTCAGATGAACTCATTTATTTTAGCAGAAGGAAAGCACAAAGATGCCCTAGAAAACTCCCATTGTTATAAAGAGGTATGTAAGTGCTTAACAGAGGCCTTCGAAAGACAAGATCTCTCCCCTGTTACTAAATCTATGGAATAATGTAGAAAACAGCCTGCTGAAAAAGACAAATTTAGTTGGGGAAAGGATATATTAATAGCATTTATTGAAAAACTTGATATAGTCTGAGTTCAGTGGCTCATGCCTGTAATCCCAGTATATTTGGAGGTCCAGGTGGGGGAATATTTTTGCATATAAAAGATAATCTTGAAAATCTTAAACCCAGGAGTTTGAGACTAACCTGGGCAACACAGTGACACTTCACCTCTTAAAAAAGGGAGAGAGAGAGAGAGAGAGAAAAATTGATTATCTCCAACTTTGATTTTAAAAGCTATGCAAGGTATAGATGGAAATAGTGGTCACTAATTTAGTTTACAACATATTTCCAGTTATTGAGAGTTCATTTTTCCACAGTTGATATAGTGACAAGCAACATTTGAATGGTTGCTACTCTGCCAGTGTATCTTCCTAGTAGTGACAATGAACAGGGTTCATAGGCAATGGAAGTGATTAATAAACAGTTCTTGCTCAAATTTTGGAGTCGATTGTTGGCACTGCATAGTCTGTCTATCCTTAATAGCACAATGCAATTTTACAAATGAAAATAGTGAGTTCCAGATCAAATATATTACTCATTAAAGTTTATGCAGCTTTTATGTAATAGACATTGGCTACAACCCTAGATACATTTAATTTTAAGACCAATCTCTATTTGCTATGATGCTAGCTCTCACAGTGTGATTGAAACTTGGAGGCCAACCTCAGTTGATCTCTGATGACTGAGTTAATGCCCCTCCTCAGAAGAGATCTTAGAGAAAGTGCTTGACAAGGGTAAGGACATTGCCCAGAAAAGCCTTAGGAGGGACAAGCTAGGATAAGAAAAAGGAAAAACAGACTGGAAGACAAAGTAACTATTTATTCTGTGAAATGAAACTAGTAAACAGTAGCCAGTTGAGTTCCATTTTTGTAAGATCCAAATTCATGAATTCATGCAGTAGTAAGGACTACCATGTTCCAGAAACTCTTCTGTGGAAAACAATGATAAGTAACTTACATAATGACAGGTAACTCATATGAATGAACAAAAGTTCTTGCCCTTGGGAAACCTATGTTTTGACAGGATTCAGAATTGATACAATGTATATGGGAATGCTTTATATATTCTAAAATAGAATTATTGTATAGTATAGGTAATACTTTAAAGATAAAGGGATTGTTTGCCATGAGAAGATTTCTAAGAAAATATATTCATAACAGGAATATTTGGGGAACAAAGAAAACAATAAGAAACCACATTAGATAACATTAATTGAATGTGTACCATAAATTCTTAAAAACTTGTTATGAGATAAGCACTAGTATTTGACAGATTTCTAGCTGGAAAACATATTTTTACAGCCAAAACACTCTGTATGGTAACATAGTTATTTTAAGGCAGTAACATGGGTGCCTGTGTCCAAGGTGCTGAAATGTATTTGATTTTGACTAATTTGAACAATTCGTATCATTAATTTTTCTCACTATGCAATTTAAATATTTTCTGTGATGCACTATTTAGGAAAGTAAGACTTTATGAATGATTTTTCTAATGACAGCACTGTTTATCAAGAGCATTTAATGAATGATATGCCACAATAGGTTGTTTCTTGCTGTGAATGTCTAGAAACACCAGGTATTATAAAATGAATAATGCTTTTGCCTTTTAGCCCCACATATTTAACACCTGAACACACTAAGTAATATTTAAAATGCAAAAGTTTTATTTTGAGATATTTATTAACAATTATTTCATTTGATGTATACTATGTACATCTTGTGTACATAATCTTATGTAATATGATTACTACATTGGCAGGTGCTTCTTCAGTTCCGATTCCTTTTCTACATTTTCTACTGGGTTTGGGAAACCTCTATATAAATATATCAGTACTCCAAAAATTAAAATAAACTCAACAAGTCTCATCATGTTATCTCCAAAATTTGCCCTGGTTGGTCTCAAACTCCTGGGTTTAAGATTTTCAAGATCATCTCTTACATGCAAAAGCATTCTCTCACCTCAACCCCCCAAAGTGCTGGAATTACAGGCATGAACCATTGAACCCATCTTGTATCACAGGTTTTCAATAAATGGTAACTATATCTTTTTTCCAACTAAAGTTATCTTGCTCAGCAGCCTGTTTTCTATGCCATAAACATCTTCCAGGTAACTCAAAGAGCAGAGAAAATCATAAAAGAAGGAGGAATTGGTCTCAGCCATGAGCAATTGAGGCTTAGTCTTTCCCAAACCTTCAGATAAATATATAGGATACTGCCCATAATTTTCCACCTGAGAGATACCACAGAAAGAACCGTAGATTCATCACTTCCCTTTCCTCATTGGTTGAGAGTTTACTCAGACATTTTTAACTACCGGCACTTCCAGGTAGCAACTTTGTGCATGCTGATCAGGCTGCCATCTGACTGTTTCTCTCACCATTGTACCAGAGCAGAAAGCACATGATGGAAGTTACAGCGTTGAGTTGAGAAACTGTCATCTTGAAGGAATTCCAGATCTGCACACAATTATTTCTTGACTCTAGGACTAGAATGAGTGGCCTCAAGTAAATGAAGTTAGCCTCAAGAGACGTTGGTCCACCAGATAAACTGTTAAAGAAGCAGAATATTTAAAATTCCAGAGTGGGAAAGAACTGGGAACATTTAAAGGAGTTAAAGAAAGCCAGTTGACCTGGAGACCAGCAGAGGGAGATGAAGGTGGAATATCAGGAGAAACATAAAGGATAATTACATGACATAGTTTTGTATTCTGTTATCAATCAAAGCAGATTTAAGTATTTGAAATGTGCTACACAAGGGATGGGTTTTTTCCTGAACCATGATCTTGTATTTTCAGTACCCATTGCTGAATGTATAATTTTCTGTCTGTTTCCCAATTTAGAGTCTTGAAAGTGAGGATTAGACTGCCAAGATTATTTTTTAACACCCAGAAAATATCATTTTAGATTATAGGATATTCAAAAGAATAGCTCCCCTTGGATCAGGAGGTCATTTATGATTTGCAATCAACTGTATTTAAACAAGTCCAAGGGACAGCAGGTGCCATGATTGACATCTCTAATGTAGATGGTGTAGGGAATTTCTGAATTATATTAACCCACTAGATAATAGGGAAATATGTTCCAAGACATTCTTATTCAGCCTGCTTGGGAATGCAGAGAAGCACTGCTTTCACTAATAAACTATCAGTGGTATCTACATGATCTATAGACAAAAAGGCGACTTGAGTGTTCTATCATTGAATGTGAGGAAACGGAAAAAAATAGCACTGGAATTTAGAATCTAAGTAATAATCTATATTTTTGCTAAACCTTTAGTTTGGGAATCTTACTGAATTTTATATGCGAAAACCATAATAATGCACAACTCACATCTCCCGCCATGGAAAGCATAGTTGACCAGTAACCCACGCTGCTGCCCCTCTGAATCTACTACAGTATTTGTACTGAGGATACTTTTCTTTCAAGTTGTACCCAGCCAGTGAATGAGCATGATGAACATCACAATTCCAAGACATTTCTAGGAGACCAAGTACTCCTCTCACAGGTGAATTGGCTTGAGGACTCCTCCATGGCCTGACCAAATGTTTCTTGGAGCTGTGCTGTAGTCACAGAATCCTCCCACCCAATTCTTTCTTTATTTCCCTCACAGGTGTTAGACATGCATCACAGTCTGAGGCTCTTCCTTTCTTCTCTGGCTGTTTCTTTCATCCTTCTCTGGCATTCCTCCTAATGAATCTCTCACATATCTCTTTTCACGTTGGATTCATCTTCTTGAAGAAACCAACTATCATAAGATACATATTTCCCTGTACTTCACTGCTACATATGCACCAAGGAAGGAAGGAATTCCTTTACAAGATGAGCTTCTTGTATTTACTTCAAAGAAGACACATAAAAAAGATTACTAAAACATACCTATTGTTTGGAACCCAGTAATATAAATAAAAAATATATTGATTATCTGGTGAGATGAGATCATCTAGTTATTCTCAATAATATCAACTGTATTTTAAATGCTTTGGTGGCTCTTAGTTTTGAAAGTTGGATCTTAAGAGTCCAAGTGTTTCTACTCTAATTGTTAGGTCTGGAAGATGTCATGCTGTGTCTGAAAAAAGTTACTGAAAATGTAATAAATAGCAGATGGTATTGGAAGGACTTTTGATTCAGATTTTCAAAATGAGATTCAAAATACTTGGACTGCATCCAAATGTGAGAGAACTGGGAATCGAGAACTGGAGTCTTAGATTTAATGTGATTGAATAGAGTAAATGAATGGTGCTCTGTTTGGCTCTAACCAAACATTTTTTCATGGTTTTTATAAGAATACTAAGTGTAATATATATACAATGAACACTATTAATAGAAGCACAGTTCAGAGTTTCACAAACCAAATAAGGAAAACAAAAAGCATTTTATAACTTGAAATTAGTTAAACTACCCTTGTGTAAATTTCCATTGAAATTCAATGTTGAACATTCAGTGAAGATGTTTCATAGTTATTTACAAGCGTTGAAAGTTAAAAGTAATAATAGAATAATCCAGGGAGGCAAAAGAAAAAAATCTGAGTCCAAAGTTTTCACATGTTTCTTTGATTTTGGTGGCTTCTGACCACTAAAATCAATGCCAAAGAAATCATACTTAGATTTCAACATATTTGAATAGGAACAAAAACAGTAGCCAGATTCCTCAAGTACTTTGTGATTATCCTAAAAATGTTAATTATTTCCATTTTTCAATTTATTAGAAAATTTGAAGTTTGTTAAAATTGCTCTTGATTTTTATGACTGTTTAAAGCATTAGTTCATTAATAGCTGTTCTCATTAATGCTGAGGGCAATTTGGCTTCAATATATTACTTTGCTAATGTATTTTGAGATAATAGTATGTTTATGGCATTTCAGTAATTTGGAAATAAAATATTATTCTAAAACAATATCACTTAGAAAATGATTCCATTATGTTTATTATATCTCAAATACACAGTCACAGTTCGTACTATTTCTGTAAATTGCTTCTTGTTTTTTTGTTTTGTTTTGTTTTAATGGAAGTAACCACATTTCTCTTACTATTCTCCACATCAAACCATAAAAGAAGGACGTCTACACACATACAGTTTATCATTCATACATGTGCATGCACACACACACTATTTAATTTGAGGTGAATGTAAAATGAAAAAATACGTGATTTGGAGCAAAGACCATGGGTATTGTTTTTGCCACCAGCCTCATCTAAATTCAAATCTCACTCTACCATTTACCAGCAATATGACCTGAAACACACAACTCTAGTATTAAGACCTTCAGTACTACTGGAATTTAATGAAATCATGTATCAAGCATTGTCATTATTTAATCCCATGTTGACAATGAATTTTCTCTTTGACCTGGTTCTATTTCCTACCTTCACCTTCATCTCCAGCCTGGAATTTTTCAAATAATAGAATTCAATAAAAACAGTTCATATGCTTTTCCAGATGGCCGTGAAAAAACATATACTGCATGAAACTTTCTTGTGGGAAAGAAAATTAAAGAGAAAGATTGTATAAGCTTACATATTCAAATTGGAATAAATTTTTATGAATTGTAAAAACTAATATTTATTGAAAACCTTTAGTACATGTTTTTTCAATATATTACTTGATTTGAAATGTCTTCAATATTGGTAAATTTGCCTGAAATAAATAATTAATAAATTATTCTTTTTGAACTTTTTTCCTTGAAATATTAGAAATAGATTTGTATATGAACACATTTATTACCATGATATTTTTTCGAAGTCTTGAGCTAACTTAAATTGTCACTGTATGAGATATCATACTAAATATTCAACCTGCAGAAATGAAAATCTAGCATCAGGAAAATGCTCTCTGAAGCTATATCTTCGTGATCTCTGTGAGGTATTGCCAATCACACTCTTGAATTGCCATTTCAGAAGATTCTAGTAACATGTCTCTGTAGTATTCTCTGTCAGCCATGGAATTATGTTTACTGAATTTTGTTTGATTGAGTTGTCTGTAAGAATGTGTTGCTTCTACACACGAATGCAACAGAGTTACAGTTTTCTTAGTACTATTTATTTTCATAATTTAAAATAAATTTTCTGTGAAAGATGAATAGTTTTAAACTATATTTCAATTGTGTCCATTGAAATATTGAAATTATTCACTGTTTAATTTCTCCGGCTTCAGTGCCTTTTTCCCTTAATTCACATTGCTCTTGTTTTGTAGCTAATACTTTCATGTCAATCTCAGATATTCCATACTGCCTCGTTACCATCGTGTAATTGTACAAAGTATTCCCAGATGCTTCAAGTAGTTCTCTAGCTGATGTTTTATCTTCCCTACCTTTCCAACTTTTGTTACATGAGTGTTGTTCTTTATTTTCACTTCATTTGCCAGTGTTTCTTGTTTGTGTTTTTGTTTTCTATTTTACTTTTAAAATTGCTTACCTGCGAACAGAGAGAAAAAAACAGTGTTTCTCCTATTCTCTTATATAGTCCTTCAGCACTACATTTCTGACACCAGATGTGTGGCAGTATTTTTCCACATACCAGACAATTTTCCAGCAGACATCAGCTGGGTGTCTCTAATTTGATTCAATTCTAACGTTAACTGCCTATAGATAGAGTAAGATCCGACAAGTTAAGGGCTCAGTCCCACAAGACTGCCCCCAATGTTTGACACCAGTCACAAAAAATAGTAGGATATCACCTATGCTTCTGACCTACCAGCCATAATCTGAGATCCCATTGCCCTTTTCTTGGATTTGATCAATTTGCTAGAGTGGCTCACAGAACTCAGTAACATTTACTTACATTTACTGATTTATTAATAAACGATACAGATGAACAATAAAAGCTCTAAGTTTATAATCATGGCTTGGTCTTTCTAGGAATGAGCACTCATCCAGGAGCACACCAAGAGTCGCCCCATTAGATAAAAAGATGCTCCTATCACCGAGGAAATTCCAAGTGAGTTAAGAGCTCTGCATCAGATTCTTCTATCATTCAGGAAATTATAAAGGTCTTAGGAGCTCTGTGTCAAGAACCAGTTCAGATATCAAATATTAGAACAAAAGATTCTCCTGGAACCCCTAACTTTCAAGAAATGCAAAGGTTGTAGAAGTTATGTTCTAAGGACTCTGGGGAGAGATCTAATATTTATATTTATTATTTATTGCTTGTATTTGTCAAATTAACTCATATTTTGTTTATAAATATAAAATATTCTGTCTTTATCTGTATTATTTTTCTATTTTCCATTGTTTATGTTCATTTTATTATTTTATTGAATTATTATTCAATCCATGTTCTTTCTTTCTAGTTGATAATGATAGTATTAAATATTGTTCATTTGCATGATGAAATACACCTTTCGTTCCATTATTTTAAAAATAATTTTTCTAACATTTGTTACATATATATGTCTCTGTGTATATGTACATGATATTTAACCAGTATAATTATGACTTTTAGTTTTCTCTGGAATCTTTATTTCAATGACACTTTTATATAATAATTATTAATTACTTCTTATGTGGTAGCTATTTGAACCTTGGTTTTATTTATGAAGTCAATATGGAGGACAGGCATGTATATATATGTGAAATATATAAATGTGTGTTTATTTATAAAAGTTACTGCCTATAATAAGTGCTCTAATGTGAATAAATGGGGCTCAATGTGAGGGGGTTCCCACATTTATGAGGTACACAAAAGATGCTTCCATTGGAGTACAATTAGGCTTAGATTGAAAAGATAAGAAGGGACCTAGAAATCATAAGGGAAAGAATAGTCTAGGCTAAAACACCTTAGGGGTGTGAACACCTTAGGGCCTAGAAATCATAGGGAAAGAACAGTCTAGGCTGAAATAACAGCTTCTTAGCTATGAACACCTTAGGGTCTTTAAAATGGCACTAGAGAAACTTGTAGATGTTGGCAAGGTCAGATATTGCAGAGCCTTCTAGGAAATAAGTGCCTGATTTAATTTATATGAAAAACAAAAACAGAAAATGGCTCAAGCTGCTCTGTGGAAAATTGATTGCAATGAACAAGAGTGGAAGTAGAAAAACCAGAATATTGAGCCAATTTAGTAATTCAGGAGAAGTAATGAAAATGGTGTTCCCTATTTTGGAGCAGTACAGCTAGAGGAAAATGAATTATGGAGGTAGAAACAACAGATATATAGTATATGTGTATGTTTTTTCCCAGAATCTTGAAAGAAATTTTCATGTCAATGCCATTAGTTAGGATAAATGACACTAGTTAGAAATGCATATTCCTTTCAGTTTGCTACCATATTTACCAGTCTACCAGCCTCAAATAGGCTGATTTAGAAATTAAACATTTAGGTAACCTATTTGGGTTAGAAGCCATTTAAGGAGATGAATATATATATTCACGCATTCATGAAGCTTACATTCATTCAGCATAATTGGAGGGATAATATATATAAATATATAGGTTACAGCATTAATATTACTAAGGAATCCTGGCTCCATCACTTGGAGTTTCTTAACTTCTAATGAAAAGAAGTTGTAGCAGTTACTATTACTGTTTAACAAAGTACACCATAACTTACGGCATGAAGCAATAACATTAACAGACTCAGTTTTTGTAGATCAAGAATTTAGATATAGCACAGTGGGGGAGGTGGGATGGTTTATCCTGACTATACCTTGCCTGGGGCATCAGCAGGGAAGATTTGAAATCTAGAGGTGATTCAGTACCTGATGGCAGGAGTTTTCTGGGGTCATCTTTACTCACATGTGGAGTAGTTGATTCTGGTTGTCAACTGAGACCTTTGATGGCCTAATGGCTAGAAAACCTATGCACTACCTCTCTCATGTGATCTCTGAGTATGGGCTATTTTGGGCTCCCTCACAGTATGCTGGCTTGTTTGCTGAACCAGGTACCTCAAGAGAATCAAGCAAATGTGTTATCTTTTGTGATCTAACACTGCAATACTCATAACATTACTTCTACCAGAGTCCCAAGTCTACCAGGATTATAAAGAAATAACAGGTCTGACCTCTTAATGGAAGTTAGGTCAAAGTTGCATCACAAGAACGCATGCATTGGGGAATATTTTTGGAACCATTTCTGGAAAATACAACTTACCATGCATGTAGTTTTAGTAAATAATGGAACTCTGGATGTATGATAGACTATACCTACCTTTCAAAAAGCCAGAAACATCTTTACTTCATTGAATATATCATTTTAGTTTAAATGTTACTTTAATTTTCATCTTGACAGTTTAAGGAATGCAGGTCATGGTTGAAAACTACATCATTTAAAGACCATTAAGAAACATACACTTTGCAGAAAAGTAGAGAAAGCATTTCAGTTTCTTATTAGCTTTTCCTATGATGAATCACATAATGAATCAGCTTTACACTAGGAAGTCAGCATGGCTCAATAAACCAATCAATGAACTAAGGCTTGAGCATATGGTAAATATACCCTACTCTCCCCAAGATATTTTAAGCCTCATCAAAACAGTCCAAACCAGATGCATGTCTATTTTTTTTTATTGCAACTGTAAAATCCATACCAGAAATGATTTTTAACCCTATGGAAGTTCTTAAAATATATTCACATCCATTCTTGAATGTTTGCTTTCCTAACTTTTCAGCTTATCAATTAGAATATATTGGATTTAGCTCAAGAAAAAGTGAGAAAACCTGTAGTACAATTGGCTTTTCATGATATTTACTGGCAAAGGTTAAGAGAATGCTAAAAGTATTGAATTATGACCCACATGTATATTGATACCAGTACATTCTTCTTCTAACATACACCCAGTGTAATAGAATATGGAAGAGAAAGGTTATAAGAAGCACATTAAACTAGCCATGGCTGTCAGTTAATAATACTTTGCTGCAGGCAAGTCACCTTACTAAGTGCTTATCTCCATTTACTTCCTTTAATGTTCGCGGTAAGCCTATACAGTATCTTAAATAAACGGAGTTTTTTTTTTTTTTTTTTTTTTTTTTTTTTTTTTTTTTTTTTTGTGTGTGTGTGTGTGTGTGTATGTGTGTGTGTGTGTGTTTTACTCTATTCATGAAGACAAGAAATTCTGGAATACACAGCCTGAAGCACATATGGAAATTTAGAGGTAGATAAATAACCTTTCTGTACATTCACTTTTGCATCTCCAAGATTTGTTTCTGAATAACAGAGAAGGGGAAGACCAAACCTGAAATTCCAAGGATTGATGCTACACACCAGCCTAGTATATTCCTTAAGAAGTAAGAAAAAAGAAGTGGTCTGTCGTTAACAGAAAGACCACTCAGACACTTTCTAATATCTTGTTCATTAGACCTGGGTCATATGATCACTTTTAGACTATATACAAATGTTTGGTATAATACTTTTTCTTCCTTTGCCTCTATAGTAGAGAAAAGCTAGGGACTGTGTATATGTTAGCACCTCGCAGTGTCTGCTGCACATCCTCTATGATCAGGGCTTTTATTTTTATCCACATTTTACAGTTGAGAAGAGTGTGGCTTGGAGAGCTTAAGTAGTTTTCCCAGAGCTATATTGTCACTTACTAATGGAGCTGGACTAGAAACTGGGCTTGTGAATTTAGACTCACATTTTCATTGGGTACACAGTATTGGTTGTTATTACTATTGTGGGTCCAAAAGTCATCATTACAAGAAAAAGGGTTGAAAAGTGCATTTCATGCAAATGGATACCAAAAGAGAACAGGAGCAGGTATCCTTATTTCAGACAAAACAAACTTTAAGGCAACAGCAGTTAAAAGAGACGAAGAGTGACATTATGCAATGGTAAAATGTCTTGGCCAACAGGAAAATATCACAATTCTAAACGTATATGTACCTAACCCTGGCACTCCCAAATTTATAAACCAATTACTAATAGACCTAAGAAATGAGATAGCAACACAATAATAGAGGGTGTCTTCAGTACTCCATTGGCAGTACAAGACAGTTCATCAAGACAGGAACTCAACAAAGAAACAATGAATTTATAGTATACCTTGGAACAAATGGACTTAACAGATATATACAAGACATTTCATCCAACAACCGCAGAGTACACATTCTATTCAACAGTGCATGGAACTTTCTCCAAGGTAGGCTATATGATAGCTCACAAAATGAGCCTCAAAAATTTTATGAAAATCAAAATTACATCAAGCGCTCTCTCAGACCACAGTGGAATAAAACTGGAAATCAACTCCAAAAGGAAACTTTAAAACCATGCAAAGACCTGGAAATTAAATAACTTGCTTCTGAATGGCATTGGGTGAAAAATGAACTTGAGAAGGAAATTCAAAAGTTCTTCAAACTGAATAACAATAATGACACAACCTACTGAAACTTCTGAGGCCAGGTACAGTGGCTCACACCTGTAATTCCAGCCCTTTGGAGGCCGAGGCAGGTGGACAACCTGAAGCTGAGCATTCGAGACCAGCCTGGCCAATATGGTGAAAACCAGTCTCTACTAAAAATACAAAAAAGTAGCCTGGTATGGTGGCAGACACCTGTAATCCCGGCTACTTGGGAGGCTGAGGCAGGAGAATCGCTTGAATCCGGGAGGTGGAGGTTGCAGTGAGCCAAGATCATACCATTGCACTCCAGCCTGGACACAACAGAGTGAGACTTCTTCTCAAGAAAATAAATAAAAACAAACAAACAAACAAACAAACAAACAACAACAAAAACTTCTGGGATACAGCAAAGCTAGTGCTAAGAGGAAAGTTCTTAGCCCTACACACCTATATAACAAAGACTGAAAGAGCACAAACTGACATTCTAAGGTCACACCTCAAGGAACTAGAGAAACAAGAACAAACCAAGCCCAAACAAAGCAGAAGAAAGGAAATAACCAAGATCCAAGCAGAACTAAATGAAATTGAAACAAAAAAAAATTTACACAAGATAAATGAAACAAAAAGCCGGTTCTTTGAAAAGAGAAATAAAATTGATAGACCATTAACAAGATTACCCAAGAAAAGAGAGAAAATGCAAATAACCTCACTAAGAAACAAAACAGGAGATATTACACTGACACCACTGAAATACAAAACATCATTTAAGGCTCGTATGAACACCTTTATGCACATAGACTAGAAAACCTAGAAGAGATGGATAAATTTTTGGGAAAATACAACCCTCCTAGCTTAAATCAGGAAGAGTTAGATACCCTAAACGGACCAATAGCAAACAGCAAGATCGAAATGGTAATTTAAAAATTACCAACAGAAAAAGTCCAGGACTATACGGATTCACAGCAGAATGTTACCAGACTTTCAAAGAAGAGTTGGTACCAATCCTTTTGACACTATTCCACAAGACAGAGAAAGAAGGAACCCTCACTAATTTATTCTATGAAGCCAGCATCACTTTATTACTAAAACCAGGGAAGCACATAACAGAAAAAAAAAAAAAAAAAAAAAGAAAGAAAGAAGGAAAGAAAGAAAGAAAGAAAGAAAGAAAGAAAGAAAGAAAGAAAGAAAGAAAGAAAGAAAGAAAGAAAGAAAGAAAGAAAATTACAGACTAATCAATATCCTTGATGAACATAGATGCTAACATCCTTAACAAAATACTAGTTAACCAACCAAATCCAACAACATATCAAAAAGATAACCCACCACGATCAAGTGGGTTTCATACCAGGGATGCAGGGAGGGTTTAACACACACAAATCAGTAAATGCGATATGCCACATAAACAGAATTTAAAACAAAAATCACATAATCATCTCGATAGATAAAGAAAAAGCATTAGAGAAAATCAAGCATCCTTTATGATTAAAATTCTCAGCAAAATAAGCATACAAGGGACATACCCTAATGTAATAAAAACCATCTATAGCAAAGCAACAGCCAACATAACACTGAATGGGGAAAAGTTGAAAGCTTTCCCTCTGAAAACTGGAACAAGACAGATGCCCACGTGCACCACTGACCTTCAACATAGTATTGGAAGGCCTATTGAAAACTCTAAAGATTCCTCCAGAAATCTCCTAGAACTGATTAAATAATTCAGCAAAGTTTCCAGAGATTAATGTACACAAATCAGTAGCTCTTCTATAAATCAACAGCGACCAAGTGGAGAATCAAATCAAGACCTTAACCCCTTTGATAAGAGCTGCAAAAAAATAAAAATACTTACGAATATACCTAACCAAGGAGTCAAAAGATCTCTGCAAGAAAAACTACAAACACTGTTGAAAGACACAGATGACACAAACAAATGGAAACACAACCCATGCTCATGGATGGGTAGAACCAATATTGTGAAAATGATCATACTACCAAAAGCAATCTACAAATTCAATGCAATCCCCATCAAAGTACTACTAACAGTCTTCACAGAATTAGAACAAACAATTCTAAAATTCACATGGAACCAAAAATGAGCCCACATATCCAAAGCAAGACTAAGCAAAGGTGGCATTACACTACCTGATTTCAAACTATACTATAAGGCCATAGTCACCAAAACAGCACTGTACTGGTATAAAAATAGGCACATAGACCAAGGGAACAGAATAGAGAACCTAGAAATAAGCCCAAATACTTACAGCCAATTGATCTTCAACAAAGCAAGCAAAAACATAAAGTTCGGAAAGAACACCCTTTTCAACAAATGGTACTGGGATTATTGGCTATCCACATGTAGGAGAATGAAACTGGATCCTTAACTCTCACTGTAAACAAAAATTAACTCAAGATGAATGAAGGACTTAAATCTAAGACCTGAATCTATACAAATTCTAGAAGATAACATTGGAAAAAAACCCTTCTAGACATTGGCTTAGGCAAGGATTTCATTACCAAGAACCCAAAAGCAAATGAAATAAAAACAAAGATAAATAACTGGGAACTAATTAAACTAAAGAACTTTTGCATGATAAAAGGGGCAGTCAGCAAAGTAAACAGACAATCCACAGAGTAGGTGAAAGTCTTCACAATCTATACATCTCACAAAGGACTAATATGCAGAATTTAAAACAAACTCAATCAAGTCAGTAAGAAAAAAATAAAACAATTCCAAAAACAAGTGGGCTAATGACATGAATATAGACAATTCTCAAAATAAGATAAACAAATGACCAAAAAACATATGAAAAAATACTCACCATCACTAATGGTCAGAAAAGTGCAAATCAAAACCACAATGCAATACCATTTGACTCCAGCAAGAATGGCCATAATAAAAAAATCACAAAACAGTAGATGTTGGCATGGATGTGGTGAACAGGGAACACTTCTACACTGCTGGTAGGATTGTAAACTAGTACAGCCACTACAGAAAACAGTGTGGAGATTTCTTAAATAACTAAAAGTAGAACTGCCATTTGATCCAGCAATTCCACTACTGGTTATCTACCCAGAGGAAAAGAAGTAATTATTTGAAAAGGATACTTGCACATGCACGATTATAGTAGCACAATTCACAATTGCAAAATTGTGAAACAAACCCAAATGCCCATCAATCAACAAGTGGTAAAAAGCCTGTGAGACACACACACACACACACACACACACACACACACACACACACACACATATATATATATATATATGATGGACTACTAAGCCATAAAGAGGAATTCATTAACAGCATTTGCAGTGACCTGAATGAGAAGACTGGAGTGGAGACTATTATTCTATGTGGAGTAACCCAGGAATAGAAAACCAAACATTGTATGTTCTCACTGATATACGGAGGCTAAGCTATGAGGATGCAAAGGCATAAGAATGGTACAATGGACTTTGGGGACTTGAGGGTAAAAGCAGGAGGTGAGTGAGGGATAAAAGACTACAAATATGGTGCAGTGTATACTGCTCAGATGATGGGTGCATCAAAATCTCACAAATCACCACTAAAGAACATACCCATGTAACCAAATACCACCTGCACCCAATAACTTATGGATTAATTAATTAATTAATTAATTAATCTGTAGACCCAGTTTAGTGGTTGCCTCTTTGTCTCTAATTCATCCCTGCAATCTTACGCTTGGGCATTTAACATGTGGCCTTTGATTATTCAGTTATATGGATTAAAGTAAATAATGTTGTTCATCCAATTTTTCAGAACCTTAATTAAATATTCTCTTTTCAGTCTTATACTGGACATGTGTATGCTGCTGACTCTGCACTCCAATGTTAGTGACCACAACAAAATATGTTCATAATAATGTTTTAGGTCTTAGTCTGGGTATGTGGAACCTGGATTCATAGAGAGGCAATTTGGTAGAGTGCTTATGAGAATAGGCTCAGTCTGGCATGCCTGGGTTTAAACCCAGTTGTACCACTACAATCACTGTCTCTGTGTCCTTAGTAGGCATGTCAACCACTACATCACTATCTCTGTGTTCTTGGGTAGGCATGTCAACCACTCTGTGGCCCAGATTTCTCCTGTGAAAATAATAATGGTAGCTATTTCTTAGGAATGTTGTAAGAATAAAACTGGTTAATATAAATACAGCCCTTAGGGCACTGTCACGTTTTTATTCAGCACTGGCTATGATTATGTTTTCTTATTGTCATATTAATTTTTTATGTTCCCATTCTTTATTCCCAAAAGCCATTCCCTCTCATGAGTCCTCATAGAAAAACATATCTAACATGTCTTCTATTCCCATTTCAATTTCATGTATTACAGTTGTTTGTTAAAAGTGGTCAAATTAGATTTAAACTAGGATGCGAATATGTGGTGGGTAAATGTTCAATTGCAGGGCCAATCGATAATATCAGCATACTTTGGTACATGCCCAATTATGTTTTTCTAAATAATTTTGTGCATATAGCAAAAACTCAGTACATAATATTTTACTCTATAAAAATTAATGATTTTTCTCTCACTTGAGTGTCTGTGTGCACATGCCTCCATAGGAAAAATTGAATAACTATGCACCAAAGTGAGAAATGAGTTGTGTTACAATTATACTGAAGTACATGGTCATCTTAGTAATTCTAGAACTTTCCATAAACTGTTTTATGAAATACATCAAAGTTTCTATTTTAGTGTCAAGACACAAGAAACAATTTAAAAAGATTCTATTGTATTTAGTCCTATGATACATCATAAGACTATTCATCAAAATAAAATTACTGGGGCTAACGAAAGCCAACCTTTCAAGAAATGATCTGCCTACAGAGTTCGATCCAGTATCTATACACATAAAACCGGCTGCAAGATAAGCAATACAATTTAAAACAGTTGTTACAATTTCAAGTGAAATTGGTTGCTTCCAATAAGACTTCCTTTTATATAGAGGGGAAATGCAGAGTGTGGCAATAAATTCATATTCATTTAAATTAGTGCCTAAATATAATGTGGGTAGTCTGCCAAGCACTCCTTGGTGAAATATTGGCTAAGAGGTGTTTAGAAAGTCTGGGAGGGTGGGTAGTAATCATGGGCGATAGATACTGTCAAGAACTGAAGACAATAAGGAACTCACATAGCGTTCTAGGGAGAATACAATTTTAAAGGAGTTTTTTTTGTATGAAATAGTACAGAATGCCCAATTACACATTTAAAAATAAGAAATACTGCCTTTGAGACTGACGAAAGAGGATAAAGAAGCATTAAAATTAAAATTATCACTTTTTATACTCTAGAATATTCTCTTGCTTCCCGCCATACCATCACTTAAATGGCTTACTCCTAATAATCTTTTACATCTCAGGTTAGCTTCTGATTAGTTAAGCCTGGATTTTTTTCACCTATTTGGGCTTCAATTAAGTTCCTCTGCATACCTCATATCAGCTTGTTCATAGTATTCTGGTTATTATTTGTTTTTGTTTTTGTTTTTTTAATTCTAAATTATTTAGCCAGAAACTACGCCATTGTTATTGTTATACTCCTAGCAAGAAAGGAACAGCCAGGAAGACCACGACCTTGTGGTGGTCCAGGTTTTTTTTTTTTTTTTTTTTTTTTTTTTTTTTTCTTTCCTACAAATTGTCCAAGAAGGTATGTAATGTAGACCAAAATATATATTCTTGGCTAGCAGAACCTTTGGCAACACATGTAAACTTAAGAAATCTAGTAAATTAGTTTTTGGCTCTTACAACAAACATATGTCTCAAAATTTACTACATCAATGTGCCAAAAATTTTATTTGCCAGTATCCGAAAATACAGAGCCAGAGGGAAAAAGAACAGTCTTCTTTGATGCACCGGTCAAGCTTGCCAACTCATCCTGGCTAAGCCATGGCTATTGAACCCTGTAACATGAAGCTGAGAATTGAGATTTGCTAGGGGTGCCTCTAGCTCTTGTTTTTCACGTAGGAAGAAAGTATATATGTGACCATAAAGTGCACTAGCTTTAATCTGTTCTGAATCCTAATAATATCCTGACATACTCTAAGTATTTCCATTTTCCCCTCCAAATCTTCTCTCCACCCTTCTGCCCTCTGTACTGTGCTCCAGAAAAGAGATGTATGGCTTAGATCAATGGTCCCCTTGCCATATGGCCTCTTCTTAGGGTGTTCCAGTGGGAAGGACTAGCAGAAGAGCAGAGGGAGGGAAGGAAGTCATGCCACTGTAATATTTGTTCCACAGGTTCCCTCCAGCAGCCTTGTTGGAGCTGCCTATATCCTTAACTGATGAAGGCCATACTTCCTGTCAGATGTTATTTTGTACACAGAGTTTTTTTGTTTTGTTTTGTTTTGTTTTCCTGAGACTTAACTCTCCCTGACCCTGGCTAAATGGCTAGAGTGCAGTGGCGCGCGATCTCGGGTCACTGAAACCTCTGCCTCCTGGGCTCAAGCGATTCTCCTAAGTCAGCCTCCAGAGTAGCTGGGACCACAGGTGTGCACCACTACGCCCTCGGCTAATTTGTGTGTGTGTGTGTGTGTGTGTGTGTGTGTGTGTGTGTGTGTGTGTATTTTGTAGAAACGGATTTTCACCATGTTGGCCACACAGCGTTTTAATAGCTTTTTACAACTACTCCCTTCCCTTGGTCCTTTACCTCTACCTCCTCCTTTCGTAATTTGTTTCAGGATTCTGGAAGAGCCTAGGGGGATATCCCAACTCTAACTCTTTCCTATACTTTTGTTAAGTGTCCTTTCATTAAACCCTCCTCTAATTACATGATTTGCCCGTCTGATTCTTCTGGGATCGTTACTAAAAAACACATAAACATCTTGGGATGAAAACAAATTTTCATACCTTCCTTACTCATCCTTAAAAGACGAAGTCAAGGAAGATGAGAGATATTATGTATGTGGTATAAATCATTTGAATTCTTTTATAATATGCCGTAAAACCTGGGGTTTGCCTTGTAAACACAGAATATATAAACAAAAGTCTTGGGTTTGCTATGCGTAATATGGTGTAGGTCACCCAAGCTCCGTGGCTCATTAGTTTCTTCTTTGTGAGATGGAGGGCTTAATATTGGTACCTCATATTCCATAGACTTTGATAGTGGCCAACTGATATCACTAATATGAAAATGTTTGTACAGTAAAACAATATGCTAATATTAGTTATCAATGTTAATGCAAAGAGAGATCTTCAGTTTCAAATCTTTTTTATTATGATAGTAATTTGAAAAAATGATAGACTAGGTAATAATTGAGATTTTAGCTAAAGTATTTGAAGGCAAAAAGTAAAGAGAATTAAATACTAAAAATCAAATTCTCAGTATGAATGTAAGAAAATTTTAGTAGTGACTTGAATCAACATTCAGATATTTTATTTAAGGTAAACATTCAGTATAGCATGACTAAACTTCCCTAATTTATGGTGTTGACTTGAAGAGGCTCTCCTATTTTATTCAGAGTATACAATTTTTTTAACAAACTACTCTTTATGACTATTTTAAATATACATTTTAATAGTTGAAATGCACATGCTGAAATGCAAAAGGAAAGACTATGAGTAATGTACAAAGTGAATTAAATATTTATTCTGATGAAATTATTCATAAAGGGCTGCTTGGGTTTTAGTGCTGCATAAAAGTATTGTTAAAGGCAAGATTTCATATTGACACAAACAACTTTAATGGGAAAACATACCTCATGCTGCCTCAAGAGGGAAAACATTAAAATTACTTTAATATTTGCATTTCTCACTTTTCTTTTACTTAAAGTATCGTGTCAATTTTAGTGGTGACAACAACCTTCTCTCTAGATTAACCTACTTTATCTACTTCAAATAATATTGAAATAACTATGAAGAAGCATATATTTTCATTAATGAAACAGATTTATAATAATTTTTTACAGATCTTTAAAAAGAGGGCATAGCTTTAATTAATGTCTCTTTGAGAGAAGTTAAGAGTACAGTGGAGAGCAATTAATTGCATTATTTCACACCTTCAATGATGATCTTTTCCTTTTAAAGTTAAAAATTTAAAAAATTAAAAATGCACTTTAAATACGTGGTGCTTGTTAATTAGGGTAGCAAAAGTTTTCTAAAACAATAGTTGGCAAACTTTTTTCTGCAAAGTGACCATGTGTAAATATTTAGGCTTTATGGGCCATTTAATTTCTGTTGAAACTACTCAGCTCTGTTGCGATAACAAAAAAGCAGCCATAGACAATAGTGAACGAACAAGGTGATTGTGTCCCATTAGTCACTGCTATGGCCATAGTTTGCCAATATCTTTCTTTAAAAGTGAGTTCTCTATATTTTGAGTGAATATCAGGAGCAGTTTTTAAGAACAGATCTAGTATATGTTGAAAATGTTTCAGCTGAAATGAAATCCACTTTAGAAATAAAGGATGAAAAGAGCATGCTACTATGCTGTTACTGAATAATATAGTGTTTTATGCTTTAGGCAAATGGAGTGGGCTGTTTTTCAGGTCTTTGCTTCTCTTTCATGAAGGAAAGATGTTCTAGTGTTGGAATAAGTGCAGTCACTCTACCATCAGAGTCCTTCCATGTAAATGAAAGAGAAGGTCTTTACAGCTACAGATACCTAAATCTAATTTTAGATTACAGGTATATGAGCTTCGAGAATGTGTCTACTATACTGAGTCTTGGTCTTTTCACCTGTTAAATAGTGTTCTCTCCTTTGAAAACTAAGTTATTAATATATAATGCATTTGTAGTTCCAGACGTACAGCAGGTACTAAAGAAACAGTAGTCATC
Source organism: Rhinopithecus roxellana (assembly GCF_007565055.1). Classification (NCBI taxonomy): domain Eukaryota; kingdom Metazoa; phylum Chordata; class Mammalia; order Primates; family Cercopithecidae; genus Rhinopithecus; species Rhinopithecus roxellana. The sequence continues at coordinate 122,141,719 of NC_044550.1, read as the reverse complement.
CCCTGCCTTCTTCAGTGTTATGAAAATAGCATATCTGTTATTTTAGACCTGAGAAAGAATCACAAACTTTTTAAAAAATATTGTACTGTGGCAACAGGGAAGGGAGAACTAGGAGGATGAAGCAGAAAATATCTTATCTCTTAATTTTCTGACTTTTAATTTTCCTTCAGTAACTGTTCCTTCAAGTGGAATAAAGTTTTTCATAACATGGGATAGTTGGAATGATCTAGATATTCATCCTAACTAATATATATTGTTCTCACTGGCACACCTACTGAAGAATACCTGGTCGTTCAAATCAGGGTAAAATCACAAATAGCTAGAATAATCCAGACATTCATAGAGCAGTGAAATTCATGCATAAGCTTCAATTATCTTTACCTAAGTTTTTCAAGTTAAATTCCTTTTCAAAACTCTCAGTCAAGAAGAAACTTTTTAAGGCTCTTAATTGAAAAACAAATGTGAAATTACATGGATCAGAAATGAACTTCAATACTAAAGCTATGATCACATACTCTGAAACAGTGAAGGGATATATCTGTATGAAAACTACCAAGAAAGACACAATTTAAGAGAATGTGACTCTTTATTTATAACAAGTTACTGTTATGTTTTTGTACTATGGATCATGAGAGTAAAGAACACTGAAAAATTGAGACACCTTTGCCACAAAATTACAAATGTTCCTCAAAACAATGAGGCAGTAGCAGAATAACAGAAGCCATTATAATCACAAGCCATAAAACTTTATTATACGAAGTGACTACACGCACTTAATAGATGCAAATAAGTGTTATTACAGTGAAGGATTGAAAACCAAACTATTTCCATTTAGGTAAATCATGTCTTAAAAGTCCACTAATTAGCCCTTTTTGCTTAACTGCATTTCAGTTATCACAGCCTTTACTATTCACACACTCAAAGGGTCCAGGTATGTTTCATTGTCCAACAATAACAATTCTTTTATTTATTCTGACAGAAATATTTCAGAAATTGTTTGAGGATGAGAAATCAAATTTCTGGATTTGTCTACACACAACAGACTATTTCTACCCACAATTCTCCTGTTCTCTTTGTCCAAATATATATATATATATATATATAATGTTTATATATTATATATGTATAATAAATATATATATATATTTCTCAGTTAGAAAACTGGAAAAGGTTATTTGAATAGAAAACCCTTTTAGTGAGGAATATTTTTAAAAAATAATCTAGACAGATCACTTATGATTTACATTTCAGATTATTTTTCTTCATCTTTTTTGTGTGGAAAAGATAAATCAATAGGAAAAATAGCCTTTGATCAAAATGGAACAGGAAACAAGATTGTATTGTGTCCAGAATTTCCTTGTGGTGTCTTTGCGCCCATCTCCATGCAAACAAGTGTCTACTACTGGATCCCTTCCACCCAACACACCATGTCTCTCAGTTATGTCAAAGCTTAATATCTGCCACTTTTCTTTCTATTTGGGGCTGTCATCCCCCGTCTCCTCTGAAGAATTCTGTCATAAGAGAACTGATTTCATCCTCATATTAGCCACTATAAGACTATATTCTTAACTGGCTTGTTATATTCCAAACGATCACACACAAATAAGATGAAACTTCTGCAGAAATGTTAATACCGTCTCTTTTGTACTCAAGCATCTCTGTGAACTTTTTATGACTTCATAATTTCCCCTAGTCTTCTGAAGTCCACATTCGTACTTCTCAGTTTACTGTTGTAACCTAACCTTTCATTGTCTCTATGTGAAACTTAACTTCCAATTACAATGGGATTTTCATTTGTGCCTATGCTTCTGTTTCTTTTTTCAAGCTGTTTACCCAATTGGAAATTGTGATCTCTCTCCCTCTCGCCTATTAATTAAATCCACAACTCCCATCTCTGAACACATATCTTCCACAAAACCTTCCCAGAGTTATCCTCCCTTCCTTAAATTGTACAACTAATCCTCTCATCTTTCCGATTACATTATATGTTCCTTGAAAGTTCATCTTTATATTCTCTTTTGTATTTAGAACAGGACTTTGTACACAGAAAGTGCTGTATAAATATTTGAATGACGTTACCTGACTTCCGAAATGCAAACACAAAAAGTCAGAGCTGACCTTACATTAGCTAGAGCAATGTGGTCAATAGTGTTAGAAAAATCCATTTGGAAAGTCCTTGATAAAGATTTGGTGATGTTTTTGTAACTGTATAGAAGCCTGGCAAGATCTCCCTAGCAGTAAAAAGCAATAAAGAATGACCAACAGAAATGGCAATACCAAGTATGTCTGGCTATCATACGGTATAGCACGGAGAAGCTGAATAAATTTGATGATGTGAAGAAAACTAGGTAGGTCAGAAATAAATGTTTCTAATGAGACAAGCAGTAAAGCCTTAAGAGTCTACTGGGTAACTTAAATCCCAGTGTTAAAACCAGCGAAATAATTTCAAATGTAGTGTTTTGTTATAGGAAATTTTGCAAGAGTAAAAATAGGCACTGGTATAGAACTTTGAAAATATTATGCATGTATTTATTCATTTTGTTATGCATTTACTTAAATACTGGTTGTTTATTTCAATCTACTAAAATCATCTCATTTAAAGCTCTTGTCTTGTAAAATCAAAGTGTTTTGTGTATTTTTCACAAATTTTAACCTGGAACATAATTTCACATTTACAACTATGGGGCCCTTGGTCCGAGAGAACTGTAGCCCATTATTTTTGATGCTGAATTGGCATGAATGCAGATTTCAATTTTATTCTTGTTCTTGAGACAAAAACGTTGTCTATTTTATGATGATATAGTAATGCCAGAATATGGAAACCCAAATGAAAAAAAATCCTTATGATTGCCTTCATATTTATACACATTTATTGTGCTTTAATTTAAAGTTGATCAATTTTAAAAACTTATTAATGAAATCTGTTTTTAACTTAAAATGCCTCCAATGAATTGTCTAATTCTCACTTATATCAAAACTTTAGACTTACAGGGAAATTTTCCCCTGACCCTGCTAAATTCTCAAGTATTTTATGTACTTTTTACTTTTTTTTTAGAACTTACTTGGTTTACAAAAATTAATTTCAAATAAGCCTAATTTTGTCTGTGGAATTCAAAGATAAATAAAATGTTACCCTGTCATCATAAATCCAAAAGAATCAAACTATGCCAATCACATTTTCCCCTCTCAGAATTTCTAGATCCTGGTCACATATTTAGAGGATAGGTTTACATGAACAAACATTTTTACAAATGATCCTATTCCTTGTGCTCCAAAAATCATTCCCAATTATTTATATTTACTTTTGGGGTCTAAAAGTAAAAACATTTAAAGCATCCAGGAAATTCAAGTTCCAATTAGTTCAAGAAATTATTATATAACTCCCCAGAGAAAAGAGAAAGATTTTTAAAAAATTATTTCTCAAGGTGGTGAAACTTATACTTGGAAGAGAGGAACAGGAAATGAACTGAATCAGCTTTGAAAAAAAAAAAAAGCTGTATTTGATTTCTTGAAAAAGAAGTTTAAATGTAGTTTTACCTTTTTATTCTTATTTTTAGAAATAATAACATTTGTACACCATTCTTTCTGATCACACATTTAAATGAAACAGATCAAAGTACCACTTGCTTTGAAAATAAAGTGCTTTCTTGATGGTATATACAAGGAAAGTCATCTTTCATATATTTACAAATTTTATTTCCACTTGTAAATATTGTCAACATTTAAAACCAAGTTAATGAAACACCAATGAGAAAATCAAAGCTATTTTTTTTTCTTTTACATAGAATTGCGGTTCTGAAGGCAAAACTATTTATATCAAGCACTTTTAAGTATTTTAAAATATAGTCATGCTCAGATACACTTGAAAGAGTCCCAAAATCAAAACTGTCTCATGATAATGAGTAAGCTATAGCTTCAAACATGAAAATAGCCACACAGTATTTTAGTAAAGTACTTTATTCTTTGTGAGTACTTTATTTTTTATTTATCCTTAAATGAATGCTCACTTTAAAAACATCCATCAGTACTCAATGTTATTAAAATGAATGTATGGATTATCTGTAAATGAATATATAGATGGCCAAAGTTTAATTTGGCTGTTCATTCAAGAAAAAGCAGTATCGGTGGATATTGGGCATTACCATTTGATTCATGCTTATTTTTTTTTTCAGAACTTTATGAGCAAGTGAAAAAAATTAGAGTTAGCTGGGAACACACAGTAAAGTATAAAGAAATAAATAAAAAATTTAAAAACTGTATATTTCCAATACATGTGAATAATCATGCCAGATATTCACTAACCATGTAGCAGAATTATAACATTAAAAACTAGAGTGACAATTGCAGAGGTGACAGGTTCCCTCTCAAACCTTAAGTAAGATAGGCCGTGATCATAAAACTCTTCATCATGATCATTGGTCTTGGCAACAGAAACAGTATTTAAAGGTCATTTCCAAGCAACACCTTTTTGTTCTCCAGAAATGTATGTGATGAATCTTACAAACAATTGATATGTCAAGCTACTTACAGGATTATAATGATTGAAGCCTAAATTTAACTCTCTGTTTAACAAAAGAGGCATTTTTAAAACTATTAACTGATAGATTTTACATCCAGTGAGACGCTAAGAATTTAGAGAGCTCTCACACTCATGTTCATAAAGATGCCTCTAACAAAACTCCCTCTTTAAGATGATTTTGAGGCTGCCCCCAGTTTCTAGAAAAAAAGAATATTATAATAACGTATAACGTAGTTGCAAAACTGACAGGGTCCAAAACTTTGGAGCTGGAAGAAGCAATATGTAATGCAGGCCTAAAACTGTTTTCTGAATATTACTAGTCTAAAAACAATGCTAATAGCACATATTTAAGATTTTGTCCTCAATATGACCTTCCACTCAGTTTTCCGGGTAATAATTTTTTAACCACATGAGTAAATACAAGCACAATTCCTCAATATTTTTATTTTAGGGACTGCAACACTTTCATAAAACATAAAGAAAAAAAAATTTCTCTCTGCATTTAATTTGCATTAATTTGCATTTGCAGATTTTAATATTTCATTGTTAACCTCGTTATACATTATAAATGCTATGAAGCGGAGAATAAAATGGTTAGATTTTACCTGATATTTTTCATCTTGCATTCTTAAAAAATGACTGGTGGCTTCCTTCCAAGTTTGCAAATCACCAAAGTAAATGTAACTGGAGTTCTGTTTAATATTGTGCCAGAAAATGGACAGGACTAAAAGACAGGTAAAATTTTACCTTTTCATAAGTCTTCTGTAATTGATAGGTTAACAATAAATCAATTTCTTCTTGGGAATGCAATATCTTGGAAGCAAATCCAAGAAAACTATGGCTTTATGTTATCAACTAACTGTATTTCAAGCAGGGCAAGCAAAGGAAAAGCAAGAAAAAACAAATTAACAATCTTTTTTCTGGCAAAAGGTTGCTACATAAATATTAGTCATTAGTCTCACATTACAAAACAATTATAGATTATATTTAAACAAAATATGTATTAAAATAATTCCATCTTTAAAACATGAATCATAGAACTTAAACATTCAAAATTATAACAACATAGAAGTAAATTAAAGAAAATGTAAATAAAAATAGGAGAGTATTTTAATCTACTGCATTTTGCAACTAATCAGTTTCACATAAATTAGCCTGAAACCTGCTACTTTATTTACTTTTGAAGGCCTTAAAATAGTTACAATACTACTCACATTTTAACCATTGTTTTGTCTGCATTTTAAATTTAAACTTCAGGTTACTGAAGGATAAAAGATCCTATAGAATTTAATCAAACTTCTTTTGACTTTTGCTTATGAAGTAGATTTTATAAGTAAAGATAGCCAACCCAATAAACCAAGTTGAACAAGGCAAAAGCTGTTGGGAAAAATATTCTGGAATAAGAGTCAATTTTGGCAATGCGTATATGTATCCTTCCTTCCCTCCAAGATCCTGTTCTGCAGTCTTCAAAGCAACAGAAGAAGCTGGCACAATCTTTGCCCTCCAAACACTGATAACCATAATCATCTTCTTGCGGCGCAGAAATACTGTTCATTGGAATCAGAGTGGATCCAGGATGGAGACCGGGAGTCATCTGATCAAAATAATAAATGAATGTTTGACACCAAAAAAGTAGCATAAGGAAAGCTCAATTTGCAAACTCTGGGAGACTCATAGGTAATGAAAATAATCTTGATTTCAAAAAATCCGGTATTTTCAATTATAACAAGTTTTATATTATAATTTGCTTTGTAACAGAACATTTGCTACATTCTAGTATGCAGAAATGAAACACCCCTGAAAAATAAAATATATTTTTATACCTTTAGAAAGTTGACCCACCAAAATATCATTTACCTTGGATCTGATTCTAAAATAAAAATGAACCGTATATTCTAGTTTACATTAAAACATTAACACTGCTATACACGTCTTGTTTTTTGCTATTATATATTTTTGTCTTCTTGAATAAAAATGAGAATAAATAGCAAAGAAAACATTTTGATAATGCAAAAGGTTTGCGAAGATATGAACGGACAAGAAAAACGTTATGGGGTTTGTGATGGGTAAGCACAAGGCACCATATTTGGGAAAGTGGATGTATAGTAATTAAAAGCTCAGACTTGGGAACAATTGGAGTTCAAATTCTGCTCATTCTACCAATGTAGCTGCCTTCACAGCTGGAATTATATTTGCACCTAATTTCTGTGACAGTTATGATAAGTAAATTTCATGGCTTATGTAAAATGATCAATGCTCCATCATGCTCAGTAATAACAGTTACTATTATTAACAGCTTTATTTAGAACATGTTAAATTTTTATAACACTTGATTTTGAATAATACTTAAACAATTAAAAGGTGAAAGTATTATTCTTTGACTTCTATGTCTTCTTCTGTACAAAAGTGGCATTAAAAATATTGTAGGTTTGCTTGATTATTAAATTGGATGATGGACATAAAACACTAAGTAAAATACTTGAAACATAGCAAGTAATCACCTGCCAGTAGGTAACAACATTACTGTTGTAGTTGTTACTGTTTATTCCTGATGAGGCTATATCACAATTAATTATAAAATTCATGCTAAGATAAACATACAAACAATAATAACAGCAACAACAACAACAAAGTCCTAGACCACATAAAAATGTTATTGGGAAAAAATTAATGACTCCTTTAATAAGCTGGCAAGTAATATATGAATATTTCAGCTTTAGTAATTCTTCATTTTTCAGAACTCAACATATTTTGAGGATTATCTTAAGATATGAATTTTATAACTTACTCTTTTCAGCAATTTCACTATCTAAACACTAAATACAGTGCCGATTTTATAAAAATTGTTTTAACTGGATCTTACATCTTTTCTCATGCAAATGTTCATTACATGCTCTCATCCTAAATTTTAAAATAGTCAGGTCAACAAAATTAAATATTTTCTGAAAAGCATTTTTACAATTATATACAAAAGTTTAAAATTTCTTACAATGTGAACCTATATTCATGTCCGTTTTATTTCTAAAAAGAAACATAGAATCCAAGTCACCAAATATTAAAAATCCAGTAGATACAAAAGGAAGCAAATATTCACATCTAGTGATATTTTTAAAAGATTAAAACATCATGCAGGTCACAATATTCACATTAGAGACAAATGTGCACCTTGAGGATAAAGAGAAATTCCCTAAACACAAATAAGTTCATGATTAAACTTGCTTAGCTATATCATAAAGAGCAGAAGCAGTATCTTATTAAATGTTAATGACAGATCTTTTGAGGATGGAACTTGGGGATAGTTGACTACATCCCTAAGTTTTAATGGAGCACTAAAATCATGTAAAAAAAAAAAGGGGGGGGGGGAGATGAATTGGTATCTATTTCCTTGTCACTTGATACTTGAATAGCATATGCCCTTATGCTAATCAGAATGAAAATTAATTTAAAAAAATTATTAGGAGGCAATTTTAAGATTATGTGGTAGAAAACACATTCCATATATGAAACAGTATTATCATAAATGGAAATATGGTGTGTTTTTCAGAGGATATTAGTTTTTCATGAGAGAAATTATGACATTTTTAAATGCACTAAAATGAAGAAAAACTGCAAGTGGTTTGTTTAAAAAAGGAACTAATCTCTGGTGAGCAGTATCATGGAGAGTTCTATTGCAAATACATTTTAAATTGGCAGTTTTCTAGATTTTTGCCGCCTCCACCCCCATCCCCTCGAAATTCAAGTTCATGAATTGAAATAAACTACACATCAATGAACGATGAAAGTAAACAGAAATGGACATATAAATGCTGAAAAAAATAGCCAAAAATCTAACACAATATCAATAAAACAAAATATTGATGAAACCCAGATTTCTGACCTTTAAACCACTGAGAAATTAAACAGAAAAATATATACATTCCAAGTCTTATTTATCTGAAATGCAACTATGCCACCCATCTTTTAATTTCTCAAGTATAGACCTGCTTTCCCCAAAAAACATTAAAAAAATTATAAATATTAAAAGATAATTAAATTTAAAATTAAAAAATAATTAAACACTAAAAAATAATAAATCAGTTAAAGCAATTTAAAAAGTAACAACATAATTGAATAGAATATTCTACTTCAAATAAAAGTTTTTAAAATATACTTTTGGCCAGAAAGCCAGAAAACCAGAAAGTATATTTTAAAAACTTTTATTTGAAGTAGAATATTCTATTCAATTATGTTGTTACTTTTTAAATTGCTTTAACTGATTTATTATTTTTTAGTGTTTAATTATTTTTTAATTTTAAATTTAATTATCTTTGGCTTCTCAGCTGAGACCAGGGAGTTTGGCAAAAAGGGGAAGTAATTGTGGGCCTCATTTGGACTACAGAAGCAGGAAAGGCATTCAGTCAGGGCTAAGGCATGGGCAGTGGAAATGTGGTTGTCTCTGTTTATTGAAGACAAGTTAGAGTATCTTGTGCAATGTAGTGAACATAGAACAAAACATGCTATGCCTATCACCCTCCACAAGGGTAAAATCTTCAAGTGCTATAAGATGTAAATCAACCAAGTGCATTGCAGGGGAAGGATCTGGGATGGGAGGACAGAAGAGAGGAGAAAAGAAAACAGCATGACTTGGTGAACGTGAAAGGGGATGGAGCCCAACAGGCCTCAGTATCATTCTGGACCACCTCATGGCAGCTCTGGGCTCTTTGGTAAGTTCCTTAACCTTCCTGTGCCTGTATCCACTGCTGTAAGAAGGAGATAATGATAGTACTTTTATCCTGGGATTATCTTAAAAATTAAATATTTTCCCAGAAAAAAATAAAAAATAAAAAATAAAATAAAATATACTTTTAAAAAATTTCAAAAATTACTAAGAATATAGCTTAGCTTGCTATTTTGAGAAATTCATCCCATTTCCACTATTAAGGATGTATCTTTGTCTAGTTATATATTAATAAAATCTATTTTTAAGCACCAAAATATACTAATATCAAATAAATGCGAAGTGATAAATAAATCAGTATTTACATACAATTATTACTTATGCTATCTGCTAATTATTATACCATCTGCTAAAATTACTAAATATTAGTAATATGAATAGTAAATATTATTTGATTATATTATTATGAAAGACTGACTATATAATATTACTAACTTCCCATTTAAAATATTGCATGTGAAAATGCCAAACTAAGCACTGTTTATTCCTCCTTCACAAAATCCTGTTTAAGTTGGATGTTCAAAAATTATAGATTGTACCATCAACATTAAAAAATCAACAGGAGAAGGCTGGGTGTGTTGGCTCACATCTGTAATCCCAGCACTCTGGGAGGCTGAGGCGGACAGATTTCTTGAACCCAGGAGTTTGAGACCAGCCTGGGCAACATGGCAAAACCCTGTATCTACAAAAAGAGGAAACAAAAGAAATTTAGCTGGGTGTAGTTGCATGTATTTGCAATCCCAGCTATGTGGGAGGCTGAGGTGGGAGGATGGCTTGATCGCAAGAGGATGAGGCTGCAGTGAGCTGTGATTGCACCGCTGCATTCCAGCCTGGGTGATGGAGTGAAACTTTGTCTTAAAAAAAAGAAAAAAATTCCAAGAGGTGAAACTTGGTGATGAGGAGCTGCCAATCAGCATTTAGAATTTCTGATAAATTTCCAAAGAACAAAAAGCAGACAGAAATAGGCCAACGGATAAAGCAGACCAAAAGAAGACACATCTCACAAAGGCTCAGTAAATGAAAACATAACTGTGAAATCTACTCTTCCCATCAAAATGTCAGAGACACTTACTATAATATAATATAATATAATATAATATAATATAATATAATATAATAGACACTTAATATAATATAAGGAAGAATGGGAGTAATGAATAGGATGGAAAACATGGTATTAGCTAAATGTCCACCTCCAGATCAGCTGCACTCCTTCGAACTATAGCTCACCTACTGTGCATGTAGAGAATAAAGATGACAATGGTTGGCGTTCACTCAGTCTAAACTCTGCAACTTCTAAAAATGAGAAGAGCCTTCCACTATCCCAGGAGAAAGGTTAGGGCTCTTGATGTTGGAACTGGAATGTCCTAGTATTGTGCCATCATCTTATCATTTAGAATGTATATGTGTATATTTGGAAGGAATCGGATGTCATGCCCCACAAACACATGTATGAAAGTAAAATCCAATGGCTGCAAACTTGACAGTTACATATCAAACTTACTGGGCCTATTTGAGGAGCAATCATGAAGACCTTTTGAGGTAAGTGAACAATACAAAGAAAAAAAGTGAAAATGAACAGCCGGAATTACTGATTCTAATATTTTAATAAATATGAGAATATATATCTAGTTAGTCCACTCAGAAATACTTGAGGAAGTAATACATCCACTTAAGGAAAAATGAACAAAAAGCAGTTAAAAATAAGACCTCTCTGAAATTCATAAGGTTATTGTAAATTTTTAATAAGCTAAATATTTTAAAATGAAATCTTGAAAAAAAACTGCTCATAGTATGGAAAAATGGTTTAAGATATGATAAAAAGAAAATGTGGAATATATGCTGAACCTAGGGAGTCTAAAATCTAACTACCAGTAGTTTCCAAGGAGAAAATAGAATTAAATTGGAACAAAGAATCGATAATTCTCAAAAATAAAACATAAGAATATTAAGTAATGAGGAAACGAAAGAGGTCAAAACACAGAAAATGTATGAATCCTTAAGAATTTTTGTACACTGTAAAAAACACGATGAAGAAAATTTTCAGGTAAGAAAAGAAAAAAAATTTATCTGTAAAGAATAATAAAATGGGCACTACAATTAATCACAACAATGAATTCAGAAGTAGAGATTTAAATATATTAATTAAAGTTTTAAAATTAATCAAGTGCCCAACTAATTTTTTGTATTTCTGTAGAGATAGGTTTCACCATGTTGGCCAGGATGGACTCAATCTCCTGATCTCGTGGTCTGCCCACCTTGGCCTCCCAAAGTGCTGGGATTACAGGAATGAGCCACCTGTGCCATGTCAGTAACTATTAATAGTAAGTTAAAATACTGAGAAGATAATCATCACAAGAATGTGAAAACAGAAATGGTTACAATATAGTTGCTTCTGAGATTTGGTACAAAATGTTCTAGGTAGAGTATTTTCTTTATTTGTACATTGATGAATTGTTCTATTTGTTTATTAGTTTCAATCATGCTCCACTATTACTGTTAAACTTATTTTTTTAAAAAAATGGGAATTTTACTCAATGATTAATCTGGTTCTTTTTGGCTGTAATAATCTATGATGTTTTAAATATAAATATAAATATTAATGAGTGTTCTTTGGAAGCCAAGGTAGAAAAAAAGAGCTGTTGTTGGTGGTATCTATACACTTCAGGGAAGCATCATGTGGCCATTGTGACAACTAGTACTAAATGATTATTCTATCTATTGAACACATCCCACTATGCACCGACTCTTTACAATTGTCTAAGTAACCTTCTTGCTGTATTTCACATTTCACCAATATGACATAATCCTTCCTGGGAGCTTTGCCAAATATTATTATAAGAAAGAGTCTTTATAAGTTGTGAAACTGTGGATTGATACAGCTTTTCATTATTTTAGTACCCTGAGAGGTAGATAAATGTTTATTCAATAGGCATGCACTGACTGAAATGAAAATCTTCTCTGCTGAGAGAATACTATAAACACCTCTACGCAAATAAACTAGAAAATCTAGAAGAAATGGATAATTTCCTGGACACTTACACTCTCCCAAGACTAAACCAGGAAGAAGTGAATCCCTGAATAGACCAATAGCAGGCTCTGAAATTGAGGCAATAATTAATAGCCTACCAACCAAAAAAATTACAGGACCAGATGGATTCACAGCTGAATTCTACCAGTGTTATAAGGAGGAGCTGGTACCATTCCTTCTGAAACTATTCCAATCCATAGAAAAAGAAGGAATCCTCCCTAACTCATTTTATGAGGCCAACATCATCTTGATACCAAAGCCTGGCAGAGACACAACAAAAAAAAAAAGAGAATTTTAGACCAATATCCCTGATGAACATCGATGCAAAAATCCTCAATAAAATACTGGCAAACCGGATTCAGCAGCACATCAAAAAGCTTATCCACCATAATCAATTGTGCGTCATCCCTGGGATGCAAGGCTGGTTCAACACATGCAAATCAATAAACATAATCCAGCATATAAACAGAACCAAAGACAAAAACCACACGATTATCTCAATAGATACAGAAAAGGCCTTTGACAAAAGTCAACAGCCCTTCATGCTAAAAACGCTCAATAAATTCGGTATTGATGGCACATATCTCAAAATACTAAGAGCTATTTATGACAAACCCACAGCCAATATCATACTGAATGGGCAAAAACTGGAAAAATTCTCTTTGAAAACTGGCACAAGACAGGGGTGCCCTCTCTCACCATTCCTATTCAACATAGTGGTGGAAGTTCTGGCTAGGGCAATCAGGCAAGAGAAAGAAATCAAGGGTATTCAGTTAGGAAAAGAAGAAGTCAAATTGTCCCTGTTTGCAGATGACATGATTGTATATTTAGAAAACCCCATTGTCTCAGCCAAAAATCTACTTAAGCTGATAAAAAAATTCAGCAAAGTCTCAGGATACAAAATTAATGTGCAAAAATCACAAGCATTCTTATACACCAGTAACAGACAAACAGAGAGCCAAATCAGGAATGAACTTCCATTCACAACTGCTTCAAAGAAAATAAAATACCTAGGAATCGAACTTACAAGGGATGTAAAAGACCTCTTCAAGGAGAACTACAAACCACTGCTCAGTGAAATAAAAGAGGACACAAACAAATGGAAGAACATAACATGCTCATGGACAGGAAGAATCAATATCTTGAAAATGGCCATACTGCCCAAGGTAATTTATAGATTCAATGCCATCCCCATCAAGCTACCAACGAGTTTCTTCACAGAATTGGAAGAAACTGCTTTAATGTTCATATGGAACCAAAAAAGAGCCCGCATTGCCAAGACAATCCTAAGTCAAAACAACAAAGCTGGAGGCATCACGCTACCTGACTTCAAACTATACTACAAGGCTACAGTAACCAAAACAGCATGGTACCAGTATCAAAACAGAGATATAGACCATTGGAACAGAACAGAGTCCTCAGAAATAACACCACACATCTACAGCCATCTGATCTTTGACAAATCTGAGAGAAACAAGAAATGGGGAAAGGATTCCCTATTTAATAAATGGCGCTGGGCAAATTGGCTAGCCATAAGTAGAAAGTTGAAACTGGATCCCTTTCTTACTCCTTATACGAAAATTAATTCAAGATGGATTAGAGACTTAAATGTTAGACCTAATACCATAAAAACCCTAGAAGAAAACCTAGGTAATACCATTCAGGACATAGGCATGGGCAAGGACTTCATGTCTAAAACACCAAAAGCAATGGCAACAAAAGCCAAAATTGAAAAATGGGTTCTAATTAAACTAAAGAGCTTCTGCACAGTAAAAGGAACTACCATCAGAGTGAACAGGCAACCTACTGAATGGGAGAAAATTTTTGCAATCTACTCATCTGACAAAGGGCTAATATCCAGAATCTACAAAGAACTCAAACAAATTTACAAGAAAAAAACAAACAACCCCATCAAAGAGTGGGCAAAGGATTTGAACAGATATTTCCCAAAAGAAGACATGCATGCAGCCAACAGACACATGAAAAAATGCTCATCATCACTGGCCATCAGAGAAATGCAAATCAAAACCACAATGAGATACCATCTCACACCAGTTAGAATGGCAATTATTAAAAAGTCAGGAAACAACAGGTGCTGGAGAGGATGTGGAGAAATAGGAACACTTTTACACTGTTGGTGGAATTGTAAACTAGTTCAACCGTTATGGGAAACAGTATGGCGATTCCTCAAGGATCTAGACCTAGAAGTACCATATGACCCAGCCATCCCATTACTGGGTATATACCCAAAGGATTACAAATCATGCTGCTATAAAGACACATGCACACATATGTTTATTGTGGCACTCTTCACAATAGCAAAGACTTGGAATCAACCCAAATGTCCATCTGTGACAGACTGGATTAAGAAAATGTGGCACATATACACCATGGAATACTATGCAGCCATAAAAAAGGATGAGTTTGCTGTCCTTTGTAGGGACATGGATGCAGCTGAAAACCATCATTCTTAGCAAACTATCACAAGAACAGAAAACCAAACACCGCATGTTCTCACTCATAGGTAGGAACTGAAAAATGAGATCACTTGGACTCGGGAAGGGGAACATCACACACCCAGGGCCTATCACGGGGAGTGGGGAGCGGGGAGGGATTGCATTGGGAGTTACACCTGATGTAAATGACGAGTTGTTGGGTGCTGACGAGTGGATGGGTACAGCACACCAACATGGCACAAGTATACATATGTAACAAACCTGCACGTTATGCACATGTACCCTAGATCTTAAAGTATAATTAAAGAAAAAAAAAAAGAAAATCTTCTCTGCTGAAAAGGTGCTGTGAGTGAGGACTGTGGTGTGGGGCAGGGCCAGGGGGGACCCAAACACTTGCTATGCATTTTTTTCATCCTAATATCTTGATTTCAGCTTTTAGTATTATATTACTTCTGGAACAATTGCAATAGTCTTCAAATTTATCTCCCTGCCTCTTTTGCCATCCAAGTATATACTGTATACTACTTCTAACTATCCTCTGAAAACATACATAGAAATATACCATCCTGCTTAAAAATGTGTATAATTTGCCAGTGCTAACAAGACAAAACGTAAATTCTTAGCATGGCTTTAAAGATTTTGTAGAACCTGGCCGTAAACCACTCTTATCCTCAAGATAGGTTATTTTCTTTCCTAAGATTCGTATTTTCAAGACAAAAATTATCCAATAGCACTTTCTGTGATGACAATGTTCTACATCTACACTCTTCAATATGATAGCCATAAGTCACATGTGGCTACCGAGCACTTGAAATGTGACTAGCGTTACTAAGATACTGAATATTGTATTTTGTTTAATTTAATTAATTTAACTCAACCTATCTATATGCGGTTACTGGCTATTATATTGGACAACATAGCTTGGGACGTATACTAGTGTACTTTTTTGTTCTCACATGTAAGGCTCAGCCCAGCTGACATAGTTCCCTCTATCTTAAATGTTCTTCCTAATTTGTCATCTTAAAAACTTGCAACTATTCTTCAAAAAATTACTTCAGTGAAGCCATACTTTCTCTGGAATTTTCCTTGCCAAACTTCCACTAGCTTACATGCTTTATAAATGAATTATTTACACATGAAATGAAAGGAATCCTCTCCTCTCCACATGATTCTTTTCAACACTGTGTGCCTGTTCAATGTTTCACAGGCCATATTACATGAAGTCTGAAGA
Organism: Rhinopithecus roxellana; assembly: GCF_007565055.1. Taxonomy (NCBI): domain Eukaryota; kingdom Metazoa; phylum Chordata; class Mammalia; order Primates; family Cercopithecidae; genus Rhinopithecus; species Rhinopithecus roxellana. The sequence continues at coordinate 122,125,765 of NC_044550.1, read as the reverse complement.
CTGCCTGGGATGCTAGGCACAGGCCACATAGATCTGGCTTTGTGATACTTGTCTGTTTCCACAAGAACAGTTGCTTTCAAAATACATTTTATGTTTTTATAAAAAATAAAAAAATATATTGTTATTTAAAAATAATAAAACATCATATATGCATATATATATATTTGTTGTAAAAATACCCTGCTTCTGTAAAAGTATGAGACATTATTCATGTAATTGCTAATTCCCTCACAGAGTCTTTGTTTAATTTTGATTTTTATCTTGGACTGTTATTTATATTATATCTTATTATATTTGTATTTGCAATGTATTCTTTCACAACTGGATGTAATCATCCCTGAAAGCAAAGAACACATTCTCTTTTTTGTCTCCATAGTGTCTTAGCTGGAGAAATACATTTCTATAATTTCACATCTTAATAAAATCAGGAAACTAAAAATAAGTAAGTTCAATCCTCAAATCGCTATAGCAGAACCGTGAAGTAGGTGCAACATGGTTTTCTGAGATTTCTGATAGCCTATGGGCTGAATATTCAAGCTTCAACATAAACTACTCTTCAATCGGCAATGGCTGGTTTATTACTAGTGCCTTTCTGTGGCCTTTATCTGTTGCATAAAATGTCTTGATTCCATAGTTCAACATATTTAAGTTAACTTTTTAGATTTTCTTGAAAATAAATGTTGACACAAATACACCTGAATTACATACTTACCAATTAGTAGTAAAAATATATATTGGATGGCCATATGAAACAATCCAAAATGTCATTGATATGTACAATAAAATAGAAGGAAGAAAAATATGATAACAGAATAAAGAGGAAGGAAGGAAGGAAGGAAGGAAGGAAGGAAGGAAGGAAGGAAGGAAGGAAGGAAGGAAGGAAGGAAGGAAGGAAGGAAGGAAAGAAGGAAGGAAGGAAGACAAGAAGGTAGGAAAGAAGGGAAGAAAAGGGAAGGAAGAAAGGAAAGGCAAGGAAGGAAAAATAGAAAGCGAGCATAACAGAAAAATGAAAGAAAGAATGAGAGAGAGAGAGCAAGAGAGAGCAAGCAAGCTGGTCCAATATTTAATATGGAGAGTAAGTTTAAAAGGGTGTTTATCAATTTATATTTTAGGGTGTTCATTGAAGCTAAAAATCTATTTTGTTCAAGTATTATCTCTTCCAAAGAAAAAAATCTGAACATTCTGAGATTCTCCGTTAAGCAGTCAACAAGATGTCAGGAAAAGGATTTTAATTTTGCTTCATAACAGACATGTTGACCTTTCAGCAACTCTCTGGCCAAAGTATTGTATCCTAGCCTGACTATAGCCCTAAACAATTTTTTTTAAAAAAGAGAAAATGCTGGATTTTAAACTACTCTGAATTTTATTTTCTTGTGGCATAAACTGTAGCTTTTATTTTTTTATTTTATTTTTTTATTATACTTTAAGTTCTAGGGTACATGTGCACAACGTGCAGGTTTGTTACATATGTATACTTGTGCCATGTTGGTGTGCTGCACCCATCAACTCGTCAGCACCCATCAACTCGTCATTTACATCAGGTATAACTCCCAATGTCATCCCTCCCACCTTCCCCCTCCCCATAATAGGGTCCAGTGTGTGATATCCTTTGTAGGGACATGGATCCAGTTGGAAACCATCATTCTCAGCAAACTATCGCAAGAACAGAAAACCAAACATCGCATGTTCTCACTCATAGGTGGGAACTGAACAATGAGATCACTTGGACTCTGGAAGGGGAACATCATACTCTGAATTTCAATAAAGAAAATGAGGACATTAAAGAAAAGACAAAGAGGAAGAGAGAGAGAAAGTGGGGAAGGAGGGGGTGAAGTCACAAACATTTAACACAGGCTTAATGGTAAGATGCTACAACATCTTGCAACCAAAGAAAAATGTGGATTCCAGAAGCTCTTAAATAGAGAATTTGAGTCAACAGCAAACAGAATTGCCTATTCCTTCTAAAAGTACATTCTGATTTACCTGATTAGCAAGACCATATGGCTGTACACTGAACTATGCAAGGAGTCAGATTTGATTACTGATCCTGGTTTTTCACTCAAAATATCATTTAGGACTTAAAGAGCTCATAAAGCACATAATTGATCAAAGAAAAGAGACTATCAAACTTCATTATGAATGGCAGTAAATCAAATATTTTTGGTACTCAAGTAGTCAATTATGTCAATTTAACTGTTGCTATTTGCCATTTAGTACTTCAATATTATCATTTGATTTTTGTTCTTTAGCTTTCCATAATTAGTAGTTTGCAACCTGGGCTTGATGCTAAATTTGAAAGACTTAACATATGGATTAAAAAAAATAACTATTCTAGAGCAATGACTAGATTATGGAAGTCCTTAATGAATAGTTGATGAATGACTGAATAGCATCATAAGTTTAAAGTCTACACTAGAATAATCCAGCTCTCTTGAGTACGTGTGCCATTGGAACTGTGGCTGAGTGTACATGATCTGTAGTCAAACTGATTAGCTACTGTCCTAGAGTAGCCATGTTTTGGTTGTGTCCTTCAGTAATATAATAGTAGTACCTAAATGATTTATTCTTAGAATGAAATTAGAGAATGGATGTGAGATTGTACATTGCACATTGCCTGGACTCTATTTTAGTTATTTTTATTCTAAACATTTCCATTCAAAATTTCCAGAAGTAAAACTTTCAAGGAAATAATCCAACATAGATATAGATGAGTAAATGATAAAATGGAAAATCCAGAGAAGATGCATAACTTTCATGAAAGGAAAATAGTAGAAAACATTCATTTTTCTTTATCTGAAAATTTAACAATAGATATTACAGTTGATTTCTGATTTGTCCATTCGGGAGACAAAGTATATCCTATGAACAAAAATGATATGAAGTTGATGGAATCATGGGCTAATTCTACAATGCAAGTTATCAAATTTGTACTGCTAGCAATGTACTCTGCTTTCTTGGAATATTGTGGGTTTCTGAAAGAAAAATACACCGGGTTTATCTCTTGGAATATAACATGAAAAGTAAAACATAACTTAAAAGTATAGCAGAGTTTTATAAAGAACCCAATGAAAAAAGATTAGGGAAAAATGCATTGACTCCTAGAACTTAAAAAGCTGGATAATAGGGAAAACTCATTATATATATTAAGGGAGGCTTACAAGCTTGCCACTAATGTCTGGCTGATTGATCCATTTCTCCTTTATTTGAATATTTTGAAGCAAATCTTTGAAAGCATTTACTGAAATTAAATATTTTCTTGTTAATTTTAGAAAAATAAATGTCTACTTTTCTAAGCCCTATGAGAACAGGATATATAAAGGAAGGGTCATAAGCTTGAGCTCTGGCACTAAAAATGACCTAGGTCTGTGTCTTGGATCTTTCGCTTACTAAGGCTGTTCTTGTACAAATCATTGAACCTCTACTTAGAGAGTTGCTCTAAGCATACATGAAATCATGCATGTAAAATGCTCTGCAGAGTGTCTGGAACATTCAACATGTGTTAGATATTACTTTCATGTTGCTATAATTGATAATATAAAGCATAATCATAGTCAATAATCCCATACATTAGTATATTAGAATCAGTAGAATCCATTTTAACATATTAAACTTGATATGATATAAGTTAAGATAATCATTTGATTGAGATGGGAGACTAAAATAGTACAAATATACAAAAACAAAACAAGAACGTTGTGATAATGACTTTTAAACACAGCTGGATACTACCATTAAAGAGGAATCTTCATCACTAAAAGTAAGATAATTTTGTTAGAAATGCAAATCCTAACACAAAAATCGAATCAAAGGTAAATCACAAATGTTTGCCGTACAAAGAATCTACCACTGTGGGAAAATTTAGGCCATAATGACTCACTCTTTACACAGGGGATCCAATGGGAGATATTTAAAAAATGGAAATGTACTTTTCTTGGTGAGCAATGTTAGGTACTCCAGTTTCATCTTAACTTTATTTGTCTTTGGTTATGGGTCTCAAGTGTCCCTATTTCTGTAAACAAACACATAAATATTCAAAAGAGCATCTCTAAGTAAGTCAAGGTTTGTAAAATACAAATTTTTCTTTTTAACATACCGAGGCTTTATTTTTTAGCTTTCTGTCTTTAGTAGCAGTCTTTCCTTTTTTGTTGCTGGTAAAATAATGTAAGGTTCCATATTCCATCAAGGCTGCAAAAACAAAAATGAAACAAACAGAAACAAAGAGATCCATCGCAGTCACATAAGAAACCTTAGGTAAAGACTTCCTGGCAATTGTACTCAGGGTTGTCATAGTCAGAACTGTAGTGATACCTACGGAGAGAGGAAACAAAATAGGAAATGAAAAATAATAGATCATATTTATTATTCCATCTGATTTGGCAATTTTGTGAGTGAAATTAAACAATGGAAAAAATATGATTACTAGTAATTTACAGAAATAATTATTGGTAGCCATAGCTACATTGCGTCCAGTGTGCTCTTTGTGTTTCTGTGAGTTCTAATCATTTAAATTACTGCGGAGTACAAGTTGACTCCTAATATCCTTTCTTCCCTTCCTTCATTGTAATAGAATATCAAATATTTAGCTGGCATGTGGTTGCCAAAAACAACTTTATTTGCCATCTCTCTGCAGCTGAGTGTGGCCACAGGCTGAGATCTAGCCAAAGGGAACCAAGTCAAGAATGTAAGCAACACACAATATCCTAAAGACAGCATTAAAGAGACAAGGAATGTCCTTCTTTCCTTCTCATTGCCTTCTGCTGGAATACAATCGCCAGACCAACCACACTATCTTAAAACAGTAGATAATATTGGGAATTAAAATGACTCACAATACAGGGGAAAGCTAGAAGGAGCCTGAATTTCTCATACTGTAATGCATTGTATCACCTTGAAATACCTAACCTTAGACTTCACATAAGCAACAGATATTCTTCTATCTAATTGAAGTGACAGTGACTTGGCATTTCCCACCATACATATACAGTCAAAATTAATCCAAACTAACATAGCTTTTTGTTATATAATAACTTGAGTTAAACCTACTTTTTAATCTCAATGTTTAAGTGAGGAATACTGGCACAGTTATATCAAGGGAATACTGCTTTGAAAGTACAGAGTAAATCCTTTTATTTTTGAGAAGTCAGCATGTATAATTGGGATTTCCCCCAGGACCCCAATTCTGCATGTGTATCCTTGAAGGGATCTGTTTCTCATCGGTCTTCGTGTGGTTCTTATCACTATTAATCTTAGGTCTCCTAAATTACAGATGTACATGCTATATTTCTTTTAGCCTAAACTTACATAATCCTCATTCTTTTTCACAGCAAATATGGCCCCATGAGCAGAATTGTTTACTCTCTTAAAAATACTAAATATAATGCTAAATGCTTCTTAATTTGACCAATATTTATAGAGTGGCAATGTCTATGATGAAAAGTAAATCAAAAACAGCTGCAGCAACAGTCTCTTTGTGAAGGCAATAACCACCTCTTTCCCTCATGTCTCCACTGAAACATACCCTAACAATCTACTCACAAAACTGTCATTTCACTTTTATAATTTCTTAGGACTGGAGAAAATATTAAAGTCGATACAGTTTGATGAATTTGGAATTATGAGACAAGTTTAGGTTTAATCTCTGACTCTTCTACCTATTAGCTCTCTGATCTTAACAGTTTTTCAACTCCTTTGTGCCTCTCATTAAAATACACACACACACACACACACACACACACACACAGTAATATCTTGCTTTGTACTTGGAGTAAATATAAACAAAAGGTACTTAATTTCATTATTTGTCTATTTTTTAAATTTCCAAATATACAAAGCCATTATCAGTTATGTTATTTTTATTAATTTTTAATTTACTTCCTTTTTAGCTAGAAAATACACTCTGAAAATCTTAGTGTTTTGAATTTTAGTAATATCTTGTTTAATGATCCATATGCACTTGAAAATATTGTGTGCTCTGAAGTTAGGTGTAGTATGCTATAAATATCAATCAGGTAATGTATTTATGATAATTTTGAAGTTTCTATATCCTAATTAACTTTTTCTTGTAATTCTAACAATGAATGAGAAAACACTAATGATTGCAGATTTGCTTATTTTTCCCACTATTCTTACAGCTTTTACTTCAATTATTTTGAAACTAAATATATATTTTAAAGGCTTTGTTATGGAAAAGGCTTAAAAAATAACATATACAAGTCTTCCTTTCCCTCAGCTCCCACACAAGCTTATTAAATCACATTGTTACCATCGTCAGCCCAAATAGGTTTCCAAAGTGTTCCATGCCTCCACAATTATGTCTCCTATCTAAAAAGTCTTAAATCCAAAGTGTGGTTTCATGTTATTATCCACGACTGCAATAAATTTTACTTTATTAAGTTTTTGTTACATTCTTTTTTAATAAGGCAAACAAAACTAAGCAGAACTTTGCTTTCAGACATTTATTTAATTTAGTAATTATTATCACTGCCATTACCTTGAGAAGAACATGGTGGATTTTCTATGAAAATATTTCTAAGTCCATTAGAATAAAAAACATTTAGGATATTAACAGGATATTGAGAAAACATTTTGGATATCATTGTTATTTTCTCCATGGCTTCCCCTACTCAAGATACTACAATAGTCTCCCATCACATTTGAAATAAAATTTAAAGTCCTTAAAACGGCCGACAAAAATTTACATGATCTAACTATTGACCACTTCTCCAAATTCATTTTCTGTGACTATCCATTCAGCTCCAACCATATTTGTCATCTTTCTGAACCCCAAAGCATGGCATAGCAGGAAGATCTGGCTTCAAAACCATACGGTTCCCACTGCCTGGAATATCTTTCTGCCCAATATCCACCAGGCGAGCACCACACTTCATTGGGTCACTGCTCAAATGCCACATCATCAGAGGTATCTTTCAAGACTCCACAATATAAAATAGTAAATATCACATCACTCACACCCTGTCATTTTCTAAACATTGATTTTGCTATCTCTTCACAGCCTTCATGACTCACTAAAATTTTATTGTATGCCTTTTATATTTGAACATTACCTGTTTTCTCTACTAAAATGTAAACATCATAAACATGAACTTTTTAAAGTGTTATTCACTGTTAACACTTCAGCACCAAAAACACTGCTTGTTTTACAGAAAGCATTTGATATATTTTAGTAAAATGCAAGGTTGAGTTCATTGAGTTCAGGAAATTGTCCTTCAATGATATGTGTGTGTATTTATATTTAAAGCAATTGTAATTCTCTATCTTAGGGTCCACAATTACAAAAGATATTTGTCAAGTTACATCTGGCTGTGGTTATCTTTACAATTGATGTGCTAATATTGAATAAAAATAAATTTATGCAAAAATGACTTCACAGTTGGCTCTTCTCTTCATGACACTCTAGCATATAGTTTTATACAAACCCAGTGGTATAAATAATCCATTCAAATTCTCTTTGAGAAACTTCCAAACTGTTATGCATAGTGATTATACTAATTTACATTCTCAGAAAAATATGGAAATAGAAACAAAAAAACCCTGTTTAAGTTATACTTATAGTAGCATACAAATAACCTAAAATAATTTATACAACTTAGAATATAAAATAATTATAAACAATTAAAGGAAAGAAAATTAAGGTATGAATGGATTTTGTCCACTAGCTATGTCAATACCCCTGTTTAGATGCCCAAGAGAATTTCATTTTCAAGTATAGACCCATGTGCCTCAAGCATTGCTGTTGCCACTTTTATGTGACCTGCATTTTACTGTACTTATTAGATGGAATCATTTATGAGTTATCATAGAAACCACATAAAAACTTCTTTGTGGTTAAAAACAGAAACCATCTCACCTTTCTTTACATATTTTTAAGACACAATTATGAGCAGTGTGATTCATGTGTCTTTCACTGATTTGGTGGGTGAGTCAATTGATTAATAAGTTTTCTTCATATATCAATACCTGATTGCAGGTTATCATTTTCTTTTAAATAACTGTATCATAATTAGTCACTTATTTTGTTATATGATTTTATTATTGCAATAGATTTCTACAGAAAAAGAGTGAAAGTCTATTTTGTCCAGTATTAATCACAATTACCCTGTTAATCAATGTTATTGTACAGGCAACTCTCAAGCATTCACAGAATAAGTACACACTTTATACACGACAGAAGCCATAGAAGCCAGGGAGCTTCTTGTTCCTTTCAGCTACTTGCCCTTCGGAACAACTGACTTCATTAGCAATGTTATAAAACAGGTTATTTTAAAGCCATTCACACACCCTAGCAAATAAAACAATAGTTATTAGTGACTCAGTTATAACATAAAATAAAATCTTGATGAAAAGTGATAGAAAAACTCAACCAAAGTAAGATTTAGGAATTATGTATGATTTTAAGGTATTAATTCTTGTTATGTATCTATGCTTCCTTTGGTCTTCATTAGCAGAAAAAAGAAGGAATTTTCTGAAATTTCAAGTTCTTTACAATTCAATTTTCTACTTTTCTTTTTTTACATATCTCTTTCAACATTAAAGGTATTGTCCTTTAGTTTCTGTCAATTTTTTTCCTGACTGTATTCTAGAAGAATATGTTTAATAAATGTGACTATAAACTCTTATCACATCAAAACAATTTTTTAAAGTTCTATGATATTATAGCATAATATTATGTGTCATACCCAATGATGTTCTTGCAGGCACTGCATCTTTATTGATCCAAAAAGACACCCAAGAAAGAACAACTGTCAGAATGCATGGAATGTAGGTCTGAATAGTGAAATATCCCATTCTTCTGCTCAGGTCAAAAAAAATTGTCATAATAACATAATCCCCTGGAAGAAAAAAAAAAAGTTTTATTTTGACCATATAATATAAATCCCAATCCATATATTTAAAATAAAAAATGTCATTTAATAGTAGTATCATTCACTATTTGAGTATTCTCTTTACCAGAGATTGTGTGAGAGATTTCAGTTGAGTTTCTCAACCCTACAAATGCAAATTGATATAATCTCCAGTATTTAGGATCAGCCACTTCTACGGAGGGCTTTTTCCATTTATACTCAATTTCATTTTTAGGGTATCCATCTATAAAAAAAAAATACATAGATTAGCAAGATCCAAATTTGATACCATTACAATACCAACATTATCCAAAGATAAATTCTTGGAACATTTTCCTCCTTTTTTTATTATAAGATATGCCAAACATGGAACATTTGAACACAATAAATATTAATGAGCAGAGTTTAATGACTAATCATACATGGATCAAATAATGATAACCCACGTAATCTACTTAAATTAAGAAATAGAAACTTGCTAACATATAGAAAACCCCATAAGTCCACCCCAAAATAGTACTCCCTCTACAATCTAAAGGTAATAACTATCCTGATTTCTGTGATGATTGTTTCTTTTTAATGTAGATTTTTCATATGCACCTCTGAAAAGTATAGGATAGTTTGGGTTACTTTGAACTTTATTTGATCATTGCCATACTTAAGGCATTCTTTTGAATATTATTTTTTCTTCTTTTTCCTCATACTACCTTGTCTAAGAATGTTTTTTTTAATATATTGTGATAGTCATCAATGTTGTATGTAGCTAAATTTCTTCCATTGTAAAAACATACCAAAATTTATCCATTATATTGTTTTAGACATTTGTGATATTTTCTTTTGGCTATAACCAACATTGCTACTAGTAATATTATTATACATGTCTCCCCAAACGTGTATATGCAAGGGTTACTCTAGGATATACATCTAGGTATGGAGTAGTTAGGTCATGGGTTACACATAATATCAACTTTATGAGGTAGTGCCAAACTTTTGTCCATGGAGAGTATACTAACATATTCTCTCTCTCTTTTTTTTTTTTTTTGGGGGGGGGGGGCGCGGTGTCTCACTCTATTGTCCAGGCAGGAGTGCAGTGTGTGATCTTGGCTCACTGCCAATGTCTGCCACCCAGGTTCAAGCAATTCTCATGCCTCAGTCTCCTGAGTAGCTGAGACTACAGGTGCTTACCAACACACATGACTACCTTTTTTTTTTTTTTTTTTTTTTGTATTTTTAGTAGAGATAGAGCTTTACCATGTTGGCCAGGCTATTCTCAGACCACTGACCTAAGGTGATCCGCTCCCTTCAGTCTCTCAAAGTGCTGAGATTATAGGCGTGAGCCAACATGCCTGACCACTAACATATTCTCTTATCAGGCAGAGTGTGAAAGTTCACACGAATGCATATTCTCATTAATTTTGATGTATGCAGTCTTCTTCAATTTTATTCGTCCATGAAGTGTATTTTATTTCACATTCTCCTGATTAATAATAAAACCTAGCATTTTAAAAGTGTGCTTATCGGGAGGCTGAGGCAGGAGAATGGCGTGAACCCGAGAGGCAGAGCTTGCAGTGAGTGAAGCTCACTCCACTGCACTCCAGTCTGGGTGACAGAGCGAGACTACATCTCAAAAAAAAAATAAAAAAGTATGCTTATTAGACTCTTGGATGGCTTCTTTGATGAAATGCTTGTTCAATTGCCCATTATTTATTTTTTAATTTCTCTAGATACCAGTCCTTTGTTAGTTATTTGTGTTGAAAATGTTTTTGTCGGAGGGGCAGAGCAAGATGGCCGAATAGGAACAGCTCCAGTCTCCAGCTCCCAGTGCGAGGGAAACAGAAGATAGGTGATTTCTGCATTTTCAACTGAGGTACTGGGTTCATCTCACTAGGGAGTGCTGGTGCTGGTCAGCTACTTCAGCCTGACCAGCGAGAGCTGAAGCAGGGGGAGGCATCACCTCACCTGGGAAGTGCAAGGGGGAAGGGAATCCCTTTTCCTAACCAGGGGAACTGAGACACACAACACCTGGAAAATCGGGTAACTCCCACCCCAACACTGTGCTGTACCAAGGGTCTTAGCAAACGGGCACACCAGAAGATTATATCCCACACCTGGCCGGGAGAGTCCCACACCTGCCCACAGAGCCTCCATCATTGCTAGCACAGCAGTCTGCAATCTAACTGCAAGGCAGCATCCAGGCTGGGGGAGGGGCGCCTGCCATTGCTGAGGCTTAAGTAGGTAAACAAAGCTGCTGGGAAGCTCAAACTGGGTGGAGCTCACAGCAGCTCAAGGAGCCATGCTTGTCTCTGTAGATTCTACCTCTGGGGACAGGGCACAGCTAATCAACAACAACAACAACAAAGCAGCAGAAACCCCTGCAGATGCAAACAACTCTGACAGCTTTGAAGAGAGCAGTGGATCTGCCAACATGAAGGCTGAGATCTGAGAATAGACAGACTGCCTGCTCAAGTGGGTCCCTGACCTCTGAGTAGCCCAACTGGGAGACATCCCCCACTAGGGGCAGACCGACACCCCACACCTCAAAACGGTGGAGTACACCACTGAGAGGAAGCTTCCAAAGCAAGAATCAGACAGGTACACTTGCTGTTCAGCAATATTCTATCTTCTGCAGCCTCTGCTGCTGATACCCAGGCAAACAGAGTCTGGAGTGGACCTCAAGCAATCTCCAACAGACCTACAGCTAAGGGTCCTGACTGTTAGAAGAAAAACTAACAAACAGGAAGGATACCCACACCAAAACCCCATCAGTATGTCACCATCATCAAAGACCAGAGGCAGATAAAACCACAAAGATGGGGAAAAAGCAGGGCAGAAAAGCTGGAAATTCAAAAAATAAGAGCGCATCTCCCCCTCCAAAGGAACACAGCTCATCGCCAGGAACGGATCAAACCTGGACGGAAAATGACTTTGACGAGAAGAGAGAAGAAGGCTTCAGTCCATCAAACTTCTCAGAGCTAAAGGAGGAATTACGTACCCAGCACAAAGAAACTAAAAATCTTGAAAAAAGAGTGGAAGAATTGATAACTAGAATAATCAGTGCAGAGAAGGCCTTAAACGAACTGACAGAGATGAAAACCATGACACGAGAAATACGTGACAAATGCACAAGCCTCAGTAACTGACTTGATCAACTGAAAGAAAGAGTATCAGCGATTGAGGATCAAATGAATGAAATGAAGTGAGAAGAGAAATCTAAAGAAAAAAGAAGAAAAAGAAATGAACAAAGACTGCAAGAAGTATGAGATTCTGTAAAAAGACCAAATCTACGTCTGAGTGGGGTGCCTGAAAGTGAGGGGGAAAATGGAACCAAGTTGGAAAACACTCTTCAGAATATCATCCAGGAGAACTTCCCCAACCTAGTAGGGCAAGCCAACATTCAAATTCAGGAAATACAGAGAACGCCACAAAGATACTCCACGAGAAGAGCAACTCCAAGACACATAATGGCCAGATTCACCAAAGTTGAAATGAAGGAAAAAATCTTAAGGGCAGCCAGAGAGAAAGGTCGGGTTACACACAAAGGGAAGCCCATCAGACTAACAGCAGATGTCTTGGCAGAAACTCTACAAGCCAGAAGAGAGTGGGGGCCAATATTTAACATTCTTAAAGAAAAGAATTTTCAACCCAGAATTTCATATCCAGCCAAACTAAGTTTCATAAGTGAAGGAGAAATAAAATCCTTTACAGATAAGCAAATGCTTAGAGATTGTGTCACCACCAGGCCTGCCTTACAAGAGACCCTGAAGGTAGCACCAAATATGGAAAGGAACAATCGGTACCAGTCATTGCAAAAACATGCCAAAATGTAAAGATCATCGAGGCTAGGAAAAAACTGCATCAACTAACGAATAAAATAACCAGTTAATATCATAATGGCAGGATCAAGTTCACATATAACAATATTAACCTTAAATGTAAATGGACTAAATGGTCCAATTAAAAGACACAGACTGGCAAACTGGATAAAGAGACAGGACCTATCAGTTTGCTGTATTCAGGAGACCCATCTCACATGCAGAGACATACATAGGCTCAAAATAAAGGGATGGAGGAAGATCTGCCAAGCAAATGGAGAACAAAAAAAAGCAGGGGCTGCAATCCTAGTCTCTGATAAAACAGGCTTTAAACCATCAAAGATCGAAAGAGACAAAGAAGGACATTACATAATGCTAAAGGGATCAATTCAACAGGAAGAACTAACTATCCTAAATATGTATGAACCCAATACAGGAGCACCCAGATTCATAAAGCAAGTCCTTAGAGACTTACAAAGAGACTTAGACTCCCATACAATAATAATGGGAGACTTCAACACCCCACTGTGAACATTAGACAGATCAACAAGAGAGAAAGTTAACAAGGATATCCAGGAATTGAACTCATCTCTGCAGCATGAAGACCTAATAGACATCTACAGACCTCTCCAACACAAATCAACAGAATATACATTCTTCTCAGCACCACATCGCACTTATTCCAAAATTGACCACATAATTGGAAGTAAAGCACTCTTCAGCAAATGTAAAAGAACAGAAATTATAACAAACTGTCTCTCAGACCACAGTGCAATCAAACTAGAACTCAGGACTAAGAAACTCAATCAAAACCACTCAACTACATGGAAACTGAATAACCTGCTCCTGAATGACTACTGTGTACATAAAGAAATGAAGGCAGAAATAAAGATGTTCTTTGAAAACAATGAGAACAAAGATACAACATACCAGAATCTCTGGGACACATTTAAAGCAGTGTGTAGAGGGAAATTTATAGCACTAAATGCCCACAAGAGAAAGCTGGAAAGATCTGAAATGGACACTCTAACATCACAATTAAAATAACTAGAGAAGCAAGAGCAAACATATTCAAAAGCTAGCAGAAGGCAAGAAATAACTAAGATCAGAGCAGAACTGAAGGAGATAGAGATACAAAAAACCCTTCAAAAAATAAATGAATCCAGGAGTTGGTTTTTTGAAAAGATCAACAAAATTGATAGACCGCTAGCAAGACTAATAAAGAAGAAAAGAGAGAAGAATCAAATAGATGCAGTAAAAAATGATAAAATGGATATCACCACCAACCCCACAGAAATACAAACTACCATCAGAGAATACTATAAACACCTCTATGCAAATCAACTAGAAAATCTAGAAGAAATGCATAATTTTCTGGACACTTACACTCTCTCAAGACTAAACCAGGAAGAAACTGAGTCCCTAAATAGACTAATAGCAGGCTCTGAAATTGAGGCAATAATTAATAGCCTAGCAACCAAAAAAAAAATCCAGGACCAGATGGATTCACAGCTGAATTCTACCAGAGGTACAAGGAGGAGCTGGTACCATTCCTTCTGAAACTATTCCAATCAATAGAAAAAGAGGGAATCCTCTCTAACTCATTTTATGAGGCCAACATCATCCTGATACCAAAGCTTGGCAGAGACACAACAAAAAAAGAGAATTTTAGACCAATATCCCTGATGAACATCGGTGCAAAAATCCTCAATAAAATACTGGTAAACCAGATTCAGTAGCACATCAAAAAGCTTATCCACCATGATCAAGTGGGCTTCATCCCTGGGATGCAAGGCTGGTTCAACATATGCAAATCAATCAATGTAATCCAGCATATAAACAGAACCAAAGACAAGAGCCACATGATTATCTCAATAGATGCAGAAAAGGCCTTTGGCAAAATTCAACAGCCTTTCATGCTAAAAACGCTCAATAAATTCGGTATTGATGGCACATATCTCAAAATAATAAGAGCTATTTATGACAAACCGGCAGCCAATATCATACTGAATGGGCAAAAACTGGAAGCATTCCCTTTGAAATCTGGCACAAGCCAGGGCTGCCCTCTCTCACCACTCCTATTCAACATAATGTTGGAAGTTCTGGCTAGGAAAATCAGGCAAGAGAAAGAAATCAAGGGTATTCAGTTAGGAAAAGAAGAAGTCAAATTGTCCCTGTTTGCAGATGACATGATTGTATATTTAGAAAACCCCATCATCTCAGCCCAAAATCTCCTTAAGCTGATAAGAAACTTCAGCAAAGTCTCAGGATACACAATTAATGTGCAAAAATCACAAGCATTCTTATACACCAGTAACAGAAAAAGAGAAAGCCAAATCATGAATGAACTTCCATTCAGAATTGCTTCAAAGAGAATAAAATACCTAGGAATCCAACTTACAAGGGATGAAAAGGACCTCTTCAAGGAGAACTACAAATCACTGCACAGTGAAATAAAAGAGGATACAAACAAATGGAAGAACATACCATGCTCATGGATAGGAAGAATCAATATTGTGAAAATGGCCATACTGCCCAAGGTAATTTATAGATTCAATGCCATCCCCATCAAGCTACCAATGAGTTTCTTCACAGAATTGGAAAAAACTGCTTTAAAGTTCATATGGAACCAAAAAAGAGCCTGCATTGCCAAGGCAATCCTAAGTCAAAAGAACAAAGCTGGAGGCATCACGATACCTGACTTCAAACTATACTACAAGGCTACAGTAACCAAAACAGCATGGTACTGGTACCAAAACAGAGATATAGACCAATGGAATAGAACAGAGTCCTCAGAAATAATACCACACATCTACAGCCATCTGGTCTTTGACAAACCTGAGAGAAACAAGAAATGGGGAAAGGATTCCCTATTTAATAAATGGTGCTGGGAAAATTGGCTAGCCATAAGTAGAAAGCTGAAACTAGATCCTTTTCTTACTCCTTATATGAAAATTAATTCAAGATGGATTAGAGACTTAAATGTTAGACCTAATACCATAAAAAACTCTATAATAAAACCTAGGTAATACCATTCAGGACATAGGCATGTGCAAGGACTTCATGTCTAAAACACCAAAAGCAATGGCAGCAAAAGCCAAAATTGACAAATGGGATCTAATTAAACTAAAGAGCTTCTGCACAGCAAAAGAAACTACCATCAGGGTAAACAGGCAACCTACAGAATGGGAGAAAATTTTTGCAATCTACTCATCTGACAAAGGACTAATATCCAGAACCTACAAAGAACGCAAACAAATTTATAAGAAAAAAACAAACAACCCCATCAAAAAGTGGGCAAAGGATATAAACAGACATTTTTAAAAGATGACATTCATACAGCCAA
This sequence comes from Rhinopithecus roxellana, assembly GCF_007565055.1. Taxonomy (NCBI): domain Eukaryota; kingdom Metazoa; phylum Chordata; class Mammalia; order Primates; family Cercopithecidae; genus Rhinopithecus; species Rhinopithecus roxellana. The sequence goes on along the minus strand of NC_044550.1, from coordinate 122,109,746 downwards.
CAGACACATGTAAAAATGCTCATCATCACTGGCCATCAGAGAAATGCAAATCAAAACCACAATGAGATACCATCTCACACCAGTTAGTATGGCAATTATTAAAAAGTCAGGAAACAACAGGTGTTGGAGAGGATGCGGAGAAATAGGAACAGTTTTACACTGTTGGTGAGATTGTAAACTAGTTCAACCATTATAGAAAACAGTATGGCGATTCCTCAAGGATCTAGAACTAGAAGTAGCATACGACCCAGCCATCCCATTACTGGGTATATACCCAAAGGATTACAAATCATGCTGCTATAAAGACACATGCACGCATATGTTTACTGTGGCACTCTTCACTATAGCAAAGACTTGGAATCAACCCAAATGTCCATCAGTGACAGACTGGATTAAGAAAATGTGGCACATATATACCATGGAATACTATGCAGCCATAAAAAAGGATGAGTTTGAGTGCTTTGTAGGGACATGGATAGAGCTGGAAACCATCATTCTCAGCAAGCTATCGCAAGAACAGAAAACCAAACACCGCATGTTCTCACTCATAGGTGGGAACTGAACAATGAGATCACTTGGACTCGGGAAGGGGAACATCACACACCGGGGCCTATCATGGGGAGTGGGGAGGGGGGAGGGGTTGCATTGGGAGTTATACCTGATGCAAATGACGAGTTGATGGGTGCTGACGAGTGGATGGGTGCAGCACACCAACATGGCACAAGTATACGTATGTGACAAACCTGCACGTTATGCACATGTACCCTAGAACTTAAAGCGTAATAATAATTAAAAAAAAACACACAAGTGCAATCAAAGAATACAATTCCACCTAAAATATCCATGAAAAATTTTAAAAATTGACCATATTTTAAGTTACTAAAAATTTTAATTCCTGCATCAATCAGAATTGGCTAGATTGTATTGCAATTACAAATAAACCCTGAAATCTCAAAAAAAAAAAAAAAAAGAAAGAAAAAGAAAATGTTTTTGTCTACTTTGCAGTTGTCTAGAATGGAAGTATATCCTTTCATCTTTCTGAAAAATATTTTTGTTTCTGCCTTGTGTCAGGAATATATTTGAGGACCCTTTGAAGCAACCGAGTGAAAGAAATTTGGGCTAAAAATCTATTTGAGGATAGACATGTAATCAGATTCTCTCAAGAAGAATCATTTCACCCTGTATGCTGATTTCAGAGGCAACCTCCCTTTTAGCTTTTGGTGGTTTTGTGTGTGCTTGTGTGTGTGTGTGTGTGTGTGTGTGTGTAGCAGGTAATTCTTCATGTGCTCTCAACTGCTCAGGCTTTTGTATCCCAAATTTATGTGGAAATTATGTTATGCCATCTTACAATACCATCAAAGCAGAACTTGAAGGAAATTACCACGTTTTGTCAATGTCCTCAGGTCAAAATTGGCTGCAAATTTACCTTTCTGGTATATAGTTTTCATGTAGATGTTTGTAGCTAAAAAGTTCTTTCTATGTGTGGTCACATATGTGTTTTAGAATATTTTAATGGTATAAAAATTTTGCTTTTAACAGAAAGATTGGTAGCACATTACAGAAAGAGAATTCACTAACTTGAAATTTCAAAAACAGTATATCCAATATTTCCCAAAGAACATGTATTTTGCACTAAGATCTCTATTAGTCATGCAATGAAACAGTTATCATCTCTGCTGATCTATTTAAATCTTTCCTTTTTCTCCATCTTCTTTCACTTGCTCTCTACAGTTGTAGCCATTTTGATTTCCATAGTTTCTATCTTTACTTTTAACAAGTTTTAGAGTTAATAGAGTATAGGCATAGTATATAGTAGTGTGGGCACAAATAAATATGTTGGCTAAATTGCCACTCTGAATCTCATGATATTAATTTTTAAAATTGGGACTATAATGAAATCTCCCACACATATTTGTTGTGAAATATTAGATGCAGATAGCTTAATTCTCTACTGGACCCATGTAGAGTGCCTGAAAAAAATTAGCTATGGTTATTATATGTTTGTTATTGACACCCAATTAAACTCACAAAGATAAATGGTTAATTACCATTAACAACAATCAAAACCGGAGAGCTGTCACACCAAAATTTAAGAATGGCTTCTAGAATGAAGTACAACAACTGCTACATCAATTATTTGCATATGAACTTTTTCTTGAGTTCCTTGAATTCCATCAATCAAGTATTTGTTGCTATTTGGCTGTTTAATTCATTACGAAGTTACTATTAAAAAATCAAAGCAGTGAGATGGATCATTAATATAAAATAATGCTTTAATGAGAATATATCATTAAGAAAATTCAAGAACTTCATTAATAAAAGGCAAAAAATATGTGGAAATTTAGTAAGTGAAGAAGTAGGATTATATTTATGAATGAATTGTCATATTACACTCTACTGCATTCTAGAATGCCATCTGTTAAAACAACTACTTTCAAAAGAAAGAAAATAGCATTAGACAATTTGTGGGTAAAGGCAACCACATTTTTATAAGCCATTATATTTTTTAAGACAATTGTGTGTATCTAGAAAAATACTGTTATAAAAATACCTGTGATGATACATATGTTAATAAATGTAAAATAAAATTAATATAGCTATGGAAAGGTTACAATTATTTCCTTTAAAGAAAATGCCAGGTTTTTCCTAGAAGAAATAGACAATTTCCTGGACACTTGCATTCTCCCAAGACTAAACCAGGAAGAAGTTGAATCCCTGAAGAGACCAATAGCAGGCTCTGAAATTGAGGCAATAATTAATAGCCTACCAACCAAAACAAATTCAGGACCAGACGGATTCACAGCTGAATTCTACCAGAGGTACAAGGAGGAGCTGGTATATTCCTTCTGAAACTATTCCAATCAATAGAAAAAGAGGGAATACTCCCTAGCTCATTTTATGAGGCCAACATCATCCTGATACCAAAGCCTGGCAGAGATATAACAAAAAAAGAGAATTTTAGGCCAATATCCCTGATGAACATTGATGCAAAAATCCTTAATAAAATACTGGCAAACCAAATCCAGCAACACATCAAAAAGCTTATCCACCATGATCAAGTGGGCTTCATCCCTGGGATGCAAGGATGGTTCAACATATGCAAATCAATAAACATGATCCAGCACATAAACAGAACCAAAGACAAAAACCACATGATTAACTCAATAGATGCAGAAAAGGCCTTTGGCAAAATTCAACAGCATTTCATGCTAAAAATTCCCAATAAAATCGGTATTGATGGAATGTATCTCAAAATAATAAGAGCTATTTATGACAAACCCACAGCCAATATCATACTGAATGGGCAAAAACTGGAAGCATTCACTTTGAAATCTGGCACAAGACAGAGATGCCCTCTCTCACCACTCCTATTCAACATAAGGTTGGAAGTTCTGGCTAGGGCAATCAGGCAAGAGAAAGAAATTAAGGGTATTCAGTTAGGAAAAAAAGAAGTCAAATTGTCCCTGTTTGCAGATGAAATGATTGTATATTTAGAAAACCCCATCATCTCAGCCCAAAATCTCCTTAAGCTGATAAGCAACTTCAGCAAAGTCTCAGGATACAAAATTAATGTGCAAAAATCGCAAGCATTCTTACACACCAGTAACAGAAAAACAGAGAGCCAGATCATGAATGAACTTCCATTCAGAATTGCTTCAAAGAGAATAAAATACCTAGGAATCCAACTTACAAGGGATGTAAAGGACCTCTTCAAGGAGAACTACAAACCACTGCTCAGTGAAATAAAAGAGGATACAAACAAATGGAAGAACATACCATGCTCATGGATAGGAAGAATCAATATCGTGAAAATGGCCATACTGCCCAAGGTAATTTATAGATTCAATGCCATCCCCATCAAGCTACCAATGAGTTTCTTCACAGAATTGGAAAAACTGCTTTAAAGTTCATACAGAACCAAGAAAGAGCCCGCATTACCAAGACAATCCTAAGTCAAAAGAACAAAACTGGAGGCATCACGATACCTGACTTCAAACTCTACTACAAGGCTACAGTAGCCAAAACAACATGGTACTGGTACCAAAACAGAGACATAGACCAATGGAATGGAACAGAGTCCTCAGAAATAATACCACACATCTACAGCCATCAGATCTTTGACAAACCTGACAAAAACAAGAAATGGGGAAAGGATTCCCTATTTAATAAATGGTGTTGAGAAAATTGGCTAGCCATAAGTAGAAAGCTGAAACTAGATCCTTTCCTTCCTCCTTACACGAAAATTAATTCAAGATGGATTAGAGACTTAAATGTTAGACGTAATACCATAAAAACCCTAGAAGAAAACCTAGGTAATACTATTCAGGACATAGGACTTCATGTCTAAAACACCAAAAACAATGGCAACAAAAGCCAAAATTGAAAAATTGGATCTAATTAAACTAAAGAGTTTCTGCACAACAAAAGGAACTACCATCAGAGTGAACAGGCAACCTACTGAATGGGAGAAAATTTTTGCAATCTACTCATCTGACAAAGGGCTAATATCCAGAACCTACAAAGAACTCAAACATTTACAAGAAAAAAACAAACAACCCCATCAAAGAGTGGGCAAAGGATTTGAACAGATATTTCCCAAAAGAAGACATGCATGCAGCCAACAGACACATGAAAAAATGCTCATCATCACTGGCCATCAGAGAAATGAAAATCAAAACCACAATGAGATACCATCTCACACCAGTTAGAATGGCAATCATTAAAAAATCAGGAAACAACAGGTGCTGGAGAGGATGTGGAGAAATAGAAACACTTTTACACTGTTGGTGACATTGTAAACTAGATCAACCATCGTGGAAAACAGTATGGCGATTCCTCAAGGATCTAGAACTAGAAATACCATATGACCCAGGCATCCCATTACTGGGCATATACCCAAAGGATTATAAATCATCATACTGCTATAAAAACACATGCACAAGTATGTTCATTGCGGCACTATTCACAATAGCAAAGACTTGGAATCAACCCAGATGTCCATCAGTGACAGACTGGATTAAGAAAATGTGACACATATACAACATGGAATACTATGCAGCCATAAAAAGGGATGAGTTTGTGTCCTTTGTATGGACATGGATGCAGCTGAAAACCATCATTCTCAGCAAACTATCGCAAGAACAGAAAACCAAACACCACACGTTCTCACTCATAGGTGGGAACTGAACAATGAGATCACTTGGACTGGGGAAGGGGAACATCATACACGGGGGCCTATTATGGGAAGGGGGGAGGGGAGAGGGATGGCATTGGGTGTTATACCTGATGTAAATGACGAGTTGATGGGTGCTGACGAGTTGATGGGTGCAGCACACCAACATGGTACAAGTATACATATGTAACAAACCTGTACGTTGTGCACATGTACCCTAGAACTTAAAGTATAATAATAAAAAATAAAAAAAAGAAAGAAAATACCAGGTTTTTATACTCTAATTATTCACCTCCAACCACTTCTCTATGAATCAATCTTTTTTAATTAAGTCAACTTATTTCTACCTTGGTTTTTCTGAATTCTGAAAGTACTCTCAAATATTTGCTCCTCATATAGTAAATACTATTTGCCCAATGAATTTTTGAAACACATTTCAAAATCTAACGTAATAAAGTTAAATCTTGCCTCCAGGAAGATGAATATAATTTTAATCACTTTTTTTTTTTTGGTGGCTATATAAAAACATTTGAATATAAACCTATCTTCAATACTCCTTTATTTAATAAAAATAAGCAAATAGCATTGGAATAAAGCTAAAAGTTATAAAGAATGCTTTAATGAAACATATGCATTCACTACACATTTATTGTAATCTTTTAGTTTAAAAGCAAGAAGCAAATATATTATTTGTAATTATTTTATCTAAAAGAATTGAACATAGTGTACACTTTTGAAAATCATATTCTATTTTCTTTCATTTTATTTTTAAATAAACAGCTTCTAAGGTTAAAATTCTATGAAATTATCAAGTGTTTTGTTACGTACAGCTTGAAAATTCCAGTGGACAGGAATGTTCATCCATAGGAAAGTTATGAAGCTGAAGATAACATTCTGCATTAATTGTCAATCTATTTAGATGGAAAAAACAAAGTATTAAATAAAGATAAATAATTTGAAGCATTAAAAATTCCCTGTCTAATTTTAAAACAAGAATGTGTCTTATGAGAATAGATTGTGATATATTAGAATATAATAATGATTCTAAAATCTCAAAGTCTTAAATAGTGATAATATTATAATGTTTATATATGAGTATGATAATTCTAACAATTTCCTCTTCATTCAACTAAGTTACTTCTGTATACATTTCAATATGATCTCTGTGTTTACACGTAATAATTCATACTTCAATATGTCAACAAACACACATGTGCAAACACAGCATATTAACAGATTATAAATGGTTAAATATAGTAATTTTTCTCTTAATTTATTATGAATATCTTTCCATGAAGGACAGTTCTTAATAAGCAGATATGTTCAAGGCAATGAGCTAAATAAACTTGAATCTTATACCTCAACCTTCATTTAATCCTCTCTTAAGGATATTTTACTACACCATTGAAAATTAGAGTATTATAAAATTTTATAGCAGGGTGGGTTTCTAGAGGAAATCTTACTCAATTATTTACATGGCAGGTTAAGAAAACAATAATATTTATGCTGCAACCTCTTCTGCTTCAAAGGAAGAAAATCAAATAATTTTTTCTATTTGCTTTTAGTCCTTTTCACATAATAATAACTGAGCTTAAAAAAAGTATCGCGAAAATATTTCACATTATATTTTAGCGTGTGAAAGGAGCTTCATACTTTTGACTTTGCAACTTTGAGAAATACAAAATTTGGAATTGATTAAATATTAGTATGGAAAATAAATGAGAGCAACTACAGATTTTTAAACAAATATTACCTTAGAGTATATAGAACTCGACCATCATTCCAAATTCGAAGCAGACGATTAGGAGTTGTTATCCAGTGAGCATCAGATTTTCTTGAGTTTCTGAAGAAAGTGTCAGGAATCCAAATTTTTCCAACCATATTACTGTTAAGCATAAGCACTTTCATGGTACTATTGAATTTTAAACGACTGTCAAACCAGGTTTGGGCAAAAATTATATCTATTGTGTATTCCTAAAATGTAAGAAGAGTAACAACATATTAGTAAAGCTACTATTTTAGTTGTTTTTCTCAGAAGTTTGAATTTTTATATTGTGAAGTTTCTGCAAGTAACAGTTAAACTCAGTCTTTTTGGAGGAAAAAAATGCCATTATTTTAAACTTTTTTTTTTTTTTTTCTTGAGACGGAGTCTCGTTCTGTCGCCCAGGCTGGAGTGCAGTAGCATGATCACGGCTCACTGCAGGCTCCGCCTCCCGGGTTCACGCCATTCTCCTGCCTCAGTCTCCGGAGTAGCTGGGACTACAGGCGCCCACCACCACGCCCAGCTAATTTTTGTATTTTTAGTAGAGACGGGGTTTCACCGTGTTAGCCAGGATGGTCTTGATCTCCTTACTTCGTGATCCTCCTGCCTCCCAAAGTGCTGGGATTACAGGCGTGAGCCACCGCACATAGCCTAAACTTTCCTTTTGTTTGCATGAATCGTGTAAAATAAAATCCAAGATTTCCAGGAGTTATTGTTGCCCAGTGTTACTTTATTCTTTTTAATTTTTTTGTGTGTGAATTTTACTCAAGATTTTGTGTATGTATGATGTACTTATTAAACTTAAAAACAAATTATCTTAACAGTTATATTAATTTATACAGAGCTTAAGTCACAAAAATCATTAACAAAAGAAAATATAGATGCAAAAACCAACCAAATTATTTAAGAGGCTTTACATTGTTTTTTGTCTAAAAAGTTGATTCCAATTATTTATATTTACTAGTTTCAAATGTTTTAAAGCAACCACAAACTAACTTACTGAGCTATTATAAGATGCCAAACATATTTAAGAGCTTTGCATGTGTCATGTCACTAAATCCTTATTGCAACTCTGTGAAATATAATCATTATCTTTCAGTAACATGTATTAATAGAAATATAAAATAATTCTTCTCACATCACAGAACTAATAAGCAGTTGATATGGAAACTGAGCCACTGCAGGCTACATCCCAAGTCCACACTCATAACAAATGCATATAATGGTGGTTATAGTGATGTCTGATGGGTTCCAAGTTTGGAGCAAAACCTCTGTCCATAGTAACTGTAATTAGGAAATTTCATTTTTAACAGAGAACCTTCAAGAGTGGATAATCAGATGTTATCTACCTTTGTATCCTGACAAAATGTCTGCCATATTATAGGCATTTAAAACAAACAAAATGAACAAGAATGCAGCAGTAATCAATGCCATGGAGGAAAGGAAGTAAATATACATATATATGATATATATACATATATAAAATATACATACATATATAATATATACACAATATATATGAGCTATATGTGTGTGCGTATATGTGTGTGTGTATATATGTGTGTGTATGTATGTTTGCATGTGTATGGATATACTTTTGATATTTAAAAGAGTAAGTAAATTGAAAAATATGAAGTATTATATAAGTTACTTCTGGTGAGAGAGATTGATTACCTGCACTTGATGTCATATTAGCAACTGGCCAACTTTCCTGAAGGAAAATATTTAATATAAGAAATAGAAGTATAATTGGGGGGGATGTGGTGAATAAATGAAAAATGGAAAAAAATTATGAGATATTAATAAGTAAACAAACTAGATTCAACTTATTTATAGAGAAGTTGGATCAATTCCTAGGTTCCAGGCAGACTACTTACAATTACAATTTGCTTAACTGGAATATAAAAACAAATTGAGAGGGTACCTCATTTTATCTATGTTGGATGAACAATGTTACAATTCTGGAAAAGCCTATTATAATAATTATTTAAAATACAGTAGGGACCAGAAACTATGTAATTGAGTGTGAAATGTATGTTTTATAAAGTGCTTAAAGTATATACACTTATAATTCTGAATAATTTATTTATATAATGAAGTAATGTGTGATCATTCAATAATCTACCTATTTAACATCTATATTATGTCAGTTGTTGTTTTTAATGGATTTAAAATATGAAGTTTTTCTGCACAAAAATGCTTGCATCATCACCTTCTCTTTACATAATTTTGATTGCCGTGCTAGAGTAAGTTAGGGAGATAAATAAAATTTTATTTTTTTCAACTTAATATGGGATGGCACGGATCAAACTGCTGTGGAATATAGACTGAAAGTACTTTTGCAACCGGGTAAGCCTTATAAATCTGATAGCCACAACCTTGCTTATATACTGTGTTTCTAGGTCAGGCTGAGTCATAAGGCAAACCACATCCTATAATACATAATAATTCATATTTATGCTGTAGATGTTTAATCATCTTATTGAGTAATATTAATGGGGTAATATGTAAATTGTGCAAGCATTTAGGAAGTCCTAGAGAACCTCATACACGTTATCACTGGTGTATTCTTTATTCTTTAAACCTTGTAAAAAAATATTGAACACTTTACTGAAGTTATCATTGATCCCCACTCTGCCCACCTGTATCTCAGGTCAGATGTCTTGTCTTTGGAATCAATTATAATTTATCCAAGCAGCCTTTTCACCTGACACAAATGACTATTCAGTCAACCATGTAACCTATGCTAATGATATGGTGTCTAATTTTAATGGCAAATACAAATAGACAGAAGTCTCATCATCCTTCTATGGTGAACTAAATGCCCTGGAAAGAGCATTTAGTCAACTTTATTCACCAGAATTATGTTGTACTTTTGCGTGGGATCAAACAGCAGAAACTACTTAAGATACCAGTAAGGATTGCGGCTAGGCAAATATTCAACACTAGTTGATAGAGGGAATGTACTGCTACTTGGCAGTTATACTTAGCTGCAGTATTCCTAATTCACAGGACCTTAAAGGTGGCACTTGAGAACCAACTTGTCTAAGGCTTAGATTTCCAAAGCAGCTGTCAATACTGCTTAGCAGCTGCAGGACCTTTTTAAAATCCCTGATTCTGGAAGTGTTAATCACTGTTGGAAGGCTTATGATTTCCAAAGGATCAGAAATGGAAAAAGTTTTCTACTCACAGTTGTTCCTTCAACCCAATATCAGGAAGAGAAAGACACAGAGAATATGTCTTGATAATCCATCCATCCAAAGCCCTTTGCAGAAGCTAATACTTACAAGTCCTTTTAAATTGCTAATTGTTAAAAATGTCTCATTGAAATAAGAAGACCAAAATCTATGCCACGTTACACATAATAAAAAAATCCAGTTTTGTTTGCCCATTTGTATTACTATAATTTCCAGAAAATGACCAAACTACTCTCGTACTTCATGTTCCTGTTCACAGGTTATAATATCTACACAAGAAATAAGCAAAAGAAAAACATAAAATGGAACTTCTATTTACTCAGAACAACAAATACAATAGCTTCTAAGATAAACATTTTGAGATAAGAAACAGTGCATTTAAAATTTGACATCTAATGCATTTTACAAAATGTACTGTATCTCCTTGCAAGTTAGCTGACAAAACAGCATTAATGAATAAATGTGAAGTGAGCCATTTTGATTCTTAACCTAATAAAATCAAATCATAATTGATAAGGGTGTAGTGCAGTCTCACTACTACGTTGTCAGTTTGGAATTAAGCACTGTATCTCACATTTCAAATTACTAGTAAATTCAATATCACTGTATTTCTAGTAATGGGAGAAACTTCACACAAAATTCAAGACCTGCCAAAGCAATTAACCTAGTTGCATAATTTCATCATAAAATTTGATGGATCCTGATTTGCTCTTCCTATATTGGCATTAATCTCTTCCAAAACTGTCTAGTCACATGGCCAAAACAGAATGGTAGACCTAATAAATTTAGCAGTAATGGAGCTATAGGCACGTGGAGAAAAAGTACAAGTACAGCTAATCCACAGGACAAAGAAATACCTTTAGTGGTAAAATTTTACAAGTATCAGCTCCAGTTTGCTTAATTATTGGAAAAGCACCAGCTTCTGAATTCTAGCAGGATAAAGTAAATAAAAAATGTGGTGTTATTCTACGTTTGAAATATAAAAAGAAATAGGGAGCAAAGAGGTTATGCCAATTGCTTAAATCATTGAAATCATCAGCAATACATGAGGGTGATTCAAAAATCAGACACATGTTCTAAATTTACCTACTAACCCTTTGGCTCTCTATTTATGTCTATGAATGTAGACTTCCAAAGGCACATAATATCGTGTGCATTCATCAATTAATTTTTAGCAAATATTTTTTCAGTGTTCTTGTTACTTTTATAATGTACTGGATTCACAAAGATGAAAATGGAGCCTTCTTGGTATGAACATATACATAATAAAATTGGAAAGTAGGCCGAATAGGAACAGCTCGAGTCTCCAACTCCCAGCGCGAGCGACACAGAAGACCGGTGATTTCTGCATTTTCAACTGAGGTACTGGGGTCATCTCACTAGGGAGTGCCGGACAATCGGTGCTGGTCAGCTGCTGCAGCCTGACCAGCAAGAGCTGAAGCAGGGCGAGGCATCACCTCACCTGGAAGCGCAAGGGGGAAGGGAATCCGTTTTCCTAGCCAGGGGAACTGAGACACACAACACCTGGAAAATTGGGTAACTCCCACCCCAATACTGCACTTTAAGCAGACAGGCACACCAGGAGAATATATCCCACACCTGGCCGGGAGGGTCCCACGCCCACGGAGCCTCCCTCACTGCTAACACAGCAGTCTGCAGCGATCTATCCGCAAGGCAGCAGTGAGGCTGGGGGAGGGGCGCCCGCCATCGCTGAGGCTTAAGTAGGTAAACAAAGCCCCTGGGAAGCTCAAACTGGGTGGAGCTCACAGCAGCTCAAGGAAGCCTGCCTGTCTCTGTAGTCTCCACCTCTGGGGACAGCGCACAGCTGAAGACCAACAGGGGAAGCAGCGGGGGCCGGTGCAGATGCCAAAGACTCTGTCTGACAGTTTTGGGGAGAGCCGTGGATCTCCCAACGCGGAGGTTGAGATCTGAGAACAGACAGACTGCCTGCTCAGGTGGGTTCCTGACCCCTGAGTAGCCTAGCTGGGAGAAATCCCCCACTAGGGGCAGTCTGACACCCCACACCTCACAGGGTGGAGTACACCCCTGAGAGGAAACTTCCAAAGGAAGAATCAGACAGGTACACTCGCTGCTCAGCAATATTCTATCTTCGGCAACCTCTGCTGCTGATACCCAGGCAAACAGGGTCTGGAGTGGACCTCAAGCAGTCTCCAACAGACTAACAGACAGTCCTTCTGACTGTCAGAAGGAAAACTATCAAACAGGAAGGACACCTATACCAAAACCCCATCAGTACGTCACCATCATCAAAGACCAGAGACAGATAAAACCACAAAGATGGGGAAGAAGCAGGGCAGAAAAGTTGGAAATTCAAAAAATAAGAGCGCATCTTCCCCTGCAAAGGAGCGCAGCCCATCGCCAGCAACGGATCAAAGCTGGTCAGAGAATGACTTTGACGAGATGAGAGAAGAAGGCTTCAGTCCATCAAACTTCTCAGAGCTAAAGGAGGAATTACGTACCCAGCGCAAAGAAACTAAAAATCTTGAAAAAAGAGTGGAAGAATTGACAGCTAGACTAATTAATGCAGAGAAGATCATAAACGAAATGACAGAGATGAAAACCATGACATGAGAAATACGTGACAAATGCACAAGCTTCAGTAACCGACTCGATCAACTGGAAGAAAGAGTATCAGCGATTGAGGATCAAATGAATGAAATGAAGCGAGAAGAGAAACCAAAAGAAAAAAGAAGAAAAAGAAATGAGCAAAGCCTGCAAGAAGTATGGGATTAAGTAAAAAGACCAAATCTACGTCTGAGTGGGGTGCCTGAAAGTGAGGGGGAAAATGGAACCAAGTTGGAAAACACTTGAAGGATATCATCCAGGAGAACTTCCCCAAGCTAGTAGGGCAGGCCAACATTCAAATTCAGGAAATACAGAGAACGCCACAAAGATACTCCTCCGGAAGAGCAACTCCAAGACACATAATTGCCAGATTCACCAAAGTTGAAATGAAGGAAAAAATCTGAAGGGCAGCCAGAGAGAAAGGTCAGGTTACCCACAAAGGGAAGCCCATCAGACTAACAGCAGATCTCTCCGCAGAAACTCTACAAGCCAGAAGAGAGTGGGGGCCAATATTCAACATTCTTAAAGAAAAGAATTTTCAACCCAGAATTTCATATCCAGCCAAACTAAGTTTCATAAGTGAAGGAGAAATAAAATCCTTTACAGATAAGCAAATGCTTAGAGATTTTGTCACCACCAGGCCTGCCTTACAAGAGACCCTGAAGGAAGCCCTAAACATGGAAAGGAACAACCGGTACCAGCCATTGCAAAAACATGCCAAAATGTAAAGACCATCGAGGCTAGGAAGAAACTGCATCAACTAACGAGCAAAATAACCAGTTAATATCATAATGACAGGAACAAGTTCACACATAACAATATTAACCTTAAATGTTAATGGACTAAATGGTCCAATTAAAAGACACAGACTGGCAAACTGGATAAAGAGTCAAGACCCATCAGTCTGCTGTATTCAGGAGACCCATCTCACATGCAGAGACATACATAGGCTCAAAATAAAGGGATGGAGGAAGATCTACCAAGCAAATGGAGAACAAAAAAAAGCAGGGGTTGCAATCCTAGTCTCTGATAAAACAGACTGTAAACCATCAAAGATCAAAAGAGACAAAGAAGGCCATGACATAATGGTAAAGGGATCAATTCAACAGGAAGAGCTAACTCTCCTAAATATATATGCACCCAATACAGGAGCACCCAGATTCATAAAGCAAGTCCTTAGAGACTTACAAAGAGACTTAGACTCCCATACAATAATAATGGGAGACTTCAACACTCCACTGTCAACATTAGACAGATCAATGAGACAGAAAGTTAACAAGGATATCCAGGAATTGAACTCATCTCTGCACCAAGCGGACCTAATAGACATCTATAGAACTCTTCACCCCAAATCAACAGAATATACATTTTTCTCAGCACCACATCGCACTTATTCCAAAATTGACCACATAATTGGAAGTAAAGCACCCCTCAGCAAATGTAAAAGAACAGAAATTATAACAAACTGTCTCTCAGACCACAGTGCAAACAAACTAGAACTCAGGACTAAGAAACTCACTCAAAACCGCTCAACTACATGGAAACTGAACAACCTGCTCCTGAATGACTACTGAGTACATAATGAAATGAAGGCAGAAATAAAGATGTTCTTTGAAAACAATGAGAACAAAGATACAACATACCAGAATCTCTGGGACACATTTAAAGCAGTGTGTAGAGGGAAATGTATAGCACTAAATGCCCACAAGAGACAGCAGGAAAGATCTAAAATTGACACTCTAACATCACAATTAAAAGAACTAGAGAGGCAAGAGCAAACACATTCAAAAGCTAGCAGAAGGCAAGAAATAACAAAGATCAGAGCAGAACTGAAGCAGATAGAGACACAAAAAACCCTCCAAAAAATCAATGAATCCAGGAGTTGGTTTTTTGAAAAGATCAACAAAATTGAGAGACCGCTAGCAAGACTAATAAAGAAGAAAAGAGAGAGGAATCAAATAGATGCAATAAAAAATGATAAAGGGGATATCACCACTGACCCCACAGAAATACAAACAACCATCAGAGAATACTATAAACGCCTCAAAGCAAATCAATTAGAAAATCTAGAAGAAATGGATAATTTCCTGAACACTTACACTCTCCCAAGACTAAACCAGGAAGAAGTTGAATCCCTGAATAGACCAATAGCAGGCTCTGAAATTGAGGCAACAATTAATACCCTACCCACCAAAAAAAGTCCAGGACCAGATGGATTCACAGCTGAATTCTACCCGAGGTACAAGGAGGAGCTGGTACCATTCCTTCTGAAGCTATTCCAATCAATAGAAAAAGAGGGAATCCTCCCTAACACATTTTATGAGGCCAACATCATCCTGATACCAAAGCCTGGCAGAGACACAATAAAAAAGAGAATTTTAGACCAATATCCCTGATGAACATCGATGCAAAAATTCTCAATAAAATACTGGCAAACCGGATTCAGCAGCACATCAAAAAGCTTATCCACCATGATCAAGTGGGCTTCATCCCTGGGATGCAAGGCTGGTTCAACATTCGCAAATCAATAAACATAATCCAGCATATAAACAGAACCAAAGACAAGAACCACATGATTATCTCAATAGATGCAGAAAAGGCTTTTGACAAAATTCAACAGCCCTTCATGCTAAAAACTCTCAATAAATTCGGTATTGATGGAACGTACCTCAAAATGATAAGAGCTATTTATGACAAACCCACAGCTAATATCATTCTGAATGGGCAAAAACTGGAAAAATTCCCTTTGAAAACTGGCACAAGACAGGGATGCCCTCTCTCACCACTCCTATTCAACATAGTGTTGGAAGTTCTGGCTAGGGCAATCAGGCAAGAGAAAGAAATCAAGGGTATCCAGTTAGGAAAAGAAGAAGTCAAATTGTCCCTGTTTGCAGATGACATGATTGTATATTTAGAAAACCCCATTGTCTCAGCCCAAAATCTCCTTAAGCTGATAAGCAACTTCAGCAAAGTCTCAAGATACAAAATTAATGTGCAAAAATCACAAGCATTCTTATACACCAGTAACAGACAAGCAGAGAGCCAAATCAGGAATGAACTTCCATTCACAATTGCTTCAAAGAGAATAAAATACCTAGGAATCCAGCTTACAAGGGATGTAAAGGACCTCTTCAAGGAGAACTACAAACCACTGCTCAGTGAAATCAAAGGGGACACAAACAAATGGAAGAACATACCATGCTCATGGATAGGAAGAATCAATATTGTGAAAATGGCCATACTGCCCAAGGGTATTTATAGATTCAATGCCATCCCCATCAAGCTACCAATGAGTTTCTTCACAGAATTGGAAAAAACTGCTTTAAAGTTCATATGGAACCAAAAAAGACCCCGCATTGCCAAGACAATCCTAAGTCAAAAGGACAAAGCTGGAGGCATCACGCTACCTGACTTCAAATTATACTACAAGGCTACAGTCACCAAAACAGCATGGTACTGGTACCAAAACAGAGCTATAGACCAATGGAACAGAACAGAGTCCTCAGAAATAATACCACACATCTACAGCCATCTGATCTTTGACAAACCTGAGAGAAACAAGAAATGGGGAAAGGATTCCCTATTTAATCAATGGTGCTGGGAAAATTGGCTAGCCATAAGTAGAAAGCTGAAACTGAATCCTTTCCTTACCCCTTATACGAAGATTAATTCAAGATGGATTAGAGACTTAAATGTTAGACCTAATACCATAAAAACCCTAGAAGAAAATCTAGGTAATACCATTCAGGACATAGGCATGGGCAAAGACTTCATGTCTAAAGCACCAAAAGCAACAGCAGCAAAAGCCAAAATTGACAAATGGGATCTAATTAAACTAAAGAGCTTTTGCACAGCCAAAGAAACTACCATCAGAGTGAACAGGCAACCTACAGAATGGGAGAAAATTTTTGCAACCTACTCATCTGACAAAGGGCTAATATCCAGAATCTACAAAGAACTCATACAAATATACAAGAAAAAAGCAAACAACCCCATCAAAAAGTGGGCAAAGGATATGAACAGACATTTCTCAAAAGAAGACATTCATACAGCCAACAGACACATGAAAAAATGCTCATCATCACTCGACATCAGAGAAATGCAAATCAAAACCACAATGAGATACCATCTCACACCAGTTAGAATGGCAATCATTAAGAAGTCAGGAAACAAGAGGTGTTGGAGAGGATGTGGAGAAATAGGAACGCTTTTACACTGTTGGTGGGATTGTAAACTAGTTCAACCATTATGGAAAACAGTATGGCAATTCCTCAAGGATCTAGAACTAGATGTCCCATATGACCCAGCCATCCCACTACTGGGTATATACCCAAAGGATTATAAATTATTCTACTACAAAGACACATGCACACGTATGTTTATTGCGGCACTATTCACAATAGCAAAGACTTGGAATCAACCCAAATGTCCATCTGTGACAGACTGGATTAAGAAAATGTGGCACATATACACCATGGCATACTATGCAGCCATAAAAAAGGATGAGTTTGCGTCCTTTGTAGGGACATGGATACAGCTGGACACCATCATTCTTAGGAAGCTATCACAAGAAGAGAAAACCAAACACCGCATATTCTCACTCATAGGTGGGAACTGAAAAATGAGATCACTTGGACTCGGGAAGGGGATCATCACACACTGGGGCCTATCATGGGGAGGGGGGAGCAGGGAGGGATTGCATTGGGGAGTTATACATGATATAAATGATGAATTGATAGGTGCTGACGAGTTGGTGGGTGCAGCACACCAACATGGCATAAGTATACATATGTAACAAACCTGCACAGTTATGCACATGTACCCTAGAACTTAAAGTATAATAAAAAAAAATAAAATTAAATTAAATTAAAAAAATTGGAAAGTAATAAAATGTAGAAGGAGTATAAAGAGAAATAGAAATAGTAGAGATTATTTTTAGTTAGGGGAAATTAAGAAAGATTTTATGACAGAAATTGCATTTAACCTGAAACCTGTAAGATTTGGAAATATTTTGATTTATGCATCAATTAGTAAATGGTGGAGGGAAGGTAGAGGAGAAAGAGGCAGTAAAGTGCAGGGCAGAATGGAAAATATAGAATGAAAGCTGTATATAATGAAAAAGTAGCACATTTTCTTTATGTCAGGGAATGTGCATTCCTCAAATATACAGGCTATCCTACATCTGGAAGAGCTTTTTAGCAACTATTATCTAAAACTACCAATTTCCAATGATTGACTCTGCAGCCTAGAAACAGCTCTGAACAGTGCACTGAGAATAATGAACTGAAAATCCTAGTACTTCATGTGTTAATTTTCTGCATCATGCTCAATCAACATTTCCTACTGGAAATATATAACTATATTTCCAGAATATATATTATATAATATTCTGTTTACAAGTTCAAAGAGTAAAATATGAAGCATTATATTCACAGAACAGTTAAACTCTATAGAATAGAAGATGAAATAATACAATCTGTAGAGTTTTATAAACCCTATGAATGAACTCCCGGTTCTTAAGAAGTTACAATAAAATAGAGAGGACAAGGTCAGCTTCCAGAACTTGGAATAGATATAGTACCTGCATACTTGAATTCTGGGTGGGAAAAAGCTATTCTTGTGAGCTTGTATTAGTTAAGGTACTCCACAAAAACACAGCCAACAGGATAAATGGGTAGACATATAGATGCTGACTGATAGAAGGATAGATGAGAGAGAGAGAGAAAGGGAAAAGAAAGTCGAATCATATAATATGTAGGTGCTGGTAAGTACAAAATGTGCAGAGAAGACTAGTAGGTAGGGAGCCAGGGAAGAGTTCACGTTTCAGTCTTGAAGCCAAAGGCAGTCTGGAGCCTGAGTCTCTTCTTCCTAGAGGGACCTCAGTCAATCTTTTAAGTGTTCATTTGATTGGTTGAGGCCCACCTACATTATAGAGGGTAATCTGCTTTATTCAAAATCTACTGATTTAAATATGAATCACATCTAAATAATGCCTTCACAGCAACATCTGGACTGGAATTTGGCCAAATACAGTCATGCACTGCATGACGTTTTCAGTCAATGATGGACCACATGTACAACGTTGGTCCCATAAAATTACAATGTAGTTGAAAAAATCCTATCACCTAGTGATGTTGTGGCCATCCTAACATCCTAGAACAACAGATTACATACATCTTTCTGGTGATGCTGATGTAAACAAACCTATTGTGCTGCCAGTTGTTTGAAAGTATAATACATACAATTATGCACAGTACGTATTTTGTAATATTATAATATTATAATATTTTAGTAATAACTAACTTACTACTGGTTTATATGTTTACCATACAATAATTTCTATCATTATTTCAGATTATACTCTTTCTACTTTATACACACACACACAAACCAAATATATATGTTAACTGTATTATATATATACATAACACGTATATATGTTAATTATAAAATGACAGAGTATAGCATAATAAATACATAAACCAAAATACACACATATATTATATATTATATATTATATATAAATATATTATAATGTAATGTATATTATATATTTATGTATTTTATGTATTTGTATACAATATGTATATGTACCATTATATATGCTAACTGTAAAACAGTCTCAGGCAAGTCCTTCAGTAGGTCTTCCAGATGATGCATTGTTATCAGATCAGATGACAGCTTTATGCATGTTATTGTCCCTGAAGATCTTCTTGTGGGACAAGATGTGGAGGTGGAAGGCAGTAATGATAATGATTCTAACCATGTAGGCTAATGTGTAGGTTTTTTAGTTTTCAACAAAATGTTGAAAAAGCTTAAAAAAAAGAAAAAAGGAAAAAGAAAAGCTTACAAAATAATGACACAAAGAAAATACTTTGTACAGCTGTAAAATATTTTTAAGTTGTTATTATGAAAATGTCAAATTTATAACAAATTTATAAAATAAAAAAATTCAGTAACCAAATAATAATTTGTCATGAAGAAAGAAATTTTAAAAATTAATTTAGTGTATTCTAAGTGCACAGTTTTTATAAGGTCTATAGTAGTGCACAGTAATGTCCAGGCCTTCACATTCACTTACCACTCACTCACTGACTCACCCAGAGGAACTTCCCTGACTGCAAGCCTTCAGTAATAAGGCCCTTATACAGGTATATCATTTTTATCTTTGTACCATATTTTTACTGTATTTTTCTGTGTTTAGGTATGTTTAGATATGCAAATGCTTATTGTGTTACAATTATCTACAACATTCAGTTCAATAATATTCTTAACAGGTTTGTGTCCTAGAAGCATTAGGCTATATTATACAGCCTCGGTATGTAGTGGGCTATACCATGTAGGTTTGTGTAAGTACATTCCATGATGTTTCCACAATGATGAAATTGACTAAAGATGCATTTCTTATAATGTATCTCTGTCATTAAGTGATACATAACTGTATTTGGGGACCATAGCCTGGCCAAGTTGACATGTAAAATTAACCATCACAGAGTTATTAACAGTAGGAATGGACACCCATGGATTCAGAGCACTTTTCAAAAATTATCCATGTGTTTCTTTTCCAGACAAGGGACAATTTATACTGCGGCAAGAAGGAATATATTCCTCCATCTCATGTTCTCTATGAAAATCTGCGTTCTCCTCATTTTGTCCCATCTCTTGGTCTGTCAGTGAAGTTTGCTTCATATTTCTCAATTGAGTGGATGTAATATATTAAAAATCCATTACGTATAGGTTGTTGTCTCTATTTATTTCTCTGCACATTGAACTTGATCTGAATGACCATGAAATCTGGAAAGAAGTGATCTACACTGAAAACATGAGTATTGAGTGACGTTTCAAGAAAATAAGGACAAAAAAACCATTGTGAAGCTAGCTTCGCATGTGCAATGAACTTTTTAATTAAATGAGATATAAGTGTGTTTACCTGGTTTTTATTTTTTTATTTTCTGACATTTAAGTGCATCTTTAATGTTTTTTTTTTTTTATTATTATACTTTAAGTTCTAGGCTACATGTGCACAACGTGCAGTTTTGTTATGCATGTGCCATGTTGGTGTGCTGCACCCGTTAACTCGTCATTTACATTAGGTATTAAACCTATTTTAAACTCCCTTTGCCTCCGCTGAGATTCAATACTGATTTGAAATGGAGCAATTCTTAGTAAAAATACTAATATTTGACAGATTTTAGATACATTTATGATAATATAATTTTTATTTAAAATCTAGCGATCTGGCAAAAGAGTAAAGTATTTCATGAAGTTGGTTTATGTTGAGTTGTCATATGCCATAAAATAATTTCAAAAATAATTATCCAAAAACATGTAAATAACCGAGCCTAATATTTTTGATAAATTAAAAATGTTTTCATAAACCTTTATTAAATTTAATTAAAATATATATTTGATAGCCTTTCATTTAAGCAGAGAAAGCTAATGTTTTCCAGATTCCATCAAATTGTTTTTGCCCAGTGACTATTCTATACTGCCAAGCTCTATCTTCTCATTTTTTTTCCTGCTTTTCCCTGATTGTAATTGAGATAGAAGGAAGCCTTTTCAAGATCATACAAAGTGTAAGAGATTCTGATCATGTACTCCACAATTTTAACCTCTTTACCATAACTCAGGTCATCCATATGAGGCAAAAATTTTTAAACCACAGAGATGAAATTTATACGTTGACAATTAGTAGTTTTGGTCACTTTATTTCATACTTACCTTTCTTTCATCTTGCTTTTTACTTTCATGGCATTTGTATCTATGTTATCACTGTGGGGTATTTGGATGAATAAATGACTGAATAAGTCTAACCTGCATGGACCATGCTTCCTAGGTATGAAGCACAGTATGATAACAAATATACAAGAGATCCCCTTTATTCATGGGTATACATTCTAAGATTTCCATTGAATACCTGAAACCCTGAATAGTTGGGAACCTTATATACTCTATGTTTTTCCTATACATATGTACCTATGATAATGTTCAACTATTAAATTAGGCACAGTAAGAGATTGACAACAATGAATGATACAATATAATTTTAATAACAAAATACTGTAATGAAGGTTCTATGAATGTGATCTCTACCTTCTTCTCATAATAACTTATTGTACTGTACTCACCTATTTTTGGATCATTGTTCACCATGGGTAACTGAAACCACAGAAAGCAAAACCACAGATAAGGAGGGACTAGTGTATAAACACACTCAAACTATACTTCCCCATTACAGTTTATCACCAACTAACAGCATGGTAAGAAGTTCTCTGTGATAAATGATTGATATTCAGATGAAGGTTCTGCTTCCTAGAAAAGCTTCATCACCAGTAGGCAAACAAGCTTTCTATCCACATATGCAACATTTGTTACAGATTGGTTCAATGCTAAATAGCTAGATTAATTGCTGGATGAGCTGAGTGGGAAAAGTGTTTCTACATCTGTGACTGCCCTGTACTACAAAGGTTTTATTGATGTCTGAATTAGCTTGTCTATCTGAGCAAGAGAGAACACTATATTTGGAAATGATATATTCTGAAATAGTCCACATGACTCATGTTTTAAATTATTTATATTGTTACCAGTTTATAAAATGCTTACTGTTGTCCATAGTCCAGCTGCAGAAAATGAAGAACTTTCCAACATTGTATCCTGCTAGTGGGGCATTATTTGCACTTGCTTCTTCTGATTACCTCAGGAGTTTGAATCCTATTGCGCATATCACAAAGCTAGGTACCTCTACCAGGAAATCCAAGGCTTATCATACAATTTTAACAATTTCAATTATGGTAATTTGTTACAATTTTTATTATAACAAATCGTCAAAAGTCAAGACATTTACATAAGTTTTCTCTACTGTACTTTTTAATTAAACTGAAGAGCAACTGGTATTAGTTCAAATTCATTGTCAATCTAAGACTAAAACCTTTACTACATTATTTTAAGCCTTTGCTGTTCTAGATATAAAAATAGCACATTGAATAAGGGATAAGGTATTGTCTTTTAATTACATACATAATTTTAAATAATTTCCAGATAATCAATATAAAAAATACTAAATATATCCAAAGTATGCATAATAGTAAGAGTAATGTGTAGTACAAAGAACACTGACTGGATGGAATGGGAAAATTTTGTCGTAATTCTGGGGCTTACTAGAGTAGGGTGCTGACCAAGTCACTTATACACTCTTACTGGCAAAATGTGGGCACAAGGCAAGATCATAATTACTATCTTTCCCAGCTCTAAGACTCTATGATCATGAAAACATAAAATATTAGAAATTAATGTATTTTTTAAAAAGTCCTAGCTATAAGAGGGGTAAAGTCTGAGGTGAACATGGTTTCTTTCAATGACTTTTCCTCATAAAAATACTTTCAGTCTGTAAGCACCATTGTTACCTTCCTTTAATCCTGCCTAATCCCTATTAAATTTATAGGTGAAAATGGCTTGGACTAGTAACCTCCAAACCTGGTTGACTAGAATTCTCTGATAAGCACTTTCACAATTCTTTTTATTAATTTTTAATTTCTAATTTTATTTTTAACATTTTATTTTAAAATTTTACTTAAAATTTTATTTTAAAAAATTAGAGGCAAGAGTTCACTCTGTTGCCCAGGCTGGTTTTGAACTCCTGAGCGCAAGTGATCCTCCTGCTTCGGCCTCCTGAAGTGCTAGGAATACAGGCGTGAGCCACTGTGCCCAGCCAGCATTTTCAAAATTCAACGTGCAATTAATATATGTAGCTCTACACAATTTTACAATATAATTTCCTAACATGAAAAAATATGAACTGCCTAAATTTGTCTTAGGTCATATTAATATATGTGTGTGTGTGTGTGTGTGTATGCTAAATTACTTTTTCTTAGATATGTATGTACTTTTTCTTAGATATGCATGCACTTTTTCTTAGATATATATGTTTTTATATTATTATGTGTGTTTTTATATTATTAGCAAAGTCACTCTTCTCTGATTAATAAATGTGTAAATAAAGGTGTAAAAAATTAGGAATCATAAGAGTATGTTTGAATCATCTGTAACATCTGAGATTTGGAATAGTGACTTGGAGCAGCCGGTTAAAGGTCAAAAACCAGGTTTTAAGTACATTTATGATAGTCATGAGCTGAAGCAAACTAGACATTCATTCTATCAGAACATTGGCCACAAACCTACCTTGAGGACAGAATTACCAAGCAGTACATTCTACAACATCCTATGATTGCTAACCCATAAAAAACTAAAAAAAAATAGTAACCAATTCAAGACTGTCTACCTTGAGGTATCTATCTTGAAGTGTCAAAAAATTCAAAAAATTTTTGAATTTGTTTTCTAAAAATTCAAAATTTCACTTTCAATATTTGACGAAAATCTATGAGAGGTCTAGGGTGTGTATACACATAGCCTGAAGAAATAATAATGGTGGCTAAAATATTTAATAATAATAATATTACTCTTAATTACAGCAAATTGGAAATATTCCACATGTAAAATAATTCATTACTAAATAATATGCAACATTTAATTAATTTTTTAAAAGTAATGACACAGTATAACACATAGAAAAACATAATATTATAAAATAGTGAGGTTAAAAAAGCATTAGGTAAAACTATGTACATAAAGTTATGATCATAACAATGGTGACCACTAGATATTTCAGTATATTTTAAATTTTTTCTTTTATCTAAGTTAAATTTCTACTTTTCCCAGATTATGTATTACTTTTATAATAAAAAACTCTTTTTATGGAAAACATTTTTAGAAGAAAATAGCATTAGGATCACCATTTACAATTTAAAATATGTATAGATTCATACACAGCATTTTTCCTGTCTTTTCCCTTCTGTCTTGGTCTAATTTGCATTTTTAGTCATCTTCCCTGCTAGGTTTTATGCTCTTCTGAAGAAAGGATGACATATCTTTTCCGATATCTTTTTTAACAATGAACCAATTGTCACTATAATAAATGGTAAATAAATATATGACAGACAAATAAAACAATGAAATATATATATAATGTGTATTTGAATTAAGAAATAAAATTATTTTGATAACTTTTAGAGATTCTAAGGTCAATTTAACATTAAGGTTGGATACTTGACCATTTCACTTAAATGAATGAAAAACGATTATTACTGAGAAAAATCCCTTATTTACATTCTATAATAAATAATAATTGTGACTTCTGTAGCTCTACATACATTTTTATTTAAAAAGGGTTTTTTTCCTTGTGTAGAGAGCAATTAGATTTTCGTTTTCTGTTAAAAAAATTCTGAAAATGGACATTCCTGTTACATATTTCTGCACAGGCCAGAAAGAAAGCATTCTGTCATTTGCCAAGTTTGCCTGATCCTCTTTGCCTACTGCTCACCCCCTTGTAGTCCTCTCCAGCAGGCAGTTATTTTGAAGCACAGCCCAGGTGACTTCCCAGCTCCTTTTTAAATTGTCATCTTCGTAGCTGGTGCCCTGGTTCCTCAGCCCTGTCTCCATTACTAAGACAAATCAGAATTTCCAGCAGGAAGATCCTGTCCTGCTTCAATTCCCAGCAGGAAGATTCTATCCAGTTTGAGAAGTATATTCTAGGACTGTGTGACATATCACTCTTGCAATTAGAAAATATTTAAATTAACTTCTGCAGATGAGAACTAGGATCTAAGTAGTTTTTATTAGTTCTTCCTTGTCCCTTACTTTCAAAGTGTCCATATTAGTCATCTCTTAATATTGGATTAGATAAGGGTATACCAGTTCCTACAATTAAATTCATGTCCAAATTATACCTGGAATTTTTAGTTGTAGCTACTTTTGTACTTACTAATCTTATGCTGTAGCCTCCTGCTAGATACCCATAATATCATCTTGAATTTCCTGGAGCTTTTACTGATTTTGATTTGGCTTTAAAGAATTGCTATGGCCCTTGAGTGTTATACTTGCTAGTCAGAGGGCAGCCAACACCGTGAGATATTTACTCAGAAGAGTCAAGACACATAATCTCCCCCAAATCTGAAAAGTTACGAGGTTATAACTATTTTGTCTAATAATCTCTAGTAACATGTTCTTCACTTCAATTCTGATTGCATATTTTTGTTCTGCTTATATTGAAGATAGTTTTAATCAAACCATATATAAAATTGAACAGCTTCTTTCCAAGTTACTCTATTCTTTCCATCTTCATTAGTGCATCTGTTACTCATTTTGACTGTAAAAAGAAAAGCATATTACATTGTAGAATAATGTCGTTTTAAGCATTATTCAGAAATCTATGGAAATGCCATTTTATGTATCTAAGTTTAAAAAGAAACACCCATTTTTCAGCAAAATAAATTTTGGCTAACTTAAAAAATTAAACTAATATATTAATTTTATTTCTTACTAGTAAGTTAAATTACATGAGTACTTAAGGCAGTGACACCCTCTTGCTTTCTTAATTATGCTTAAATCTGCTTCCTCAATTACACTCACATTCAAAACAATTTTGTTCATTTTATGAAAAGTGAATTCTAATTTCCCTGCATTGTTTAGTTAAAATAGTCTTCTACATAACCTATTTCTTATTCATCCCTAGTATTACAATGATTTTCTTTTTAATAAACATTATCAAGTGTTCTGTGGGGTTCTTTTTATTTATTTATTTTCACCTGTTTTAGCATCACTAGTTTCAATAGTAATTTTATTTAATTAGGATTTTTTTAAATGATCACTGTTGAAGGGTACAAGTGTGTAATTTGCTCCACTGGGGAAACTAAATCATTAATACATTAATCTTTTATATAGGAAGGTCATTGTAGAAGCCTTTTGATAGTCGTTCTTGTCAAAGTGTTTCTAGAATACTAATACATCCTTGAATCTTGTTTCTCTTTACTTTAATGACCATGTTTTTATTTAATGTATTCATGCAAATTGAAAACATAATCCCCAAACAAAAAATATACAATTCAGGAAAATGCAGATTTTCCCATATGCTCAAACAGTCTTATTTTCTCTAGGCGTTGGTTACTTAGAAACTAAACATTACAATATTCCACCAAAAATAATAATAATAATAATAACATTTTAGCAATGTATTACTTTATGAAATCTGATATTTGTATATTGTTAAAAAATGCAACATATTACACGTATATGTTAAAAGTTTTCTGTTTGTAAAAATCAACTGATTGTATAGTAATTTGTTTTGGGTAGAACTAATACTAAAAAGATTTGTTGAAACTGCCTCTTCCAGGCCGGGCACGGCGGCTCACGCCTGTAATCCCAGCGTTTTGGGAGGCCGAGGCGGGCGGATCACAAGGTCAGGAAATCGAGACCACGGTGAAACCCCGTCTCTACCAAAAATACAAAAAAATTATCCGGGCGCGGTGGCGGGCGCCTGTAGTCCCAGCTACTCAGGAGGCTGAGGCGGGAGAATGGTGTGAACCCGGGAGGCGGAGTTTGCAGTGAGCCGAGATCGCGCCACTGCCCTCCAGCCAGGGGGACAGAGAGAGACTCCGTCTCAAAAAAAAAAAAAAAAAAAAAAAAGAAAAGAAAAAGAAACTGCCTCTTCCCTTAGTTTCCACAGCATTGTTTTGTCACTTTTTTGTCAACCTTGATGTTTCATTTACTATCTCAGCTTCATCTTTCAGGTCCTTAAACACATGCGTTCCCTAAGGTCTGCTATTTATTTCTTTGTTCTTCTCTTTTCACTTCAAGGCTGTTTTCTCCGTCTCACAGAGGTTTAGCAAATTCCTGACAAAGATTTGGCCCCAGCCTCGACTTTTCCCTGAATGTTAGCCCCTAATTTAAGGCTAACTTCTAGGTCAATCTTTTGGAACATTCCTTTATCCTCTCAAATTCAATTTTATCCACAGCCAGTTCATACTTGCTTGTACTAAGGTGACAAAGATGTCACTTATGGCATGGCTAAAGTGCCGTCACTACATAATCAGTGCAGACAGCTGTAAAAGTTAATGAGAGTCATGTGAAGATTGCATCGAGTAAGAGAAAAACTGAGTGTGACTGTCACACCAGAGGAGTGAGCAGACATAGGCAGCCGTTAGGCATACCAGAAAGGTTCCCCAGCTGTAAAGCAGTAAAACCTGTAATAAAGAGAAGACTTGACTGTTGTAATATTGAATAACTAAAGAAAATCAGCAAAATATTTGAGAACTATCTTTAGACGTCTTACGGGCTGAACGGCCTTAACCCCCTAAATTCATATGCTGAAGACTTAATCCCAAGAACTTCAGAATGTGACTACATTTAAAGGCAGGGCCTTTAAAGTCAACATGCAGCTTTTAGGGTGGGCCCTAATACAATATGACTTGTGATAAGAAGAGAAAAGTTAGATACACAAAGAGACACCAGGGATGCACAGGCACAGATAAAAGACCATGTGAGGACATGGTGAGAAAGCAGCTGTCTGCAAGCCAATGAGATAGACCTAAAAAGAAACCAAACCAGCCAAGGCTTTGATCTTGGACCTCTGGCCTCAATATCTGCAAGAAATAGATTGCTGTTGTTTAAGCCACCAGTCTGTGCTATTTTTTTGTGGCAACCCTAGCGAACTAATACCAAAGGCAAAAGCGAAGGAGAGGAGTAGAAGACGTTATTGAATACATTCAACGGGACTCAGTAGTCTGACTCACAGAAATGGGATCATTAGCGTTTGGAACTGAATATTGTAAAGTCTTTTTTAAAATAATGCCTGCTGCTTATATTGGCATTGTTAATTTTGCTCTTCATTAGTAATAAAACACCATTTATTCTATGTATATAAAGTAAAGAATAAATATCACACATTCTCATTTTTTATTCTAAATTGTTCTGTCTTGATATTTTCTCATATTCTCTCTCCCTTCCTTATTTCTCTTCTTCTCTCCTCTACCTTCTCTACCCCCATACTCTTATCTCATCTTCTAAGCCATGTTTCTCAAAATAGTAGTTTATAAAATTAAATCTACATTCCCACTCACTTCCTAGCTCTCAGAAACCAGCACATGACTATATGACTATCCCTGCAAGAACCATATATATTCTCAGGGCTCCATGGCAAAAAGTTTGGACATGAGGCCACTTTTGAAGATGAAGGAGGGATGTACAATCCAGCTGTTATCCCTTTCCTGCCTTCACCATTCCAACTGAATTTCTCCTAACAAAGATAATTAACACCACCTACTTGCCAATGCCAGTTATCACAATCTAATCCATTTTATTGTATTCTCATGTGCATTTGTAATTCATTATGATTCCCTCTTTCTTTAACGTCTTTACTCTCTCAGATTTTGTAATACCATCTTCTCTCATTTTTGCTCCTACCCTTCTGACTTTTCTGAATATGTCCCCTTTCTGTGCTTCTCTTTCTGGCAACTATATTTCGTATACATTCATCTCATTACACCATCTGGTCCTCAGAACTGTGATCTTCTTAATCTGAATCTTCTCTTAGATCATCTCACACATTCTTGATGTCTTAAGCTTTATTATATTCTTCTTGTCTTCTTTCTCTTTCTCATCTACATCTATATTTTGTGCTAACATCTTCCCTGATAGCAGATCTATAAGGCAAAATGCTGCTGGACAGTTCCTCCTGAATGCACCATGAGGATTTGGGGCACATAGGCCTACACTGTATTCCTACGTCTGATAATAACTCTACCATCTTCAAAGTATCTTCATTTCTACACCTTGGAGTCAGGTTACACATAATAAGTCACCAAATTTTCAAAAAATTATCTATTTTTTTAATGTATTATTGTCATCTCCAGTTTGATTGCAACTCCAGTAGGTAAGCCCTTGAAGATCTCTTGTCCAGACTAATACAATAACCTGTAATATGTCTCTGTAACCCTAACTTGGACTCTTATCTCCATCTTCTATATTTATATAAGAGAAATGTATTAAACAATGTAAATCTGCCTTTGACACTCCCCTGGTAAAATGTTTCCTGTCATTTCTCTTATCACAAGGGATATAATTTGTACATAATACAATTTACAAGCTTCCTATTACGATGGCTTACAAGACTGTCCTTAATAAGATCCTTCAATATCCCTGTTGCCTCAGTTCCTTACTTTGCACTTTGTATTCCAGTAACATCAAATTGCTGGAAGTTCCCCTGATCTTATCAGGCTGTTTCATTCCTCTGTGACTTTGTGCATACTGCTTTCTCTGCCAGTAAGTCATTTGTTTTCTCTCTCTGATTGACTACTTTCCCCTCAGGCTTTCTGATTTTTTTCTTTCCAGATTTCTTCAGGGACCTCTTCTTGGTGGATCAGATG
Organism: Rhinopithecus roxellana; assembly: GCF_007565055.1. Classification (NCBI taxonomy): domain Eukaryota; kingdom Metazoa; phylum Chordata; class Mammalia; order Primates; family Cercopithecidae; genus Rhinopithecus; species Rhinopithecus roxellana. Next base: position 122,079,773 of record NC_044550.1, on the reverse strand, counting down.
AAAATCTGTTATGCCCTTGCATAGTTCTACCAAACACAGCACATTGGAATAACAAGATACAGATTCTTAGATACAGGTGTAGTTTAGCTCCAGTTGCCAATACCTGGCACAAAGTAATTGTACATGTTGATCTGAATTCATTCAGAATTAAGTATAAAAAATTACTCACATGCAAATTCTATTTTGGAGGTATACACTTGAGAGATCTCAATGACAGATAATTATTTTTAATATTTCTTACTCACCATATTAATTGGATCAACTGGTCCAATGCTGTTTACATAAACATCAGTTTCAATTACTGTGGGCCTCACTGCAAAATATCAACAAAAATAATGGTCAAAGATATGATTAGACATTGTTTTAAATAAATCTTAGTTTTAAAGAAATCTTAATAATTACTTACATCTTACCATTTCAATCATACAACATATTTTATTATGAAATGTGAAAATGTAGTCGTTATAAAAACAATCTTTACGTTTTGCAAATCAGTCACAGATAATTATCTAGAGATAAAGCACATTAGATAATGCAGAAAAATGACCTTGTAGACTGAAAGTTTCTGTTATTGTGGCATGTTTTTAGTCATACATGCTCAGTTATCTTTTTCAAACTTCATCCATGTTTCCTATATCACGGAGTACTTCTCACTCATAATCGCAACGCTGTGATTGACCAGGCAAGATGTACTTATTCTTTTAATACATACACAAGTCTGCCAGACTGAATATCTACTCAGTCTCAGTCTCCAGACCTTGGCATTTTTCAATCTGACAGAGCCCTCAAGCTACCAAACTTCAGTGAAAAACGTGAAGCATTTTGCAAAACAATGTCTATCAAATTTTAGAATAATATTTTTACCCCCTTGCAATTAAAAATACACTTAATAAAACACACGACACTTACATAGTTTGTTTTTCCTCAAGCAAAAATTTTATTATATGGCATACATATTTAATAACACAGATTTAATTTTAGTATACAAAACTATGTTTCTAGATCTACACAATACTTGAAAATGCAATTCCTTTGCTAGCCATCATTTAGATATCTTAAATAAAAGTAGATCATATGGTTTATAGAAGGTTTTACAATGTAACGTAGACTGATGACTTCTGAGATGAGTTGCTTTAACTGTTTCTAATTTGTTTCTAACTAGCTATGAATTATAGCCAATAAATATAAAATTAAGCTAATTATAGTTAGATTAACAGAATGATTTTTATGAAAGTCAATTAAAAACAAGACAATAGATTCATTAGTTCCATTTGTAAGTCTGTTGATTACCACTTATAAGTGATTATAACTGATATAAACAATACACCATTCTTATATAATAAGATTTTTTTTTCAGTTAAACTGATAAATCAGCAAATGTCGAGTGCCTACTTTTATTTTACATACTCAAAGCTGAACATTGTCTACATTGAAAGAAAAATTGTTCCTGGGACAATTTTCTTTAGAGTATAAATGTTTTCTACATTTATGATGTCGAAGGTTATAGATATAAGTTAACCATCTTGGTTTCCTGATATCAACGTTTCTTAGCCAATTATAAGATAAATATATACGTTAGAAAAACATTAACTTTGGCATTTTGGCATGAGTTACACAGAACGAGAGACACTGAAGTGTATTATGATGCGCATAGAGCAAATGCACCCAGAATGAGACAAAAGAAGGATCACATCAGTAAGTTCAATACTGCTACTAATATAGATGATACTTAGTTAATAATTGTTAAATATGTATTTGAAAGCTGTGACTAATCTTTTTGAGTTATTCTGTTTAACATTTTGTAAACCTGACATGCTATTTGATCTGATCCTTGAATCTGCAGCACCAACCCACAAAGAGGAATAAACCGGAAAGTAGACTAAAATATTTCGTATTAATTTTGAAATCACGACTGGTGACATGCTTTAAAATATAATTAAGAAAAAAAACCCAGAAATCTGTAATTGCTTCTTAATAATGACTCATTGTTGCTTTGATTCATACTATGAACAATACTTATGAGTAATATTACTTAAAATATTCACTTCTTGGAAATTGACTAAGTAATCTTTCTTAGTACTATCATTTTCTCAATCCAAAGTTTATTCAATTGCAAGATATGATTGATGTTCAAAAACTAAAATATTATATTTTAATTTAAAACTAGAAAAATAAAACTAACAGAGAATTGTCATTCCAGACTCTAAATAACATCTTGAAAGTAAGCACAGACTATGTTTAATTCATCAATACACATGGAGATTAAAGATCTCTTTTTTGCAATAGCATAACAATGCATGGGAAAACCATGTACTGCCATGGCAAATCACACACACACACACAAACACACATACACACATATATATGTATGTGAAGGCAGGTAGAGATGGCACTGGATTATATTTGCAAGATTTCTTTCTGTGCTGTTATTCTAAGTATTTTGCTTTAAGTTGCTCCACAGGATATAAGTAGATATTCTCCCAGTGGGAGTCAGTATATAGAAAGAATAGAGGTTCAGGGCAATTTAAAGAACATCCAGAAAATAGAAACAGGTAGAAAAATTTAAAATTTTAAAAAGAAAAACGCAGTGTGATCAATGAAGTTTCTGCATTCAAATTCCAAGTAGCAAAGGCAATAATTAGGAGAGCCAAATGTAGAGGTGGGTAATTGGTATATCAGCGAGAAAAGATAAACCACAATAGATTTTAAAAATATTTTCTTTATAATTGATTTTAACCATGCTTTCTTGGACACACTATTCTAATTTAACTAAGATACTTTTAGCAGATTATGTAGATTTTCGGTCACTTTTGTATATTAAAACTAATTTAGGTCAGTTAAAAACTCTATTCCTGTAGAGTTTTATAGGCTTTCTTTTTATTATTATTATTATTATTATTATTATTATTATTATTATTATACTTTAAGTTCTAGGGTACATGTGCATAACGTGCAGGTTTGTTACATATGTATACTTGTGCCATGTTGGTGTGCTGCACCCGTTAACTTGTCATTTACATTAGGTGTATCTCCTAATTCAATCCCTCCGCCTTCCCCGCTCCCCATGATAGGCCCCAGTGTGTGATATTCCCCTTGCCGAGTCCAAGAGATCTCATTGTTCAATTCCCACCTATGAGTGAGAACATGCGGTGTTTGGTTTTCTGTTCTTGTGATAGTTTGCTAAGAATGATGGTTTCCAGCTGCATCCATGTCCTAGGCTTTCTTATTGTCACAGAATAGGCCTTAAAAAAGAGAAATAGTCCCACTTATTCAGATATTGTAGCTATCATACATAATTTTTTTCTTTATTTTATGTCATATAAATTTTACTTCAAATTTAAGTATTTCATTCAACCGAGTATATTATTGTTCTTAAATGACATAGGTACAATTCCAAGAAAGAAAGCAACCACCACTCTTACACAACTGATTGTTTTTGAACTGTCTTCTGGTCCTTGCACATATACAGTTTTCTTTTTATCCAACTACTCAAATTTCTATGAATATTTTCTTTTATTGTGAAAGCTAGTGTTTTTTTTTTCTTGTTTTTTTTTTTTTTTTTTTTTTTTTTTTTTTTAAGAAAACAAAGGAAAAAAGAATGACTACTCCATAGGCAGAGCAGCCTCTATGAAGATTTTCTGAAAGTTTATTCAGGGAGTCAACTGTTTTTATCTGCAAATAATCGCTTCTCATAAATGTACCAACTGTTTCCTTCAACTGATACATTCATGAGATATATGAGTGTATAATTTTTCTTCTAGTAATATCCCTGTCTGGTTTAGTTATCAGGATTTTGCTGGTTTAATAAAATGAGTTGAGTATCCTTTCTCTATTTCTTTGAAAGAATTTGTGTAAGACTTATAGTAGTTCTTTCTTCTGTATTTTTTGAAATTCACTAGTGAAGCAACAAAAATGTAATATTATTTCTGAATCACCCTTCTGTGAATATGTTATTAAGATAATTGGGAAGTGGGGCCAAGTATTTACTGGTAGTAACATATCAGTATTATCTTCCTGGTTTTGATTATTGTATCATGCTTATATAAGGTTGAAATAATATAAGTATATTCTCTGACCACAACGAAGTTAAAATAGAAGTTATTAACAAAAAATATATCTTTAAAAATCCCCAAATATTTAGATACTAAGTAACATTACAAAATAATCCATGAATCAGGAAAAAGTCAGTAGGAAATCAATTTTTCAAAAGTAAATAAAAATGAAAATAATGTTACAGGTTATAAAATTGAGAAAAATAAAATCTTGATCTAGTTAACAGAAAGGCTATAGTTATTAAATGGTAGAGCTTATAAACATGTCCCAAGAAGGAAAACTCCAGGCCCATATCACATATAGACTTTGAAATAAGTATGATTAACACATTCCAGTTTCCCTAGACTATACAGCAGAGGTCCTTGACCCAAAGATAGATGCCAAGCTTGAGTTTAGATACTTCTGAGGCCTTAATTAACAAGGAAATGTCAAACACCACTTGACAACCTTCCCAGGTTACATGTAGATATATATGGATGAAAAGGTGCATAGGGATAAGTAGATTCTTAAGGCTGAGCTGTCTAATACTATAGCTAGTAGAAACATATGGCTGTTTAAATTTAAATAGAAATTAATTGCATTTAAATGAAATAAAAATATTTCATAAGCACACTAATCACATTTCAAGTACAGAACAGCCACTTGTGGTCAGAGATTACAAAAATGGGCAATGCAGAACAACATTTCTATCATTTCAGTAAGTTTTACTGAACAATGTTCACCAGTGGTTCTCGATGAGAACACCATGTCTCCTGTAAATTATTTTGAAAATTTCTGGGCAGCTGTTTGTGTTCGTCACAAAAATTCGGATTGTTAGTAATAGTGTTTAGTGAATGAAGTTCTAGAACTTCATAAAACAGTCATATGCGATGAAAAATTGTCCCACATTTAACAAGATTTTGAATATCCTGTCTAGCATTCTTGTAGGTAAAACAGTATAAAACAGTATGCCTTATAGTCCGAACCTAGAAGATAAGTTTTTTTACATGTAACCACAAAGTATTTTTGTGTTTGCCAGGAATTCCTGAAAAATAAAACACAGGAAGATGGTATTTATTTTGTTCTGAATTTTACAAAATGTTGTACACCATTTTACCTAGCCATATCACCAACTACAACGTTGCTCATAGTACTGGAGTCACTGATAAGACACACTTATATCTCTTGATTTATGTGGGCTTTCCAATATACAGTCATTCTTTGTATAAATGCAAGCATCTGGCAGCTTCATAATTTCCTTCAGTGTAGTTAAACCTGAGCATTTTCATATAGAATGTCAAATATTTCATTATAAATTACTTTTTGCACCTACAATACAGATGTCATACAGTGTATATCCCACTACAAAATACACACAAACAAACCCCATATATCTATATTTAAATGGTATATATATATGTGTGTGTGTGTGTGTGTGTGTGTGTGTGTGTACTCCCTAGAATGTCTTCTCAGGAAAATTGAAGACTGGTTTCTCATTCTCTACTTAAATATATGTTTAGGCAGCAGACTTGGCAACCTGCTCTTGCTCCCATACCTGATCCGGGAAAAGGAAAACTAGAAGTGATAGGACTTAAAGAAGAATAAGCAGAGGAAGAGCTGCACACCTACTCTTCAGCACTTTTAGGATATTTTGTTTTCTTGTGGGTATAAAGCACGCCAAAAGAAAATAACTTGGTTAGCAGCATCTCACAGGTTTTTTGACCTCAAGAGAGTTGTGCATCAGCAGCACATATCTTCCGACTAGATTGCTGCTGAAAGGAGTTAAGGCAGGTGGAAGATACAGATAAGCATCCAGATTTCCTAAGCCAGGGAATTGAGCCATATAAAATACCTATGAAAAACAACAAAAATTATTTATACTTCCTAACCATAAAAGTCATTATTTATACATCTAGCCCTTAACTTACACCTAAGGCCAATTGGTGTTATCCCAAAAAGAAGTAACAAGTAACAAGACTAAGGTTGCAACTATGCCCAGTTAAAACACATAGACTAGTCTTCTTTATATCTCCCCCATGTCCCCATCACTAGAAACACAGAAGAGATAAAGAGATGGAATAAAACAACAGGCCACACTACTCCCTTTCTTACCATCCTCTGATTCCCACAGTGTCACCCTAGCGGGGCTTATATTCCCTGTGTCTCAGGAGAGGATGTCTTTTAATCTGGATATTAAATTTTTATATTAAGTTGAACTATTTAAATAACTGAAACTGTTTGGAAAGTCATAGAATCTACCTGAAAAGTTGTTAAGAAGTAGGAAAATAGGCTGGGCATGGTGGCTTACGCCAGTAATCACAGCACTTTGGGAGGCTGGGGCAGACAGATCGCTTGAGCTCAGGAGTTTGATATCAGTCTGGGCAACATGGTGAAACCCCGTCTCTACAAAAAATACAAAAATTAGCTGTGCAGGCTGTGGCATGTTTCTAGTCCCAGTTACTCTGCAGGCTGAGGTGGGGGGATCAGCTAAGCTAAGCCCCAGGTGGTTGAAGCTGCAGTCAGCTGTGATCACGCCACTGTATGATATTCATCATATGATATTCATCATCATTTATGATATTCATCATAAAGCAATAGAAGCTTAATTGGATGAATAAAACCTTTTAATGTTAATTCTCCATTAAGTTCAGAAAACCTCAATAAGTGGGTTATATAAGTTTTCATAGCAACACCAAAGACAAAGGGTACTAAAACATATTTTGGACAGAAAGCTATACATACAAAAATTATTTCAACATTAAGTCACCTGTGATGTATATACAGTCAGATGCACAGAAAAAAATGCCACTATGCATGATACAGTTATCAAGGTATCCAGGACATATTTAACCTAATGTATTAAACACAGTGATGCTATCCCAAGTGTATATAAAATTTGAACATTTATAGCTTGATCTGAAATAAATGTACTTAAACTGCAAAACTCATGGAGCAGGGCAACTATCAAAATACCTCACATGGACTAAAAAAGACTATATACAATAGATTCTATTCTACAAATACTTGGTAAATATTAAGAGAACCTGGTTTGTATTTTAAGCATTGATTTAGCAATTAAGAATACAGTGATTTACAGTTTTAGGGAACTTACATTAGAGAAAACAGATACAAAATAATAATAGTAGAGTATAAGGAGTAAAACAGAAATACAGACTTCTGATGCTTCCTTTGTTGTTTAATTGATATCAAAATATCCACCATCATAAAGACAACTATAAAATGTATTTTTTTAATAAAAACACACAGATAGTGAAGAAAGCAGAGCAAACCAGATAGCTAGAATTTGATGTAACAGTTTCCCGAAAATAATGAAAATGAGGTGAGTTCTACATTATTATTTGGCCACTTTTTCCCCTTGATATATTTGCTGTTTGACAGCACAGCAATAGTGACTGAACAGAACAGAGCAGCTTAGAACTTTTAGCTCTTTTATTTGGCTGGAGAGACAAAACTTGAAATTAAGGACTGTCAAGACAGCTAGGACTTCCCTGGAATACACACACACACACACACACACACACACACACACACACACAGAATTTAATCGGACATTCTACATGTGATTTCCCCTCAAGGCATTTTTTGTTTCCTAAATTGTATATATGTGATGTTGACAAACCAAATATAAGCAGCTCCTAAGCATCTAAAACAACATGATGAGAGTTGAGCTATTTTAGGGATGTCTAGCCAACCAAGAAGAGAGGATCCTGGAACAAACCTCAGGCTGTCAGTCCATGTATCTCAGATGGTTGGGTCTTAGGCAAAATAAAAGTTTTACCAAGGAAATTATGCTAGTTCTGACCAAATGACAGTGATTTTCTTTACTCAATCTCACTATTGAAACAACATTAAGTCCTCTCTGGAAGAAAATAATATCATGTAGAATCTCCATTATTTTTCACATACCCTACTCGCATTCAACATGAAATTAAGACACATTCCATGAAATACAACCACATAACCTTAAACAGAGAGATAAAATGGAAAGTAAAATTTTATAAAGTTACTCAAGTTATCAAGACATTGTAATGATCAAAGATTTTAAAATAACTTCAGTTAATATATATATAAGAAAATAAATGAAAAGATTGCAAATATTATAGAATACCTGAAAATGATTTAAAAATTGGGTGTAAATACTACAAATGAGAAACACTGAATGGGAAATGAGGTCTGTAATAAAGAGCAGATTGAAACACGAATAGAGTAGAGAGAAAACTATAGAAGAGCGTATGAGATGTAATGACATGGCAGAGGTCAAACATACCCACAGTGGAGTTGCAGAGAAGTTGAGACAGAAGAAAAATGTCTGACGAAATACAGGCTGAGAATTTCAAAAGCAGCCATGTTTCAACCCACAGAATAAAGAGGCCCTGTAAACTCCTCAATATAAATATGAAACAAAACAAATCTAACGACACTAAAATAAAACGTTAGAAAATCAAAGACTAAGAAAATATTGAAGTTATCCAGAGATAAAATACATTTTATCTTCGAAATATCAAGATTAATGTTGAAATGTGACTCCCCAATAGAAATAGTAAAAGTCAGGAGAAAATTGAGTGATATTTATGAAGTTTGGAAAGGAAATAACAGGGTTTCCATATCCATCGGAAATATTCAAAATGAAGGCAATACAAAATAATTTTCATATAAAACTGAAATATTCCCTTTCGAGAGACTCGCACCAAAAGAAATACTGCAGAGAATATATTTATAAGTGGAAATAGGGTATTTAAGAAAGGAATTAACACCAGAAAGGATAATTTATTGGTATAAGTTAATTACTTTTAAACACCTAAAAGCAATAATAGTCATTTATTTTGGTATTTCAGACAAATATAGAATAAAATATATGGACATAATAGCAAAATTACTCTGTAGTTTATGGAAAAAGGTTTGAAATTTCTTTGAATTATGATAATTACTGATTTCTGATTAAATGTAATAAAGTGCATATTTTACTGACTAAAATTTATAAATGAATATGCATACAATGCAACGATAGAAGGATAAAATAAAACTACAAATATTTAATCAATTCAAAAAAGGGAAGAATAGAGAAAAATATAAGCAGTACAGAACGAATTAAGTAGATAAACAAAACAGAAAACAATAGAAAGGTTGTAGATTTAACACAAAATATTCAATTTTTAGCTTAAACATATCTACATTTTCCACTCTATTTAAAAGAAAGTAATTGTCAGAATTGATAACCAGGAAACAGAAGCAATATACATATTTCCCACACAAAATAATAAGCAGAAGAAACTGTAAGAAAATACTCCTCACAGTTAAGTATATTCAAACCAAAATTTAGGATTAAGAAAAAATCACCTTGAATAAAATAATTCAGAAACTAAGCAAGATAAATACATTTCTCACCCACACATACATACACAAAAAGGAAAAAATAAATGAAGAATTGGTTGAACTTCAAAAAATAGAAGAAAAAGACAAAATTATGATGGTCACCAATGAATCAACTAAAACAGCTTAATAATAGGCAGGAAAAAAACGAAGAGAATACAAATGACATAAAGAGAAGTCAGAAAGTCACAGAGAATATTATGCAGATACAAGGCAGGCAAAGTGTGACTAACACACCTACAGTGGGAATTCATGAAGAATAAAACCAAAACAATGTAACAGAACAAGTATTCAACTTTATATTCCTAAATAAATACATAGATACATAAGTAAATGCCTTTTCCCAAGGTTGAAAAAAAACCTGAAATTACATTTTGAAAAAATGTAACAGTGTCTAGAAAAACGGTTACCCAAATTGAACAACTCTGAAATATATACTAAGAAAATACTTCATTTGAAAGCTTTCTTAAAAAATCCTAAAGGCTTGAGGGAGCAAAAAAAAAGATTAAGTAAATTACAAGGACTGAGTAACAGACTGGCATTAGACTTTTCAAAAATAACACACAAAGCAAGTTACCAGTGTGATTAGGCTATGAAAGTGAAAAGTCAGTGGAAGAAAACATCAATTGAGGATTTTCTATCTAGCCACTAAGTCCTTCAAGTTTCAAATCAATAGAAAAATAATTTTTACATATAACAACTTTCTGAAAAATCTACTAAATAAAGAGATGACTAAAATAACTTTAGCAAAATAGACCAATGATAAGAACTTTTTTATTATTATTATTTAACTTTGATTTTAGGTTTGGGATTACACATGAAGGTGTGTTACGCAGATGAATTCATGTCACAGTGGTTTGTTGTAAAGATTATTTTATCACGCAGGTATGAAATCCATTACCCAATAGTTATCTTTTCTGCTCCTCCCCTCCTTCCCACCCTCCACCCAGTGTCTGCTATTCCCTTTTTAGTGTTCATGAATTCCCATCATTTAGCTCCCACTTATAAGTGAGAATGGGTGGTATTTGGTTTTGTGTTCTTGTGTTATCTTCCTAAAGATTATAGCCTCTAGCATACATTGATAGAGCCTAAAGACTAAAACAAAGATTGGGAAAATGCTGTTAAACAAATTTACAAATAGTACATATTGTGACAAAGCAGAAAATATGTAATTAAAAATAATAAAGCAAAGGAGAAGGAAAAGAAGAAAATAGAACAAGATCATTAATTGTTGTATGGACAGTATGTGGGAGTTAAATAATATCAATAACAACTGAGAATCCTGAGTAAAGAGCTAATAAATGAAAGACTAAGGCTATTAAAAGTACTAAAGGTAAAACTAGAACAAAAACATGAAACTTCCAAAATACTAAAATAAAACAAACATTAATTAAATGCAAGAAATTCACTGCTCATATAGGTACATAGCAAATACTACTAATATATGACGCCAGGGTTGAGCACAAAATTCTCCCTTCTGTTTCTTTTCCCTGTCACCGTTCAGTTTCTTAAACACATTTCTCTTTAGCTTTCTGACATTTTTATATACCCAGAAAAAAAACCTGTTTTGAAGACTGTGTTTTCACATCACACATACTTGTACATGTGTAGGGAAAGAAAGAACCCTAGCAAAATAAGAAGAGAATGTAACCAAAAAAAAAAAAAAAAAAAAAAAAAAACCTGCCCTTAAAAAAGACGTTTAAGCAAACATCACACCTACCAGTGAAATAGGGATTGCTTTACCAGGTATCAGGAACAATTTGAGATTATTTAACATTATACTCTAGTCTTACCCAGTGCAATATGGCATGAAAAATTATAATTTTGGAAATGAGAATGTAAAATATTCATTATTTGTAAAAATGGTCATTATTCTGTATCTTATCTTTCAAATATTACCTCTTTTATGAAGTATTTCTCAGTCTGAGGCAGTTTTATCAAAACTCTGTCAGATACTGTTGTAGCAGTTGGAAAATAATTACTTTTTTTTCTTTTTTCTTATTTCAGACTGTGAACTCCTCAAAACATTAGTGACCATTCCAACCAATAATCCTCAAATTCAGCAGATTTTCTGACATACATCACACACTCAATGAATAAGAAATAAATGATTAAAATAGTACCAGTAATGATATGTTTAATAGTAACCAAATTCCTAGAATGGTAACTCAAACTTACCTCCTATATCTGGACGAAGTTTATTGTCATAGCCTTGAAGCAATGAATTCAGAATTTGTGTGATATCTCCTTCATGAATTTTTGGAGCCAAGACCCAGGTTTTGTTCACTGTTAAATCCTCATCATCTTCATCATCTGCCTTATCAACACTAAATAATTCAAAGAAAAAATGGATGGTAGAAAGTTCAATCAAATCATGTATGAAAGTATAGTTTAAGGATATTAGAAATGAGTAAGAAAGTCATAGTGGCAGATTAAAAGGTATTACACAGTAACATTATATTTAGTAAGACCAACACATTTGTCATACAAAGTGCCCTGACATAATACTCAAAAAATGAGAATTCTGTGCAAGAAATACACAATATTAAAATAATAAAATACATTTTGAGCACTCCCACAACTGTCATTAACATTCATAAAAATTATTCCCCCAAAATATGACTGGTGTCCCCTAAATTTGCATAGCGTATGATCTGTACACCCATATGTGGTGACCTTAAACCATCACAACCAAAATAAAAATTAAAAGGTAAAGAGTTACAGGAAAAGATGTAATAATTAGTCTGGTAAAATGTATAGAAAATGGATGGGTAGAAAAGAAGAATTAAGAAAAATTGAGTAAAGAAAGGTTTGAATAAAAAGGAAAGCATCGTTGTACATACTGTTGCTCATTTCTTTTAAGTCAGAAGAACCCAGCCATCTTTTTCCAAGAACTTTGTCAAAGATTTTATGATCATCAAATTATCAATAGGTGACTCATCTTGCACATATATTTTGGAGGAAGCATAACTATCACATTTTACTAGAAGTGATATTGGAGAGATCAAATAACTCTCTTCCTTATTTTTATAAATGAGAAACCAAAGACCACAGAAAAATAGCAAAAACACAAATCTGTTTATCAGCAAAACTGAGACTCAAGCATTACCTCTCCAACGATTGCTTTCTTATACACCTGTGTGCTTAAAAGTGAAAAGATTCAGCTGACTTCTGAATTGTGATAGAAACATCCAGTAATAAAGAAATTCACCAAAAGTAATAAATTACTTTTCTCTTCATTGCCCATAGGTAACCCCATCTTCATTTGAGTAAGGTCATTCTAGACTTAACAACACACCTGTTTTAGGAAATCTCTCATTCTCCAGTGAAAAGGGGTCCAAAAAACTAAACACTAACATTGGTAAAATCAAGTAAATCTGTAATTTTCCAGGTTATTCACATATATTTCAAAGATGTGTTTCCCTCTAGCAGTAAATACCTAATGCTTTCTGCAGTACCTATTCAGAACTCTTTTGCTTTGAATCTAAACATCTTAGCAAATGTAGCCCCCACTCATTTTATCCTTAACCTATCAAGCCGATTTGAATTGCTAAGAAATACATCAAGCATGAGAATACAAGAGAACAGGCCAGTCCAAGATGTTTATGTTGGACTACCCTGGCCTTCAGAGAAGTGTTATTATTTTTGATTGCCACCTCTTTGGTATTTTTGTAGTGCTTGCCTTCTCATTTTGTGAAAGAAAGTGGAGTGGCCAAACAAATTCTGAATTCTCAGTTCCATTTCCCAGATATCAGCTGTAACAACCTGGGTGTCACCTCTGCTTTGTTAGCTATCTGTGCGATGGTTGGGGCGTTGGGGGACTTCATTGTATCATCAGATTCACATTGCCCTCTATTTGTTTTTGTGAAGATGTTTTTGTTAAGATGCTTATGCAGATGCTTGTGAAGTTAAAATCTTTATATCGACATAAAAACTTTTTATGAGATTTTAACAGCATAAATTAAAATTTTACTTTCAAAGAATTTACTATATTATTTCATCTTTATAATAATTATATTAATAGTTATCTTCCATAGATTAATAACTATACTATTAACAACATTTCTCCTCTTCTTGTGAAATAATTATGCTTGTCACCCCACTAACTTTTAACTTTCCTGTAATCTGTAATAATCCTTCCTGTAGGAGGATTATACATTCCTGTCCTGTTGAACTCAGGTCTGACCCTGTGATTGATTTGGCCTAATGGTATATAACTGACATGCATCACTACTAAGCAGTGGGTTTAATAGCAGTGAAGTTAATTACATATCTCTTGTCCTTCTGCCAGGTGATACTCAGTCATACTCAGAGGCTACTCCATTACTTCACACTCAGAGTGAAGGTGACATGGACAGAGCCACAGCTGAACTAAAATGGACATGTAATCTGAGTGAGACATAAACATTTAGGGTTGGAAGCCACTGGGATTTGGAAGTAGTTTGTTACCACAGCACAACCTAATGTGTCTTGGCAGATAGCCTCCGGATGGTCAATTTTATTTGTAATGCTGTGAGAATACAAATTGAGAGATGTTAAGTAACATATGCCTCAGTTCTGCTATTCCAAATCTCACCAGTTTCTCCCACCACCAACACTTTAGTTAAACAATCTTAGCAAAATCTCTGCCAAAACAATTCTGGCCCCCTCAAGTAAATATATCACTAAAGCACATAGAATGTGCTATTTACGCAACCTCAAGAGAGCTTTCTAGTAGTCAGAGACCAGCTCTCAGACCCCCAAACCTATGGTCCTTCTGCTATTATCATATTGCATTACTTTGCAAATGAAGAAAAACTCTGTGAGAAGTGGATTAACTTGGTAAAATCAAGTAAACTCTGTAATTTTCCAGTAATTCACATATAATTCAAAGATATGTTTCCCTCTAGCAGTACATACCTAATGCTTTCTACAGTATCTATTCAGAACTGGGGCTCTGATACCTGGTAGAACTGGGGCTACTCTGGTGGAACTGGGGCTCTGATACCTACACTACACAATAGGAACACTATAATATTGTTTTCAATTTGAGATACACTTATATATGAGTAAAAATACTTTGAGCTTGTACTTCTAAGGATGCATTATTATAAAGTAATTATAAAGTTTCACTTATAACCCTATATAGATTCCTGGAGAACAGATCAGTTAACATATTTTTACTTAGGTACATCATTACAGTAATTATTTTGCTGTACTAAATTTGTGTACAGTATAAAAATGTTGTTATATTATTTCCTTCAAATAATTTCCTATTATTTTCTCTAAGTAAATAAGTACATATAAGCTGAGGAATTAAAAATACTGAGTTGTCACATATTCTCACTTATAAGTTGGAGCTAAATGATGAGAACACACGGACAAATGGAGAGGAACAACACACACTGTGGCATATCAGAGTGGGGAGGGTGGAAGGAGGGAGAAGATCAGGAAAAATAACTCATGGGGCCTGGGCTTAATACCTGGGTGATGAAATAATCTGTAAAACAAGCCACCATGACACAAGTTTATCTAACAAACCTTTACATGTACCCCTGAACCTAAAATAAAAGTAAAAAACTACTGACGTATTAAGAATCCCTGTGGGTGTGAGCTTCTGGAATGTTTGATTTCCTAATTAGACTTATTGAGATATTGGTGACAACGTAAATTTTAGGTTTTCATTCACCTCCAAATTTCAGTTTTATCGAATGAAATATCTGGTAGGTATGACAGACCACTGCACATATAAGCAGTTGATCTTTCCTTGAATAATGATTGAATCAAGTGAAAGATTTTAGAAAAAAAACAAGAGCTTTTTCTGTTATTTTTTTAATACTAGCAATATTTTGGTAATCTAAAATCCACATGCTGATAGTAATTTATATTGCCCTTTTCTCAGATAGTAGAGAGGTAATATGAAAATTGGCCTCAATAATACTACAAAGTTATCTTTCCTCAGTTTTGACAATAACATAAAAAAAATTTCATTATAGATAATTTATCTACATCTTTTCTCTAAGCTATCTAAGTTATGTTCAGAATATTCATGAATTACTTTCAATATTACATTGGTGTTATTTTGGTGATTGAAAAGTACATCATAATTTTAAAAACATAGTACTTACAGTGTGTTTGATGTCCTGATTTTTTTTGGAAGCTGGGAGATTTTTGCAGCAGTTACACGTTTTGGATAACTATTTATTTGGAAGAAACAGGTATGATTTTTTAAAACATAAAATTCTGAGAATTTCTTAAAAATTAATATACCTACCTTAAAATGAGAAAATATAAGATTATAGAATTTCCAGGACACACAACTATTAAACAATAGACTCATAATTTAAAATAATGTTGATTTAATTTGAAGACATATTTTCTGCTTCCTTAAAGTTTTCCTGGCACAATGTATACTTTTATTGAATAATCTAGGGTGGTTCAGTTTTGAATTTCCTAATTCACAAGACCACAACAAAACCTATAGTACATAATCAGCAGACACATTTGGATTGTATGTGGCTAAGTTAGTGTCAGCTCTTGACTCCTGAGAAGGTAGAATAATAAACTCAAGGAGTTGCACACTGTATGATAAAAAAAACACTGTGATATCAATCTCTGACCCAGTGTTTTTATCCATCTGTAGAGATAATACCAGGTACTAAAAATGTGCCAAGTGCTAGGATTACAAAGACAAATGAAATTATAATCTTGATCTAGGTGGTCTCATTTTCTAATAAAGGAGAAAACATTTTCATACAATGACACAGAAAAGCATCAGACATTAAGATGCTTATCGTGGTATTATCTATGATTGTACAATTTTTAAACAATAAGAGCATGTTTAAATCATGATGTTTTAACAAAAAATGCACATCTATTGTTTGTTGAGAGTCTGTAAAAATATCAAATTATTTTCATAATTTAATATTATTTGAAAAATAACAGAAAACAATTTGTTTTAATTGTCATCTATGTATAAAGTGGCTTAAAAGATTTGATGGAAAAATAGAATAATATATACACTCAATATTCTATACTAGTGAGACCATAGAACTTTTTGTATGTTGATAGTATCTGGAAATCTTCATGTACACATTGTATAATATAAATATGTGAAAAAGAGTTAATTGGACGTGAATGCCTAAGAATGAATTTCTTCTTATATACCAGATAGTGCTCTGAAATAAAGTTCTAATTATAAAATGAATGACTAAATCAAGTATTTTAGAGAGAGAGGTAGAATATCATACTCTCTTAAGAAAATTATTGTGGCAGTCCTGAAAATTTGCCACTTGGTTCTCCTGCTGTGAGAACATTAGCTGCCTGCCAATACTCAGGACGAGGCCCGAGTCTACGCCAGACCCAAGCTGTCTCAGGCTGCTTTCTGTCAATAACTGAACACAGTAGGAATATTAATTCAGATCCATTCCTGCCAGACTAGGAGCCCCTCTGAAGGACAATTTGTGTTGGAGTATTCCTACTTGCCTGGACAAAACTTTCTTAGAGGGTACTGCACTCAGATTCTTTTGATCCAAACTACTTCTCCCCCCGCCCTACTTTCATATGTTTCAAACATCATTTTTTACCTGAAGCCTCTCTTGCTACTCCCTCCTCCTCTCATTTATCTTTCCCAAGCATTTCTCTTTTACATGTCTAAGGCCATCTTGACATCTGTTTCTCAAAGACTTCTTCTCACATTCAGTTGCAACCTATACTTATTTACTAAAGAAAATCTTTGAGTCACTTAGTATATGATTATTATTTCCTTTTGTCTTACTAAACTCAGTTATTTTAATGTATCATACAGATTTCTTTGATGACATAGGAAATTACTGTATGTGAAACAAAACCTTTAATAACTATATTACTCTTCTATATAACAAACAAGAGTTTCAAATTAATAACAAAGAGTTAATTTAAGTAACGACAAGGCATGCTTTGCCATAAAATTATGAAGAAAATCCATCTTTATTGCTAGAGAAAAAAAAATATGCCTACAGAAAGTCAGTCAAATAGTATAAACTATTTTTCATGCCTAAAGTAAACATTCATTGAGGTTTGCCCAGGAAAATCTTGGTTTACACTTGTTGTACTGAAATTATTTTTAATAGCAGCTTCTCATCACAAAATGGCCTACTTTGGATGGTTATACAGTCACCCTATATTTCGTTCATATAAAGGTTACTACAAATGTCCTGATTCTGATACATGAGGGCGCTTCTTCTATTAAGCTGTTAAGAAACCACACATGAAACTCAAAGTAGCTTACTAATGTGCCTGAGGAATGTGAGTAAACCCTGAAGGAATAGTGATAAGACTATTTTCCTCCACAGTGTGAAAAAAAGTTATAATTGCAAGTGAAATTGATTGATGAGGTCATTTACATATTTCATTGGAAAAAAAATGACAGTTGCTACTTGTACTGAGTATATGAATGGAAAATACACTGGATAGTAAATATAATAAATATTTTGTCACTGGTACTTCCTCGTAAACA
This sequence comes from Rhinopithecus roxellana, assembly GCF_007565055.1. Taxonomy (NCBI): domain Eukaryota; kingdom Metazoa; phylum Chordata; class Mammalia; order Primates; family Cercopithecidae; genus Rhinopithecus; species Rhinopithecus roxellana. The sequence continues at coordinate 122,061,874 of NC_044550.1, read as the reverse complement.
CTTCTGGGTTAGTTAATTGGTCATTGTTTCCTCACAGGGAAAAATTCCATCATGTTTATTAAAATACTTATAAAATTTAGTTATTCATATTGTTACCATCTGAGGTTATCATATCCCTCTTTTTTAAAAGTAAGTGGGGCTAACAATATTTTAATAGCAAATTAATCAGTGAATCAATATAAAACCCAGATAATAGGTAGATATGTTCAATGAAGAAATCCAAATTTTTGCCTTTTATAGTTAGAAAATAAATAAATATGTTCAGAAATCATGACTACCACTATTATTCTTATCATTTGAATGTGATTGACTAGACTTAATTTTGAGGGTCATTTTGCTACTCTTATTATTTTATTTATTTTTTTATTATTTTTTTTTATTATTATACTTTAAGTTCTAGGGTACATGTGCATAAAGTGCAGGTTTGTTACATATGTATACTTATGCCATGTTGGTGTGCTGCACCCATCAACTCGTCAGCACCCATCAATTCATCATTTATATCATGTATAACTCCCCAATGCAATCCCTCCCTCCTCCCCCCTCCCCCCTCCCCATGATAGGCCCCAGTGCGTGATGTTCCCCTTCCCGAGTCCAAGTGATCTCATTGTTCAGTTCCCACCTATGAGTGAGAACATGCGGTGTTTGGTTTTCTGTTCTTGTGATAGTTTGCTAAGAATGATGGTTTCCAGCTGCATCCATGTCCCTACAAAGGACGCAAACTCATCCTTTTTTATGGCTGCATAGTATTCCATGGTGTATATGTGCCACATTTTCTTAATCCAGTCTGTCACAGATGGACATTTGGGTTGATTCCAAGTCTTTGCTATTGTGAATAGTGCCGCAATAAACATACGTGTACATGTGTCTTTGTAGTAGAATAATTTATAATCCTTTGGGTATATACCCAGTAGTGGGATGGCTGGGTCATATGGTACATCTAGTTCTAGATCCTTGAGGAATTGCCATACTCTTTTCCATAATGGTTGAACTAGTTTACAATCCCACCAACAGTGTAAAAGTGTTCCTATTTCTCCACATCCTCTCCAACACCTGTTGTTTCCTGACTTCTTAATGATTGCCATTCTAACTGGTGTGAGATGGTATCTCATTGTGGTTTTGATTTGCATTTCTCTGATGGCCAGTGATGATGAGCATTTTTTCATGTGTCTGTTGGCTGTATGAATATCTTCTTTTGAGAAATGTCTGTTCATATCCTTTCCCCACTTTTTGATGGGGTTGTTTGTTTTTTTCTCGTATATTTGTTTGAGTTCTTTGTAGATTCTGGATATTAGCCCTTTGTCAGATGAGTAGGTTGCAAAAATTTTCTCCCATTCTGTAGGTTGCCTGTTCACTCTGATGGTAGTTTCTTTTGCTGTGCAAAAGCTCTTTAGTTTAATTAGATCCCATTTGTCAATTTTTGCTTTTGCTGCCGTTGCTTTTGGTGTTTTAGACATGAAGTCCTTGCCCATGCCTATGTCCTGAATGGTACTACCTAGATTTTCTTCTAGGGTTTTTATGGTATTAGGTCTAACATTTAAGTCTCTAATCCATCTTGAATTAATCTTCGTATAAGGGGTAAGGAAAGGATCCAGTTTCAGCTTTCTACTTATGGCTAGCCAATTTTCCCAGCACCATTTATTAAATAGGGAATCCTTTCCCCATTTCTTGTTTCTCTCAGGTTTGTCAAAGATCAGATGGCTGTAGATGTGCCGTATTATTTCTGAGGACTCTGTTCTGTTCCATTGGTCTATATCTCTGTTTTGGTACCAGTACCATGCTGTTTTGGTTACTGTAGCCTTGTAGTATAGTTTGAAGTCAGGTAGCGTGACGCCTCCAGCTTTGTCCTTTTGACTTAGGATTGTCTTGGCAATGCGGGCTCTTTTTTGGTTCCATATGAACTTTAAAGCAGTTTTTTCCAATTCTGTGAAGAAACTCATTGGTAGCTTGATGGGGATGGCATTGAATCTATAAATAACCTTGGGGAGTATGGCCATTTTCACAATATTGATTCTTCCTATCCATGAGCATGGTATGTTCTTCCATTTGTTTGTGTCCTCTTTGATTTCACTGAGCAGTGGTTTGTAGTTCTCCTTGAAGAGGTCCTTTACATCCCTTGTAAGCTGGATTCCTAGGTATTTTATTCTCTTTGAAGCAATTGTGAATGGAAGTTCATTCCTGATTTGGCTCTCTGCTTGTCTGTTACTGGTGTATAAGAATGCTTGTGATTTTTGCACATTAATTTTGTATCCTGAGACTTTGCTGAAGTTGCTTATCAGCTTAAGGAGATTTTGGGCTGAGACGATGGGGTTTTCTAAATATACAATCATGTCATCTGCAAACAGGGACAATTTGACTTCTTCTTTTCCTAACTGGATACCCTTGATTTCTTTCTTTTGCCTGATTGCCCTAGCCAGAACTTCCAACACTATGTTGAATAGGAGTGGTGAGAGAGGGCATCCCTGTCTTGTGCCAGTTTTCAAAGGAAATTTTTCCAGTTTTTGCCCATTCAGTAGGATATTAGCTGTGGGTTTGTCATAAATAGCTCTTATTATTTTGAGGTACGTTCCATCAATACCGAATTTATTGAGCGTTTTTAGCATGAAGGGCTGTTGAATTTTGTCAAAAGCCTTTTCTGCATCTATTGAGACAATCATGTGGTTCTTGTCTTTGGTTCTGTTTATATGCTGGATTACGTTTATTGATTTGCGAATGTTGAACCAGCCTTGCATCCCAGGGATGAAGCCCACTTGATCATGGTGGATAAGCTTTTTGATGTGCTGCTGAATCCGGTTTGCCAGTATTTTATTGAGAATTTTTGCATCAATGTTCATCAGGGATATTGGTCTAAAATTCTCTTTTTTTGTTGTGTCTCTGCCAGGCTTTGGTATCAGGATGATGTTGGCCTCATAAAATGAGTTCGGGAGGATTCCCTCTTTTTCTATTGATTGGAATAGTTTCAGAAGGAATGGTACCAGCTCCTCCTTGTACCTCTGGTAGAATTCAGCTGTGAATCCATCTGGTCCTGGACTTTTTTTGGTGGGTAGGCTATTAATTGTTGCCTCAATTTCAGAGCCTGCTATTGGTCTATTCAGGGATTCAACTTCTTCCTGGTTTAGCCTTGGGAGAGTGTAAGTGTCCAGGAAATTATCCATTTCTTCTAGATTTTCTAGTTGATTTGCGTAGAGGCGTTTATAGTATTCTCTGATGGTAGTTTGTATTTCTGTGGGGTCAGTGGTGATATCCCCTTTATCATTTTTTATTGCATCTATTTGATTCCTCTCTCTTTTCTTCTTTATTAGCCTTGCTAGCGGTCTGTCAATTTTGTTGATCTTTTCAAAAAACCAACTCCTGGATTCATTGATTTTTTGGAGGGTTTTTTGTGTCTCTATCTCCTTCAGTTCGGCTCTGATCTTAGTTATTTCTTGCCTTCTGCTAGCTTTTGAATGTGTTTGCTCTTGCCTCTCTAGTTCTTTTAATTGTGATGTTAGAGTGTCAATTTTAGATCTTTCCTGCTTTCTCTTGTGGGCATTTAGTGCTATAAATTTCCCTCTACACACTGCTTTAAATGTGTCCCAGAGATTCTGGTATGTTGTATCTTTGTTCTCATTGGTTTCAAAGAACATCTTTATTTCCACTTTCATTTCCTTATGTACCCAGTAGTCATTCAGGAGCAGGTTGTTCAGTTTCCATGTAGTTGAGCGGTTTTGATTGAGTTTCTTAGTACTGAGTTCTAGTTTGATTGCACTGTGGTCTGAGAGACAGTTTGTTATAATTTCTGTTCTTTTACATTTGCTGAGGAGTACTTTACTTCCAATTATGTGGTCAATTTTGGAATAAGTGCGATGTGGTGCTGAGAAGAATATATATTCTGTTGATTTGGGGTGGAGAGTTCTATAGATGTCTATTAGGTCTGCTTGGTACAGAGATGAGTTCAATTCCTGGATATCCTTGTTAACTTTCTGTCTCGTTGATCTGTCTAATGTTGACAGCGGAGTGTTGAAGTCTCCCATTATTATTGTATGAGAGTCTAAGTCTCTTTGTAAGTCTCTAAGGACTTGCTTTATGAATCTGGGTGCTCCTGTATTGGGTGCATATATATTTAGGAGAGTTAGCTCTTCCTGTTGAATTGATCCCTTTACCATTATGTAATGGCCTTCTTTGTCTCTTTTGATCTTTGATGGTTTAAAGTCTGTTTTATCAGAGACAAGGATTGCAACCCCTGCTTTTTTTTCTTCTCCGTTTGCTTGGTAGATCTTCCTCCATCCCTTTATTTTGAGCCTATGTATGTCTCTGCATGTGAGATGGGTCTCCTGAATACAGCAGACTGATGGGTCTTGACTCTTTATCCAGTTTGCCAGTCTGTGTCTTTTAATTGGAGCATTTAGTCCATTAACATTTAAGGTTAATATTGTTATGTGTGAACTTGATCCTGCCATTATGATATTAACTGGTGATTTTGCTCGTTAGTTGATGCAGTTTCTTCCTAGCCTCGATGGTCTTTACATTTTGGCATGTTTTTGCGATGGCTGGTACCGGTTGTTCCTTTCCATGTTTAGGGCTTCCTTCAGGGTCTCTTGTAAGGCAGGCCTGGTGGTGACAAAATCTCTAAGCATTTGCTTATCTGTAAAGGATTTTATTTCTCCTTCACTTATGAAACTTAGTTTGGCTGGATATGAAATTCTGGGTTTAAAATTCTTTTCTTGAAGAACGTTGAATATTGGCCCCCACTCTCTTCTGGCTTGTAGAGTTTCTGCCGAGAGATCTGCTGTTAGTCTGATGGGCTTCCCTTTGTGGGTAACCCGACCTTTCTCTCTGGCTGCCCTTCAGATTTTTTCCTTCATTTCAACTTTGGTGAATCTGGCAATTATGTGTCTTGGAGTTGCTCTTCTGGAGGAGTATCTTTGTGGCGTTCTCTGTATTTCCTGAATTTGAATGTTGGCCTGCCCTACTAGGTTGGGGAAGTTCTCCTGGATGATATCCTGAAGAGTGTTTTCCAACTTGATTCCATTTTCCCCCTCACTTTCAGGCACCCCAATCAGACGTAGATTTGGTCTTTTTACATAATCCCATATTCTTGCAGGCTTTGCTCATTTCTTTTTCTTCTTTTTTCTTTTGGTTTCTCTTCTCGCTTCATTTCATTCATTTGATCTTCAATCGCTGATACTCTTTCTTCCAGTTGATCGAGTCGGTTACTGAAGCTTGTGCATTTGTCATGTATTTCTCGTGTCATGGTTTTCATCTCTGTCATTTCGTTTATGATCTTCTCTGCATTAATTAGTCTAGCTGTCAATTCTTCCACTCTTTTTTCAAGATTTTTAGTTTCTTTGCGCTGGGTACGTAATTCCTCCTTTAGCTCTGATAAGTTTGATGGACTGAAGCCTTCTTCTCTCCTCTCGTCCAAGTCATTCTCTGACCAGCTTTGATCCGTTGCTGGCGATGGGCTGCGCTCCTTTGCAGGGGGAGATGCGCTCTTATTTTTTGAATTTCCAGCTTTTCTGCCCTGCTTCTTCCCCATCTTTGTGGTTTTATCTGTCTCTGGTCTTTGATGGTGGTGACGTACTGATGGGGTTTTGGTATAGGTGTCCTTCCTGTTTCATAGTTTTCCTTCTGACAGTCAGAAGGACTGTCTGTTGGTCTGTTGGAGATTGCTTGAGGTCCACTCCAGACCCTGTTTGCCTGGGTATCAGCAGCAGAGGTTGCCGAAGATAGAATATTGCTGAACAGCGAGTGTACCTATCTGATTCTTCCTTTGGAAGTTTCCTCTCAGGGATGTACTCCACCCTGTGAGGTGTGGGGTGTCAGACTGCCCCTAGTGGGGGATTTCTCCCAGCTAGGCTACTCAGGGGTCAGGGACCCACCTGAGCAGGCAGTCTGTCTGTTCTCAGATCTCAACCTCCGCGTTGGGAGATCCACGGCTCTCCCCAAAGCTGTCAGACAGAGTCGTTCGCGTCTGCACCGGCTCCCGCTACTTCCCCTGTTGGTCTTCAGCTGTGCGCTGTCCCCAGAGGTGGAGACTACAGAGACAGGCAGGCTTCCTTGAGCTGCTGTGAGCTCCACCCAGTTCGAGCTTCCCAGCGGCTTTGTTTACCTACTTAAGCCTCAGCAATGGCGGGCGCCCCTCCCCCAGCCTCGCTGCTGCCTTGCGGATAGATCGCGGCAGACTGCTGTGTTAGCAGTGAGGGAGGCTTCGTGGGCGTGGGACCCTCCCGGCCAGGAGTGGGATATGTTCTCCTGGTGTGCCTGTATGCTTACAGCGCAGTATTGGGGTGGGAGTTACCCGATTTTCCAGGTGTTGTGTGTCTCAGTTCCCCTGGCTAGGAAAACGGATCCCCTTCCCCCTTGCGCTTCCAGGTGAGGCGATGCCTCGCCCTGCTTCAGCTCTCGCTGGTCAGGCTGCAGCAGCTGACCAGCACCGATTGTCCGGCACTCCCTAGTGAGATGACCCCAGTACCTCAGTTGAAAATGCAGAAATCACTGGTCTTCTGTGTCTCTCGCGCTGGGAGTTGGAGACTGGAGCTGTTCCTATTCGGCCATCTTGCCTTATTATTTTAATATTAATAAACACAATTGACTGCGTGGTCTTGCTATCCCTTTTCGTGCCCATTTAGATAGCTGAGAAAAAGCATAAGTGGTTAGAATGAAACAAAAAGTATAGGTACATTCTCAAAACTGATATTTTATGTTTATTTATATAGCAATCAGGAACCAAATTGAAGTTATGATTAGTTACATGTAATCTCTACCAAAGTTCTATATATGTTAAATTGTCAGCACCCACACCAAGCATTTCTAGCAGCATATAATGTTTGAAGTAAGAGCATGTTTAGGTATCCTCATGTCCTACTCCTTACATTAAAAAATAAAGAAACTGGAGTTCTAAACATATAAATGACTTCACTAAGGCCTCCCAGCTACTTAGTGCCAAAAATTTCATATAACTATTATATTCACATGTAAAATGATTATAATGATTCAAATGTATCAATGATCATACTTACCACATTATATATCGGTTACTTAGAGAAATGACTCCTACTCAAAATATACATAGAGGTTGTAGTAAAAGGAATTTACGAAGTATTTTAGAAACTCTTAAAAAGTAGATAATGATGTAATCATCAACTGTCTGTGAAACCAATGCACAGTTTAAGAAGCAAAACGCTCTACATTCTTCTCCATCCTCAGAGATTATGAACGTTATGATGAATTTATTGCCCTGTTGTAGTAAATGTAATAACTAATATGTTACATTAACGAATGTTAGTTAGTTATTACATTTTACCATATAACTATGTAACCCTGAATGACACAAAGTTACATATAGCCATAATATATTATTATGTGTAGTCACATAATCCTTTTTTCCAATCTGTTGGATATGAAATAGTATCTAATTTTCATTGCATTACATTCCTGTCGTTATTATAAAATAGAACACCTATTTATATGTATTGGGCATTTTGCCTTATGTAAACTACATTCTAGTTGGGATTTTAATACTTTTTAAACAAATATAACAAGTATTTTATTAAACTTCATTTGACAGATATCTATTAGGTGCTTATTGTGAGCTGAGCATCCAGCATTTCTGGATGCTGGGGGTGCAAAGATGACTAAAAGCAGCCCCCAGAGGAAAGCTCACGGAAAATAGAAGGCTTAAGTATTAGTATTAATCTTTTAATGGTAGTGCGGGATTTGAACAAATCATTACAAATCTTTGAGGCACAGTTTCCTCATCAAACTTTTAAGGTTTATATTTCTATAAATCCTTAGGTAATGAATATATATATATTAAACATTACTGTATTTATAAAAGATAATTCAGAACTTCCTCCTGAAAGTGGTAAAGTGGGCACGCTATCCTTCCTTTTTCAGAAATCAACCAAAAGTAGTATGGAGATAGAAAACCAAATTCCCAAACTCCATTTTTTATAAACAAGGAGACTTCAGAAATCCAAAGCACAAACAAAGAGAAGGACCATAGATATCTGAGGAAGCTGGCAGAATGATCATTTCTAATTAGGGCCAGGGTAAATTGTTGATACAAGATCAACAAACAGATGTGCCATTGGCAGATATAGGTCATCTCTAAAACTGGCTTGCAAAAGAAAATGAAAATGAAAAATAAAAAAAGAAAATGAAACCAAACTGCCTTACAAAAGAAAATGAAGCAAAAGTCAATTTGCTGAGGCTGAAGGAAGAATGATACAGTCAAATATACACACTGCTGTTTTTTCATAATGTGGTAGAAGACAGTCCAAGCACTTTGAATAGCCCTATAACTGCCTATCTTAGCTGCCTTACATTTAGGTGATTTGGAGAAAATGTGGAAATTATTTTGAGTTACTATATATGCAAAACAAAAGGGATGTTTTAAAAAGACAATTATTGACTTGAGGGAACATTTTTAAGTTCAGAAAAATTATTATACTATAAAACATGATTAAACTGTAACTATATTTATACAGCCATAATTAATTTGAATGCCCAATATGGGTTTGATCAACATCACACTATCCAGACACATAATCTTCCAATTTTCTAAAATTCCTTACCTGTTTAGATAACTAGGTAAGAGTTATATAGACAGATGATAGCCAGATAGATAGATAGATAGCCAGATAGATAGATAGATAGAGACAGATAGATGATAGATATTCTCTACAAGTTAATCTCTGTATGCTCTTTCCTTTGTATTGATTTTTTTTATCATCAAAAAGCAAAACCAGTGAGGAAGTCCTTTTCCAACTAATTAGATGGCTAGAATTGTTTTCTTCTCCAGGTTACAGTAGGTCTTTAATCTTCTTTCTGAAATGACTAGTTTCATAGGCACATTTGAGTATGACCACCTATTGAACTATACTTTGACATAGTATTAAAACAATCAGCCTGGCTCCTTAAGCAGGTCTGTTTATACCCCCAGTTCCTTTCTCAGAACAGGGTAGACACCTGAGCCCCCAGAATTTAGCCAGCTTTTCATTCCTGACAGTGGAGAATTTTAACCAACAAATGCAGCAATAGCTAATTTGTAGTGCAGCCCGTTTAAAGGCATAACTAGAGAAAGAAGGATTTTCTGCCACCAAGAATGCCCCATCCCCAGCTTTCCTAATGTTTGGTTGATCAGTCCTTCACTGGGTCCCAGGTGATACTCCATAATTAGTCATTTATGTATTTACATTGGTTTGTTTGGTTTGTCTAAGTGCAGTTTTGTAATTTAAAATGAAATGAATCTTATACTACAAAAGACTTTGACAAAGAGTTAGAAAAGCAAAACTTCTTCCCATTGTTTTATTTTGCATTGGAAGAAAGTGAGATTTACTTCCTGATAATATAAGAGCACTGTTAATAACTCAAATGTACATAAACGCTCATAGCTTAAACACAACAAATGCTTGGTTCTAGTGTGCTCAACTGAATTAAGCTCAGGATGGAAAATATGTTAAGTTCAATAATTAGGTATACGAACTTCTCTTCTCTCACCTAACACCTTTCACCTAACACCTTTCCTTGTGACCTATGCTGACCTTAGAAACAGTTCATTTTCAGTCTTTTTTTTTTTTTTTTTTTTGGTAAATGAAATAAAACATGTGGAGCTTACTATAAAAATTTTTTCAGCTGGGTCATTAAGCTGGAAATGCAAATCAAAACCACAATGAGATACCATCTCACACCAGTTAGAATGGCAATCATTAAGAAGTCAGGAAACAACAGGTGTTGGAGAGGATGTGGAGAAATAGGAACACCTTTACACTGTTGGTGGGATTGTAAACTAGTTCAACCATTATGGAAAACAGTATGGCAATTCCTCAAGGATCTAGAACTAGATGTACCATATGACCCAGCCATCCCACTACTGGGTATATACCCAAAGGATTATAAATTAGTCTACTACAAAGACACATGTACACGTATGTTTATTGCGGCACTATTCACAATAGCAAAGACTTGGAATCAACCCAAATGTCCATCAGTGACAGACTGGATTAAGAAAATGTGGCACATATACACCGTGGAATACTATGCAGCCATAAAAAGGATGAGTTTGCGTCCTTTGTAGGGACATGGATGCAGCTGGAAACCATCATTCTTAGCAAACTATCACAAGAACAGAAAACCAAACACCGCATGTTCTCACTCATAGGTGGGAACTGAACAATGAGATCACTTGGACTCGGGAAGGGGAACATCACACACTGGGGCCTATCATGGGGAGGGGGAGGGGGGAGGAGGGAGGGATTGCATATGGGAGTTATACATGATATAAATGATGAATTGATGGGTGCTGACGAGTTGATGGGTGCAGTACACCAACATGGCATAAGTATACATATGTAACAAACCTGCACGTTATGCACATGTACCGTAGAACTTAAAGTATAATAAAAAAAAAAAAAAAAAAAAAAAACATGAGTGAGGAAGAATCTGGCATGCACGCTCACCTAATTCATCCTTCCAGCTCCAAACGCAACTACATTTACATCATTTTTTTAATTAAAAAAACTTGTGGGTACAAAGTAGGTGTATACATTTAAGGGGAATGTGAGATGTTTAGATACAGGCATACAATGTGAAATAAGCACAGCATGGAGAATGATGTATTCATCCCCTCAAGCATTTATCCTTTGAATTACACATAATCCAATTACAGTCTTCAAGTTATTTTAAAATATACAATTAAGTTATATTGACTACAGTCACCCTATTGTGCTATCAAGTAGTAGGTTTTATTAATTCATTTTATTTTTGTACCCATTATGTGGTTTTACAATTGTCTATTGATCTTTACTGTTGAATATTATTTTCTTTTCACTTGTCATTAACTAGAAACTTATAGTTTGCCATTTATCAGCAAAAGCTTTATGAAATCGTATAAATTGATTAATATAAATGTTCCCAAGATAACACCTTATAATAATGTACACAATATTTTAATTTGAACATGATTATAAATCTTACTATTTAATATTTTAATGCAATCATTCTAAATTCTACACACACAAATGTACATGTACACCATTCTCATTGTCGTTCAGTTCCTTCCTTTCTTGTTTCCTTTCCTTCTCTTGTTCTTCCTCCCTCTCACCATTCCGCCCACCTTCTTTCCCAACCTCCTGCTTTTTCTTATTGCTTCCTATCTCCCTCTCTTTTTTCTCATATGTGAATTATGATGGTGATACCAAATTATATAATTTTGAATCATTAAATAGAAATGATGATTCTCTTGACATTGTCTTTGGAGATATCAGAAATCCTACCTTATTTTAATTTACTTTTCTTCAAATATTCTGTTAACTTGTTGTTACTCTACAAAAGTCTCATGTTCTATAAACTTTCCAACCGAACAATACTTCTACTGAAAGCTTGGACATTTAAAATACTTTATACCTATAATTATTTTTAAAATTAGATGATTATCAGTATACTGTTCTACAAGTGGTGATGTAACTTGATTATAATAAGAGGAATCAATAATAGAATAAGTATTTACTTATGTATTTGGTAAAATGTTTATGTATATGTGATAGACAGAAATCTATTCTAGAGGAGGTATGACAAAAAAATGGGAAGGAAAATCAATAGGTTTCCTAGCACATTCTGCACATTTTAAATATTTATCAGAAGGAACATTAAGGGATTAAGAAAATGTGGCACATATACACCATGGAATACTATGCAGCCATAAAAAAAGATGAATTTGTGTCCTTTGTAGGGACATGGATGCAGCTGGAAACCATCATTCTCAGCAAACTATCGCAAGAACAGAAAACCAAATGCCGCATGTTCTGGGAATTGAACAATGAGATCACTTGGACACAGGAAGGGGAACATCACACACCAGGTCCTACTGTGGTGAGGGGGGAGGGGGGAGGGATAGCACTGGGAGATATACCTAATGTAAATGATGAGTTAACGGGTGCAGCACACCAACATGGCACATGTATACATATGTAACAAACCTGCACATTGTGCACATGTACCTTAGAACTTAAAGATAATTAAAAAAAAAAAGAAGTATAGAAAAATTCTTATGTTAGTAAATTGGAAATACTTGGGAAATATTCTGTATAAATGATGGTAATAAGTACAGAATGAAAAAATTCTAAGAAACATATAGTATTGGGCAATTTTTGGCTAAAAGGGTACATGAATGAATAGTTTTTTCATGCACATTTCTTAAGCTAGGAAACAAGACAGTTTATATGTCACTAAATCTCCCTGTGAGAAGTGGTGTTTTGCACAGTCACTTGAACCAGTCACATGAACGTAGATTTTATAAGGTAAGCATTTTACCCTAATTTTATAAGTGAAGATCACTCAGTTTCTAAGAATTTTAAATAACTTGTCAAAGTTCTTACTATTAGTAAGTGGCAAAGGAAAAATTTATCACAGGTAAAATTCTTCAGGAAGACTCAAATTATTTTAAAAAGTCTCCTTTGGGTCTCTCTAATTCTGCCCTTGCATTGATAACATAGTCTATTATCAAAACAAGACCCATAGTGATGTTTTTAATATACAGATCATGTCATATAGTATCTATGCTCAAAACCCTGGGTCTTAGTTGGAGGGTTTTCCATATCTCTTAAGATAAACAGTGTCTCCTCTAGTTTTTAGAATATTTTCAGTAGAATTTGTACCAGGTTTTCTTTGTATGACTAGTAGAATTTGGCTGTGAATCATCTGGCCCAGGGCTTTTTTTTTTTTTTTTTTTTTTTTTTCTTTTTTTTCAGCAGTTTGTTTGTTTAGCTTGTTTTTTTTTTTTCTTTTTTTTTTTTTAATACTGATTCAATTTTGAAACTCAATGTTTGTCTGTTCAGGGTTTTAATTTCTTCCTAATTCAATCTTGGAAGATTGTGTGTTTCCAGAAATTTATGCATTTCATCCAGATTTTCTAGTTTGTGTGCCTAAAGGTATCCATAATAGTCTCTGAGGATCTTTTATATCTCTGTGGGATTCCTTGTAATGTCACCATAGCCATTTCTGATTGTGCTTATTTGGATCGTCTCTCTTTCTTCGTTAATCTAGCTTTCAGTCTATCAGTCTTGTTATCATTTTAGAGAAGGTTTCATTGATTCTTTGTATAGATTTTTGGGTCTCAATTACATTCAGTTCTGTTCTGATATTAGTTACTTCTTTTCTTCTGCTAGTTTTGTGGTTGGTTTGTTCTTATTTTTCTATTTTCTCCAGGCACAATGTTAGATAATTAAATTGAGATTATTCTAATCTTTTCAGGTACACGGTTAGCATATAAACTTTCCTCTAAACACTCCTTTTTCAGCATAACAGAAACTTTAATATATCTCTGTCTTCATTTATTTCAAAGAAAGAATTTTTTATTTATCCTTTAATTTTATTGTTTACCCAAAAGGCATTCAGAGCAAGTTGTTTAATTTCCACATAACTGTGTTATTTTGAGAGATCTTCTTGGTATTGATATCTAATTTTATTCCACTGTGGTTCAATACTGTAGTTGGTATGATTTTGTTCTTTTTGAATTTGTTGAGATGGTCTTTATGGCTGAGTATGTGGTTGATCTTGGAGTAGGTTCCATGTGCAGATGAGAAAAATGTATATCCTGTGGTTGGTGAGTAGAGTGTTCTACAGATGTCTACTAGTTCCAGTTGGTCAAATATCAAATTTAATTACAGAATTTCTTCGTTAGTATTCTACTTTAATCTAGCTAATGCTTTCAGTGGGGTGTTGAAATCCTCAACTATGATTGGGTGACTGTCTAAATTTTTTTGTAGTTCTAGATGTACTTCTGTAAATGTAGGTGCTCCAATGTTGGGTGCATATAAATGTAAGATAGCTGAGTCTTCTTGTTGAGTTGCACCCTTTATAATTATGCAATGACCTCCTTTGTCCATTTTTACTGTTGATGGTTTAACGTTGTTTTATCTGACGTAACATAGTGAACCCTGCTCTTTTTGCTCTCTGTTTGTCCAGTAAAACTTTATCTAAACTTTATTTTGAGCCCATAGACATTATTACCTTATTACCTCTGAGACAGGTGTCTTGAAGAGAGCAGATGGATGGGTCTTGTTAATTTATCCAACCTGCCACTCTGTGCCTTTTAATTCATCTCTAACTAATTCTAAAAAGCCAGCACCACCCTGATACCAAAACCTACCAAAGACAATGAAAAAAGAAAACTACAGGAAAATATATTTGATGAACATAGATGTAAAAAACCCTCAAAATAAATACTGGCAAACTGAACTCAACAGTACATCAAAAAGTTAATTCATCACAATCAAATAAGTTCTTTCCTGGGATATAAGGTTGGTCACCATACACAAATCAATAAATGTGATTCATCATATGAGCATAATTTACAAAACACATAATCATCTCAATAGACATGGAAAAACCTTTAGATATAATCCCACATCCTTTCATGATAAAAACCCTCAAGAAACTAGGACTTGAAGGAATATACCTCAAAATAATAAGAGCCATCTATGACAAATTACAGCCAACATCAAACTAAATGGTCAAAAGGTGGAAGCATCACCCTTGATAACCGAAACAGGACAAGGATGGCCACTCCTACCACTCCTATTCAACATAAGACTAGAAGTGCTAGCCAGAGCAATAAGGCAAGATGAAGAAATAAAAGGCATCAAACAGAAAAAGAAGAAATTAAACTATCTCTTTTTAGAGAGTTTATGATTCTATACAAAGAAAATCCTGAAGTACTCCACTGAAAGTCTCCTGGAACTGATAAAACACTTCAGTGTAATTCAGGATAAAAAAATGTATAAAATTCAGTAGAATTTCTATACAAAAATAATGTTCAAGCTACAAGTCAAATCAAGAATGCAATCCCATTTACAATAGCCACAAAAATAATACCTAGGAAAACATGCAACCAAGGAGGTGAAAGATCTCTACAAGCAGAACTACAAAACACTGCTAAAATAATTCACAAGTGACTCAAAGAAATGCAAAAACATTTCACATTCATGGATTGGAATAAACAATATTATTAAAATGGCCATATTGGGCAAAGCAATTTACACATTCAATGCTATTTCTATTAAGGTAACAAAATAGTTTTACACAGAACTAGGAAAAACGATTCTAAAACTCATATGGAACAAAAAAGAGCCCAAATAGCCAAAGCAACTCTAAGAAAAAAAAGCAAAGCCAGAATCATCACATTATCTTATTTTAAACTCTATGATAAGGCTACAGTAACCAAAACAGCATGGTACTGGTATGAAAACAGACACACAAGCAAATGAAACAGAAGAGAACACAGAAATAGAGCTGCACACCTAAGACATATGATCTTCAACAAAGTTGACAAAAATAAGTAATGAGAAAAGGACTCTCTATTCAAGAAATGGTGCTGGAATAGTTGGCTAGTCATACGAAGAAGACTGAAACTGGACCCTTACCTTGCACCACATACAAAAATTGACTCAAGATAGATTAAAAGTTTAAATATAAAACCTCACACTGTAATAATCCTAGAAGAAAACCTAGGAAACACTGTTCTGGATATCAGCCTTAGGAAAGCAATTATAGCTAAGTCCTTAAAAGAAATTTCAACAAAAACAAAAATGGACATGTGAGATCTTATTAAACTAAAGAACTTCTGCACAGCCAAAACAGACAACTTACATAATGAGAGAAAATACTTGCAAACTATGCATCTGACAAAGATCAAATATCTGGAATCCATAAGGAACTTAAACAATTGAAAATCCAACAAATAAATAGCCCCATTAAAAATAGGCAAAAGACACGAGCAGACATTTTTCAGAAGATATAGAGGTGGCCAACAAACATAGCAAAAAATTTTCCACACCTCTCATTGTCAGAGAAATGCAAATCAAAACCACAACAAGATATCTCATGCCAATCAGAATGGCTATTACTAAAAAGAAAAATAAATAAACAGACATAGATTAGGCTGTGGAGAAAAGGAAATGCTTATATACTGTTGATGGCAATGCAAATTAGTTCTGCCAATGTGGAAAGAAGTTTTGAGATTTCTCAAAAAACTTAAAATAGAACTATCATTCAACCCAGCAATCCCATTACTGGGTATATATCCCAAAGAAAACAAATTATTCTACGAAAAAGACACACGCACTCACATGTTCCATGTAGCACTGTTCACAATAGCAAAGTGATAGAATCAACTGATAGGTGTACATTAGTGGTGGATTGGATAAAGAAAATGTGGTACATATACACTACGCAGCCATAAAAAAGTCATTAAAAAAACAACAAAATTGTGTTTTTTGCAGAAGAGAAAAGTAAATGCCCCATGTTCTCATTTGTAAGTGTGAGCCTAACATTGGGTACTCATGAATATAAAGATGACAGCAAAAGACAATGGGGACTATTAGTGAAGGCAAAGAGGTATGGGATAAGGGTGGAAATACTAACTATTGGGTACTATGATTCGTATGTGACTGATGAGATTATTCCTACTTCAAAGCTCAGCATCATGCAATATATGCAGGTAACAAACCTGCACATGCATCCCTTGAATTTAAAATAAAAGTTGAGAATGTAAAATAATAACTACAAGGACTACAAGCAATTACAAGGCCCCCACATTTGGTCTCCCACTTCAAATGCTTATCTCCCCAACCCCCACTTGGCATGACTGAAAGCTTCACTCACTTCTAGTGTTTGTTCAAATATTATTTAATCATTGAAGCCTGTCTGATCACTATTTACTCTTCTATCCAAATTCCACACTTCCTTGCCCAGCTTATTTGTTTCCGTATGTGTTAGTCCGTTTTTATGCTGCTACAAGGAACTGCCCAAGACTGGGTAATTTATAAAGAAAATAGGTTTAACTAACTCACAGTTTAGTATAGCTGGGAAGGCTTCAGAAAACTTACAATCATGGTGAAGCCAAAGGGGAAGCAAGGTACCTTCTTCACAAGGCAAGAAGAAGGAAAACTGCTGAAAGGAGGCGGAAGAGCCACTCATAAAATCATCAGATCTCATGAGAACTCACTATCATGAGAACAGCATAGGAGTAATTGCCCCCATGATTCAATTACATTCACCTGGTCTCTCTCTTGACAAGTGGGGATTATGGGGATTACAATTCAAGATGAGATTTGGGTGGGGATATGAAGCCTAACCATATCACCATAGCTCTAATTTAATTATAAAATCCTATACATAAATGATAAAGGATGAAATAGTTTTAACCCATTAAATTATATTTGCCCATTTGGACAAAAAGATAATTTTATAAGTTCCAATTTATATATTTATGCTTATTGTTTACTGTGTATTTCTCCCTCCTGAATGCCAAATCCAAAGTGGTAGAAGGTGTTTTATCTCTAGTTCACGGACATATCAAAAGTTTCTAGAACAGCATCTGTCACACACAGGGTTTCAATAAATATTTGTTAGTAAATAAATATATGTCGTCTCCACAGGCCCTATCTGTGATCTGTTGTTCATGATAAGTTACGTAGTATTTATTTACAACCATCAAACACATTTTCCTAAACACAGTATTTCAGGGAAAAGTCCAGAAAAGAAACGTATGGTTCTAATCTTTCTGAGTAGAAGATACAAGATACTCTCATGTCAAGAACTATAAGAACTAGCTTTTTAAAGGGTGGGAAAAATCACTGATTTTAGACTTAAAATCAAAAAGTAAATAAATTTTCTTTTTTGCCTTCATGTTTGAGCTACTAAATTCTTTTGTAGAAAAGTTCCTTTCTAGGGTTGTAGCTCTGAATAATTTTTACTGTACACAAAGCTGTAGGAAAGCAAAAAAGGTAAAAGAGTGATAAATAACAGCATTATAGATTTAAACTTGCAGAATTTTATTATATGTGCCGCTGAAGCAAGCACTAAACTTCCAGTGTTTTAAAGAGGTGAAATGATAATCCACTCAATTCTATGATTATTTTATGAGCACAAAGAAAAATACAATGGAACCTATCACTTAACATACATAGAGAGATGCTTTGAAAACTTGAAATGGCAGAAGAGAATCAAGCCTAGAATACTAGGTAAGTGTGTCCCTGTATGCTTCCAATCTGTCTTGTGATTAACTCTACCATGCAGTTAATCACATTGTATCTTAATTAATTACTTATTTATTTATGACCCTCTCTAAGCTTTAAGCAATTTGAATGTATTTAGGTATTTAAATACATTAGAGCCTAAAGTATTTAATGTGATACCCCCAGAACCTACTCCCAAATCTGAAACATAGTTTGCGCTCGATTTAATAAAAATCAATGAATAAGCAAATGAACAGAAAAAAAATTTAGAGCTTTTCATGTTATTTTCAGATAAAATTATCATGAATCAAGAACATAACTAAAACTATAACTATGGTCCTTAATTTAAAAATTAGGTAGATAACCTAACATAAAACTAATCTAAAAAACATAGTAACTTTCAGATTCCAATACCAAATCATCAAAAATAAAAACAGAAGAAAAAACTTACTCATTTGACAGTGACAACACAACATATGAAATGATTAAGCAGAACTATAACAGGGAAGGTATATGTCTTATGTGAAGAAAACTAAAGACTTTATTAAGGAACATAAGGACAGAAAAAATAAAGACAAAGTAAATATTTTGCCTATAAAAATATTGTTAACATATGATTCCTAAATTTGTGATGCATTTAATATAGGTTTAATCAGAATCTCATCTTTTGTGTGTAACAGGTTAAAGCCACTAAAATTAAGTAGAATAATCAACATGAGAGTTTATAAGATATTATTTAAAAAGGGAATTCTTAGATGGAAATTTTCTGGCAAGAAGAAAAAGAAAACAAAATAAAGTTTCCATAATCAAACCCTTATTGTAGCAATAAATAGTGAAAACAAAATTAAACTTTCAAAATAAGATCCCAAATATATAGAAATATAATATATGATAAAAGTGAATTATCAGTTTAGAAACAAAAGAATTATTCAGTAAATTGTGTTGAAATACTAATTAGCTCTTTTTGAAGAAAATAAAATTAGATTCCCAGCTTATACAGTAAATTGCTATGTATTAAACATAAAAAGAAACTGAATAAAGAATAATATTATTAAATTATATTATTTAAATATATTAAATTTAAAATATATTTAAAATGTTTTTGACACTTGGGATAAGAATGCGTTCCTAGACAATACGTAACCAAACCAGCAAAAGAATAACTAACTGACAAACAAAACTTTAAAGAGAACTTATGGTTGGAATAGGACACTTTGCATAAGTCTAGAGACAAAACATTAATTGAGAGAAAAATATGTATAAAATATTGATATACAAGAATTTAAGAAAGAAAAAGGCCAATAAATATAAGAATGTATGTTAACATTTTTTGGTAGTAAGGGAAAATAAGTTTAAAATGTGACAACAATCTTTAATCATCACATTGACAAAATATTAAATGATCTGTTATATCCAGTACTGAGGATAATATGAATAAATGGCATTTTTATAACAATTAGTAGAAAATGGAATTTGCTTTACAGTAAATAATTTGGCAATATTGATCAAAATATCGAAATTAAAGGCACATATATATGGATATATGTACATAAAAATAATGTTAATGACAAAATATAACAAAATATATTAAGGAATAATTTCATGTTAAAATTTATCTATCATATAAAATATGACATAGTCATTCAAAAAAGAGGTAGAATAAGTATACTGACCTAGAAAGGTATCTTTGATATTAGTTACATAACAAACTAGTTAGATTTTATTTGTGTTTTTAAGAATATACATGTATGGATGCACACCACACACACACACATACATGCATACATATATATCTGCCTAAATTATGGAAAAATCTGGAATTAAAGGCTATAAGTTCCTAAGTAGTTATTTTAAATCAATAAATCAGGTTCTATTTTTTCTCCCAAATCAATGAGTAGTGCCACCAAATACACTCTCCCCTTGCCTCACGACCACACCAACTCACCAACGCCAGGAAGAAAACATGTTATTCTAGGTCCTTCTGAGGAAAGAAACAAAAAAGAGAACTATCAAAGCAAAAGATGGGTTATTTCCTTCTGTCTTTTCACCATTGTTCTTTTGTTCTTCCTAGCTGCAGAAAGCCTACCAATATCTTTCTGGTAGACAGTACCAAACTGTATTATTAAACTTTCTCTAATTTTAGCTTTGTCCTTGTTAAAATTATAAAATTTAATCATATTTTCTTGTAAAAGCAAGGTAAAAAACATGTGAAGTTAAATACCTAATGTCCCCATTGCCTTCCTACCTTTGATCCATTGATCCATGAAATCAAAAACTTTCTTGGGAGGCTGAGGCAGGATAATGGCGTGAACCCAGGAGGCGGAGCTTGCAGTGAGCTGAGATCAAGCCACTGCACTCCAACCTGGGCAACAGGGCGAGACTCCGTCTCAGGAAAAAAAAAAAAAAAAAGAACACTTTCTTGTACTCCATCTAGAGGTAAACATTACTATTAATTTTATGTATAGCCTAAATAACTTTTTTTTTTGGCTAAGTTTTTTTTTGAGGACTGAAATGGAATAAGATAATTTAACATTTACAGTATGCAAGCAAAAATATTATGACATTAGGGAAAACCATTTTTTTTCACGTTTCAACAACAGCAACAACTTGAAAATGATTTTTGAAAAGCAAGTAAAGAAAAATAAGGTTGAATAAAAAACTCAAACTGTGAAATAAAATTAATTTTCTGTCTGCAGACCAGAGCATGAAAAAAAGTACACATCAATGATTTTATAATTTGAGATGTGGAAAATTGATTTAGGAGAAAGAAGTAAAATGAGGCTTCATTTATGGTCGATTTTATATGGTTTCCTTGGTAAGGTTAAAGATATAGAACTCTTCAAAACTACATCTAAAATAGGAAACAAATAGCAATTTAAATTGCTTTTAGCACAGAGGGTTTCCCTGTTACTTTCAAAAAGGAGTCTGGAAAATTCCCAACCATATCAGAGCATAGTTTATTTATTTAGATTCAACATAAGATTAGACATAAGATAGCTAATTTTTTTAAAAAAAGTAATGTCAGAATCCATTTAAAAAATTAATTGGTATAGTGGCATGGTTTTAGAAATAGGATAAAAACAGATAATTATAAAACAGATTTTTTTTGTAATGTCTTTGGTTATAAATTTGAAATTTTTGAATTTTTTTGATTGATTTTTAATAAAAGAATAAATACTACAAATAAAACAGTATAGCTTGCCAACTTTTAGATTTTTGTATTTGTTGATTATTTGCTTTGTTTAGCAGGCCAACTTTGTTCCTTAAAACAGAGTTTAGAAAACTACAAACCACCCAGCCAGTTAAGTCTTCACAAGGCTGGTGAATGCCCAAAAATTGTAGATGTTATTTTGTGGCCATTTCTATGTGAGTGCTTTTTGGAGTAAGAGAAAGAATATGTAATTTTTATTATAGTCTATTTAAAAAGTGAACACCGAAGAGACAATATATTGAAATTATAAGTGATTTCTCTATCTATTGTTAAGTTCATTTTCATAGTGCCTGACAGAACATAAGTTAGACTTGGAAAAAAATGCAAATCTTGGTGACATTCACACTTTCTAAGACTCTGGGGTATCTATGCTTCAGATACATTCTTCAAGACTGCTAAGCATTTTTAAACATGGAGGCATTATATTGAGCTTATTAAATTATAAAACATACTAAAAGACCTTAAAAGTGGAAGAAAGAAATGGGAATTCATACCTCTGAAGACAGAAACATATATATATTTTCTAAGCCTTGTGATCTTAAACGAGTGTCAAATATTTTAATTGACAAAAGATTGTCTTAGACTATTCACTTCAAAAACTAAAAGAATACAAGTAAGTGAATAGAAAAAGCAAAACAGTCCAGTCTATTCTAGTTATGACAATCTGATGATTTTCAAAATGAATTGTTACTAAGAAATTCCAGAGACAAATATACATTCATAAGCCACCTGCACAGGGTAACAAATTAATTTATAAAATACAGGCATCTGAATTAATACTTCAGTTCAATCCAGCCAAGAGGGCTACTCAGTGCTGGTAAATATGGCTCTTTTCTGTAACAAGTATTCTTTACTCAACACACTCTATTACACGTGCTGGAAAATTATTTTTATAGTTATACCCATCTAGGATGACCAAGAGGTGAATGATATCCCTGTACTTAAGCCTACTGTACCTACTGTCTTGTTTACCATTATTACCATTACCATTACCATTACCTACTGTACAATCATTAGTGATTGTTCTAGAAATCTACCCAAAGGTTAGCCTAGTGGCTAGAACTCTTGATTTTAGCAGTCTTAAAGTTATCTAGGGAAACAAATCACACCTTGACATGAATATTAAAATATTCTTTCTGATCTGCCTATTGTAGCTATAGGTTGGAGAGCAGGGTCTATATTAAGTTTACTTCTATATGTCTATTGCATAGCACAATCTCTATTACTTCTTAGTCATGTAATGTTTGTCTAACAAATAAGGAGAAATGTCAAATCTCCGAATACATTGTTTCTGGGAGGAAACAATTTCTACATTTCAGGATTTCAAAATTAAACTAAATTATATAGCCTTCAATAGGATGTTTCTATTTCAATGCCACATCTTACACAACCAGAGTAAAGGCTCACCTAAAAGATATAGGAAATCTATATACAAAAAACTCTACCAAACTGTGAGAATGTACCTTTGGCACAAGATGATAATGTCATCTCTCTCTCTCTCTCTCTCTCTCTCTCTCTCTCTCTCTTATTCTCTCTCTCTCTGTCTCTGTCTGTCTGTCTATCTATCTATCTATCTATCTATCTATCTATCTATCTATCCATCTAGCTAGCTAGCTACAGTATAATATGGCTTACCCTTATCCTCACCCCCCCAACAGAACATATAGCCTACCCCTTCCTCATATGTAAGGATATCTATCTATCTGTCTATCTGTCTATCTATCTATCTATCTATCTATCTATCTATCTATCTATCTCTATCTATCTATCTATCTATCTATCTATCTATCTATCTATCTATCTATCTATATGTATCTTTCACTCATACGGACCTGAACTTATGCCTATGACAGCTGAGAACATACAGTATTTTCCCAGAGTTGCAACTAATGGCAACTTCTTTATTGCCCCCACTATACCTCCTCTAGAATTCTGAGCAGCAATTACAGCATTTTATTGTGTTTACTTGTTTATGTTAATATGCTATCTCGACGTAAACTACCAGAGTTTGTGTTCATTGAGCAGGAATTCTGATTTCTGTATCCTGTTCATCTAGCATATAATATACGTCCTATTTATGCTACTTAAACACTATACGGCAGTGGCTTTGTCTTGTTTACCATTATTACCATTTTATCTAGTTTCCAGAACCCTGTTTAACACACATTGGGCACTGAGTAAATATTCGTGGAATGAACGGTGATCCTCAATGAATATTTACTGAATAAATTAATAGCTAGGGCTATTTCTTGAAACATGGGACTTCAGTTGGCTAAACTATTTTAGTACTGATAGACTTAGATAATGAAATGTTTGAAAATGCAAAAAAAAAAAAAAAACTATAAATTTCATCTGCCTCCTACAGAGTATGAGAACTCACTAACAAGCTTCTGCTTGAACATATCTAGTGATAAGGTATCCATTACCATGTTAGAGAACTTTTGTATTGGGAGCAAATCTGCCTTCATGCAATTTTCACTACTTGGTTATGGTTTATCTAGTACATCTATACATAATAAATTCAAACATGATTATATATAGCATCCTTTAAAATAAGATAGCCATTCAGTTCCTCAGTAAAGCTTATGTAAATTAAAATTTTTTGCTTTTAACTTTTTAACTTATAGTTTTTCTTGTCTACATCAAGTACTTCATGTATCAAAATTTTCTTTAAAATAATCTCGCACTACCCATAATACTCAGGAATGTATGTGATAGGTACAAAGTAGATTTTTCTACTGAATGTGATTTTATCAATGAACTCACAATTCACTGTAGTATCTCTCTTCTCTTTTTTTCTCCATTTCCTTTTTTTAAAAAAAATTATCAACAGTAATGTTCATTGTTTTGACTTATATTGCATTCATCATCTGAGAGATGTGGTAGTTAAAAATGCAGGAGGGGTATAGAACACAAGGATTTAAGTCTTAGATTCAGCACCTATCAACAAGATGACCTTTAATAAGTTCACAAAAATGTCTGTTCCCCTGTTTTTCCATCCGTAAAATTGAGAGAATAACAATATCTAGGCTATATTCTTCTTCTTCTTCTCGTTAGGTAATTTGGCTAAGTATAATCTTCTAGGCAGAGTACTTGACTTCAGATTTGAAGACATTTTCCCCATAGTCTTCTGGTATTGCTGATGAGAAATCTCTTGCCTCTTCAATTCTTTTCCCTTGATTATGATCCATTCTTTCAGCAACTTCTAACTTCAAAAATTTAGACTTCTCCATTTATCTTTAGAGTTCTAGAGGTGTATTTTTTATTTTGATTAAAATATATGTTTTTCTTTAATTAGTGTCATAAATCTAGGTTTTAACAATGAATAAGTATAAGCCCCATTTAAAAGACATTTAAGATTTAGAAGACATTTAAGAACACACAAAGATCCACATATTTCACTCTACTGCACTTAAAACCACTTTAACCAGGCTATATCTTGCTAGAATAACTATACTTCCACAGAATATCTCTTATGACTTTCTTTTCATATAAAATTTTAAGTGCTGGTTTCTTTGCACAGATTTTCTTTCTTGGAAATTTCATTTCTGGAAATGCATATGACAACTCCACACTAATGGAGATTTTCTGCCTCAAAGAGTTGTCTGAAATCACTCCAGTGAGAAATGATGGAGCTGAAACTGGAATTTAGATCTGTTGGGAAAGGCCAGGATTCTCACTTGAAACCCTGCCCATATGTGAATTACTCTCTTGAAGCTCATTCTTCCTTTTCTTTCATGGCAATCATTTATGATATTTTAGTAATCACTTTCTCAGTATCTCCAGAGTCATTTTTCAGTTTCTTTTACTCTTTCTTTTCACTCCTCCTTTGGGCCTCCACCTTCATCATTATATTCTTACATTCAATTGATCTATTTAATATTTGAAGAAATATCAAACATTTTGTCATATTCCTTAGTCATAAGGGTCATTCATAGTATAGAATAGAAGAAAGATACTGATCATTTGGATAAAGTAAAAGACTCTGTACACAGGGGTTTATCAATTATGACGTTTGCATTTTAGCTTCAAAAATCTTTTTCCTCTCAGTCCTTTGCATATTTAACTACCATGGAATATCTTTACTTAGTCATTTGGTTCTCAAGTTTGGATGGTTATCATCAGCATTTTATTACAAAATTAAGCCAAAAATCTAGACACTTAAAAAATTATTCCTTCATTGCTACCCACACAGAAGATACTACTGAAATTACTTGAAAATAATACATTTTAAAAAGCAAGTTTATTTGAATATTTTCAACTGGGCAACTGAATGCCACATAGTATGATTATTGACTCATGGAAATTGTTTTGAAAAAAGAAAACTGTGATTTTTTTCCTTGAGCTCTTTCAATATATAACTCTTAGTCAAGGCTTATTGTAGGTTACTTTTGGTAACAGCTAAAATCTCTTTATAAACTCTTTTTTAAAAAACCGATTATAACTAGATTTTTTTTTCAACATTACAAAGAAGTTAAATCAAGCTGAAGAGATTCTACAGAACTTGTCAAGATGCCAAAGAATCTCCTAGAGAATGATACGCAGGAACCATGACTACAGTTTTAGTTATGATGATAGGATAGGTTTTCATAGTTCATCGATAAAGGATAAAATAGTGTCTCTCCTCCATATTCTTGATGGAAATTAATTAGGAAACTAAGCACTGCAACTGATTAAATAAAAAAAAAATGCTTCCAATTTGGGGAGTCCCCAAAATAGATGACTTTCGAGATACATTTTGGAAATCATATAAAACACTAAAATGCTTACAAACTGAACTATTTATAGATAGTTTTGGAAAGGAAAACTAACCAAAAGAAAGGGAAAAGGAGAGGAAAATATGACAGTATATGATTTATACATGTTAGCATCTGTTATCGCCAACTAAATATTAAAAGGATGAAAAGTTCACCGAACAGTAGCTACTTTATTTTACTTATTTTAAAAGAATGTTCATTGCAGCATTATTTTTTAAATTGTTTTTTTAGCAAAAGCATGCTTGTATTTCCTTTTAATTGTCCTATTTCCCAACTTGGTCTCATAGAATCCAATGGAGAAAGAAACTTGCTCTAATAACATTTTCCTGGTTTGCCTACAAAAGTGTTTCTTTGTCAAACTTTTTCCATTCACTGAAGAAAACAGTTTACGATGCATCTTAAGGAAAGCACGCTCACATTTGCCTTTTATTGCTAGCTTTCTATCTCATTTTTTAAAATTATGAATTTAGGGGGTATTTTTAAAAGTATATCATGAACTCTCATAACTGAGGCCTTATGGGCTAATTAGAACAACGGCTTACAAATTTATCTTTTAATGTATATTTGTTCACTGGACAAAATAATCCCAGTTATCTATATTACTATGATAATAGAAATTATGTGTTAACTGTACAATACCTTTCTCACTTATACATATGGTTACAATGTCCATAGCATTCACACTTAGAATTTCCCTCTTGAAAACTACTTAGATAAAACAGTGAAGCAACCATTGACTTATTTCACTTTTCAGTTGAAATCTTAGATGTGTTGAATGTGAAAATCTAAATAAATCACATGTGGTCTACTACTATCCTTCATTTCATAGATGAAACTGTGTTCAGAGAGGTTAAAGACCCCTTGCCACATGAGATCATGTCTCCAGGCTTCTAAGCCTGCCCTCTTCCCCTACAGCACACATCTCTTCAACTCTGAGAGCTTGATGAGAGTTCTGGAGCCAATTACAATAATCGCAAATATTCTCCAAAACAAAACATGTTTATTTAAAATAAAACATCTCTTGGGATAGATAACATGCTCTTTACTAAGCAGCTTGCCTATTTAGTTGAAAGGAAAACTTGTATACAATGATAAAAGATTATTTCAGGAAACTACTGGTAAATCTGTTTTTACTTCTGTAATATTATGATGTACTTGTCTACTTAAATATCTTCTATAAAAGGCTATAATATATTCAAAGAATAAGCAATTGTGACACAACATATATAAGAAATAATTCATCCAGTAGTATGTTTATGTTTGTGTCAAACATTTAAGAATCTAAGGGAACAGGGTAAAAACAAAAAAAAAAGGGGGGGAGAGAGAGAGAAAAAAAAACTTTAATCCTAAAAAAGTACTAAGTGTCAAAAAATTCTAATAAGATTAATGTTACTTAGCATACTTTAATCCAATCTCTATTTTCTGGGAGAAAATATACATGTTCTATATGCTGGTGTGGCAAAAAATAATTCACTCTAGCTTTACACATATGTTTATAATAATAATTCATTTCAGCAGTGATACAAGTAGTTATAAAGGCATGTTTCTATCTTCATAGTGATTGTATTTTACTTTTGAATTCTATACAGAATTACATTTATAATAATGTAATGTTAAAAGTACATTTATTTGAAACAAGCTGCATGGTATGAGTACCATGTCCCAGACCTTTATAAGTGTCTATATCTTAATCAACATATTTTAGCTCAAATCATCCACTACTCCTACATTTAATCCATGAATGATACCTGAGCATTTGATTTTTCTACCAGAATGATTTAAAAATTTTACTGAAAGGTATTACAACCCAGTTTTGTTCCTGTTAAATTTGAGATTTGTTATTGGAGATACTCTCCTCTTTCTCTCTCTCTCCTCTCTCTCTCTCCTCTCTCTCTCTCTCTCTCTCTCTCTCTCTCTCTCTCTCTCTCTCACACACACACACACACACACACACACAGCCAAGGCATTCATGTGGCCATACAGTTTTAATTACTGATGGACAACCAATTAAAAGAAAACACTCAAACCTGGTTCAAATTAAATATACACGGTTATTTTTTACTTGGATACTATACATTTTTTAATGCTGATAGATTTGTTTTTAGCCAGATTTACAATCTTTCTTGATGTAAAACACTGGTTTGTTCCAGAAAGTTACCAAAAACCAGGAAAGGGGTAAAGCAATAGCAGTAGGTAGAAAAGCATCACACATATCATGCTGTTTAACAACAAGTTTCTCAAATAACTTTGTTTTTAAAATGCAGAATCATCCAGAAAGTTCATCGGTGGCATTCATTCAGCAAATGTACTGGCAAAGTCATTTCTACTCCCCCTCACTCCCTCCCAGTAAGTCAACCTTCACTAGTTCACTAGTTTATACTCTGCTTGAAGTCAAAAACAACTGAACCAACCTCATGCTTCAAAAATCTGTTACTTTCCTTCTGTCTGAGAATGAATAGATCTAATCAGAAAATAAAACGATGGTAAATACCAAATATGTGTTAGGAAATGCAAATTACTTAACGTAGAATAATTTTTAAAAGAAAGAGGAATAAGGGGAAAGGAGTAGATAGCAAAAAATAGTTTTAAGCCCCTGAATTTACTCACCAGTTTCCCAAATGCAGGGTCAGTAACAAGAAGACCAACCTCACCCCTCTACTTTGACTCCGCAGAAGAAAAGGAGGGAAGAGAAAAGCTTTCAGAGGACCCATCGGAATCGCCTTTTCTGTGGGTGTGCTGCACTAGCTCAATTCTCCCAGCCAGGACTTTTCCTCCCACCTCAACAGCAGCTGGCTGAGTACAAGAAGGGAGAGTGTGGAAAGGCAGTGCACCTCCCGACCAGGTAGGATGCGACTCCCATCAGATTTGAGCCAGCGAGCCAATCAGGCCGAGAAGATGCTGGCATAAATTATCTTAAAAAGAGTTGAGCCAATCGGTAGCCCAAGGAGGCGGGGTTCTCCTACTAGAAATTGAGCCCAGTAGGGAAAAGGGCTCCGTTTTTCTAAAAGAAAAACAAACCTTTTCTCCCTTGCAGCCGCGGAGAAACGTTTGAGTGGCCTTGACAGAATCCCTCCCTAGGAAGAGGCTGCTTTCTCCTTCCCTTCTGCTCTTCCTCTTGTCTGACTATTACGGGGCCACTGCCTCTTTCCTCTCCCGCGTTCGAATTCTAAATCTGTCTTCCAAGAGAGACCCGTGGGAAGCAGGCAGTGCCTAATTGGTTTACCCCAGGTTCGTGAGGATTCTGTTAATTTGTGTCAATCATCTTGTTAATTTTGTGGGTGGGGCGGTGTCTCCTTTCTCTTTGCAGATCCAGCACCTGGCAGGATGCCCGGCACAAATGAGCACTCAGGAGATGTTGAATATATAATTGAATGAATGAACGAATGAATGAGCAGGCTCCGTGCATTCCTGGTTACCACGTTTGCTCGCTCCATCCCCCTTCCACCGCCTTAGTAGTGAGAGAGGATTTGCAGTCTTCTCCCGCCGGGCACCGAAAGATGACACTGATGAATGATGCCAGGCAAGAACTATCTCATCTCACAAATACAAAAACAAAAGTCTGATTTTATAAAGGTTGTCTTGGCCATAGGAGCTGTAGACCTATTAGATGGGCAATCCTCTTTTTGCATCTGTTAAGCCCCAGTGTTTGGTACCTAACTTCAGAGGCTCTGCTTTGAGTTTCTAGCAGAGCCCGACAGTTGCCGTGGTAACCAGAAAGCCTCTGGCAGCTGGAACAACTGTACAGGCGAAGACGCCGGAGGTGGTGGAAGCAGGCGCTTTCTCTGCCCAGCCATCTTCTGTCTTAAAATGCCTTCCCAAGAACCTGCTTCCCACGGAAGCCTCCTGGGGTTGGAGTCTTTAGCTGTTAATCCACCCCACAACTACCTGGAATTAGCCAGATTCTGGTTTGAACTGCAAATTACCACCCAGTTATCTGAGCATATTTGTCTGCCTCAAACGGTTCAAGCCAGAAGCAACAGGGTTTGTGCACGGCCGTAAGGTAACTGTTGCTGCACTATCTACTGAAATCACTTAAAGAAACTGGATAGGGGTAATGAGGTTACTGATTCTTGTTCTCGCCCGAAATAACAAACGGTGCACTGCTAGGCATTTCTCCCCATCTTTGATTGATTCTCCACCTGTTTAGTCTCCTCTGGAAATGCACATTGACCATCCTTGTTTTTTTTCTCACACGACACATTAATTAGGCAGTATTTTTCTCTTCCACAAAGCATGTTAGTCAAGGTAGCCCACATCAAATAGTTTATAAAACAGCAAAGTTTAATTATAATAGATTTTAGGGTGAATAAATTTACGTAAAATGTGATGGCAATATAAATTTGAGGGTTTTTTTTCTTTTACTGGTTCAATTAAGAATGTGCTTTGGATAGCTATTTAACTGTTTCATTGAATGTACACACTAATTCACTGATCTGATTGGATAGAGAACTAGGAATTAATTCATTAGAAGTATGCCGTGAATAACAAATACTTGTCTGATTACTCTTTGCATTTTGCTAACATTGGGTAAGGTTTGTAAACATTGATGGGAATATGATACTTTATAATATTGCATGCAGCAGTAGCTGTAATCCTTCCATCAATAATTTTTAACAAGATTTTGCTCTTTAATTTTACATATACAACTGAAAGACACTGAGAACAGTTAAAAGAAATTAATGAGGAATGGTGAAGGATATCTCCTTGGCTAGTAAGAATTTCCCTGTTTATTTTTGTAAAAGATTTTTAAAAACTGGAGAGAATTTCCTGTATTCTCCAAAATCCAGGTTTCTGCAAGTTTTATGCTGAAACTTGCAACTTGATTCATTCATTTATTTCAAGTACTTTTATTTAATTATTTCTATGTTTCCTCCTTTGATATATATTTTCTATTTTTATAATATGTGTTATGGGAAACGGATCCTATTCTGCTGTAGTTAATTATAATTTCGTATGGACTATTATATGTAAAGGGAGTTTGAATCCTGCAGAACCTGGCAAAAAGGAACGATAGTGTTAGATACCACCCATGTGTTGACTCTGACAGTCTGTCTCATTTGATTTGATAAACCAGCTGTACGTATGGTGGGGAGGAACGTGGGGAAAGATACATACTGTCAATTCTGAATAAAGCAAATAAGGTCCATCATACTCATCAAACAAACTAGTGTCTCAGAGGGGCACACTCATTAACTCATGGAGAAATAAGATCAGGTGTCTTACAGAATTCTAAGTTAGAATACTAGAAGTTGCTATAAGTAAGGAAGTGAAGAAAGCTCTCTCTCTTCCATTATGATAGTGGTTTTCAAGTGGTAACAACTTGACCCCATGGGACTTTTGTAAATGTCTAGAGATATTTTCAGTTAACACAATCTGGGGGTAAAGGTAGCTACTAGTATTGAGTGGGTAGAGGCTAGTGTTGCTGCTATATGTACTAAAATGCAAAAGAAGACCCTCCCACACCAAAGAATTGCAGAGCTCAAACAGACAATAGCACCAAGGCTGAGAAGCCCTGACTTATGAGTGAACAGAATAGTAAACAGAGTCTACTGAAACTGAAGATTTCCTTATGTTGTCATCGAAGTCACCATTTCCCTACCCCTTCTTTGAATCACAGTCATTATCCACTAGGCTTATATCTAGTTATAATGACTATCAACACAGTGCACAACAATTTTTCCCCAAAATTTGTTCAGAGATCATCTTAAAATAAAATGTTTGGGGTCCCTCTTTAAAATGCAGATTCATGGGCTTCTTCATTAAATATAGTTTTTAGCAAGAAATTCTGGAGATTTTTTATGCGTCCACGTTTGAGAACAAAGGTTCTACCATCATCTCACAAAATAACCAGTGAGACAGAGACCTGATCATATATGTTCAACCATGATCTTAGTAAAGCAGGGGTTCAGCATGATTCCTCTGTCCATTGTTAATTAATTAATTCAAAACTATTTATTAAGAAACTGTTATGTCAAGAACTAGGCCCGGAATTAGAAACACAATGGTGAACAAGTCTTACTGCCTTGGTTTCTTTGTCTATAAAAAAAAGAGGATAATAATTCTGCTTAGTTTATAAAGTTTTTTAAAGGATTAAATGAATTAATACACAGATATCACTTGAAACAGTGCCTGGATAATTAAAATTACTCAAAATTTTAGTACTGTTATCTCACTGATGGTCGGTTTCAAACCTAATTGTTCACTCCAGTCTCTAGTACAGCACCTGGTACAGAAGAGTTAATTTGTAAAATGTACAGTCTATTAGAAAGAAATGAGATAATTAGGAGACACTGTTGTGCTCACCCTACCTTCAACATTATCTTGATATTTGCTTTCTCCAGAACAAGGAGAAATTTTGAGTTGTATTCTACCTCTCCTGATACACTTTTCTTCAGATGACCAAAACTCTATACTTCAACCAATGCATCAGTTTCAGGTTCCTAAACTTATCCCTCAAAATCATCCATTTTTGTCTTGTCACAAGCTATTCCTTAGGAGACCTTTCCCTCTTCATCATCTGTTTAAACCCTTTTCATTCTTTCTGATTAATTTTATGAGCCTTTTTTTTCAAATAACCCTTTACTGATTGTTCATTGCTCACTAGTCTGCGTTACAGAGATGTCCTATATATAATAATGTTTAATAATTTTGAGCATTAGCTATGTGTTCTCAGGCATGTTCACCAGTTCTAGGTTATGGGTGCACACTGTTATCTGTCCTCCTAAAGTAAATGCTTTATTTCTGCATCATGGAATATATTACATTTTTGGGAACTGTCTGTATTTCTACCTAAACTTCCAGTTCTGTTTTAAAATTTTATATAGTAAGGATTGATACTGCTTATCAGATCTGGTATTATGTCATGTGCTTAACAGCATATGTGCATATTTGATTAGTACCTCTCTCTCCACAGAATGTAGCTCTATGAAGGTAGGGCCTTAATTTGTTTTCATCACCTGTGTATTCCTTTCATACGAAGCAGTGGCTAGAGGGTAACAGGCAGTCAATAAATATTTGTAGAATGAATATAGATTCAATGCATAATGTAGTAAACAAGCAAATGAATAACTTTAACATATATGTCATATATATGTCATATATATATGTCATATATATATATATATATATATATATATATATATATATATGAGCTATGAAGGGATCTCTGTTCCTGTGTAGTGGTGTCTAGTGTTCAGATCCAAGTAGACAAATTCCAGATTTTGATACTTGACTTATTCCTTCCCATAAGACCATGAGGAGCAATTATTTTTCTGATCCACTGCTTGTCAAGACCAGTATCAACAAACCCTGCCACTTCAGTTTATATAATCAGACTACTTTTTATAATGAAACAGAGGTGATGACCAGCACAAAGATATTTTAAAAGACTGAAAACTTGCAGTCTTTCTTTGCCAACCTGTTCAATCTCCTTAATCCTGTACCTGGCCTCCAGAGTGCTGCCAAGATATAGTTCAGAAGTTAGTCCTTGATGTCAGATAGGAATGGATCTCTGGCTTCTAATTTAAAGACCAATGTTGTTTTAGCTTTTTTGTTTCTGTACTATAATTTCTGAATCTGAACTTTCATTACTGATTATCTCAACTCTTTCTTATATCTTCTGTGTTTTCCTTTTACTTGATTTTCCCACAAACATGTAACTGTGCTCTCATGTCTAATATTAAAGTACACATATACACCATGTTTTCCTTTTCCCTTCTCAGCCATCCATGCCTTTTTAAAGCCATCCTTCTCTTTTCACCAACCACTCACTCACTAAACTCTCTGATCTAGCTTTTGCCCCTGTGACACTAATGCCTGCATGTTGTTAATCCAGTAGAAGTTTCCAATGCTCACCTGTGTGATCTCTCATCTGCATTTAATCATTCCCTCTTTCTCAAAATATTCCTGGATGTTATTATATTATTTTTTCCCATTCATCTTTTGCTAATTCTTTCTAGGCTTCTTAACATGCTTTTTCTGCCTTGCCTCAACACTTTGGAGTTCCTCAAATATTAGTTTGACCTCTTTTCTTTTTGCATCACACTATCATCATTGGCAATCTCATCTATTATCGAATATTTATATATTATTGAAAGAATTTAAAAATATCTCCTTAAATCATATTCCAAGTCAAAGAAGTTTTATTGGGCTTCAGACACATAAAACTAAATAACACCAACTAGCTAGTCCAACTAGAGACCTTACAGTTTTTTCTTTTCCCTTGACATATATGTCATCTAATTATCACAAGTTTTTTTTTTAACATTTCCAAATCTTATCTTCAAACTATCCAGTGTAAATAGATTGTGTAACCATAGGTTCATACGTAAAGTGGCGTTGGTTCAAAACCAAGATCTTCTATTTGCTTATTTTTTCAATGCCTTAGTTCTCATGTGGTTACTGTAAAAATTACATTAGTTAGTTTATATAAAACATGTAAAAGAAGGCCTAGCACATAGTAAGTGTTCAGTTAATCTTAGCAAGTATTACTACTGCTATTATCAATATTCAACTTCCTTCTAGCTCTACTGCCAATTAATCTAAGTGGCCATCAAACCACTGCAGTCACCTTCCATTTCTGATCTTGTCTACCTTTTACTTATTATTTATATAACTACTAGATTGCCCTTAAAAAAGATGAAAACCTACAATTCTGTCCATTTTAAACCATTCAATTACTTGCTATTCTAGTTAGAACAAAATGCAGTACTATTATCATGGCCTGTGAGATGCTGAAGCTTCTGGCCCCTACGACTCTCTCCTACTCCATCTTTACAGTTCTCTCCTCTTCTCAATGTGTTCCAGCCAGAATGACTTCCCTTCAGACTCTCAATTGCCATGCCTCATTTTCACTCAATGGTTTTGTAGATGATTTTTCTATATCATAATTACTTCACCTCACCTTTCACCCTTCCTCAGCTATTTCTTTGTCCTATTTCCATTCTCAGCTTAACTAGCCCATCCTTAAAGAAATCTCAGTTCTCCAATTTAAATTAACTCCACCATTATAACATCTAATAGCACTCAGCACTTTTCCTTCCTGATATTTGATGTATTTTAAAATTAACTGATTCATTTAATTCAAGAGATAGTCATTGAGCACCTGGGTTTCAAGCACTCTTCTATGTACTAAGGATGCCATAAATGCAAAAAGCAGACAGATTTTTATGCTCTCATAAAGAGAATTCTATTGCATTCTGTTGAAATTTCTGTGATATAAATTTTAGTTTTATTCTTAAAAATATTTTTACAACCAGTCTAATTTTTGTCTCTTTTCTAAACTATAACTCATTGACGGCCAGTGATTATTGTTTCTTTCTTTATTTACACTATCCCTAGTCTAGAATAGTCTCCATCACAGCCATTTATTGAATGAATAAATGAAGAAAGGGATGAACTGAAACATTTCTACATTACTATCTCTATAATTTGGGTATTATATTCCATTTCTGTATACTCAAGCTTCTTTCCTATAAAAAGCTAGGATATTAATACGAAATGTGCCAAATTGAGGTAATATTATTATATAATTAAAAAAATTGTCTACCAAATAACTGTCCCCAATAAATGGTAGGGAGGTGGAGTCAGGAGGGTAAACCCCTGGGAGCATCATGAATCATGTGGTTATGCTATCTTTGCAAAAATAATAAATGCAGAGTCAAGTAACATAAATTTATATCCTGCTTACACTAATTATTTTTGTGATCTTTGGCAAATCCTATCTCTCTGACCTTTAAATTTCTCAATTACAAAATGAAGTTAATGATTATTTTTATCATTCCAGATGAGTATGAAGATAAAATAAAATAACTTTAATGCAACTCCTTGTAAACTATTGTGATGCAGAAATATAGTTGTTAATATTATTGCTATCACTTTTTGATGATCAGTACAAAATGACAGGAATCAGAGAAGGCATAATAAAGAAACAAAAAATATCAAGAGTTAACAATTACATAGTCCTTGTAGTTTGCTACATATCATATATCTTAATTGATTTGGATAACTTTGCTTACTTAAATCCTACAACAATCCTATCAGGCAGTCACCAGTAGTTTTCCTTTATGTTGTAAATAAGGAAACTGAAGAGAAGAGGTTTAGTAAGCTTCCCAGGTCACAAAGCAACTATATAATTAAGCTGAAATTTGGACCTAGAGAGTCAGGTTTCAGAGCCCAGGTTTCGAACTACTACGTGAAAGTGTACTGAACAGCAGATGAGCCATGATATCTGCTTTAAAATAAATTGTTCATATTTCTGCCAAGGCCACCTGTTCCCCCTCAGATAAACCAACTTGGCTATTTCAGTGACTACATACCAGGGTATCATTGTTGTGAAAACCTTTCATATTTCACTTTAAAGGGCCATGCCATAAAAATGTCAAAAGTGTGAAGAGTTTTTAAAGAATGGTCCTCATGCAGTCATGTTTCAAGAGAATATAATCCTGTTTAAGATACGAGACACTTACAGGAAAGAAGTCCAGCACTGGGAGATTTATTGTAGCCTGACATTTAATGAAAACTCTAAAGGTTTTGATGGAGCTTTATTATATCAATTACTCACTTACCTCATATGTAGCCTAATATATTTTATTTTAAAAATGCCTTGCTTGCAGAACTGGCATTGAAGTAATAGCCCCCAGGGCATCTTTGAATGGGTCCCATCCACTACCTAACTCCCTAATCATCCAATTTATACCCTGTGATGTGTCTATTTATGTGGCTTTGGCTAGCAGCTAAAGAATAATATAATTTCCTATGGTCGTAAGTGTACAGAGAAAAAGAGAATCTTCTTATACTTGCACATTTTCCCCCTCATTTGTCTCACTGTAGCTTCCGGTCCACCAAAATACTCAGCAACTACATATAAAAACCGCCAAATTATTTAGAGCCCCATGAGGAGGTACCATGCACACCAAGAGAATTGCCAGTGTTTATTGATAGAAATCTGTGGAGCCCATATGGGAATGAGTTCTAAGTCAGTTGGATCAGATTGAAAAGACTATAAATGTGTTAAAGTTATTGGTACACTAAGCAAAGATTCTGAATTCAATATATTAAATCAAGAAGCTAAAGAGTGTTTCTGACACTTTGCTTCACTAGCTGACTAAATCTTTACTCAAAGGTCATCTATAATAATGAAGTTGAAATGTCCTTAGATCTGCAAAGCAGTTATCCAAAGTTTTAGGAAAAAATGGTGGTTAGAGTGGGTTCGTCATGTAAGACCTGTTAGTCGGCCCCACTAATGCATTTATGAGGCAAACTCCAGCAGATTTAAAGAACTCTATGGTGGCTATTACATAAAGGCCAGGGATGATAGTAGGAAATAGTATGATCAAACTGGATTCCTGAAATTCAATGGGAACAGTGGGATCTCGGGAATTCCCTGTATTCAATGGGCATAAGATTCCAGAATGTCAGGGGCCAATTGGCAACAATAATAAGAAATAAAATGAGCATCATCTTAAGAGTTAATGTTAGCACTAAATTTAATATTACAGTATTGGACAGAAGAACCCTAGCAGTAGACAGTGAAGTTTGACGTGAAAATATCCTTGGCGTTAGTGTTATAGATCAAATGTTTGTATCCCTCCAAAATTCCTAGTGTGCAAATCCTAACTCCCAATGTGATGTTAAAAGAAGGTGGGGGATTTGGTAGGTAATATATCATAAAAATAGATCCCCTGTGAATAGAATTAGTGTTCTTACAAGAAGAAACATGAAAGTGATTTTTCTCTTGGTGACGTGAGAATACAACTAGAAGATCACCATCTGCAAACCAGGAAGAGTACCCTCACCAGACACCAGATATGTTGGCCCCTTTATTCTTGGACTTCCCAGGCTCCAGAACTGTGAGAAATAAACTTTTGTTTAAGCTGCTCAGTGTATGTTATTCTATCATAGCAGTATGTAACTAAGAGAGTTAGCTAATTTATTATGTTGTCCTCAGAACTGAAGTAGGTGATTGTTCTACAAAGTCTTATTGATGTGTATAGGCAGAAAGGCAATAGATCAAGTACCACCGTGATGTCCAAACCTCCTATTCAATTTTAGTCGTGGATCAATTTATGGACCCAGAGTATCTTAATAAAGGAGGGTGTGGGTTCCTTTAAGTAATGATGTGTCTATACAATCAAAGAATTGTACGGAAAATCCACTTCCTAGTCTTCCTCCAAGAAATTCTGCCACTATTTATTAGAGTGACTAAATATTTTAGAAAGGGAATAACCAGTCTTTTAGGGACTGTAATGCCCTGGCACAAGCTAACAGAAATGTCTGGGTACTCAAAATGCCACTGTGATCTAGTTGTCATAGTAAGGGCCTATGAATATCAGGTGATAACTATGATTATGGTTAGGTCCACAGGAGGCCTATGTCTCTCTGCACCTATCCTGTGGCTTTATCCTAATTAAAAATGTGCAGTGGTAAGAAACATAGAAACTGGCAGAACACAAAAGGTTTTTTGACCTGTGGAGACAAAACCAAGTGAAAACCATAATAACTACTGTCACCTACCAACATAATAAGAAAACATAAGACCACATGTTTGCCTCATCTAGGACTTGAAAGGTGAAGGAGTGGTATTTCTCATCAAATGTACATTCAGTTTTCTTATTTGTTTTGTATGGAAGGCAGATGGATACAAGAAAATGATGGTGGATTAATAAAAAATGTAATTAGGTAATGATTTCACTTGTAGCTGCTAACCCAGATGTGGTTTTATTGCTGCAGTTAATTAACAATTCCCTGACACCTGGTATGTAGCAACCATTTAGTGACAACACCCATTAGAAGAAGTCTACTTTCAGCTGAGAGAGCTAACAATACACTGTCAACTGACATGCCTCAGTGCTAAATCAGACATCCAGCCCCATGACATAATCTAGACTAAAGGTACGTTCATTGGCTTTCTGTTTTATAAAACATCATGCTGTTCCATTACAGGGATGACACCATGCTGATTGGATCTGGTGAACATGAAGAATGATATACTCTAGAACTTTCATAAGACACATACATACAGGGTAGAAAAAGAATCTCATAAAAACATCAGGGGCCTGGTACCTCATGATATTTCTAGGGTTTCAATGGTCTGCACATGTCTAGATATACCTGTGAAGTTGAAGGGCGATTTGCTGCATCAAGCTCTTTCTATCATTAAGGAAGAAGCTTATCTCTTTCAATTTTGGAGGCAGCATATAATTTATCTAGGTTTATTACTCCAACCCATTTCCAAGTATGCTTAAACTCTGTTTTTCATTAGACTTTTATTCTTTTTATTAGGACTCAGAAAAAAGAAAGCTTGCAATAAGTTCAGACTACTGCACAAGCTTCTCTCTCACTTGGGCCACAGGATATGGAAGATTCAATTATGTTTGGCATGATTGTAGCAGATAGGGTTACTGCATGCCCCTTTGGGGAAGATTCCTATTGATAAATCACAAAATATACTTTTAAACTTTTAGAACAAAACTATAAGCTAAACCTAAGATTATTATCCCCTTTTAAAGAAATAATTTCTGGCTTGCTACTGGTATCTAGTAGAGATTGAACACTTACTATATGTCACCGAGTTGCCATAAAACATGAGTTTCTCATAATGAACTAATATTGTCTGATCAACAAATAATAAAATAAAAATTGACAGAAGTCAATCCTAAAGTGCACATGATACATATATAAGGCTTGAGTGTTGCCTGAAGATGTAGAAAAGCCCCATGAGCAAGTTAGCCAGATGTCCATGGACCTTACTCTAGGTTCATTTCACCATATATTAACCTTAACCCTTAAACCTAACTAGGAGTTTTCTAACACTGCTTAACTGAGGAAAGAAAAAAATCAGTCTTTGTCTACAAATGATTCTGTAGGATTGACTTGAACCACCCTAAAAGAAAACCATAGCTGTACAATTCTACTTCAGGGTACCTCTGAATAAAATGGTAAGGAAAAAAATCTTCAGTAAGTTCAAAGAGTATACCTGTTTGCGGTTTTTTCTTCCTGAAATGAAAGCTAGTCAGAGATAGGATCTACATCAATCCTAGACTATAGCCAAGGGTCAGATACTTGGAAGCGACACAGTTTAAAGTTGATAAAAAGTAGGACTAAGGGAGAAGAATTTGGACAGATCTCTATAAATGGGCAGGAAGTCAAGATTTTTTTTTTTTTTGTTCCATCTGTGAATTCTCACTAGATTAGCTCAGCAGAGGAAGATACTCACAACCAGGTGGACAAGCTCATCTGTTGTGTGGATATCAGTCACTCCCATTCACCAGCCACCCCTGTCCATATGGAATGTGCTTTTAAAGTAAACAAGGCAGCAGGAATGAAGGTTATACATAGATTCAACAACATGGAATTTTACTCACCAGGTATTGTCTGACTTGATGACTGTCCAGTCTATCTATAGCAGAACTTCATATTTAGCCCAGTAATGGTTACATCCTCTAAGACTATCAGTCAGTCACTTGGTAGCAATGGAGAAAAGACTCCCTATTCAATAAATTCAAAAAATTCAATAAATCCAGCTAGCCATATGTAGAAGACTGAAACTGGACTCCATCTTTTCACCATATGCAAAATCAATTGAAGCTGGATTAAATACTTAAGTATAAAACCTAAAACTATGAAACCCCTAAAAGAATACCTGGAAATACAGTTCAGGACGGAGGCCCTTGCAAAGATTTCATGATGAAGACACCAAAAGCAATTGCAACAAAAACAAAAATTGACAAGTGGGATGTAATTAAACTAAAGAGCTTCTACACAGCAAAAGAAACTATCAACAGAGTAAACAGACAACCTGCAGAATGAGAGAAAATATTTGCAAACTATGCATATGACAAAGATCTATAAGGAACTGAAACAAATTAACAAGCAGAAAATGAACAACCCAACTTAAAACTTGGTAAAATACATGAACAGATGCGTCTCAAAAAAAGACATACATGTGGCCAACAAGCATATGAAAAAAAATGTTCCACATCACTCATCATCAGAGAATTGCAAATCAAAACCTATATGAGATACCATCTCATACCAGTCAGAATGGCTGTCATTAAAACGTTTAAAAATAACAGATGTTGGTGAGGTTGTAGAGAAAAGGGAACACTTATACACTGTTGGTGAGAATGTAAATTAGTTTTAGCCACTGAAGAAAGAAGTTTGGAGAATTTTCAAAGAACTTAGAACTACTATATGACCCAGAAATCTCATTACTGGGTATATACCCAAAGGACTGTAAATTGTTCTACCATAAAGACACAAGTATATGTATGTTCACTGTACCACTGTTCAAATAGCAAATATATTCAAACAACCTAGATGTTCCTCAAAGGTGGACTAGATAATGAAAATCTGGTACATACACACCATAAAATTCTGTGTAGCCGTAAAAAAGAACAAAATCATGTCCTCTGAAGCAACATGGATAGAGCTGGAGGTCATTAACTTCAACAGATTAACACAGGAACAGAAGACCAAATACCACATGTTCTCACTTATAAGTGGGAGCTAAACATTTAGTACACATGAACACAAAGAAGGAAACAATACACACCAAGGCCTACTTAAGGTGGGAGGGTGGGAGGAGGGTTAGAACTGAAAAATCAACATCTGTTTTTCTGTACTTCTACTACACTGTATATGTGATCTATTTATAGCTATTTGTATTTTTATTATGGTGATATTTTTATTTTTATTTTATTTTATTTTATTTTATTTTACTAAATAGAAGACTGTGTCAGGAACTCACTTCTCTCTCTCTTTTTAAATTATTTATTTATTTATTTATTTATTTATTTATTTAAGATGGAGTCTCACTCTGTCACCAGGCTGGAGTCCAGTGGCCCAATCTCGGATTACTGCAAGCCCTGCCTCCTGTGTTCAAGCGATTCTCCTGCCTCAGCCTCCCGAGTAGCTGGGACTACAGGTTAGCGCCACCATACCCAGCTAATTTTTATATTTGTAGGAGAGATGGGGTTTCATCATGTTGGCCAGGATGGTCTCGATTTCCTGACCTCATGATCCACCCGCCTCGGCCTCCCAAAGTGCTGGGATTACAGGCGTGAGCCACCGCGCCCAGCCAGGAACTCGCTCTTTTAATTTTGTGTCCCTAGTACCTAGCAACAACAGGCACATTCTTGTGTATGAAAAAGAGTTGAGGCCAGGCGGGGTGGCTCAAGCCTGTAATCCCAGCACTTTGGGAGGCTGAGACGGGCGGGTCACAAGGTCGGGAGATCGAGACCATCCTGGCTAACACGGTGGGTCACAAGGTCAGGAGATTGAGACCATCCTGGCTAACACGGTGAAACCCCGTCTCTACTAAAAAATACAAAAAACTAGCCAGGCGAGGTGGCGGGCGCCTGTAGTCCCAGCTACTCGGGAGGCTGAGGCAGGAGAATGGCATTAACCCGGGAGGCAGAGCTTGCAGTGAGCTGAGATCCGGCCACTGCAGTCCAGCCTGGGAGACAGAGTGAGACTCTGTATCAAAAAAAAAAAAAAAAAAAAAAAAAAGAAAAAGAAAAAGAAAAAAAGGAGTTGAAAGAAAAAGAGAATGAAAATTTGTTGTCAATTATCTATTTATCTCTATTTACCCGTCTGATACAGCTTTGATGTTTCCTATAAATCTCACATTGAACTATAATCCCCAATGCTAGAAGTGGGGCCTGGTGGGAGGTGTTTGGGTACAGGGGGCAAATCCCTCATGGGTTGGTGATGTCCTCATGATAGTGAGTGAGTTGTCATGGGATCTGGTTGTCTAAAAGTGTGTAGCACCTCTCCCAACCCTCTCTTGCTCCTGCTGTCATGTGATACACTGTTTCCCCCTTTGCCTTCATCGTGATTGTAAGAAGCCCAAGGCCTCAATAGATGCTGGCACCATGCTTCCTGTACAGCCTGCAGGACCATGAGCCAATTAAAACTATTCTCTTTATTAATTACCCAGAGTCAATTATTTATTTACAGCAACACAAGAATGGTCTGATATACTATCTACTTGACTATCATCTGCAAAATAACAAAATTTAAGTCATGAAAACATAGTAAAAATTAAAGACGTGTCAATTGATTTGGGTGCAAATGGTGAAATATGTAAGGGTTAATATGAGAAGAAATCACTCATTAGCAATTGAGATATTTCAAGGGTTTACTACAAATGAGTTGTTCATAATTATGATATCTTGCAGTATTGTTGGACAAAACCAGACTTGAAAGTTAATCAGGGAAATTGTGTCATATCTCATGGGTAAAAGAGAGGAATACATTTGTCTGGGTATCTAGGGTAGTGACAAAGAACAAGAGTATGCCAATTAATCTCTGAAATATTATGAGGCACATAAACAAGGAATACAGAAACAAATGGGGGAAAATTCACACTAAAATGTTTTGCAAGTAGAGTAGCTGGAGAGGAGTAAGCCTGTACAGATTTATATGACATATATGCATAATATTTTAAATATTTCTCCAAAATCAAGTACTTGATTAATACTACAGATTTTTAGAGTCCGTTTCAGTGATCATACACAGTGATCATACACATACACATCATACACATAATGATCAGCTCTGTTATTCTCTGAAAATTGAATTTTATTTTAGCAATATGCTATTAGTTATTTGAAGTCAGTAGTTCATTTAGTAATAGCCCTTTAATTACCACTAAAAGTGCCTATGAATTATACTGCCCAATATAAATGGTTGAAATGATTATAAAGACATGAAAATATCTGTCATAGTCTTCAAGAATAAATTTATAATCACGAATTTTATTAAAAATAAGGTTAAATTAAAGAACATGTTAGATAATGTATTACCTTTATAAACAATGAAAAGTAGACACAATAATTATTTACTCTTTAACCAAAACTTGGCTGCTCCAAACTTGGCTGTTTAACAGAAGGACCTAGTGGAGCCTGTAAAAATAAAATTCCTCCACTTGGTACAATCTGATGTAGAGTTTCAATAGGTGAAATCCTGAAATATGTATGGTAAAGAAGCTTCTCAAGAGATTATTATGTAAATATAAACCTGCATTTGAAACTGCTGATACCAAACACAGTGGCAAGATGAAGTCACTATATATTTTTTCAGTGAATATATAAATGAATTATATGTTTTTTTAAAATTTATCATTTTCTAAGAATGTTAAAATATTTCCTAGAATTTACGTATTTATCCTTCATACATGGGTGAGCTACGACCTCTTAGAGCTGATGACCTTTTAATGAAGTGATGGATGAGATTCATAGTCTCTGAACTCCTCTTTATAGAAATATTATGCATTCTTTTTTTCTGAGATTAGATTCCATCTCATTATTGATGCAGAAAATATTGGACTACATATAAAAGGTTCCTTTAAAGGTTAAAAACTAATGCCATAGGTATTTATATAGCCATTTATGTGCCTATATACTGATCTTTATTCTAGACACACAACCAACCTCATTTAAATTTCAAGTCTCAGTGCAATTATCACAAACCTGTAACCTTAGAATAAAAAAAAAAAAAAAAAAAAAACACACAGTATGAGTAAGAAACAAGGTCAAATACTGCCATTTTCCCACATTACTTTACACATGTAATAGCCTTAGAGGTCTGGTTTTTAATTGTGTAAATAATGGAATTCAAGACAGAGATTGTTATCTTGAGATAAGTTTATCAACCATTCGTACAGCTCAGCGGAGCACATTGCTAGTACTTGCTCCTGACAAGTGTGCAGGAGGGCCGTAGTTCTGATGTCCTTGTAGTTCACATTACTTCACCCTGTTAGGTAGCAATACTTTGTGTGAGATTCAAAGTCTGCAAATCAATCAAGCAAGGAGACTATAGATTAAATTGAACAATGTCGACCTAAAGGGAGATTAAAAAGCATCTTCTTCAAGATAGTGAAAAACATGAGGCTAAGAGATAAAGTTTACTTATATGAAGGATTGATGAAATTGTTTTGAAAAATCATGACGTAATTAAAATGCAATCAGAATGGCTGTAAAAACTATTTAGGTATGTAAAATAATGGTTATTTAGGTACAA
Organism: Rhinopithecus roxellana; assembly: GCF_007565055.1. NCBI lineage: Eukaryota > Metazoa > Chordata > Mammalia > Primates > Cercopithecidae > Rhinopithecus > Rhinopithecus roxellana. The sequence continues at coordinate 122,016,884 of NC_044550.1, read as the reverse complement.
TTTACAAAGGGTAAAATTCATCCTTTTATGTGTATGATTCCATTGACTTTGACAGTTTGTAACCACTGTCACTGTGAAGATATAGAGCACTCCCCACAAATTTCACTATGCATCTTTATAGTCAGTTCATTCCAACAGCCAGTGTCTAGAAATTACTAACCTGAATTCTATTCCTACATTTTTGCCTTCTCCAGGATATTATATAAATGGAATCATAAATTCTGTAGTCTTATGTGTCTGTTTTTTAATTTAATATAATAAATTTGAGATTCTGCCTTATTATATATTATCAATATTTTGTTCCCTTTATTGCTGAACAGTATTGTATCGTACAGATGTCCCAAAGTGTATTTATTCATTAAATAGTTAATGGATATTTACCTTGTTTCCAGTTACTGCTATAAACATATCCATTCTCTTGGGTAGATGCCTGGAAGAACAATTTCTGGGTTCATATTACATTATATACATATATACATTTCAGATATTATAAGTAAAGTATTAAACTGCTCTCCAAAGCAACTGTGCCATTTTGCATTCCTAGCAGCAATGTATGAGAGTTGTTCCTCATCTTCATCACCAATTGATGCCACAGTTTTTAAAGGCCATTCTTATATATGTGTAATAAAATCTCATTTTGGTTTTTATTTAAATTTCCCTGATAAATAATGCTGCTCTTGCATGTGCTTGTTTATCATCTATATCTTTTATAGTGAATAATCCATTTGATTTTAACTTTTAGTATTATTTTTTATATCTCGGTAGTTTTTAGGGTACCTGTGATTTTTGTTTACATGGATGGGTTCTTTACTGGTGAATTCTGAGATTTTAGTGCACTCATCACCTGAGCAGTGCACACTGTACCCAAAATGTAGTCTTTTATCACTCGCCCCACTCCTCCTCACCTCCAAAGTCCGTTATATCACTTTGTATGTCTCTGCATCCTCATAGCTTAGCTCCCACTTATAAGTGAGAATATATGGTATTTGGTTTTCCATTCCTAAGTTACTTCACTTAGAATAAAAGCCCCCAGTTCCATCCTAGTTGCTGCAAAAGACATTCTTTCATTCCTTTCAATGGCTGGATGGTAGTCCATGGTGTATATATACCACATTTTTTTTATCCACTTGTTGGTTGATGAGCATTTAGCTTGGTTGCATATCTTTACAATCGTGAATTGTGATGCTATAAACATGCAAGTGCATGTGTCTTTTTCATATAATGATTTCTCTTCCTTTGGGTAGACATCCAGTAGTGGGATTGCTGGATTGAATGGTAGATCTACTTTTAGTTCTCTAAGGAATTTCTGTACTGCTTTCCACGGTGGTTTTACTAATTTACAATCCCACAAGGAGTGTACAAGTGTTCCCTTTTCACCAGTTCCATGCCAACATATATTGTTTTTTGACTTTTTAATTATGGCCATTCTTGCAGGAATAAATTAGTATCTCATTGTGATTTTAATTTGCGTTTTTCTAATGATTCCTAATGATACTGATTCCTAGTGATAACGATTCCTAAAGATACTGAGCATTTTTCATGTTTTATGACTTTTAGTTCATCTTCCTTTGAGAAATGTCAGTTCATGTTCTTTGCCCGTTTTTTGACGGGATTATTTTTTTTCTTGCTGATTTGTTTGAGTGTTTTGTAGATTCTGGATACTAGTCCTTTGTCACTTGCATAGACTGTGAATATTTTCTCCCATTTTGTGGGTTGTCTGTTTATTCTGCTGATCATTTCTTTTGCTGTGCAAAAGATTTTTAGTTTAATTAGATCCCATTTGTCTATTTTTGTTTTTGATATCTTTTCTTTTGGGGTGTTGGTTATAAATGCTTTGCCTAGGGCAACGTCCAGAAGAGTTTTCCCAATGTTATCTCCTAAAGTTTGTATGGTTTGGGGTCTTAGATTTAAGTCTTTGATCCACCTTGTGTTGATTTTTGCACAAGATGAGAGATGGGGATCCAGTTTCATTCTTCTACAAGTGACTTGCCAGTTTTGCCAGTACCATTTACTGAACAGGGTATCCTTTCCCAAATTTGTCTTTTTGTATGCTTTGTTGTAGATCAGTTGGCCATAAGTATTGGGCTTTATTTGGGGGCTCTCTATTCTATTCCATTGGCCTATGTGCCCATTTTTATACCAGTACCTTGTTGTTTTGGCAACTATGGACTTGTAGTGTAATTTAAAGTCTGGTAATGTGATGCCTCCAGATTTGTTGTTTTTGCTTAGTATTTCTTTGGCTATGTGTGCTGTCCTTTGTGATCCAGAAGAATTTTAGAATTGGTTTTCCTAGTCCTGTGAAAAATGATTTTTTTTTAGATGGAGTCTCTCTCCATCACCCAGGCTGGAGTGCAGTGGCACAATCTTAGCTCACTGCAACCTCTGCCTCCTGGGTTCAAGCAATTCTCCTGTCTCAGCCTCCCAAGTAACTGGGACTACAGGCACCTACCACCATGTAGCAGGCAGCACCGGCTAATTTTTGTATTTTTGGTAGAGATGGGATTTCACCTTGTTGGTCAGGCTGCTCTCAAACTCCTGACCTTAGATGATCCACCCACCTCAGCCTCCCAAAGTGCTGGGATTACAGGCATGAGCCACCATGTCTAGCTGATGATATTTTGATGGAAATTTCATTGAATCTGTAAATTGTATTGGGCAGTATGGTCATTTTCACAGTATTGATTATTCCCATCCATGAGCATGAAATATGTTTTTATTTATTTGTGTCATGTATGATTTCTTTCAGCAGTGTTTTGTAGTTTTCCTTATAGAGATATTTCACCTCCTTGGTTAAATATATTCCTAGGTATTTTATTTTGTTCTGCAGCTGTTGTAAAAGGGATTGAGTTCTTGGTTTGACTTTCAGCTTGGTTGTTTATGTACATTGATTTTGTGACCTGAGACTTAACTGAATTTGTTTATCAGATCTAGGAGCCTTTTGAATGAGTCTTTGGGGTTTTCTAAGTATATATCATCAGTGAATAGTGAAAGATTGACTTCTACATTTCCAAGTTGGATGCCATTTATTTCTTTCTCTTGCCTGATTGCTCTTGCTAGGGCTTCAAGTTCTATGTTGAATAGAAGTGGTGAAAGTGTGCATCCTTGTCTTGTTCCAGTTTTCAGAGGAAATGCTTTCAACTTCTTCCCATTCAGAATAATGTTGACTCTGGGTTTGTCCTAGATGCCGTTATTACTTTGACTTAAATCCTTTCTATACCTACTTTGTTGAGGATTTTTATCATAAAAGGTTTCTGGATTGTATCAAATGCTTTTTCTACATTTATTGAGTTAATCATATGTGTTTTGTTTTTAATTCGGTTTATGTGATGTATAACATTTACTGACTTACCTATGATAAACTATCCCTTTATCCACTTAATTATGATGTGTTATCTCTTTGATGTGCCATTAGATTTGGTTGTATATTATTTTGTTGAGGATTTTTGCATCTATGTTCATCAGGGATATTGGTCTATAGTTTACTTTATTGTTATCTCATTTTTTGGCTTTGGTATCGGGGTGTTACTGCCTTCATAGAATGATTTAGGGGGGATTCTTTCTTTCTCTATCTTTTGGAGTATTATCAGTATGATTAGTACCAACTCTTCTTTGGATGTCTGATAGAATTCAGCTGTGAAGCCATCTGGTGCTGGACATTAATTGTTGGTATTTTTTTTATTACTGATTTAATCTCTCTGCTTGTTATTGGTCTATTCATGGTTTCTATTTCTTTCTGATTGAATCCAGGAAGTTTGTGTGTTTCCAGGAATGTATCCATTCCCTACAGATTTTCTAGTTTGTGCACATAAAGGTGTTCATAATAGCCTTGAACTATCTTGGGTATTTCTGTGGTATCAGTGGTAATAGCTCTGGTTTCATTTCTACTTGAGCTTATTTGGATTTTTTCTCTTCATTTCTTGGTTAATCTTACAAATGATACATCAATTTTGTTTCTCTTTTCAAAGAACCAACTATTTATTTCATTTAACTTTTGTAATTTTGTTTCAATTTTATTTCATTCTGCTCTGATCTTTCTTATTTCCGTTTTTCTGCTGAGTTTGGGTTTAGTTTATTCTTGCTTCTCTAGTTCCCTGTGGTATGACATTAGGTTGTCAATTTGTGTTCTTTCAGACTTTTTCATGTTGGCTTTTAAAGGAATGAACTTTCTTCCTAGTACTGTTTTTACTGTATCTCAAAGATTTTGTTAAGTTGTGTCAGCATTATTCATTTCAAAGATTATTTTTTTTAATTTCCATCTTGACTTCATTAACTCCCAAATCATTCAAGAGATTACTGAATTTCCATGTATTTATATCTTTTTGAGGGTTTCTTCTGTAGTTGATCTCGTTTTATTCTACTGTGATTTGAGAAGATACTTAATATAATTTTGATTTTCTTAAATGTATTGAGACTTGTTTTGTGGCCTGTGATACGGTATATCTTGAAGAATGTTCCACTTGCTGATGAGAAGAAAGTGCTTTCTGCAGTTGTTGGGGGAAATGTTATGTAAACATTTGTTACATCTATTTTTTTCTGGGGTATAGTTTAAGTCCATAAATAATTTGTTGACCTTCTGGTTTGATAATCTGTCTTGTGCTGTCAGTGAAGCATCGATGTCTTCCACTATTATTTTGTCGCTGTCTATCTCATTTCTTAAGTTCAGTAGTAATTGTTTTATAAATCTGGAAGCTGCCATGTTAGGTGCATAAAAGTTTAGGATTTGTGATAACTTCTTGTTGCACCTAACTTTGTATCATTATGTAATGTGCTTTTATATCTTTTTATTTTAACTGTTGTTACATTAAAGTCTGTTTTATATGACATAAGACTAGTTAATCCTTTTTGTTTTTGGTTTTCATTTGCATGAAATATCTTTTTCCACTTATTTACCTTGAGTTTATACGAATCCTGATGTGTTAGGTGAGTCTCGTGAAGACAGCAGATATTTGGTTGGTGTTTTTTTATTCATTCTGCCATTCTGTATCTTTTAAGGGGAACATTCAGGTGATTTATATTCAATGTTTATATTTAGGAATGAGATATTGTTCTATTTATCATATTATTTGTTACTTAGGACCTTTTTTTCCCATTGCATTATTGTTTCATAGGCCCTGTAAGTTTTATGCTTTCAGGAGGTTCTGTTTTGGTGCATATTGAATTTTTTTCAAGATTTGGTGCTCTTTTGACCATTTCTTGTAATGCTGGTTTTGTAGTGAAAAATTTTCTCAGCATTTGTTTGTCTGAAAAATACTTTGTTGCTCCTTCATTTATGAAGTTTAGTTTTGCTGGATACAAAATTCGTGGTTGACAATCCTTCTGTTTAAGGAGACTAAAGATAAGGATACATAAGAAGATAGCCTGATTTTTATGTACCTTGGTGTGATGTTTTTGCCATGAATTTCCTAGGAATTTTTTGAGTTTCTTAAATTTGGGTATCTAAATAATCTCTAGCAAGGCCAGGATAGTTATCCTCAATTATTCCCTTAAATAAGTTTTCCAAACTTTTACCTTCTCTACTCCCTCAGGAAAACCAATTATGTAAGTTTGGCCATTTTACATAATTCCATATTTCTTGGAGACTCTATTCATTTTTTTGAATTTTTAAAAATCGTTGTCTAATTGTGTTAATTTGAAAACCTTATCTTTGAGCTTTGAAATCTTTATCCTTGTTCTAGTCTATTGCTGAAGCTTTCCATTGAATTTTTATGTGTTTATGCCTTTCATTTTCAGAAGTTCTGATTGACTTTTTATTATATCTATCTTACTGGAAAATTTTATATGCATATCCCAAATTGTTTTCTTTTAAAATTTTGTTTATGTTGGCTTTTACCTTTCTCTGGCTTTTACCTTTCTATGACATCTCTTTAAGTAGTTTAATAATCAGACTTCTGAATTCTTTATTTAGTATTTCAAATATTTCATCTTGGTTTGAATCTATTGTTGGGGAGCTAGTGTGATATTTGCAGAGGGTACCATAGAACCCTATTTTGTCATACTACCAGAATTACTTTTCTGGTTCCTTCCCATTTTAGTTGACTATTTTTTCAAACTTTTCTTGATTTTATTTTTGACTTGGCTATATATTTTTTTAATTTCTCTTCTTCCCGCTTAACAACATGACTTTAACGTTTACAGTTTATTCTAGCCTATTTTGGTTCTTGGTGATTTTAGGGGTGAAGACTCTGTCTGAGTTTCTTAGTTATTGAGAGTCTTTGTTGGCTTTCTTACACATTGGTTGCAGTAGTTATGTACTGCTACATCCAAAGTATGTGTGTGTAGCAAGTTGACTGTTTCCTTTGGGGTTGAAATTGCAAGAATCCCTTGAAGTGTATCTCATTCCCCTATTGTGCATACTTTACTTATTGATTTATTTTTTTCCCAGTACTTTATTTACTGAGTTGATGGATCATTCTTCAGGCCAGTATGGGAGGGATTTCTGGATAGGAACTAGTTGTAGCTAAAGCAGGTGGGTAGATGCAATGCCCCATGGTGGGCAGAAGTCCCAGCCTTGATGAAAGTGGCTGGGAGAGCTCAAAATTTGATAAAATGAGGTTTTATCAGGGTGAAGGATGGGAATTACCTCATCTCCCCTGCCAGACAGGCAGGAAAACTATCCACCTCCCAGTCTCACTGCTATCTCCGTGTTCCAGCTATTGAAATAAAACAGATGTCTCTTTTTGTCTGTAGAAAAGTTAATCCAAGTAGAGACGAATTGTGATTCTGCTTCTCATGCAAGCCTGAACCTTTGGGGATGCAATCACCGTGAATTGTTCCAGAAAGGCTCCCTATAAAGTGCATTCACACTGAGTACCCATGGGAGAAGCCTCAACTGTGTCTGCAGTGGTGGACTATGAGAGAACAAGCATCATTCTCTAAAATTCTTCATGAGCACAAAGGCTGCGCAGCTGTTGGAGTAGAAGTGCAGACTCGCCCTGCTGTGCCCAGCACTGCAATTGTGTCTCTGCTATAAGAAACTTCCCACCAGCAGAAAAATATGAGACTCGAGACCTACCATCTATATTCTTTTGTTCCACTGGGTATTCCCTTGATGTGGTGCTCTCCCCCTTCCCCTAAGAGTAGGAGTTTCTGAGAGCTGAACTACAGTGATTGTTATTGCTCTTTTGGATCTAGCCACCCAGAGGGACCGCCACATTCCAGGTTGGTGCTGAGGAACATCTGCAAAGCATCCAGTGATGTGAACTGTCTTCATGTCTCCCAGAAGTGGGTACCAGCGTCAACTCTGATGGAGGTGTCAGAGTAGTGAGTTAGACTCTGTGCAATTCCTTGGTTACAGATTGGCTTAGTGTGCTGGCTTTCTTGAATGCTTGTTATAATTGCAGTGAATTTGTCACATGGACAGACTCAGGACCTCTGATTAGCCAGGATGTTCCAAGCAGTGGTTTTAGCTGAGGTTACACAGCAGTATTCTCCTTCATGGGCACAGTGCGATTCAACCTAGAGGTGCTGTAATGGATTGTCAGTTGGCCTCCAGCCAAGAAGTGGTGCTTGCATCAGCTGTGGTAGTAGCAGTGGGATTTGAGCTTGCCCTAAGTTGCCCTGGCAAAGTATTTTGGTTTCTTAGGTGATGGGTGGAGCTATAAAGCTCCCAAAAGTTTATGTCCTTTATTTTAAGCTACCAGAGTGAGTGGAAAAGCAAAACTACTTGGGAGCAGAATCAGAAGGGTTGTACTCTGAATCTCCTTGGCAGGGACAAGCGATGTCCCCAGTGAGGGTCAGGATGTGGTTCTTAGGCCACTGGGGTAATGTTCCAGAGGGGACTATAACTGTCTATTGTGCACAGAAGAGCTCTCAAAGGAAGAGGGGACTAACAAGTGTCAGTAAGCCTCACCCAGCTCCCATGCAGCTGGCAAGGCAGATCTCACTTCTGCAGTGCTCCCCTAACAGCATTGGGTTGAGATTCAGGCTGTCTATGGACAGAACTCAGACGTGCCCCAGGCCATAAGCCTTCCCAACAGAGATAGCAATCACACCTTTCAGATCATGCCCTCCTTGTCTGCCTGCAAGGCCAGGTGCTCAGCTCTTGCACTTGTGTCTGCAGTTCACTTCCTGCTTGTTCTTCAGATTCTGGTTAAGGGAGTTAATTCCCACTTGAGATTATATCACAAAATTCAGTTGGGAGCTTCTTTCACCCTGCAACTCCTCCCTGAGGTAGTTGACTGACTTCTCCAAGGGCCCCTGGGAAATATAACCAGGAATGGCTTCCTTGGGTCCATACTGGAGACTGGAAATGCCTGCAAGGCACTTCCTACTGCTGCTTCTACTTTCATATTTCTCTTCACTTCCAAAAGCAGTTTCAGCTCTAGATAGGGGTAAGGCCTTCTCCCATGATCTGAATTTTCAGATTCCTCAGTGGAGATTTGTATTCTGGAGGTAGACTCTCCCCCTCTTACACTTTGGTGACTTAATTTTTTTTTTTTTTTTTACTTTCTTATGGAGTAGGCTATAGTCTGCTGCTTCTTTCAAAGGGTCTGTGAATTCTTTCAGTTTTCCTGTTAAGTTCCGGCATCGCCTCCTGGAATAAAGCTTACAGTGTGAATCTCTATATGCTGTTCTGTCCTTCTGGTTGAGGGAGGCATACTAACACTGCCTTCAATCTGCTGTCCTGGAAAAAATAACAATTTTTCATTTTTAATACGTGTATTTTTCTTATTATTGTTATTATTATTATTACTACTAAATCATGAGAGTTCATTATGGATTCTAGATAAATACTTTTAATAAATATATAATTTGCCAATTTTTCCCCAAGTCTGTATCTCATCTTTTTATTTTCTTTACAGCACCTTTTGAAGGCCAAATGATTATCATTTTTATAAAGTATAGCTATCAGTCTGTTTTTTTCATTTGCACTTTGTGTGTTTTGAAAACTATTTGCTTAATCCAAGGTCACAAAGATTTCCTGTTACATCTTCTTCTAGAAGTTTTGTAGGTTTAAGGTTTAATTCTACAGTCCAATTTATGTGTGATGGTTGTTTCTATGTGTCAATTTGACTGCAACATAGAGTACGCAGATATTTGATTAATCATTATTCTGGGTATGTCTGTGAGGGTGTTTCTGGATGAAATTAACATTTGAATCTGCAGACTGAGTAAAGCAGATTGCTCTCCTCTATGTGGGTCAGCCTCATTGAATCTTTCAGAGGTCTAAATAGAACAAAAACCTGGAGTAAGGAGAATTTGCTTTATCTGCTATTATATTATATACAATAAATAATAAAGATAACATAAAACATTTACATTAAAAGTGAAAAGACACTAGAGAAAAATTCATGAAGCAAAAAGCAGATTCTTTGAACAGATCAATAAAATTTATAATCTTTAGCCAAACTGATTACAAAATCAAGAGATGATTCAAATAATTCAAAACTCAGGAAAGAGAGAACATCTGCAGATCCTACAGATGTTAAAGCAAACTTCGGCAAACTTTTTCCAAAAACAGGTCAAAAGTAAATATTTTAGACTTTTGAGGCCATACACAGTCTCTGTTGCATATTCTTGTAATTTTGTTTATTTTAGAACCCTTTAGAATGTAAAATAATTTTTACCCCATTGAGTATGTAAAAACAGGTAGTGAGACTAATCTGGCCAACCCCACATTAAAAAGATAATAAAGAATAGTTATGAACAGATTTAGGCCACTAAAAGTAGTAAAGTAAATAAAATGCACAAGGTATTTCTGATAGAAAAACGTCCAATGTTTATTCAAGGAGAAATTGATAACAGGATTGATTACATATCTATTACCAAGATGGAATTTGTAGTTAACAACCTTCCAGCAAAGAGAACTTTAGGCCCAGATGACATCATTGGCAAACACTAGCAAACACCAAAAGAAGAAATAGCATCAGTGATACACAAATTCTTCCAAGAAATAAAATTTTGGAATTTCCAATTCATTTTATAGGAGGGGAAAAAAAGGCCTACTGAACAATATCCCTCAAGACTCTTACATTAGTTTCCTCTGGCTGCTATAGCAAATTACCACAAACATAATGGATTGCAGCAAAAAAAGTTATTCTTACAGTACTTGAGTTCAGAAGTATAAAATCCTTATCGACAGGCCTAAATCATGATGTTGGCAGAGCTGTACTGTCTCTGGAGGTTTTAGGGGAAATTCATTCATTGCCTCTTCCCAAAAGGCTTCGTCCTGTTAAAAAGAGCTTCCTGGTAAATGAATCTCATTTGTATGGGTGTCCTCCCCTATTCCACACTGACATATTACTCTGAAATTAGGCTTTAATTACTTCTTAAACTTGTAATTGATTTTTTCCTTATTCAATTGTAGGCTGATGTCCCTTTTCTTCTGCGCTTTGCTAAAAGTGAAATAACTCTTATGTCTCATCTGTCCTCTTAGTTTACTTTGGAAATCAGTTTACTTAGTTGCCTTGTAACCTTAGCTCTGTGATAAGCTCAAGAAAAATACTGATTTTTCAAATTATTCATCTTTTTTTGATTTTAGGATGGTGATGACATTCTTCACAGTTTCTTACCTACTAAGCAGAAACAAAAGTCTACACTTAGTTAAAAAAAAGTTGCTCTTTGTCACATGACTGAAGGGGAAAGAAAACAGAAAAGAAGAAAAAAATAATAATTGCACAATTTCTGAAAGGAAGGGATTAGTGTAATTACATTCCATTTGAAGAAGTAAAAATACCATATGTTTTCTGCAATTACATATTCAAAATTATTTAACTTAATTCAATGGTGTAGTCTGAAAGTGAAGAACACCTATATAACTATCAAAATTTAAATTAACACAAATCTTATATAAGCATCAAGGAAAACAAAGTTTATATTGAATACAAGTAATTAAACTACATATGTACTATTTTAATCATGTGTGTCCCTACCTTAACAACACTGACAAATAAAAATCTATGATGGTTGATCTTCATCCAAGAGACTAAAACATACATTTATGCAATTGAAGTTATTTGGAAAACAGATGACAAATCAAATTAAGTAGTAAAATATGGTAACGATCCCTGCAAAGCTCCCTGTGGAAAATAAACTGGTACTAACAAGTAGAAAAGAAAATTTGTTTTCTTTTAACAATTATTAGAATGAGAAACGTTATTGAGAAAATGTTTTATAGTTTATATTCTCTGTTCTTGTACTTTTCTAGACAGGTATCAACAAATTATTTAGCACCATAGAGTTCAAAATATAGAGGTGTAAAATTGTTAAAATACTTATTTCACATATTATTAATTGGTATGCAAAAACACTTTGCAATTTAAAACATGCTTTAAAACTGTAATTAAAAATAAGTAGAGATAGGCTGGGCGCGGTGGCTCAAGCCTGTAATCCAAGCACTTTGGGAGGCCAAGATGGGCGGATCACGAGGTCAGGAGATCGAGACCATCCTGGCTAACATGGTGAAACCCCGTCTCTACTAAAACACACACACACACACACACACACACACACACACACACAAACTAGCCGGGCGAGGTGGCGGGCGCCTGTAGTCCCAGCTACTTGGGAGGCTGAGGCAGGAGAACGGCATGAACCCGAGAGGAGGAGCTTGCAGTGAGCTGGGATCCAGCCACTGCACTCCAGCCTGGGTGACAGAGCAAGACTCCATCTCAGAAAAAAAAAAAAAAAAAAAGTAGAAATAAAAAATTAGTAATAAATACACATTTAAATATAAAATATTAGATTATCATGATAAAATTGAGAATACCAACAATGAAGGAATCTATGAATTAGTATATGCCTATTATATGCCAATCACACTCTTATATACCTTATTTATATTTTCCCATTTAAAATAAATGTATAAAGTTTATCTGTGTTTTAACAACAATTCCATTTTCTATTCTGTGATATTTCTGATATCTACCTGCACTGAAATTCAGGGACCTCCACTATGCCTTCATCAAATTGCTGTACCTTCGTAAATATAACCTAGAATTTAATTATAAGATCAAGAATATACCTTGTGCCACCAGTCCCCTTTATTTGAGTTTATTAGTAATTTATTCTTCTTGCCATTAAGATCACAAAAATTCAAATGAGATCTTTGAGTCTATTAGAAAGAAGTCAAGAAAGCAAATTGTTCTATTCAATGAGAACCACAGAAAAGGAATATATAGAGTCTTGTTGGGACAAGTTTGTGTAGTCCAACCCTGTTCATCAAAGTTCAAAACTCCACATAAGTGTTTAGTGTCAAAGTCTTATACCAGGATTTCCCAAAATGTTTTACCAAAAAAATTAAGTCTATAAGATTTCCTTGATGTCAAAAATCATTGCAAAAATGATTATTTAATTTAAATAAATATAAATATCCAAGGAGACATGGATTCCTTTGCTATAGCAATTCTCAAAGCCTTGTGTGTTCTGTAAATCTCCAAGAAGTATAGTATTTAGTATTAGTTACAGAATCTCCATCTCCATTTCATTATTGTTGCTTTATTTGTTTTCTTAGATATTTGTTTTCTTAGATTATCTCACATTTAAAACTCTACAGAACATGTTTTAGGAAAAACATTTTATTATGATGCTTTTGTGTGTTCTAGCCATGTCTCCTTCACAAACGTGGTAATTTGGAGACACTGGTTTAACATTCACAGTTTGACTTATTAGTCATATATCTTTTCATATAGACAGAAAGGTGCAAACTTCACAGTTGAGAGAGAAAATTGAGACATAGAAAATAAAATTGGGTCTAAATGACCAATTGAAAATTTCTAGAATATTATAAATAAAATAGTTGATAATATATTATTCTAAAATATTTGTATTTGCAAAGTAAGCCATTAAAATTGAGAATATATCAGAAGAAAAAATAATAATCATTACTACTAAATGAACAATTACTTTTTGGTAGAATCTGTGTTGTCTTTTTGTAGACTTATTATTTTATTTATCCCAAGAAGAATTACTCCAGTCGAGTATATTAGATCTATTTTATAGATAGAGTAATGAAGACTCAAATAAGCTAACTTACTCAAGGTAACACAGCTATTAAATGGAAAAGCTGATATATGTTTTGAGAAGTCAGGGACCCCAAACGAAGGGACTGGCTGAAGCCATGGCCTGAAGAACATAAATTGTGAAGAGTTCATGGACATTTATTTGTTCCCCAAATTAATAGTTTTATAACTTCTTACACCTGTCTTTATTGCAATCTCTGAACATAAATTGTGAAGATTTCATCAACATTTATCACTTCCCCAATTAATACTCTTGTGATTTCCTATGGTGTCTTCACTTTAATCTCATAATCCCATCATCTTCATAAGCTGAGAATGTATGTTGCCTCAGGACGCTGTGATGATAGTGCTAACTGCACAAATTGTTTAAACAATATGAAATCTGGGCACCTTGAAAAAAGAACAGGATAACAGTGATATTCAGGGAACAAGTGAGATAACCATTATGTCTGGCTGCCTGAGAGCTGGGCAGAACAGAGCCATATTTCTCTTATTTCAAAAGCAAATAGGAGAAATATCGCTGAATTCTTTTTCTCAGCAAGGAATATCCCTGAGAAAGATAATGCATGCCTAGGGGTAGGCCTCTAAAATGGCCACTCTGGGGACATCTGTCTTTTACAGTTGTAGATAAGGGACAAAATAAGCCCTGGTCTCCCGTAGCACTCCCAGGCTTATTAGGATTAGGAAATTCCTGCCTAATAAATTTTGGTCAGACCGGTTGTCTGCTCTCAAATCTTGTCTCCTGATAAGATGTTATCAATGACAATGCGTGCCCGACACTTCATTAGCAATTTTAATTTCATCCCATCCTGTAATCTTGTGATCTTGCCCTGCCGCCATTTGCTTTGTGATATTTTATTACCTTGTGAAGCATGTGATCTCTGTGACCCACACCCTATTCATACACTCCCTCCCCTTTTGAAAATCACTAATAAAAGCTTTTTAGTTATATGGCTCAGGGAGCATCACAGAACCTGCTGATATGTGATGTCTCCCCTGGACACCCAACTTTAAAATTTCTCTCTTTTGTACTCTTTCCCTTTATTTCTCAGACCAGCTGACACTTAGGGAAATAGAAAAGAATCCATGTTGAATATCAGAGGTGGGGTTCACCTGATACATAATAATAACAGCAATACCTCCTACTTTCTAAGCTTTAATTCTAAACTAGGCATTGCAATATGTAATATAAATGTGAAAAGGAAAGAAAGACAGAGAGAAAGAGAAAGAGAGAAAGAGAGGAAGGAAGGAAGGAAGGAAGGAAGGAAGGAAGGAAGGAAGGAAGGAAGGAAGGAAGGAAGGAAGGAAGGAGGGAAGAAAGAAAGAAAGGAAGCAAAAAAGGGTTTCCCTGGTAGATACTAAAATCTCAGAATTTCCTTATTCTAATATCTTGCTGTTTTCCACTATACTTCAAAAAGATTTAAGTGGCTGCTTAAAGCTAAGAGCATATTTGTTTCATTTAAGTAACATGATGCTCTCAAAATATCAAAGAAGAAATTTGCAAATTGAATACCAATGGTAGAAATAATTGATTTCGTTAATTACAAAGTAAATTTTGGACTTGAATAAACCAAATAAATAAAACTAATTTCCAACCTAAATTTGAATATATTCTCAACATGACTTTTCTTTGTTCTTTCTCATTTATTTATTTTTGGATGCATGGCTTCTTTGACAACACTTTTATGATTTACAACTAATACTTGGGGTATTCAAATTTATTAATGAAGAAGTCAGTCTTACAAACATCAGCTCAAGTGTCTTTATCATAATCTCTAATTAAAGATAGTATAGGCTTACTCAAAGATTAGATGATCACTGTGTTATTGAGGTGAACATAATTTATCAGGTATGGAAATACAGGTTGAGCATCTCTGATCCAAAAATCAAAACCCCAAAATGTTCCAAAACTTGAGAAAACTTTTGACCTCTGACATGATGCTACCAGAAGAAAATTTCACCCATGACCTTGTGTGATGGGTGAACACAGTAAAAGCTTTGTTTTATGCACAATGTTATTAAAACTTTTATGTAAATTACCTTTAGGCTATGTGTATAAGGGAAATATGAAACATAAATAAATTTCATGTTCAGACTTGGGCTCCAACCCCAAAATATCTTATTGTGTATATGCAAATATTTCCAAATAAAAAATATTCCAAATGTGAAACACTTCTGGTCCCAAGCATTTTGAATAAGGAATACTAAACCTATGCAAAGAGTAAAAATTACTATAGAGAAATACTAGAAAGCATGTTGCCCCCTAGTAGTAAAATAGATGATTGGTAATATCTCAAAGATATTTGAAGTTAGTTTATAACTCAATATTGAGTTATATTTCATACAACTCAAAACAGAGGCAAACCTGTCAGTTTATAATATAATTTCTGGCAGGACACAGTTTCCAGTGAAACCTGATGCAATTCTAATAATGTCAGCTTACATCAAGCTTCAACCTGTGTATGATTTATATGACATTGACAAGCATATGAGTAAATAGTCAGGTCCTGAGCTATTGTTAATGATGGTTGGTCAGAGTTGAATCTGTGCAAATGAGGGCTCCATCTTAAGTTGAATAAAGGAAGTATTGCAGCTAACAGGACTTGAGTACAACCTATCTCCAGCAACCAGACTGAAATTCACTGTGGGAACACATTGATCCAATGGCAAGCCCAGAGACATAATTATTTAAATTAGAGACAGAGATCAGTCATTACAGCAGAAAAAAATACAAAATATTTTGTAGCAAAGGCCTTGAAGTGAAAAATAAGCATTCTGGGATCAAAGAGAAGATGTGGAAAAGAACAACAGGCTGAAAATCAGAAAAAGAAAACACAGATTGAATTATAAATTCTCTTTTACAAAAAGTTGTAATGTTATTATTGGTTACTTAATGGTGAAGAATGAGATATTGATAACCAAAGCCACTATTCTCTAAGGTTCTTTATGGTAATGGTTTCTATGGTTAGGCTTTGTGTTTTCACCCAAATCTCATCTTAAATTGCAATCCCCAGGTGTTGAGGGAAAGACCTCAACAGTTCAGAAGGTTCAAAACACAGTAAGATGTAGGAAACTTTGCAATTTCCTAGAGACCTGTTGAATGATTTTGATCAAAATGCTGATAATGATGTGGACAATGAAGTCAAGGCTGAGGTGGTCTCAGATGGAGATAAGATTGGGAACTGGAGCAAACGTTACTCTTGCTATGCTTTAGCGAAGAGACTGGCGACATTTTGTCCAGCACCAATGATCTGTGGGACTTTGAAATTGAGAGAGATGATCTGAAATTGAAACTTATGTTTAAAACGGAGACAGAGCATAAAAGTTTGGAAAATTTGCTTCCTCACCATATGGCAGAAAAGAAAAACCCATCTTCTGTAAAGGAATTTAAGCCACTTGCAGAAATTTGCAGAAATTTACAGAAATAACAAGAAGCCAAATGTTAATTGCCAAGAAAATGGGGAAAATATCTCCAGGGCAGCCCCTCCTATCACAGGCCTGGAGCCCTGTGAAAAACAGTTTCATGGGCTAGGCCCAGGGCCTCACTGCTGCTCTGTGCAGAATTGGGACTTGATGTCCTGTGTCCCAGCCATGGCTAAAAGGGATTAACATATAGTTCAAGCTGTTGCTTCAGAGGGTGCAAGCCTCAAGTCTTTGCTGCTTTCAAGTGGTGTTGGGCCTGTGGGTGCACAGAAGTCAAGAAGTGAACTCTGGGAACCTCCACCTAGATTTCAGAGGATATATGAAAATGCCTGGATGTCCAGGCAGAAGTTTGCTGCAGGGGTAGAGCCTTCATGGAGAACATCTGCTGGGGCAGAGTGGAAGATAAATGTGGGCTTGGAGCCCCTACACAGAGTCCCCACTGGGGCACTGCCTAGTGGAGCTGTGAGAAGAGGTCCTGCAGACCCCACAATGGTATATCCACTGACAGCTTGCACAGTGCCCCTGGAAAAGCCATAGACATTCAATGCCAGCCCATGCAAAGCCATAGGGGCAGAACTGCCCAAGGTGGTGGGAGCCCACCTTTTGCTGCAGTATGACCTGGATGTGAGTCATGGAGTCAAAGGAGATTATTTCAGAGCTTTAAGATTTAATGACTGCCCTGCTGGATTTTGGACTAGCATGAGGGCTGTAGCCCCTTCCTTTTGGCCAATTTATCCCATTTGCAATGGGAATATTTATCAATACCTGTACCCTCATTGTACCTAGAAAGTAGTTAACTTGCCTATGATGTTACAGGCTCCTAGGCAGAAGAAACTTGCCTTGTCTCAGATGAGACTTTGGACTTTGAATTTTGGGTTAATGGTGGAATGAATTAAGACTTGTGGGGACAGTTGGGAAGGCATGATTGTGTTTTGAAATGTGAAAAGACATGAGATTTGGGGGGGCAGAATGATATGGTTAGGATTTGTTTCCCTACCCAAATCTCATCTTGAACTGTAATCCTCAGATGTTGAAGGAGAGACCTGGTGAGGGGTGATTGGATCATGGGGACAGTTTCCCCTATGCTGTTCTTGTGATAGTGAATGATCTCTCATGAAATATGAGTACTTTATAAGGCAGTTTTCCCAGCTCTTGTGCACTCTCTCTCTCTCTTTCTTGCCTGTTGTTGTGTAAAACTTGCCTCTTCTCCCTCCGACATGTTTGTAAGTGTCTTGAGGCTTCCCCAGCCATGCAGAACTGTGAGTCAATTGAACTTATTTTCCTTATAAATTACCCCATCTCAGGTATGTCTTTATAGCAGTATTACAGTATGAAAATGGACTAGTACAATGGTATAGTAAATTCCATGCAGTTTTTATAAGTAAGCATGGATTTAGTTATGTTCAATAAATCGTTCTAAACACTTCAAAAATTTTCACTGAAAACAGATATATAAATACTCAAATACTGTTCTATATTGATACATGAACCACATGGATATTTTCTGAATGTTAGAATCAAGATTCTGATACCTGGAGTGAACAAAACCTAGAATAATGGCCCTTTCTCAAATAATTTTGCCTTAACAAACCTTAATTCTATTTGGGTATGTTGTACATTACAGCAGCATTTATCCATGTATTTTTAACATTTATACTGACTGTCTGTCCCTAAATGAACTGAGATTTTGGAGGGGAGGGAATTGTGTATTATTCATCTTCACGTCTCCAGTGCTTAACACTATGCATGGAATACTGGAGAAGCTCAATATATTTGTTGACATAAAATGAACAAAGTCTGAATGAATAACGACTAACAAAAATAAAAGCAATGTGTTATTCCTTAATGAGGACTGGATCATAGATGAGAAATTGGTCTTAAATTGTGTCTTTGGCATTAATCAAAGGATGTTTTCAGGCTTGAGTACCCTCATTTGAAAGTATAGAGCTTGAACTACATCTATTGTTTAGAAATACTTGGTTTATTTCTCAAATTTTTGAATGTCTTATTTTAATTATGGATCCCTGTTCTCCAATGAAAACCAACCACAAATCTCAATATAAACAATGGATAAAAATAGACCTGAACTATGTGAAGGAGGGCACGAGTTATACAGCCTCATCTTCTTTCATTGTTGTTTCATTCTTTTTCTCACATGATCCAAAAACAACAACCTCTTCTATGACATTTTGAAGAAACACAGTTAGAGAAACACTGCTCTAATATATGGTCTTAATCAATTAGTAGCCATAAAAATATACCATATTATAATTTGTGTTTAAATAACAAAATATTTTACAGTTAACATACCATCACAATATCCTCCTAGCACGCCTGTGTTGGTGTGATTGAGCTATTCTTGGGGTTTTCTATATAAACTTATGTCTATCTAAAACAATTAAATTGATCAATAAGGTGTTAGGAATAAACACTTTTCTCAACTTATTTTTAAGCATATTTGCTCTTGTTCTTACATTTTTCTATAACTCCTTTGAGAGCACCTTATTTTTAATGGTTAATGCAGTTGCAGCTACTAAAGACATATAAAATAAGAAAGTTAATTAAATATTAAGGATTCTCTCTCAAGTGTGATTCATTTTATATTCCATATTTTACTCTTCAGTTGCTTTGAAAAGACAATTTTAATCTAATTAAAATATTTCCATACTCATGCTGCCAGTAATAAATTTAATAAATGCAAAGAGAAGTCATAGGGTAACTATTTTCTATTAAAAAACATCATCACACCATTAATAAAAATGATTTTTCATCTGCTACAACAGGTTTATTATTACTAAAAATGGTATAGGCTGTGGTTTTCTTAATAATTAAGTATCCTTGGTTGAATATGATCATGCATATTTAGTTTCTCTCCATTAGTGCCCTTTATGTTAATAGGGTGCATTGCTGAATACATTTCAATATATTGTTTCATTTTTATGGAAATGGAAAGCAAATATTCTTCCAAAGGTATTCACTCCTAAAGAAATAGAATTAAGTCTCTGTTGTATGTTTTAAATATACAATTTAAATCCAGCATAGGTTTTATAGCATAAATTTGTAAATAATACAAATTATTCAGACTAAGATTTCCTATTTTTCTTTTGTACTTATATATTCTATTCGCCAAGACAACATTTGTGTAAAATATTAAACCAGACTCAGTCTTAGCTTTCATACAGCCTACGTATAGAGTAAGAAGAAGCAAAAATTTGATTAATAACAGTACTTTAAGTTTCTTGAGTACTTAACTTGTGCCAGGCATTGTTTTAATATTTTCAAGAATGTTAAACAGAAAGAAACGTAGAAACAGATTCATGGCAAATCCCTTGGGAGTGAGTCCCTACACCTCTCTCACAATCAGAAAACTGAAAAAGCAGAAAGCAACCCCTGGAATTATTGGTCCCCAAAGCACACTGCTTTGCAGTAATAACCAGGAATCAAGAATCTTTTTCCAGAATGCTGAACTCTCAGCCATATCACTAATTCCTCAGCAGGGGGAAAAAGTGTGTACACTTCTCACTCCATTTAGATCATTCCTAAATTCAAATGTCATAGTAATTCATCTGGTGGGCAAGGCTGAAATCAGATCTAGAATCCTAGCTCCAAGGAAATCTAGAAAATGTAGTTTTAACACGCTAGACGGGGTTTGGAACAGGCTTCCAAATGGACCAATCTACTGTGTCCATCAAACCCAAATACCACTTTTGTGTAAAAAGATTGTACATTATTTTACATCAAGACAGAGAACCCAGAAAACTGTGGCACCTCCAAGCCTATACATCATGAATTTGTGGAAATGCTATTTTTTGTTTAACAAAAACAAAAGAAAGTAAAATCTGAAATAACATTGGAAAACAAAAGTGAATCATAAATACAGCATAAATGTGTTAAAACTTCTGGAGATTGTCAATCTTTGTAATCATTATTATGAAGAAACAACATAGAAGAAAAAATACTACAATGCAAAGTAATACCAGAGCACGTTACTGCACTGGTTATTATAATTTCAAAATATTCCAAAATTAGAGTCAAAAAAATGAGTAATAAAAAGGGTCCCCTTAGTTAATTCTCAAAATCATTATTTTGTTAATAATACACCTTCCCCTGAATTAAATTTATTACAGCAGCACAGCTGTCTAAAAAAGTATATTAGCATGTGTGTGTTGGAGCCTAAAATATTAAATATGTAGAAAAGGGCTTCTAGAAATTAGGACTCTCAAAATAGTTAATAGTCAATACCATAAGAATAAAATTGTCTTTACTTTGGCAATTAGGGGAGCACAAAACTGGGCTTCCTGCTCTCAAGCTATGTACTCTAAAGTGAAACTTTCCAAATAACATTTCACTCATTTACACAGAAAATGCAGACATCGATATAGCCCCTCCCACTTCAATTATGGGATGAGATTTCTTTGAGGAACCAACTTATACCACTGCAATGGAAACCTACACTAGGTAGCTATGTAAATAAATCTGCATTTTCCTTCAATACTGTGAAAGTTAATACTGAGTGCCAACTTGATTGGATTGAAGGATGCAAATTATTGATCCTGAGTGTGTCTGTGAGAGTGTTGCCAGAAAAAAAGATGAACATTTGAGTCAGTGAGCTGGGGAAGGCAGACTCACCCTTAATCTGCTGGGCACCATTTAATTGGCTGCCAGTGAATATAATGCAGGCAGACAAACGTGAAAAGGTGTGAGACTGGCCTAGCCTCCCAGTCTACATCTCTGTCCTGTGCTGGATGCTTCCTGCCCTCGAATATCAGACTCCAAGTTCTTCAGCTCTGAGACTCAGACTGGCTCTCCTTGCTCATCAAGCTTGCAGACAACCTATTGTGGGACCTTGTGATCCTGTGAGTTAATACGTATATGTGTGTGTGTGTATATAAAATTATATATAATACATGCATATGTGTGTTTGTGTGTGTGTGTGTGTGTATAAAATTAGTTCTGTCCCTTTAGTGAAGCCTGACTAATACAGATTTTGGTACCGGGAGTGGTTCTAGTGGAACACAATATTAAGGATGGAGTTCTTTTGTTCATTTTAGAGTTTCTGGAGTTGGCTGCTTAATATGATTACACTCAAAAATGCTAAAAGCTCTACTTATAATAGCATGGAGAACACTGATAGTTCTTGGCATTAACTGTTTAGAGAGTTATTCAAAATAAATGCAATTGATGCTGCTGATCCACCAGTCATGAAAGGCAATGAGTTTAGTGACCCTATACATAATACCTTTGACCATATGTGGAGAACCAAGGAACATAATGAAGCTGATTGGTAGCTCCTAAATTCAGTGGACAAAGTGATGAAAGAAAATGAAGAACTCATGGATTCTGTCTTCTAGCTTCAGAAGCTGATACTGAGCCTCAAATCTGCTAAGATTGCCCTGAGTGATAGTCTTATCTCCTGTAGAGAAAGAGCTGAAATTGTGGAAAAAAAAGACCCAAGCTCTTATCATGCAAGTGGCTGACCTGCAACGAAACATGCATGCACAGCCTCACCAGGTGTCTGCTGTTAAAGGGAGGACATTGATTGGAAAAGAATGGGGCCATGCAATCTGGAATGCGGACGTGTGAGAAGACCCTGATGAAGCTGGGGAACTGAGCTTGTAAACTCTGATTCATCTTTTTTTTTTTTTTTTTTTTTTTTCTAGAAGGAACAGTTTACCCATCCCCAGTAGTGGCAATATCCCCTTCCCGACCCATGCTGCCGTCAGTCTTTCCACTTATATCTGGAAAGATATATCCTGTGCTGCCTGAGGCAACAGTGATGGCCTACCCAGAGGCAGTTGCCAGGCAAAATAATGTTGATTCTCCTCAGTAGACTCCTCCAACACCCCTGTCATCACCCAATGTGCCTATGAACAATGTGTCCATGGTTGCAGGGATGGAGCGTATTCATGGGTTCAGTAACATGGACTTCCACTCACCAAGACTGACCCGGCTGATGCCATTGCTGAGTGCCCAGTTTGCCAGCAGCAGACAATAACACTGAGCCCTTGATATGGCACCATTCCTCGGAGTGATCAGCTAGCTACCTGGTGGTAGGTTGATTATATTGGACCTCTTCCATCACGGAAAGAGCAGAGGTTTACCATCACTGGAATAGACACTCCAGATATGGGTTTGCCTATCCTGAGTGCAATGTTTCTGCCAAGACTATCACCCGTGGACTCACTAAATGCCTTCTCCACCATCATGTTATTCCCACACAGCATTGCCTCTGACCAAGGCACTCACTTTACAGTTAAGAAGTGTGGCAGTGGGCTCATACTCATGAAATTCACTGGTCCTACCATATTTGCCTTCATCCTGAAGCAGCTGGATTGATAGAATGGTGGAATGGCCTTTTGAAGTCACAATTACAACACCAACTGTGTGACAATACTTTGCGGAGCTGGGTCATAGTGCTCCAGAAGGTCATGTATGCTCTGAATCAGCGTCCAATATATGGTACTCTTTCTCTCATAGCCAGGATTCATGGGTCCAGGAGTCAAGGGGTGGAAGTGGAAGTGGCACCACTCACCATCACCCTTAGTGATCCACCAGCAAAATTTTTGCTTCCTGTTCCCATGTTCTGCTGGCCTAGAGGTCTTAATTCCAGTGGAAGAAACACTGCCACCAGGAGAAACAACAATTCTATTAAACTGGAAGTTAAGATTGCCCCCTGGACAATTTGAGCTCCTCCTAACTTTAAGTCAACAGGCTAAGAAGGGAGTTACAGTGTTGGCTGAGGTGACTGACTATCAAGGTGAAATCAGTCCACTACTCCATAATCAAGGTAAGGAAGAGTATGCATGGAATACAGGAGATCCATTGGGTGTCTCTTAGTATTATCATGCCCTGTGATTAAGTTCAATGGGAAACTACCACATCCCAAACAAGGCAGGACTACAAATGGTCCAGACCCTTCAGGAATGAAGGTTTGGATGACTCCACCAGGGAAAAAAAAAAAAAAAAAACATGACCTGCTGAGGTGCTTACTGACTGCAAAGGGAATACAGAATGGGTAGTAGAAGAATGTAGTCATCAATACCAGCTACGACCGAGTGACCAGTTGTAGAAACGAGTACTGTAATTGTCATGAGTATTTCCTCCTTCTTTTGTTAAAAGCATATTTGTGCATGCATACAGTTGTTCTAAGAAAATATTGTCATATTATTTCCTTTTCCTTTATCATGTGACATAAGATTTATTGACTTCATATCAACATTTAAGTATTGTTAACTTTATGTCATTGTATCTTGGTTGGGAATTGGTGCATTTCCAGTTGTACAAAGGATAGTTGTGCTGTTAGGCATAATTATGACCTTATTATTGTCTTTATTTGAAGATTATATATGATCTTAGGAGATGTGTATGGGTTCAAGTTGACAAGGGGTGGACTTGTGATGGTTAATACTGAGTGTCAACTTCATTGGATTGAAGGATGCAAAGTATTGACCCTGGGTGTATCTGGGAGGGTGTTGGCAAAAAAGATAAACATTTGAGTCACTGGGCTGAGAAAGGCAGACCCACCCTTAATCTGCTGGGCACCATTGAATCAGTTGCCAGTGAATATAAAGCAGGCAGAAAAATATGCAAAGGAGAGACAGGCCTAGCCTCCCAGCCTACATATTTCTCCCATACTGGATGCTTCCTGCCCTTGAACACTGGACTACAAGTTCTTCAGTTTCGTGACTTGGACTGGCTCTCCTTGCTCCTCAAGGTTGCAGATAGCTTATTGTGGCACCTTGTGCTCGTGTGAGTTAATACTTAATAAACTCCCACATATGTATATATCCAATTAGTTCTGTCCTTCTACAGAACCCTGATTAATACAAGTAGTATAATAACTTTACTAGCAACTTAAAGATAATTAATGGATCTAAAAATGAACCCCATTGAATGATCAAAATAATTAAACCCAGAACAAAGAGAAATGAGTCAAAGAAAATTGTACTAAAAATTCTCAGAGCAATTTTGAAAACAATTAATTCCTAAAAAAAGATAAAATGCTCTCTTGAAAAAGGAAGAAGTAATAAACAATATAGCATACTTAACATTTAAAAATACAAGTTATACACACTTATTAGTCTGGAATTGACTAAAACTAACATTTATTATCTAACAGAAAAATCAGAGAAATCTTCCAAAATCTAGAGGATTAATCTAAAAGAGATTTTTGGATATCTTAATAATGTGTTTTCCATAAGAAAAGAACAAAGAAAATTGAGGACAAAAACATATGTTGCTTTTATTTATTGTTCTTTAGTTTCATTTGCGTGTGTGTGTGTGTGTGTGTGTGTGTGTTAAGATTATAATTTCCCTGGAAATAGCCTTCAGATTGAAAAAGTCCATCAAATGCTGAGCAATTATTACTATATTCTCTCCTCTAACTCTTTAACTTCTAATAAACAGATAATATTATTATAGAGATGATGAGATAAAAAGCCCCAAGAGGGAAATAAAATAGTTATTTTAAATAAATAAGAATAAAGTTTACATTAAATTTCTGTATTGTAACACTGAATATTAGAAATAAAATAATATCTTTAAATTTCTGAATGATATATATGTCTAATTCAAAACTGTATTTCCACTAATACTTTAAATTTAGAAAATAAACATATTTTCAGTTAAAATGTAATAACAAGTGTTAACTGTTAGTTTGTTATTTTATGATTTGGAGACTTTTGAAAGAATTCCTTGAGATGCAAGAAAGATTTTTTTAATGATTTCAATAAACATAGCTATACCACACAAGAAGCAATAGCTACAAACTAAAGTGATATTTGGAATCTAAATTACTTTGTATGCATAGTGAAATATATTAAGTGATTAATCAAAGTCTGTATTTTAATATAGTTAATGATTACAGCATAAAATTTAGAACTGACTAAAGTAATAATATGACCATTCAGTCATAATATAGGAGTTATTTCTAGCCTATAAATATTTCAATAAGAAAAACGCACATGTGTACACATAAAAGCACACAAACATACAACTATTGAAAGGGAAGAATTGGCCGGGCGCAGGTGGCTCAAGCCTGTAATCCCAGCACTTTGGGAGGCCGAGACGGCCGGATCACAAGGTCAGGAGATCGAGACCATCCTGGCTAATACGGTGAAACCCCGTCTCTACTAAAGAATACAAAAAACTAGCTGGGCCACGAGGCGGGCGCCTGTAGTCCCAGCTCCTTGGGAGGCGGAGGCAGGAGAATGGCGTGAACCTGGGAGGCGGAGGCAGGAGAATGGCGTGAACCTGGGAGGTGGAGCTTGCAGTGAGCTGAGATCCGGCCACCGCACTCCAGCCTGGGCGACAGAGCCAGACTCCGTCTCAAAAAAAAAAAAAAAGGGAAGAATTGTACCTTTTGTTAAATGTACTGTAGATATTGATATATAAACTCCATAAAGGCAAGGAAATGTTTTATCTACCAATATACCCTTAGAGTTTAAAAACTGCATTATACTTACTCGGCACTAAATACATGTATGTTAAGATGACTAGACAAAATGTTGTATAAATTACAGCCCTCCTATAATGCGTGGAGTAAATTACATTTTAAAAATTAAAACAGCAATTAACTTATGAAAAAACTCTAGGAATGAAACTGCTCACTGTGTAGTGACTATATTTTAAAAATTCTAACACTTTAATTAATGTCCCAGAGGCAACGGACCTAAATTGATAATATTTAATATTCTGGAATAGAAACCTTTGTAATATAAAGAAGTCAAATTTTCTCAAATTAATTTGAAACCTGAAAAAAACAAAAAAACAAAAAGATAATCACAAACTATTAGAAAATACTTGAAATACATGAAGTACAGTAGTGGCAGAATGTATAAAGAGCTAAATAACTGTTTTAAATAGGTCAATGGACACAGAAAATTGCCAAAGAAATCACATATCTGTATGCTTATATTTCTATAAGTATACTGAAAAACTCTCAAATTGAAAGGTCATAAAAGAGGAAATGTAAATTGAAATGACAATGGGCATCACTTTTCATAACTGAGAGTGGAAAAAAAAATTGAAAGTTTGTTGATACTTTTTACATATGAAGCCATGAAAAGAAGAATTCCAGCATGAAACCTACAAGTATTTATGCCAGATGTCACACACTAAGGCTGTGATATAAATTAAGAAATAAGAAAGAAAGGCAGACATAGCATGTATGGATCAAAGGGACAATGGGGGCCCATATATACCTAGAACAATGAAAACAGACAAAATTCAAAAAATTTACATACCAGAAAGATACTAAAAAGTGAACAGAATTCATGTTTTTGGCATAGAAATGTTCTTGCATATTCCAAAGAAATATTTTGTGTAGATAATATAGTTTCAGTACAAAGTGGTAATGTGTCACTGGAACACAGAAGAAAATAATGTTTCTTGTCTAGATACTATCAATATGGCACCCATATAAATAACAGAAGTAAAAACAGACTTAAGACTAAAGGGGAGAATCTATGGCTAAACACAAAAAAGTATGTGGTCCAAAGAGAGAGAATATGTTAATGGAAATCTAGGGACTTGGAACTACTAAAATGAGACCAATCCTAGGATTGATCATGAAAGGTAAGTCACTAAAATGACATACTTAGGCTGAAAACGAAGAAATGTTTTGAAAATATATATAGATGTTAATGTTTTTTAAGTTACAAAAACAGAAACAAATATAAATAAGTTTCATGTCTGTAAACTCACTCTGTTAAAAACATAAAAATTTCCTTTCAAGGATCTGATTTAAAAAAGAAAAGAAGAGAGAAAGGAGAAATCAGGAGAGAAAGAGAGACTGATTTTCTGAGAGTAAATCTCCAATATAAATATTTGTATCACATGAACAACAACTTGGTGGGCCAAGGGCATCAACACTTAGTCTTCTCCACACCATCTGGTACTTAATACACACTGTTAACTACTGATACCACCATTTATAAACATGAGAACTTAATTAGACTCTTTCCAGCTATTGTCCGCACAGCTATAGTGACCAGTATTCTCTAGGGATTGTATTATCTCTATGTTTCGAGAGCAACTGTAAAGTAATTAAAGACACTTTTTATTTTGTACTTTTGCACATCATCAGCATAAACATTAATCTTGCTGCTGCTATTATTATATTTTAATATTTTTTAAATCAAAGATGTATCGAAACTATGGGAAATGTGGAGCTCTTTCACAGCAGTGTGTTGTTCTTCCCTTCTTTAAAAGAGAATGAAAAGGTGTAGTGGCCCAAGCCTACAATCACAGCTTTTGGGAGGCCAAGGTGGAAGAATTGCTTGAGCCCAGGAGTTCAAGACCAGCCAGGGCAATATAAGGAGACCTCATCATTACAAATATTTTAAAAATTTAGCAGGACATGGTCGCACACACCCGTAGTCTAAACTACTGGGGAGGCTAGGGCATGAGGGAATGCTTCAATGTGGGAAGTCAAAGCTACAGTGAGCCGTGATCGTATTACTACACTCCAGCAAGGATGACACAGAGTGAGACCTTGTCCAAAAAAAAAAAAAAAAAAAAAAAAAAAAAAGGAACTGTGGCAAATGCAAAAATTGACAAATGGAACCTAATTAAACTAAAGAGCTTCTGCACAGCAAAAGAAACTATTGATAGAGTAAACAGATGACCTACAGAATGGGAGAAAATTTTTGCAGACTATGCATCTGAAAATGGTCTGATATCCGGCATCTATAAGAAACTTAGACAAATTTACAAGAAAAAAACAACCCCATTAAAAAGTGAGGAAAGGACATGAACAGACACTTCTCAAAAGGAGACATGCATGTGGCGAACAATTATATATAAAAAACTCAAAATCACTGATCATTGGAGAATTGCAAATCAAAATCACAGTGAGATACCATCTCATAGCAATCAGAATGACTTACTGAAAAGTCAAAAAAATAAATAAAACAGATGCTGACGAGGTTGCAGAGAAAAAGAAATGCTTCTATGCTATTGGTTGGAGTGTAAATTAGTTCAATTACTGTGGAAGACAGTGTGGCAATTACTCAAAGACCTAAAGACAGAAATAACATTCAACCCAGCAATCCAATTACAGGGTATGTACTCAAAGGAAAACAAATTGTTCTATTATAAAGGCACATGCATGTATATACTCATTGCAACACTTTTTACAATAGCAAACACATGGAATCAACCTAAATGCCCATCACTGATAGCCTGGATAAAGAAAATGTGGTACATATACAACATGGAATACTATGCAGCCGTAAAAAAAAAAAAAAAGCTAGATTATGTCCTTTGCAGGAACATGGGTGGAGCTGGAGGCCATTATTCTTAGCAAACTAACACAGGAACAGAAAACTAAATACCACATTTTCTCACTTGTAAGTGATAGTTAAATGATGAGAACACATGGACACATAGAGGGGAACAACAGACACTGGGGCCTTTCGGAGGGTGGAGGTTGGGATGAGGGAGAGGATCAACACAAGTAACTAATGGTTCCTAGGCTTAATACCTGGGTCATGAAATAATCTGCACAACAAAACCCCATGACAAACATTTACCTATGTAAAAACCCAAATATGTACCCCTGAACGTAAAATAAAAGTTTAAATAAAAAATAAATAAAAGAGCAAAGATAGTGTTGTTATCAAGCACAGTGAACAAATACCGGCTGTTATATTAGTCTTTCTTTTTTTTTTTTTTTTTTTTCCAGACAGAGTCTTGTTCTGTCACCCAGGCTGGAGTGCAGTGATGCGATCTTAACTCACTGCAGCCTCCACCTCCTGGATTCAAGGGATTCTCCTACCTCAGCCTCCCGAGTAGCTGGGACTTCAAGTGTGCAAAACCACGCCTTGGTAATTTTTGTATTTTTAGTAGAGATGGGTTTTCACCATGTTGGCCAGGCTAGTCTGGAACTCCTGACCTCAGGTGATCCACCGGCCATGGCTTCCCAAAGTGCTGGGATTACAACTGTGAGCCACCATGCCTGGCCACATCAATCTTTTAGGAGAAAACTTGGTCCTTGACTGTAGAATTGATTAGAGGCATGGTATGAAGGAACATTTGTAGTTGAACATTGAGAGAAGGTAATCTAAGTTTAAGATTTTTGTGGATTGCATGGGAGTGGAGGAAAGGGGAAAAGAGGAGAGCTGCTCAGTACAGAACTCTAGCTAGGTTGCTTTGAGCCTTCTCCACTAGGAGTCAACCTTGGTCTATAAAAACTTGAACAAGCAGTAGCATAGTTCTAATAGCTGAAGACTACATCCAAAATAGGATGTTAGTCCATTCCCCCACCCCTTAAAGTGCCTTCTTAAGAAAAGTCAAGGCCGCCAAAATAATTTACTGTTGGATTCCGCCAACACCTAAGGATAGGGCCTCTGTTTCCAAGTCTCTGCTGGAGAATAGAATCCTAACTTCAATAATTGCCAGTTAGCAGACACAGTTGCATCAATTGCATTTTAATTAAACTTTTGTAATTTTTTACTTCTCTGAATTTGATCTCATGTTTTTCCCCTTCCCTACTCTGTCATTTTCTCTTTAAAATGACCAGTCACCTCTATGCAAATGTGATTTCAGTTCATGATGGATTATCTTCCCTATTGCAATAGTTATTACTGATAAAAATCTTTCCTTGCAACTTTAACTGGTGCCAAGCTTTGAGATAGACATTACAAAAATTAGGCTTCCAAATACAAAGAATACTGGTAGTCCAATCTAGAGACTTTAAAGTTGTGAAAGTTTCACGACTAAACTATCATGCATTTAAATTAAGTTTGTCCTCTCTGTGTACTGGACATCGGGGATTTGGGGCCCTTCGATAACCATCACTAAGATTCAACACGAATGAATACTATCTTTAGTTAATGCCAAGAGAAAGAATGATCATAGAATTGTGTTATAATCTCTTTCCCAAAACATTTTCTACTGTGGTGATTTAGTTCTAAACTTTTTTTTTTTAAACTAAGTTTTTTTTTTTTTTTTTTGTCATCTCTCAAATAGTCTCAAAACCAAGTCTAGCTTTCTGATATGAGACATTTTACAAATATTTACCTGAAATCACTATTTCTTAAAGGTGATCCAGAAAAAAAGAAAGTAGATATGTAATCACCTCTAGAATCAATCTTCTAATTTCTAGTATTTAATCAGTTGAATAGGTGGTATTTGTATAATGAAGTAATTTTCTTTCTTCTTTCTACTGATGTCTCAGGTCGTCAGAGATGTAGACAGACTGACTTTCTGCTCATAAAACATCTGGGACTTTATAATTATTGATAATTTCTTTTCCTTTTTCTGGCTTTGTTTAAGAGAGTGAGAAAGGCATTATTCTCCCTCAATGTGCAATTTTGACTCTCCACACACTGGCAAGGTTTGGCTTGAAATTGTATTTATTTTTGTGAATCTTATGAAATCTCTTTTTTTAATATTTATTTTTGAATCCAAGTTTATAACCACGTCTCTCATTTTTTTATTTACATGAGGGCTCCATCTGCTGTCTAACAAATATGATCTTTCACCACTTTATCTTTGTTGCTTGTACTCACAAAAGCAAACACTATTCTTTTTTGAAAAAAATCTCCTTTAAAAAGGCATTTTGATAGCATTTTTATTCTCCTCCATCTTGAAATATTATGATTACACTAAAATGGAAGTCACCTTCCTTGAGTGATGATTTATAAATGTCAGAAGGTGAAGGTTGAGCATTGGAAGGAAGAGAACAATTTTTTATTTAACTGCTATTTTTTTTTCCAAAAACATACCTTAAAAGCTACTCAAAGTTTTTGTATGTGAAAATATGAAATCTTTGTGTGCTTTTTAAACTCAGAACATTTTTATTCAATAATTTTTTAATCACACATCAGGATAATTCTCATATAAATCTCTACTAACATAACAATTTTCAACTTTTTTGAAACAAAAGGAGATATATCAATTACTAGAATCTAATTGATAATTACACATTAAGTGACAGATATTTTGGTGAGATACTCTCAATGTGTTTACAATTTAGTTACAGATATAACATGTGGGCATAATGCAAAAAAATCCATAATACTATTCAAGGAATAATAGATAACACATTAAGTTTATGGGATGAAAGACATTTAAATGTTTAGTGAGGAAGTCAATACCTTATAATGGTACTTAACCTGTATGCAGAAAAATAAACACTTTCTGAGATTCAGGTCAGCAACTGATGACTTTGATGAAACAGGGATATTAAGTTGGTAAGCATTTGGATACAGAGACACAGAAGAGATGTGAGGCTAGTCAAAGAGTGTTGACTCCTGCTATTGTTAGGTTTGTTTTGTGTGGTTTTGTTGTATTTGTACAGAGTAGAAACAGGAAGTTTACTTGACTCGATGCAGACTAGATAAGAGAAAAAGGAACATGCTGCAGGCAGCTAGTTAAACTACATCATGCTTATCTCTGTGTGAAATCCTAAAGGTCAAAATTAAGGTTCTGGCAGAAGGAAATGTGGCAGAAATATGTCGGAACTGGGCTGTTTCCTGGATATAAATGGCAACTTTCATCATGACAAAATTTATAATATGAAACTAGTTAAAACTAAATTAGATTTAGTTGCTTCTTTTGCCATTTATACATGTCAGAAACTATTTAGAAAGTTCAAACATGTGAAATTATTAACAAAACATATTTTATAAACCTGCAAAATAAGAATGTAATAGACAAGATGGGCATTTCTGGACGATTAATAACTGTATCTGCTTACAGTGCCTGGTACCTTCTAGGCACTCACTGAACAGTATATGTCTAAGCATGGAGGAAGGAGGAAGCATGGCATATATTATATATCAACTCTGACATACTAGTCATTGTATGGCACATACACATATATAATTTATTATTTACATTAACTTCTGAATGATCAGTACATATAAACCCATCCAGTGTGATTAATTTATTCTAGAGAAAGTAGATCACGGATAATTTAGTGTTTTATGCTTTGATTTGTCTTTAATTAAAAATCATACCCCTTTGAAAGCAAGGGCTGAATTTTTATTAGTTTAGTAATCTGGGATTCCAATTATTAAAATTTTCAATGGTTAATACTCATTTTAGTCAAGTTCTAAATTCTTGCTCAAAATTAGATAGCTAAGTATCTTACCAGTTAACATTAAAGAAAGAAGAAAATTGATATCTGTAGAGTGCTTGCCACGCTTCTTACTGAACTAGATGGTTAATATGTACAGTTGGGTTGTATTTTCTCAACAACCCTTAAGTCTAGATGTTAATTAACATTATCATAATTCACAAACATTAATTGCTTATTCCTTGACACTATAACACAATGCATCACATTTGCTTTGTCTTAAAGATCAAACTGCTAGCAATCATTTTAATGTATAACTTTCTTTATGGTTTTACATACCCATACATATAATTTATATATACAAACAACATTATTTCCAAGAAATAGTGTTAGATTATACTGTGGGAATTAGTAACACTAGAAGAATGGAACATCCAGAATGTTTTTCCCTTATGTTCCATGTACAATATAGGTTAGCAGAGACGCTCAGCTCATGGTAGTTACTCAAAGACCTGGGCTGAAGGAAATGCCATCTCAATATGTTCTCAAGGACATTGTAGCAGAGGGAATAAAATATTTTTAACCATGAACTGGATTGTAACATTTCCATCCAGAAAAAAACACACCTTCCATTAGCCAAAGCATGTCACACAGACATATAAAACTTGGAAGGATAATAAATGTATGTTAATAGCCTTAATGAACACCACAAATATATGTGAATAACTTTTCAACTGGAAAATATTTGTGGATGAGAATGGATAAATTAATTTGCCAAATATTTTTAAAAGATTTCAAAGCACTGTATTATATTAAAAACTTAAATTTCTATATATTCTGTCTGGCAGTATAACAATAAATACTTTATCATCAATCAGATCAGTAAATTTTACCTAATTAATTGCTTTCTCTTTTGAATAAAAATGTGTAATATTTTCACCATTGGAAAAACAAAGTGAATTGGATTTAATTTTTGAGAAAAAAAAAATGTGCTGTTTAAATTACCTTATGACCTTACATTCTTCTAAAAGGCTAAAATGTTAATCCATTCCAATAATTTTTTGCCCAGTATTTAGCAAAAAAGACCTAAAATATCTTCAAAGTGAGCACAAATCAGAGGGAAGGAGTTGAAATATTTATTAAGAATAAGTTCCAGAAGAACGATATATTGAGATATTTCAATATGCCTGACTAAATAATCCCAAAATAGGCAACACTGAGATGCCCACGTTTTACAAGAAAAGCTTCTATATTACTTGATAAATGTTTCCTGTTAGCGTATCTGAATTTTAAGTCATCATTTTTATGGATGCATTTAACCACAGTTTATGTATTGACCTCATTTGCTCAAAAACCTAAAGCCTCTGAGTACTCGTTCTTTTCTAGAAGTAATGTATTCAAAGTCTATGGGGAAAGGTTACCAAATCAAAATGAATATATTCCTTTAAATTTTATATTCCCTTAGGTCTCAGATTCATTGTGTATATCTTTTAAGCTCTTGGACTTCAGACGTCCCTAGATACAAATTCAAATAATGTGAAAAATATATTACATTGTAATTTGTGTGAAATATACAGAAATGCCAAGTGTTTGATAGGAATGGATAAAATCCCTGAATGAGTCTGGTGACTATAATCTTTCAAACACAACGTCTTTTTCTAAGTTGCTTGGAAAGAAACTAGCCAGATCAATTATCATAATTATCATTATGAGGGAGAGAGAGAGAAAAAAAGTGCTGTTTAAATTACCTTATGACTTTACATTATCATAAAAGGCTAAAATGTTGATCCATTCCTGGAAGATTTTATTTAATCTTCATGGTAAATATAGGACTGTTAATAAGAGAACGAGAGAAGGAAATTCACATGTATTTAACCCCTACTCTTTTAGACATGGTGGTAGACATGATGGAGAGGTAGATAAGAAGTAAGATGATATAGATGCATATGCACACGTATACATAAATACATATACACAACTTTGACGAGATATGTAGCTTTGCTTTAATAGTCTCATCTATTAAATCAAGATAATATCCACTTCACGGGCTTATTGTGAGGAATATATAACACAATTATTAGAAACAGGTAAGTACTCTCCTCCTTCCTTTTTATCAAATGTCTTATTTTGTGTTTGTTCTTCCATTTGTTCTATTAAACTATGTCCCAGCTAACAGACAGAATGCATTCCCCATGGCTGAGGTATTCAAATTTAAATCAGAACCAGGAAGCCATAGTAGGATGAGGGCATAATCATGTGCTCTATGTTCCCAGAAAGATGTCAAAGTGTCACAGAACCCCCCTTTCTTTGTTGTTAGTGCCAAGATAAACCGCAAACAGATCCTCCCTCCCTCCCCACCAACTGGCAGTTTGAAAGAAATATCTGGCAGACTTCCAGTTTGGGACTTGGAAACCAATTAGAAACCAATCAGAAATCACCTGTCCTATCCAACTTGGGCTTAACTATATGAACCAATCAGAGATGAGCTGTTGAGCGCAAATCCTTTATTTGCAATCAGACCCACTAGACGTGGTTGGGAACCTGAATAGGAAATTTTGCTATAAATTCTGGACTCCCTTTTTGTTCTCTGGAATATACCTTCATTTGACACAAAAGCTGTGTCTCCAGAGTTTGCAAACTCTTCAAGGAAATAATGTCTCTTTTCTCCAAATGCCTTTTCAGAGAACATTTATTCACATTCTAACCAACATTTTTTTTTTTTTTTTTTTTTTTTTTTTTTTTTTTTTAGCACATACCAGGTTGCAGGTACTGCATAGGCACTGGAAATTCGTTGTATAATAAAACATACACAAAGTACCTGCCCATGTAGAACTTATATTCCAGTGATTCAATAACATTTTTAAAAAGTACTTATGATTTTTTTTATTTCATTGTTTTTACACCAGTTTCGAGAGCTAATATTTTGAAAGCAATATTCAAATAAATGGCTCTTCCTCTGTTGTTTTGATGAAGTAAGTGCTCTGTTTACCTTCTGCCTTTCAAAATTTTATAGACACAATCTCACTTTAATATTGAATAATGCCAAGCATCCAAAGGCATTATTTTAAAATATATAAAAGGAATATTTCTGTATTTGTCCATATTTTTCCCTCTTATAGTTTAATATAACCAATTTTCTGTTGGTTATCAGTGGTATCATGTGGATACAGCCTCTGACTTACTGTGGTTTTGCTTATATAAAAAAGTCAACATCATGCCTAGGAGTCAAACAGCAAAAAAAGATTAATTGTTGTCTTTTCAAAAAGAAATTGTTTCCAAACACGACAGCTAAACCAACCAATATTTTCAATGCCAGGTTTTGAAGTTATGATGAACCAGAGACTTGTAATTGCAGAATAGTAATCTGTGACCTGAAGCTAAAATGGGGTCTAATATCCAGCCCTGTATTTATCATTTCTTTTCTCCACTTTAATTCAAGTGCCTCATTTTGCTGACATTGTGAAATAGCTGTATTTTTAATAAAATAATGTTGAGACTGGGTGTGGTGGCTCATACCTGTAATCCCATTGCTTTGGGAGGATGAGGCAGGCAGATCACCTGAAGTCTGGCCAACATGGTGAAATCTCAGCTCTACTAAAAATACGAAAATTAGCGGGTGTGGTGGTGGGCACCTGTAATCTCAGCTACTCGGGAGGCTGAGACAGGAGAACTGCAGGAATCCAGGAGGTGGAGATTGAAGTGAGTTGAGATCATGCCCACTCCACACCAGCCTGGGCAACAAACAGCAAAATTCCATCTCAAAATAATAATAATAATAATAATAATAATAATAATAATAATAATAATAAAGTTGAATCTATATAAAGATTGTAAAAGCAAGCAACATAGAGAATTTCATCAGAGATCCTTATCTGATTATGTTTTTCTTTTCCTTACTCATATTAAAGTAATATTAATATTAATGAAAGGCCTTAAAATGCAGGTAAAATAGTATTTTATGATTTACTTGGTATCAAATGGCAAAGAATGAAAGGATCTTAGGAGCCAAGATGAGGAAGAAGTAATAAATTCCATTTTGTGTATTTTAAGTTTCAGCTGCCTACAATTTGTTCTTAGGAAAATACTCCTACATAGTGTGTAGCAAGTGTGTAGCTTGAAAAGAGATGTATGATGGATTTGTAGATATGAGGCAATCAGCAAAGGGGCAGCAATTAAACAATGTAGAGGAGTAATAGCCAGGCAAAATATCTTGTCAAAAAGAAGGAAAGAGAAGAGGGAGAAGAATAAATTCATGAAAAAACATGTATTAGTTTGTTCTCAGGCTGTGAATATAGATATACCTGAGACTGGGTAATTTATAAAGGAAAGAGCTTTGATTGATTCACAGTTCCACATGGCTGGAGAGGCCTCACAATCATGGTGAAAGATGAAGGAAAAGCAAAGGGACTTCTTACATGGTGGCAAGCAAGAGAGAATGAGAGCCAAGCAAAAAGGGAGACCCCTTTTAAAACCATCAGATCCTGTGAGATTTATTCACTACCATGAGAACAGTATGAGGAAAAACCACCCTGATAATTCAATTATCTCCCATTAGGTCACTCCCACAACATGTGAGAATTATGGGAGCTACATTTCAAGATGGCAATTGGGGAGGACACAGCCAAACTATATCAAAACAAATAATGTAAAAGAAGACCAAAGGAAGGGGAAAGTAGTCTAATTTCTCTTATGTATCCTGAGGCAAAAATTCAATACAATATTGCTAGAATGCAGCAGCGTTTAAAAACTAATACACCATGAACATGATAATTTTATTAATATAAAATATTCAATATAATAGTATGATGGAGAAAAACATAGTTGACCTTCTAGAATTAAAAACAATAATTGATGAAGTACAATATCAAAACTTGCTTTAAGAAAGTTCTTATCAGAATGGATCAAATTATTATTTACTTGATGTCATAAGATATAAAATTCTATCTAATTACCAGAATAATGTTTTATGGTGACATATAATACCAATGGTAAAATAACTAGTCAAGAACACTTATACTCACTCTCCTGCTTAGCCATGGTAAGACATGCTTGCTTCCCCTTTGCCTTCCATCATGGTTGGAAGTTTCCTGAGGCCTCCCACCATGGTTTTGTACAGCCTGTGGAATTAGGCAAAATGTCTGATTAGAAGCAGTGTGGTCTGTGGCACTCACAAAGAAAAAGAAAAAGGGGCAAGTGAATTAAACACCTTCAACTGAAGTATCCAGGTTCTTGTACTGGGACTGAAAGGCAAGCATCTTGACCCAAAGAGAGCAAGAAGTAGTAGAGGTGGGGACAAATGCCCACCCAGAAGCAGCATGGAGCCAAAAAAACCCTCATTCCTAGCCAGGGGAGGTGGTGAGTGACTGTGCAACCCCACCCAGAAGCCACACTTGTCCCACAGATCTTTTCAACCTGTGGATCAGGAGATCCTTTCATGAGTCCATGCCACCAGGGTCTTGGGTCCAATAAACAGAGCTGTGCAATGTCTTGACAGAGTAGCTGCTCAGGCATGCAGAGACACAGGAGTTTTACATGCTTCAGTCCCCAGATCCCTAACAAGGTGGAAAATCTGTCTGTGCATATCCCTAGGAAGGGGGCTGAATCCACGGAGCCAAGCTGAAAACAACAACAACAAAAATACCCCACAATAACCTTATTCAAAGGTCAACAAACTCAAAGATCAAAGGTCAATAAGCCCACAAAGACGAGAAAGAATCAAAGCAAAATCACTGAAAACTAAAAAGCCAGAATGCCTCCTCTCTTCCAAATGACTGCAACACCTACACCTATCCAACAAGGGCACAGGACTGAGCTGAGGCTGAGATGGCTCAACTGACTGAAATAGGTTTCAGAAGGTGAGTAATAATAAAATGAGCTGAGATAAAGGAACATGTTATAACCCAATGCAAACAAACCAAGAATCATGATAAACAATACAGGAGCTGATAGCCAGAATTGCCGGTTTAGAGAGGAACATAACCAACCAGTGAAGCTGAAAAACAACATGAGATATCCATAATGCCATCACAAGTATCAATAGCAGAATAGACCAAGCAGAGAAAATAGTCTCAGAACTGGAAGACTAACTTTTTGAAAGAAGACAGGTAGACAATAATAGAGAAAAAAATAATAAAAAGAAATAAACAAAACCTCTGAGAATTATGGGATTATGTAAAGACTGAATTTATGACTGCTTAGAATACATGAAACAGACAGGGAGAATAGAATCAAGCTGGAAAATGCACTTCAGTATATCATCCAGGAGAACATCCCCAACCTAGCAAGACAAGTGAACATTCAAATTCAGGAAATGCAGAGAACTCCAGAAATGTAGTCCATGAGAAGATACTCCAAGACTCATAATCATCGATTCTCCAAGGTCAAAATGAAAGAAAAAATGTTAATGGCAGCCAGAGTGAAAGGCCAAGTCACCTACAAAGGAAAACCCATCAGACTAAGAGCAGGCCTCTCAGCAGAATCCCTATAAGCCAGAAAAGATTGGGGGCCAATATTCAACATACTTTAAAAAAAGAATTTTCAACCCAGATGTTTATATCCAGCCAAACTAAGCTTCCTAAATGAAAGATAAATAAGATCCTTTTGAGACAAGCAAAAGCTGAGGGAATTCATTACCCTCAGGCCTGCCTTGCAAGAGCTCCCAAAAGAAGTGCTAAATATGAAAAGGAAAATCTATTACCAGCCACTACAAAAACACACTGAAGTATACAGACCAGTGACACTATCATGCAACCACACAAACAAGTATACAAAATATAAAGTGAGGATGATGATGACAGGATCAAAGTTACACATAACAATACTAACCTTAAATGTAAATGAGCCAAAGACCCCAAGTAAAAGACCCAGAATGACAAACTGAATAAAGAGCCAAGACACACTGATATGCTGTATTCAAGAGACTTATCTCACATGTGAAGACACACATAAACTCAAATTATTGGGATAGAGGAAAATTTACCAAGTGAATGAAAAACAGAAAAATGCAGGGGTTGCAATTGTAGTTTCTGGCAAAACAGATTGTAACAAACAGAGATCAAAAAAGACAAAGAAAGGTATTACAAAAGAGTAAAAGGTTCATTTCAACAAGAAGAGCTAACAAACCTAAATATATATATCTCCAATACAGGGGCACTGATATGGTTTGCCTGTGTTCCCACCCAATATCATCTTAATTTGTAACTCACAAAATTCACATGTGTCATGTGAGGAATCTGGTGGGAGGTGATTGAATTATGAGAGTGTGTCTTTTCTGTACCATTCTCATAATACTGAATGAGTCTCATGAGATCTGACGGTTTTCAAAATGGGAGTTTCCCTGCACAAGTTTTTTTTTTTTTTTTTTTTTTTTTTTTTTTTTTTGCCTGTGGCCATCCATGTAAGACATAACTTGCTCCTCCTTGCCTTCCTCCAGGATTGTGAGGCTTCCCCAGCCATGTGGAAGTATGAGTTCCCATTAAATATCTTTCCTTTGTAAATTGCCCAGTCTCGGGTATGTCCTCATCTGCAGCATGAAACAGACTAATACAGTAAATTGTTAACAGTAGAATGGGGTGTTACTGAAAACATATCAAAAATATGGAAGCAGCATTGGGACTGGATAATAGACAGAGGCTGGTACAGTTTGAAGGGCTCAGAAAAACAGAGGAAAATGTGGGAAAGTTTAGAACTTCCTATAGACTTGTTGAATGGCTTTGACCAAAATGCTGATAGTGATATGAACAATAAAGTACAGGGTGAGGTGCTCTCAGATGGAGATGCAGAAATTTTTGGGAACTGGAGTAAAGGCGATTCTTTTTATGTTTTATCAAAAAGACTAGTAGTATTTTTCCCCTGCCATAGAGATTTGTGGAACTTTGAATTTGAGAGAGATGATTTATGGTATTTGGCAGAAGAAATTTCTCAGCAGCAAAGCCTTCAAAATGTGACTTGGAGGGGCTTCCAAGATGGCCGAATAGGAGCAGCTCCAGTCTACAGCTCCCAACGTGAGCGACACAGATGACAAACGATTTCTGCATTTCCAGCTGAGGTACCAGGTTCATCAAACTGTGGCATGTCAGACAGTGGTTGCAGGATGGTGGGTGCAGCCCAGCGAGTGGGAGCCAAAGCAGGACGAGGCATCGCCTTACCCGGGAAGGTCAAGGGGTAAGGGAATTCCCTTTCCTAGCCAAGGGAAACCATGAGAGGCAGCACCTGGAAAATTGGGTCACTCCCACCCTAATACAGAGCTTTTCCCTAGGGTCTTAGAAAATGGTACACCAGGAGATTATATCCTGTGCCTGGCTCAGAAGGTCCCATGCCCATGGAGCCTCACACATTGCTAGCACAGCAGTCTGAGATCTTACTCCAAGGTGGCAGTGAGTCTGGGAGAGGGGTGCACGTCCTTGATGAGGCTTGAGTAAGTAAACAAAATGGCCAGGAAGCTCCAACTGGGTGGAGCCCACCATAGCTCAAGGAAGCCTGCCTGCCTCTGTAGACTTCACCTCGTGGGGCAGGGCACAGGCGAACAAAAGGCAGCAGAAAACCTATGCAGATTTAACCGTCCCTGTCTGACAGCTTTGAAGAGAGTAGTGGTTCTCCCATCACAGATTTTGAGATCTGAGAATGGACAGACTACCTCCTCAAGTGGGTCCCTGAACTCCAAGTAGCCTATCTTGGAGGCATTGCCCAGTAGGGGCAGAATGACACCTCAAATGACCAGGTACCCCTCTGAGACGAAGCATCCAGATGAATGATCAGGAAGCAACATTTGCTCTTCAGCAATATTCACTCTTCTTCAGCCTCTGTTGCTGATACCCAGGCATACAGGGTCTGGAGTGGACCTCCAACAAACTCGAACAGACCTGCAGCTGAGGGTCCTGACTGCTTGAAGGAAAACTAACAAGCAGAAAGGACATCCATGCCAAAACTGCATCTGTACATCACCATCATCAAAGAGCAAAGGTAGATAAAATCACAAAGATGGGGAAAAAACAGAGCAGAAAAGCTGAAAATTATAAAAATCAGACCATCCCTCCCCCTCGAAAGGATTGCAGCTCCTCACAAGCAACAGAACAAAGCTGAGTGGAGAATGACTTTGATAAGTTGAGAGAAGAAGGCTTCAGATGATCAAACTTCTCAGAGCTAAAGAAGGAAGTTCAAACACATCACAAAGAAGCTACAAACCTGAAAAAAGATTAGATGAATGGCTAACTAGAATAACCAATGAAGAGAAGTCCTTAAATGACCTGATGGAACTGAAAACCATGGCATGAGAACTACATGATGAATGCATAA
This sequence comes from Rhinopithecus roxellana, assembly GCF_007565055.1. NCBI lineage: Eukaryota > Metazoa > Chordata > Mammalia > Primates > Cercopithecidae > Rhinopithecus > Rhinopithecus roxellana. Next base: position 121,975,184 of record NC_044550.1, on the reverse strand, counting down.
GTTTCCGTAACTGATTTGATCAACTGGAAGAAAGGTATCAGTGATTAAAGATCAAATGAATGAAATGAAGAAAGAAGAAAGTTTAGAGAAAAAAGAGTAAAAGGAAATGAACAAAGCCTCCAAGAAATATGGGACAATGTGAAAAGACCAAATCTATATCTGATTGGTACCTGAAAGTGACAGGGAGAATGGAACCAAGTTGGAAAACACTCTGCAGGATATTTTCCAGGAGAATTTCCCAAATGTAGCAAGGCAGGCCAACATTCAATTTCAGGAAATACAGAGAATGCCACAAAGATACCCCTTGAGAAGAGCAACTCCAAGACACATAATTGACAGATTCACCAAAGTTGAAATGAAGGAAAAAATGTTAAGGGCAGCCAGAGAGAAAGGTTGGCTCACCTACACAAGGAAGCCCATCAGAGTAACAGCAGATCTCTCAGCAGAAACTCTACAAGCCAGAAGAGAGAGGGGTCCAATATTCAACATTCCTAAAGAAAAGAATTTTCAACCCAGAATTTCATATCCAGACAAACTAAGTTTCGTAAGTGAAGGAGAAATAAAATCCTTTATGGACACACAAATGCTGAGAGATTTTGTCACCACTAGGCCTGCCCTACAAGAGTTCCTGAAGGAAGTACTAAACATGGAAGGGAACAACCGGTACCAGACACTGCAAAAACATGCCAAAATATAAAGACCATCGATGCTAGGAAGAAACTGCATCACCTAATGAGCAAAATAATCAGCTAAAATCATAATGACAGGATCAAGTTCACACATAACAATATAAACCTCAAATGTAAATGTCTAAATGCTCCAATTAAAAGACACAGACTGACAAATTGGATAAAGAGTCAAGACCCATCAGTGTGCTGTATTCAGGAGACACATCTCACGTACAGAGACACACATAAGCTCAAAATAAAGGGACGGAGGAAGATCTACCAAGCAAATGGAAAACAAAAAAAAAGGCAAGGGTTGCAATCCTAGTCTCTGGTGAAAAGAGACCTTAAATCAAAAAAGATCAAAAGAGACAAAGAAGGCCATTATATAATGGTAAAAGGATCAATTCAACAAGAAGAGCTAACTGTCCTAAATATATATGCACCCAATGCAGGAGCACCCAGATTCATAAAGCAAGTCCTTAGAGACTTACAAAGAGACTTAGACTCCCATACAATAGTAATGGGAGACTTTAACACCCCACTGTCAACATTAGACAGATCAAAGAGACAGAAAGTTAACAAGGATATCCAGGAATTGAACTCAACTTTGCACCAAGCAGACCTAATAGACATCTACAAAAGTCTCCACCCCAAGTCAACAGAATATAACTTCTTATCAGCACCACATCACACTTATTCCAAAATTGACTACGTAGTTGGAAGTAAAGCACTCCTCAGCAAATGTAAAAGAATATAAATTATAACAAACTGTCTCTCAGGCCACAGTACAATCAAACTAGAACTCAGGATTAAGAAACTCTCAAAACCGCTCAACTACATGGAAACTGAACAATTTGCTCCTGAATGACTACTGGGCACATAACAAAATGAAGGCAGATGTTCTTTGAATTCAATGAGAACGAAGAAACAACATACCAGAATCTCTGGTACACATTTAAAGCAGTGTGCAGAGGGAAACTTATAGCACTAAATGTCCACAAGAGAAAGCAGGAAAGATCTAAAATTAACAACCTAACATCACAATTAAAATGACTAGAGAAGTAAGAGCAAACACATTCAAAAGCTAGCAGAAGGCAAGAAAGAGTAACTAAGATCAGAGCAGAGGGAAGAATCAAATAGATGCAACAAAAAGTGGTAAACGGATATCACCACTGATGTCACAGAAATACAAACTACCATCAGAGAATACTATAAACACTTCTATGCAAATAGACCAGAAAACCTAGAAGAAATGGATAAATTCCTGGACACATACACTCTCCCAAGATGAAACTAGGGAGTTGAATACCTGAATAGGCCAACAACAGTCTCTGAAATTGAGGCAATAATTAATAGCCTACCAACCAAAAAAAGTCTAGCACCAGACAGATTCACAGTCGAATTCTAACAGACGTACAAGGAGGAGTTGGTACCATTCTTTTTGAAAGTATTCCAATCAATAGAAAAAGAGGGAATCCGAGCAAGATGGCCGAATAGGAAGAGCTCCAGTCTCCAACTCCCAGTGCGAGCAACACAGAAGACCGGTGATTTCTGCATTTTCAACTGAGGTACTGGGGTCATCTCACTAGGGAGTGCCGGACAATCGGTGCTGGTCAGCTACTGCAGCCTGACCAGTGAGAGCTGAAACAGGGCGAGGCATCACCTCACCTGGAAACGCAAGGGGGAAGGGAATCCGTTTACCTAGCCAGGGGAACTGAGACACACAATACCTGGAAAATCGGGTAACTCCCACCCCAATACTGCACTTTAAGCAAACAGGCACACCAGGAGAGTGTATCCAACACCTGGCCGGGAGGGTCCCACGCCCACGGAGCCTCCCTCACTGCTAACACAGCAGTCTGCAGCGATCTATCCACAGGGCAGCAGTGAGGCTGGGGGAGGGGCGCCAGCCATTGCTGAGGCTTAAGTAGGTAAACAAAGCTGCTGGGAAGCTCAACTGGGTGGAGCTCACAGTAGCTCAAGGAAGCCTGCCTGTCTCTGTAGTCTCCACCTCTGGGGACAGCGCACAGCTGAAGACCAATAGGGGAAGCAGCGGGGGCCGGTGCAGACGCCAAAGACTCTGTCTGACAGCTTTGGGGAGAGCCGTGGATCTCCCAACGCGGAGGTTGAGATCTGAGAACGGACAGACTGCCTGCTCAGGTGGGTCCCTGACCCCTGAGTAGCCTAGCTGGGAGACATCCCCCACTAGGGGCAGTCTGACACCCCACACCTCACAGGGTGGAGTACACCCCTGAGAGGAAACTTCCAAAGGAAGAATCAGACAGGTACACTCGCTGTTCAGCAATATTCTATCTTCGGCAAACTCTGCTGCTGATACCAAGGCAAACAGGGTCTGGAGTGGACCTCAAGCAGTCTCCAACAGACCAACAGACAGTCCTTCTGACTGTCAGAAGGAAAACTATCAAACAGGAAGGACACCTATACCAAAACCCCATTAGTACGTCACCATCATCAAAGACCAGAGACAGATAAAACCACAAAGATGGGGAAGAAGCAGGGCAGAAAAGCTGGAAATTCAAAAAATAAGAGCACATCTCCCCCTGCAAAGGAGTGCAGCCCATCGCCAGCAACGGATCAAAGCTGGTCAGAGAATGACTTTGACGAGATGAGAGAAGAAGGCTTCAGTCCATCAAACTTATCAGAGCTAAAGGAGGAATTACGTACCCAGCGCAAAGAAACTAAAAATCTTGAAAAAAGAGTGGAAGAACTGACAGTTAGACTAATTAATGCAGAGAAGATCATAAACGAAATGACAGAGATGAAAACCATGACACGAGAAATACGTGACAAATGCACAAGCTTCAGTAACCGACTCGATCAACTGGAAGAAAGAGTATCAGCGATTGAAGATCAAATGAATGAAATGAAGCGAGAAGAGAAACCAAAAGAAAAAAGAAGAAAAAGAAATGAGCAAAGCCTGCAAGAAGTATGGGATTATGTAAAAAGACCAAATCTACGTCTGATTGGGGTGCCGGAAAGTGAGGGGGAAAATGGAACCAAGTTGGAAAACACTCTTCAGGATATCATCCAGGAGAACTTCCCCAACCTAGTAGGGCAGGACAACATTCAAATTCAGGAAATACAGAGAACGCCACAAAGATACTCCTCCAGAAGAGCAACTCCAAGACACATAATTGCCAGATTCACCAAAGTTGAAATGAAGGAAAAAATCTTAAGGGCAGCCAGAGAGAAAGGTCGGGTTACCCACAAAGGGAAGCCCATCAGACTAACAGCAGATCTCTCGGCAGAAACTCTACAAGCCAGAAGAGAGTGGGGGCCAATATTCAACATTCTTAAAGAAAAGAATTTTAAACCCAGAATTTCATATCCAGCCAAACTAAGTTTCATAAGTGAAGGAGAAATAAAATCCTTTACAGGTAAGCAAATGCTTAGAGATTTTGTCACCACCAGGCCTGCCTTACAAGAGACCCTGAAGGAAGCCCTAAACATGGAAAGGAACAACCGGTACCAGCCATTGCAAAAACATGCCAAAATGTAAAGACCATCGAGGCTAGGAAGAAACTGCATCGACTAACGAGCAAAATAACCAGTTAATATCATAATGGCAGGATCAAGTTCACACATAACAATATTAACCTTAAATGTTAATGGACTAAATGCTCCAATTAAAAGACACAGACTGGCAAACTGGATAAAGAGTCAAGACCCATCAGTTTGCTGTATTCAGGAGACCCATCTCACATGCAGAGACATACATAGGCTCAAAATAAAGGGATGGAGGAAGATCTACCAAGCAAATGGAGAACAAATAAAGCAGGGGTTGCAATCCTTGTCTCTGATAAAACAGACTTTAAACCATCAAAGATCAAAAGAGACAAAGAAGGCCATTACATAATGATAAAGGGATCAATTCAACAGGAAGAGCTAACTCTCCTAAATATATATGCACCCAATACAGGAGCACCCAGATTCATAAAGCAAGTCCTTAGAGACTTACAAAGAGACTTCGACTCCCATACAATAGTAATGGGAGACTTCAACACTCCGCTGTCAACATTAGACAGATCAACGAGACAGAAAGTTAACAAGGATATCCAGGAATTGAACTCATCTCTGCACCAAGCGGACCTAATAGACATCTATAGAACTCTCCACCCCAAATCAACAGAATATACATTCTTCTCAGCACCACATCACACTTATTCCAAAATTGACCACATAATTGGAAGTAAAGCACTCCTCAGCAAATGTAAAAGAACAGAAATTATAACAAACTGTCTCTCAGACCACAGTGCAATCAAACTAGAACTCAGGACTAAGAAACTCAATCAAAACCGCTCAACTACATGGAAACTGAACAACCTGCTCCTGAATGACTACTGGGTACATAACGAAATGAAAGCGGAAATAAAGATGTTCTTTGAAACCAATGAGAACAAAGATACAACATACCAGAATCTCTGGGACACATTTAAAGCAGTGTGTAGAGGGAAATTTATAGCACTAAATGCCCACAAGAGAAAGCAGGAAAGATCTAAAATTGACACTCTAACATCACAATTAAAAGAACTAGAGAGGCAAGAGCAAACACATTCAAAAGCTAGCAGAAGGCAAGAAATAACTAAGATCAGAGCCGAACTGAAGGAGATAGAGACACAAAAAACCCTCCAAAAAATCAATGAATCCAGGAGTTGGTTTTTTGAAAAGATCAACAAAATTGACAGACCGCTAGCAAGGCTAATAAAGAAGAAAAGAGAGAGGAATGAAATAGATGCAATAAAAAATGATAAAGGGGATATCACCACTGACCCCACAGAAATATAAACTACCATCAGAGAATACTATAAACGCCTCTACGCAAATCAACTAGAAAATCTAGAAGAAATGGATAGTTTCCTGGACACTTACACTTTCCCAAGGCTAAACCAGGAAGAAGTTGAATCCCTGAATAGACCAATAGCAGGCTCTGAAATTGAGGCAACAATTAATAGCCTACCCACCAAAAAAAGTCCAGGACCAGATGGATTCAGGGCTGAATTCTACCAGAGGTACAAGGAGGAGCTGGTACCATTCCTTCTGAAACTATTCCAATCAATAGAAAAAGAGCGAATCCTCCCTAACTCATTTTATGAGGCCAACATCATCCTGATACCAAAGCCTGGCAGAGACACATCAAAAAAAGAGAATTTTAGACCAATATCCCTGATGAACATTGATGCAAAAATTCTCAATAAAATACTGGCAAACCGGATTCAGCAGCACATCAAAAAGCTTATCCACCATGATCAAGTGGGCTTCATCCCTGGGATGCAAGGCTGGTTCAACATTCGCAAATCAATAAATGTAATCCAGCATATAAACAGAACCAAAGACAAGAACCACATGATTGTCTCAATAGATGCAGAAAAGGCTATTGACAAAATTCAACAGCCCTTCATGCTAAAAACGCTCAATAAATTCGGTATTGATGGAACGTACCTCAAAATAATAAGAGCCATTTATGACAAACCCACAGCTAATATCATACTGAATGGGCAAAAACTGGAAAAATTCCCTTTGAAAACTGGCACAAGACAGGGATGCCCTGTCTCACCACTCCTATTCAACATAGTGTTGGAAGTTCTGGCTAGGGCAATCAGGCAAGAGAAAGAAATCAAGGGTATTCAGTTAGGAAAAGAAGAAGTCAAATTGTCCCTGTTTGCAGATGACATGATTGTATATTTAGAAAACCCCATCGTCTCAGCCCAAAATCTCCTTAAGCTGATAAGCAACTTCAGCAAAGTCTCAAGATACAAAATTAATGTGCAAAAATCACAAGCATTCTTATACACCAGTAACAGACAAGCAGAGAGCCAAATCAGGAATGAACTTCCATTCACAATTGCTTCAAAGAGAATAAAATACCTAGGAATCCAGCTTACAAGGGATGTAAAGGACCTCTTCAAGGAGAACTACAAACCACTGCTCAGTGAAATCAAAGAGGACACAAACAAATGGAAGAACATACCATGCTCATGGATAGGAAGAATCAATATCGTGAAAATGGCCATACTCCCCAAGGTTATTTATAGATTCAATGCCATCCCCATCAAGCTACCAATGAGTTTCTTCACAGAATTGAAAAAAACTGCTTTAAAGTTCATATGGAACCAAAAAAGGGTCCGCATTGCCAAGACAATCCTAAGTCAAAAGGAGAAAGCTGGAGGCGTCACGCTACCTGACTTCAAACTATACTACAAGGCTACAGTCACCAAAACAGCATGGTACTGGTACCAAAACAGAGATATAGATCAATGGAACAGAACAGAGTCCTCAGAAATAATACCACACATCTACAGCCATCTGATCTTTGACAAACCTGAGAGAAACAAGAAATGGGGAAAGGATTCCCTATTTAATCAATGGTGCTGGGAAAATTGGCTAGCCATAAGTAGAAAGCTGACACTGGATCCTTTCCTTACCCCTTATACGAAGATTAATTCAAGATGGATTAGAGACTTAAATGTTAGACCTAATACCATAAAAACCCTAGAAGAAAATCTAGGTAGTACCATTCAGGACATAGGCATGGGCAAGGACTTCATGTCTATAACACCAAAAGCAACGGCAGCAAAAGCAAAAATTGACAAATGGGATCTAATTAAACTAAAGAGCTTTTGCACAGCAAAAGAAACTACCATCAGAGTGAACAGGCAACCTACAGAGTGGGAGAAAATTTTTGCAACCTACTCATCTGACAAAGGGCTAATATCCAGAATCTACAAAGAACTCAAACATATATACGAGAAAAAAACAAACAACCCCATCAAAAAGTGGGGAAAGGATATGAACAGACATTTCTCAAAAGAAGATATTCATACAGCCAACAGACACATGAAAAAATGCTCATCGTCACTCGCCATCAGAGAAATGCAAATCAAAACCACAATGAGATACCATCTCACACCAGTTAGAATGGCAATCATTAAGAAGTCAGGAAACAACAGGTGTTGGAGAGGATGGGGAGAAATAGGAACACTTTTACACTGTTGGTGGGATTGTAAACTAGTTCAACCATTATGGAAAACAGTATGGCAATTCCTCAAGGTTCTAGAACTAGATGTACCATATGACCCAGCCATCCCACTACTGGGTATATACCCAAAGGATTATAAATTATTCTACTACAAAGACACATGTACACGTATGTTTATTGCGGCACTATTCACAATAGCAAAGACTTGGAACCAACCCAAATGTCCATCTGTGACAGACTGGATTAAGAAAATGTGGCACATATACACCATGGAATACTATGCAGCCATAAAAAAGGATGAGTTTGCATCCTTTGTAGGGACATGGATGCAGCTGGAAACCATCATTCTTAGCAAACTATCACAAGAAGAGAAAACCAAACACCGCATGTTCTCACTCATAGGTGGGAACTGAACAATGAGATCACTTGGACTCGGGAAGGGGAACATCACGCACTGGGGCCTATCATGGGGAGGGGGGAGGGGGGGGAGGAAGGAGGGCTTGCATTGGGGAGTTATACAAGATATAAATGATGAATTGATGGGTGCTGACGAGTTGATGGGTGCAGCACACCAACATGGCATAAGTATACAAATGTAACAAACCTGCACGTTATGCACATGTACCCTAGAACTTAAAGTATAAAAAAAATAAATAAATAAATAAATAAATAAATAAATAAAAAGTTTGAGGTTATAAATATGCTAATTACCCTGATTTTATCATTACACACTGTAAAAATGTATAAAATATCACTGTAATCATAAATATGTATAATTATGTCAATTAAGAATAATAAAAGCAAAAAAAAAAAAAAAGAAGAAGAAGAAAAAGAGGGAATCCTCCCTAACTCATTTTACGAGGCCAGCATCATCCTGATACCAAAACCTGGCTGAGACACAACAAAAAAAGGGAATTTTAGACCAGCATCCCTGATGAGCATTGATGCGAAAATCCTTAATAAAATACTGGCAAAACAAATCCAGCAATACATCAAAAAGTTTATCCACTGTGATCGAGTAGGCTTCAGTCCTAGGATACAAGGCTGGTTCAACATATGCAAATCAATGAACGTAATCCAACATATAAACAAACCAAAGATAAAAACCACATGATTACCTCAATAGGTGCAGAAAAGGTCTTTGACAAAATTCAACAGCCTTTCATGCTAGAAACTCTCAATAAATTTGGTATTGATGGTACATATCTCAAAATAATAAGAGCTATGTATGACAAACCCGCAGCCAATATCATACTGAATGGGCAAAAACTGGGAGCATTCCCTTTGAAAACTGGCAAAAGACAAGGATGCCCTCTCTCACCACTACTATTCAACATAGTGTTGGAAGTTCTAGCCAGGCCATCAGGCAGAAGAAAGAACTAAAGGGTATTCAATTAGGAAAAGAGGAAGTCAAATTGTCCCTGTTTGCAGATGACATGATTGTACATTTAGAAAATCCCATCATCTCAACCCAAAATCTCCGTAAGCTGACAAACAATTCAGCAAAGTCCCACGATACAAAATCAATGTGCAAAAATCACAATCATTCTTATACACCAATATCAGACAGAGAGCCAAATCATGAATGAACTCCCATTCTTAATTGCTTCAAAGAGAATAAAATACCTAGGAATCCAACTTACAAGCGATGTAAAGGACCTCTTCAAGGAGAACTACAAACCACTGCTCAATGAAATAAAATAGGACACAAACAAATGGAAGAACATTCCACGCTCATGGATAGAAAGAATCAATATTGTGAAACTGGTCATACTGCCCAAGGTAATTTATAGATTCAGTGCCATCCCCATCAGGCTACCAATGACTTTCTTTACAGAATTCAATAAAAACTACTTTAAAGTTCATATGGAACCAAAACAGAGCCTGCATTGCCAAGACAATCTTAAGTCAAAAGAACAAAGCTGGAGGCATCACACTACCTGACTTCAAACTATACTACAAGGCTACAGTAACCAAAACAGCATGGTACTGGTACCAAAACAGAGATATAGACCAATGGAACAGAACAGAGCCCTCAGAAATAATACCACACATCTACAAACATGTGATGTTTGACAAATCTGACAAAAACAAGAAATGGGGAAAGGATTTCCTATTTAATAAATGGTTTTGGGAAAACTGACTAGCCATATGTAGAAAGCTGAAACTGGATCTCTTCCTTACACTTTATACAAAAATTAATTGAAGATGGATTAAATACTTAAATGTTAGACCTGAAACCATGAAAACCCTAGAAGAAAACCTAGGCAATACGATTCAGGATATAGGCACAGGCAAGGACTTCACGTCTGAAACACCAAAAGCAATGGCAACAAAAGCCAAAATTGACAAATGGGATCTAAGTAAACTAAAGAGCTTCTGCATAGCAAAAGAAACTACCATCAGAGTGAACAGGCAACCTACAGCATGGGAGAAAATGTTTGCAATCTACACATGTGACAAAGGGCTAATATCCAGAACCTACAAAGAACTCAAACAAATTTATAAGAAAAAAACAAACAAACAACCCCATCAAAAAGTGGGCAAAGGATATGAACAAACACTTCTCAAAAGAAGACATTTACTCAGCCAATGGACACATGAAAAAATGCTCATCATCACTCGCCATCAGAGAAATGCAAATGAAATCCACAATGAGATACCATCTCACACTAGTTGGAATGGTGATCATTAAAGTCAGGAAACAACAGAGGCTGGAGAATATGTGGAGAAATAGGAACACTTTCACACTGTTGGTTTGACTATAAACTATTTCAACCATTGTGGAAGATAATGTGGTGATTCCTCAAGGATATAAAACTAGAAATACCATTTGACCCAGCCATCCCATTACTGGGTATATACCCAAAGGATTTTAAAACATGCTGCTATAAAGACACATACACATGTATGTTTATTGCGGCACTATTCACAATATCTAAGACTGGAAAGCAACCCAAATGTCCATCAATGATAGACTGGATTAAGAAAATGTGCCACATATACACCATGGAATACTATGCAGCCATACAAAAGGTTAAGTTCATGTACTTTGTAGGGACATGGATGAAGCTGGAAACCATCATTCTCAGCAAACTATCACAAGAACAGAAAACCAAACACTGCATGTTCTCGCTCATAGGTGGAAATTGAACAATGAGAACAATTGGACACAGGAAGGGGAATATCACACACCAGGGCCTGTCGTGAGATGGGGGTAGGGGGAAGGGATAGCATTAGGAGATGTACCCAATGTAAATAACGAGTTACGAGTTAATTGGTGCAGCACACCAACATGGCATATGTATACATATGTAACAAACCTGCACTTTGTGCACTTGTACCCTAGAACTTAAAGTATAATCATCATCATCATCATCATCATCATCATCATCATCATCATCAGTAAAGGTGACATGCCACATTAACAGAATGAAGGATAAAAAATACATCATCATCTCAATACATGCAGAAAAGCATTCAATAAGATTCAACAATCATTCATTACACAAATCTCAAGGAATTAGAAATAGAAAGAAATTTGTTGTGTGTGTGTATTCCAATAAAACTTTATTTATGGACACAAAATAAAACAAAACAAAAAAAGTGACTTGGGTGCCTTTAAATGCATTCAGTTTTATAAGGGAAGCATAACTTAAAAGTTCAGAGAACTTGCCACCTGACAATGTGATAGACAAGAACATCCCACTTTCTGAGGAGAAATTCAAGCCAGTTGCAGAAATTTATAGAAGTAACGAGGAGCCAAATGTTAATCCATAAGACAATGGGAAAAATGTCTCCAGAGCATGTCATAGATATTCACTGCAGCCCTTCCTATCACAGGCCTAGGAGGAAAAAATGGTTACTTGTGCTGGGCCCAGTGTCCCCTTGCTGTGTGCAGCCTTGGGACTTGATGTTTTGTTTCCCAGCCACTCCATCCATGGCTGTAAGGGGCCAAAGTAGATCTTAAGATGTGGCTACAGAAGGTCCAAGCCCCAAGTCTTGGCAGTTTCCATGTGATGTTGATCATTTATGTGCACTGAAGTCAAGAATTGTGGCTTGGGAACCTCCACCTAGATTTCAGAGGATATATAGAAATACCTGGATGCCCAGGCAGAAGTTTGTTGTAGGGGCGGGACCTTCACATAGAACCCCTGCTAGGACAGTGCAAAAGGGATATGTGGGGTGGGAGCTCTCCCATAGAGTCCCTACACCACCTAGTGGAGCTGTGAGAAGAGGGCTACTGTCCTCCAGACCTCAGAATGGTAGATCCACTGAAAGCTTGCACCATGTTCCTGGAAAACCTGAAGACACTCAATGTCAGCCCATGAAAGCAGCCAGGAGGGAGGCTGTACCCTGCAAAGTCACAGGAGAGAAGCTGTCAAACACTATGGCATCCCATCTTTTGCATCGGCATGACCTGGGTGTAAGACATGGAGTCAAAGGACCTTATTTAAAATTTGACTGCCTGCTAGATTTTGGACTTGCGTGAGGTCTATAGCCCCTTTGTTTTGGCCAATTTCTCCCATTTGGAATGACTGTATTTACCCAATGCCTATACCCCATTATACCTAAGAAGTAACTAACTTGCTTTTTATTTTACAGGATCATATGTGAAAGGAAATTGCCTTGTCTCAGATAAGACTTTGGACTGCAGACTTTTGAGGTAATGCTGAAATGAGTTAAGACTCTGAGGGACTGTTGAGAAGGCATTATTGGTTTTGAAATGTGAGGACATGGGCACTGGGAGGGGTCAGGGGTGGAATGGTATGGTTTGGCTGTATCCCCACCCAAATTCCATGTTGAATTGTAATTCCCATAATTCCCACGTGTAATGGAAGACTTTAACACCCCATTGACAATATTAGATAGATCTTCATGAGAGAAAATTAACAAAGATACTCAGGACCTGAACTCCCCTCTTGATCTAGTGGATCTTATTCATATCTAAAGAACTCTACATACAAAAACAACAGAGTATACATTCTTCTCATTGCCACATGGTACTTACTCTAAAATTGATCACATAATCTGAAGTAATACACTCCTCAGCCAAGGCAAACAAAATGAAATCATGACGAACAGTTTCTCGGTCAACAGCCCAATTAAATTAGAACTCAAGTCTAAGAAATTCACTCAACTACATAAAAATTGAACAATCTACTCTTAAATGACTCATGGGTAAATAATGAAATTAAGATGGAAATCAAATAAGTCATTTCAAACTAATCAGATCAAAGAGATAACATAACAGAATTTCTGGGACACAGCTATAGCAGTGTTAAGAGGGAAATTTACAGCACTAAATGCCCACATCAAAAACCTAGAAAGATCTTAAATAAATAATCTAACATCTCCACTAAAAGAACTAGAGATCCAAGAGCAAACAAACCTCAAAACTTGTAGAAGACAAAAAATAACCAAGATCAGAGGTGAACTGAAGGAGACAGAGACATAAAAATCCTTCAAAAATTAAATGCAAAAGCTCGTTTTTTTGTGAAAAAATTAATAAAATATACCACTAGCTATGCAACTAAAGAAGACAAAAGAGAAGAATCTAATAAACACAATCAGAAATGATAAGGGGATATTACTACTGACCGCACAGAAACACAAACAACCATTAGAGAATACTGTAAAGAGCTCTATGTACAGAAACTAGAAAATCAAGAAGAAATCAATAAATTCTCAGACATATACATTTTCCCAAGACTGAAGCAGGAAGACATGGAATCTACAAATACACCAAAAACGTATTCAGAAATTGAGGCAGTACTAAATAGCCTAGCAACCAAAAAAAAAAAAAAAAAAAAAAAACAGGACCAGATGGATTCAATGTGGAATTCTAGCAGAGGTACAAATAAGAGCTGATACCCTCTCTACTGAAACTATTCCAAAAGATTGAAGAAGAGGAACATCACCCTAACTCAGTATGAGCCCAGCATCATCCTGATACCAAAACCTGACAGAGATATAACAAAAAAAAAGAAAACTTCAAGCCAATATTTTTGATGACATCAATGCGAAAATTCTCAATAAAATACTGGTAAACTAAATCTACCAGGACATCAAAGCTTACCAGCCATGATCAAGTTGGCTTCATCCCTGGGATGCAAGGTTGATTCAACTATGCAAATCAATAAATGTGATTCATTACATAAACAGAACTAAAGTCAAAATCCACATGGTTATTTCAATAGATGCAGAAAATTTCTTGATAAAATTCAACATCCCTTTATGTTTAAAACTCTCAATAAGCTAGGTATTGAAGGAATATCTCAAAATAATAAGAACCATATATGACACACCAACAGCCAATATCATACTGAATGGGCAAAAGCTGGAAGCATTCCCCTTGAAAACTGGCACACGACAAGGATACCCTGTCTCTCCACTCCTATTCAATGTAGTATTGGAAATTCTGGCCATTACAATCATGCAAGACAAAGAGAAAAAGTATAAAAGGTATTCGAATAGGAAGTGAGGAGGTCAAATCATCTTTGTTTACAGATTAACTTATTCTATATCTAGAAAATCCCATCATTTCAACTCAAGAGCTTCTTAAGCAGATAAGCAACTTCACCAAAGTCTCAGGATATAAAATCAACGTGCAAAAATCTCTAGCATTCCTATACACAAACAAATGCCAAATCCTGAATGAACTCCAATTCACAATTGCTAATAAAAGAATAGAATACACAGGAATAGAGCTAACAATGGAAGTGAAGGACCTCTTCAAAGGGGACTACAAACCAATCCTCAAATCAGAGAGGATACAAACAAATGGGGAAACATTTCTATGTTCATGGATAGGGAGAATCAATATCGTGATAATGGTCATGCTGCCCAAAGTAATTTATGCATTCAGTGTTATTCCTGTTAAACTACCATTGACGTTCTTCATTGAATTAGAAAAGAAACTATTTTAAAGGTCATATGGAGCCAAAAAAAGAGCCCAAATGGCCAAGTCCATTCTAAACAAAAAGAACAAAGTTAGAGGCATCATGACTTCAAACTATACAACAAGCCTGCAGTAAACAAAATAGCACAGTACTGGTAGAAGAACAAACACATAGATCAATGAAATAGAATAGAGAACTCAGGAATGGGCCCAAACACCTAAAACCATGTGATCTTCAACAAACCTGATAAAAACAAGCAAAACAGAAATAATTCTCTATTTAATAACTGGTGTTGGGAGAATTGGCTAGTCATATGCAGAAAATTGACCCCCTCTTACACCATATCTAAAAATTAAATCAAGATGGATTAAAAGCTAAAACCCAAACTATAAAACTATAAACAATATAAAAACCCTAGAAGAAAATCTAGGCAATACCATTCAAGTCATAGGCAAGGGCAAAGATTTTATGACAAAAACTCCAAAAGCCATTGCAACAAAAACAAAAATTGGCAGACGGAATGTAATTAAACTAAAGAGCTCCTGCACAGCAAAAGAAACTATCATCAGAGTAAACAGACTACCCACAGCATGGGAGAAAATTGTTACAATCTATCCATCTGACAAAGGTCTAATATCCAGAATCTACAAGGAACTTAAATTTACAAGAGAAAAAAAAAAAAATCTCGTTAAAAAGTGGGAAAAGGACATGAACAGACCCTTCTCAAAAGAAGGCATGCATGTGGCCAAGAAACATATGGAAAAAACTCAACATCAGTGGTCATTAGAAAAATGGAAATCAAAACCACAATGAGAACCATCTCATGCTAGTCAGAATGGCTATTATTATCAAGTCAAAAAACAACAGATACTTGTGAGGTTACAAATAAAAAAATAAATGCATTTACATTGTTGGTAGGAGTGTAAATTAGTTCAACCATTGTAGAAGATATTGTGGTCCTTCCTTAAAGACCTAGAGGCATAAATACCATTTGACCCAGCAATCCTATTACTGGATATATACCCAAAATGAGTATAAATTATTCTGTGATAAAGATACATGCATGTGTATGTTCATTGCAGCACTCTTCACAATAGCCGGCACAAGACCCAGAATCAATTCAAATGCCAACCAATTATAGACTGGATAAAGAAAACGTGGCTCATATACATATGGATTACTCTGCAGCCATGAAAAAGAACAAGATCATGTTCTTTGCAGGGACATGGATAGAGCTGGAAGTAATTAACCTCAGCAAACCAACACAAGAACAGAAAACCAAATACTGCATTTTCTCACTTATAAGTGGGAGCTGAATGATGAGAACATATGGGCACATGGCAGGGAACAACACACACCAGGAACCCATGGGGTTGGGGGAGAACATCAGGAAAAATAGCTAACGGATGCTGGGCTTCATACCCAGGTGATGGGATAATCAGTACAGTAAGCCACCATGGCACACGTTCACCTACATACCAAACTTGCATATTGAGCACATGATCCCTTGAATGTAAAATAAAAGTTAAAGAAAAAAATAAAAATAGAACACTCACTATCATTGTCATTACTTAATATTTTACTGGTTATACTTTTCAGTATTTATTGTCATTTGTAAAATAAAATTGAAAAAGAGGCAAAAATATCATTATTTTCAGTTTATTTAATTATATATTTAGAAACTTTAAAATAAATAATGAATAACTATTAAAATCAGTAAGATATTTAAATAATGGTTTTTGTCACAAAGTTATTTTACAAAAATCAATAGAAATAACAAACGACTAGAGAGTATAAGAGGATATTCCATCTGGAAAAATCAAACAAGAAAGTAAAGTTTAAGACATCTACTTAATCAAATACAGAAACATCTCTAAAAGCAAATCTACTAAGAGAAGTAAAAGTTAACTAAGGTAAATCTTTTATTCATTGATGAAATAAACAATATTATTATTTTAGTATGTTATTCCTAAATTAATATATAATATTATGATTCTATTAAAATTATCAATAGCATTTTTAGTTAGGAAAATAATATTTTAGTTAATTTAACTTCTAAATAAATATAGAAAATAAATATTTAATTTGTGTTTATCCAAGAAAATTCTGAATATTATAATTGAAACCAGTAGTTACTATTCCAAGAGAGTAGATGGATGTAAAAGGCCACAGAATTAAAAAATGATTTTTTTCTGATACAGAAAAGAGTAGACAGAGGCATGAAATAGGATCAAGATTTAGCAAGAGAATGAACTACTCACAGCATTTATTATATACTAAAGGCAGCATTTTAAATTAGAGTAAAAATAGATTATTCCATAAATAGCACTGGGACAAGTAGCAACATCATTTAACAACAATGACAACAACAAAATTCCAGATGTCACAGAGAATTAATGCAAAAAATTATGCAAACATGACTGACAAAAAGAAAACAAAGCTTTAAAAGCATGAAAAAATACTAAACATATATGTTGCTCTCATATTAGAATGTAGAAAGCTTTACTGAAGAAAACAGAAACCCAAAAAGTAGAAATGAAACAATTGCTAAAATTATTTACCTAAAGATTTAGAATATCTATAGAAAAAAATCATAAGCAGATTTAAATGGAAGCATCACACTGAGGAATCTGTGGCAGACAGAATTCTAAAAGATCCCCCAAATTTTACCCCTGATGACCACAGGTTTATATTAATACAATGCCCTCCTCTTTAGCGTGCACAGAGTTTATAATTTGCTTCTAACCAGTAGAATATGGCAAAGATTAGTGGATTTTGCCAATGTAATTAAGGTCTCTATTCAGTTGATTTTGAGTTAATCAAAAGAGAAAAGCCTGTCCCAACCTATTAAAGTGAGCCTTTTCAAAGAGGCCCAGATCTTTCCTGAAAGAAGAGACACAAAGCAGCAGGGATTTTTCTGCTGGCCTTGAGGAAGTAAGCTCTCATATTGTGCAAGAACCTATGAAGGGCCAAATGGCAGGGGACCAGTTTTAACCTTCTGGACCTGAGACCAACCTTGACAATTTTACTTTGGAACATGAGATTGATACTCTGGGCTATAATTATAAATTATTTTAACCTGTTTGAATCCTTTATCATTGCATGCATTACTTTCTTCATCTATTTTTTTTTTTACATCATAATCTAATTTATCCTTAAACATCCCTGAAGCAGGTAAGCAAGGGCTTATTAATCTTATATTTTAAAGGAGTACCTGAGGTGCCAAAAGCTTAAGTGACCTGGCTATGTGGTGGTTTCTATGCATATTTTGATGATTTCTCCTTATAACACCACATGAAAACTAAGGGGCTTCAGTGGTTTTTCTGATGACCAAAACTCCTTTTGATTGGTTTGGACAGTCTTTAAATTTTCATCTCTCTTACCATTCAGTGCAGTTTTGTTTCCTAATCCAAAGATTGATTGATAATAGATTAGAGGAGGGATTATACGTGACTTTTACTTTCTTCTTTTTCTTTTTTTTAGAAAAATCTTTTTACAATAATCATGAATTAGATTTATAATCCCCAATCTGTCATTTTTATATGTTTTCAAAATTTGCTTGAATGAACTTTAAAAGACTTCTTGATTAGATAATCATGTTTAACTCAGTCTTAAAAGTATGTATGCAAAAAGATTAACTGTACTAAGATCAATATATTTCTAGTGAGAATGAGAGTAGACACTTAAAGTCAGATACAAAATATCTTTGGATTTTAGTTAAAAGCATGGGCTCTGAAACTAGACTTTTGGGTTCATATTTCAGCTCTGTGTGACATAATAAGACTGGATAAACATTTGATGTTGGTACTTTTAATGACAATCAAACAATGTGATTAAGACACAAAAACCTTAACACCAGTAAATCTTGTGGTGACAAACTGGCCTTACCATTATCAGTTGTACAGTCTTCTACAGAGTTCTTAACCTCATTAAATCTCAAAGTTCTCATGTGTAAATAAGGACTATAACACTTTGTTTACAAAGTATACTGAATCAATAATGATTATTGTTCATTATTAATTCAATTTTAGACATATATAAATTATTATTGCTATCATTGATAATTACAAACTTCATTATTCCATGTGACATAATGACATTCATGAAGAATTAATTAACTTATGCATTATTCTGATTAGCCAATGCTGTGAACTAGTATCCACAAGATAATTCAGAGATGTCTGAGATATAAAGATAATTCTACCAGGGTCAGAAAAGTAAGAATATTAAAGAAAAGACAGTTTCCTTGGTAAGCCACCATACAAAGATATTAGGTTGGTGCCTCACATATTCATTTAGCTTTGATGAGAGTCTCACAGTCTTTTAACCGGTTTATTTCAGAGAAAATATGCAATTTATTAATCAATCTCCAAATCACCCTCATACTTAGAAGAGCTAACATCAGCTTCTCTAACTCACTTATCATCACCTACTGTCTTCTTCATTTAACAAATATTGACTGTGTACTTATCATATGTCAAGCATTGGTCTTGGGTCTAGAACAAGGAACAAGATAAACAAGTTCACATTCCTTGTCAAGTATAGAATACAAAGACAAGAATAAGATACAAATGGCCGGATGTGGTGGCTCAGGCCTGTAATCCCAGAACTTTGGGTGGCCAAGGCAGGTAGATCACGAGGTCAAGAGATCAAGATCATCCTGGCCAACATGGTGAAACCCCATCTCTACTAAAAATACAAAAATTCTTGTCTTTGGTTCTGTTTATATGCTGGATTACGTTTATTGATTTGCGAATGTTGAACCAGCCTTGCATCCCAGGGATGAAGCCCACTTGATCATGGTGGATAAGCTTTTTGATGTGCTGCTGAATCCGGTTTGCCAGTATTTTATTGAGGATTTTTGCATCAATGTTCATCAGGGATATTGGTCTAAAATTCTCTTTTTTTGTTGTGTCTCTGCCAGGCTTTGGTATCAGGATGATGTTGGCCTCATAAAATGAGTTAGGGAGGATTCCCTCTTTTTCTATTGATTGGAATAGTTTCAGAAGGAATGGTACCAGCTCCTCCTTGTACCTCTGGTAGAATTCAGCTGTGAATCCATCTGGTCCTGGACTTTTTTTGGTGGGTAGGCTATTAATTGTTGCCTCAATTTCAGAGCCTGCTATTGGTCTATTCAGGGATTCAACTTCTTCCTGGTTTAGCCTTGGGAGAGTGTAAGTGTCCAGGAAATTATCCATTTCTTCTAGATTTTCTAGTTGATTTGCGTAGAGGCGTTTATAGTATTCTCTGATGGTAGTTTGTATTTCTGTGGGGTCAGTGGTGATATCCCCTTTATCATTTTTTATTGCATCTATTTGATTCCTCTCTCTTTTTTTCTTTATTAGCCTTGCTAGCGGTCTGTCAATTTTGTTGATCTTTTCAAAAAACCAACTCCTGGATTCACTGATTTTTTGGAGGGTTTTTTGTGTCTCTATCTCCTTCAGTTCTGCTCTGATCTTAGTTATTTCTTGCCTTCTGCTAGCTTTTGAATGTGATTGCTCTTGCCTCTCTAGTTCTTTTAATTGTGATGTTAGAGTGTCAATTTTAGATCTTTCCTGCTTTCTCTTGTGGGCATTTAGTGCTATAAATTTCCCTCTACACACTGTAGATGCAGAAAAGGCTTTTGACAAAATTCAACAGCCCTTCATGCTAAAAACGCTCAATAAATTCGGTATTGATGGAACATACCTCAAAATAATAAGAGCTATTTATGACAAACCCACAGCTAATATCATACTGAATGGGCAAAAACTGGAAAAATTCCCTTTGAAAACTGGCACAAGACAGGGATGCCCTCTCTCACCACTCCTATTCAACATAGTGTTGGAAGTTCTGGCTAGGGCAATCAGGCAAGAGAAAGAAATCAAGGGTATCCAGTTAGGAAAAGAAGAAGCCAAATTGTCCCTGTTTGCAGATGACATGATTGTATATTTAGAAAACCCCATCGTCTCAGCCCAAAATCTCCTTAAGCTGATAAGCAACTTCAGCAAAGTCTCAGGATACAAAATTAATGTGCAAAAATCACAAGCATTCTTATACACCAGTAACAGACAAGCAGAGAGCCAAATCAGGAATGAACTTCCATTCACAATTGCTTCAAAGAGAATAAAATACCTAGGAATCCAGCTTACAAGGGATGTAAAGGACCTCTTCAAGGAGAACTACAAACCACTGCTCAGTGAAATCAAAGAGGACACAAACAAATGGAAGAACATACCATGCTCATGGATAGGAAGAATCAATATCGTGAAAATGGCCATACTCCCTAAGGTTATTTATAGATTCAATGCCATCCCCATCAAGCTACCAATGACTTTCTTCACAGAATTGGAAAAAACTGCTTTAAAGTTCATATGGAACCAAAAAAGAGCCCGCATTGCCAAGACAATCCTAAGTCAAAAGGACAAAGCTGGAGGCGTCACGCTACCTGACTTCAAACTATACTACAAGGCTACAGTAACCAAAACAGCATGGTACTGGTACCAAGACAGAGATATAGACCAATGGAACAGAACAGAGTCCTCAGAAATAATACCGCACATCTACAGCCATCTGATCTTTGACAAACCTGAGAGAAACAAGAAATGGGGAAATGATTCCCTATTTAATAAATGGTGCTGGGAAAATTGGCTAGCCATAAGTAGAAAGCTGAAACTGGATCCTTTCCTTACCCCTTATACGAAGATTAATTCAAGATGGATTAGAGACTTAGATGTTAGACCTAATACCATAAAAACCCTAGAAGAAAATCTAGGTAGTACCATTCAGGACATAGGCATGGGCAAGGACTTCATGTCTAAAACACCAAAAGCAACGGCAGCAAAAGCCAAAATTGACAAATGGGATCTAATTAAACTAAAGAGCTTTTGCACAGCAAAAGAAACTACCATCAGAGTGAACAGGCAACCTACAGAATGGGAGAAAATTTTTGCAACCTACTCATCTGACAAAGGGCTAATATCCAGAATCTACAAAGAACTCAAACAAATATACGAGAAAAAAACAAACCACCCCATCAAAAAGTGGGGAAAGGATATGAACAGACATTTCTCAAAAGAAGATATTCATACAGCCAACAGACACATGAAAAAATGCTCATCATCACTGGCCATCAGAGAAATGCAAATCAAAACCACAATGAGATACCATCTCACACCAGTTAGAATGGCAATCATTAAGAAGTCAGGAAACAACAGGTGTTGGAGAGGATGTGGAGAAATAGGAACACTTTTACACTGTTGGTGGGATTGTAAACTAGTTCAACCATTATGGAAAACAGTATGGCAATTCCTCAAGGATCTAGAACTAGATGTACCATATGACCCAGCCATCCCACTACTGGGTATATACCCAAAGGATTATAAATTAGTCTACTACAAAGACACATGTACACGTATGTTTATTGCGGCACTATTCACAATAGCAAAGACTTGGAATCAACCCAAATGTCCATCTGTGACAGACTGGATTAAGAAAATGTGGCACATATACACCATGGAATACTATGCAGCCATAAAAAAGGATGAGTTTGCGTCCTTTGTAGGGACATGGATGCAGCTGGAAACCATCATTCTTAGCAAACTATCACAAGAACAGAAAACCAAACACCGCATGTTCTCACTCATAGGTGGGAACTGAACAATGAGATCACTTGGACTCGGGAAGGGGAACATCACACACTGGGGTCTATCATGGGGAGGGGGGAGGGGAGAGGAGGGAGGGATTGCATTGGGGAGTTATACATGATATAAATGATGAATTGATGGGTGCTGACGAGTTGATGGGTGCAGCACACCAACATGGCATAAGTATACATATGTAACAAACCTGCACGTTATGCACATGTACCCTAGAACTTAAAGTATAATAAAAAAAAAATAAAAAAAAATAAAATATTAAAAAAAAAAAAAAAAATAAAAATAAAAATAAAAATACAAAAATTAACTGGGCGTGGTAGCATGCTTCTGTAGTCCCAGCTACTTGGGAAACTGAGGCAGGAGAATTGCTTGAAATTGAGAGGTGGAGGTTGCAGTGAGCCAAGATCGTGCCACTGAACTCTACCCTGGCAATGGAGCAAGACTCCATCTCAAAAAAAAAAAAAAAAAAAAGAAAAAGAAAAAGAAAAAGAAAAAAAATAATGGGAATAAGACAACTTCAGGCAGTTTAAGCACCATGAAGAAAACAAAACAGAATGATTTCATAGAGAGCAATTAAAGGAGGGTAGGGATGAAAGGCAAAATATTACAGATAGTGTTCAGGAAAGACCTTTCCAATACAATTATGCAGGAGATGAGATCTGAATGGCCAAAAGAAATTACACATGAAAAGACTGAAAGGAAAAGAATATTTCAAGGAGAAAAAAAATATCATTAGAAAAAATACATTGAATAAGATTCATGGTATAAATGTGAGGTTTGATATTATAAAGTGAGATTGCAGGGGTAAACAATTACCAGATCCTCTGCAGTTGTGTAAAATAGCCCAAGCCTGAAAGTTAACTGTCCTTTGTGTCTGAAGAGCTGTGGGATCAGTTTGCTTATAACTGCTGCTACCTAGCAACTGTGGAACACCATGTTGGCTGTGATTCTGCAATGTTGTAGGGATGGAATTTCCTGGAATCGACTGCAATCAGATGCATTTGCTTGAATAACAGACTCTAGGTTTTTATTGCCTCTATAAGTGGTTTAAAGATTCCAGATGGTTTGCTTTGCTTACACTTTTTTAAGAAAAGTGCATTATTTATAAAACTCAATAACTAAATAAGTAGATAATGATCTTCCTTAAGCAAACTTTGTGTGTGGGAATGCATGTATATGGGTATCTGTGGGTGAATGATTTAAGAGGCTACAAGGAAGAAGCCTTATTATATACATTTTTTTTAATATTTTTCCCTCTAAAGACTCCATAATTGGTGATACATATGGTGTTAAAAAATAATGCCTTATACTGTCCCCTCTCATGTTAGGTCTTAAAAATGTTTTCTTTAGCAAGTTCTAAATCTTAAATTGACTGTTAAAGGAAAACAGATGTATATGGAATACTTCAGGAGTAACTACAGGGTGTAGCATACAATTCTCTTCAGCTTTTCTGATCCATTCACATGTGTCATTCAAAATAAGCACTCAGTATCTCAACTTTAAAGCAAAAAGACTGCTTTTGAAATGTGGGGGAAAAAAAGAAGGTAATAGCTGACTGATTTTTCCTTCATCACAATTTCTTTTATCTCTCAGGTCAAGAGCCTCTCAAGAAAAAAAAAAAAAAAAAAGAAAGAAAGAAAGAAAACAAAACTATTCTCCCTTACAATGGTTTTTGCTAGCAGTAGATGTGGATGTGACTCACTTGGAATGTTTTGATTGCTGCAAATTTCCCATTTCATTGGCTTGTTATGTATGGATAAGGATTCTTTCTCTAGGTATAGTAGTAAAGATAATCCTCATCAAATCCTTTGCTGTTTACCATTTGCACTATAGTTAGAGTTCAAGAGTGTGAGAGTGGGCTGGGCAAAGTTTCTCACACCTGTAATCCCAGCACTTGGAGAGGCCGAGGCTGGTGGATCACCTGAGGTCGAGAGTTCGAGACCAGCCTGACCAAAGTGGAGAAACACCATCTCTACTAAAAATACAAAATTAGCTGGGCATGGTGGTGCATGCCTGTAATCCTAGCTACTCAGGAGGCCGAGGCAGGAGAATTACTTGAACCCAGGAGGCGGAAGTTACAGTGAGCTGAGATTGCGCCGTTGCACTCCAGCCTGGGCAACAGGAGTGAAACTCCATCTCAAAAAAAAAAAAAAAAAAAAGAATGTGAGAGTGATTGGCAAAGCTAGTCACCACACTTTTTAAATTGCTTTTCATGCACACTGTTAGACTACATTTTCCAGCTTACTTGCACACAGATTTGACAATTTTGACATATTGCTAGCCAATGGAACTTAAGCAAAACAGGTTATCTATCACTTTCTGAACTGACCCATAAATATCTTATACGTGCAACTTGCAACAGTGTTGTGTCAGCTATCAAACTGATGAAGGTTAATACTGCAAACCCAAAAGCCATACATTGGAGATGGTGGAGCCACAGATGAAAGGGCCTAGACCCTAAATCATCTTGTGTAGAGCCACTTATTGATCAGAAACACTCATTTGTAAACTTTTTATGTGAGCAAGAAATAAATTTCTCTTGTGTTTCAGTCATTTTTGATGTATTCATCTTAACAGTTGTTATACAAAGAAAAGAATAAGTATTTTTAACTAAGAAAAAAAGATATGAAGAAGTTATCTATTTTCTGCAACATCTAAAAAAGTGATGTAAACAAAAATCAGGAAGTAGTCTAATAAGTTCTAAAACATCTAATTCTTCAGAGACACGCTCTTACAATGAAAATCTTCCTCTAGGAAAAACAAATCTTCCAACACTTGCTGGAAAGCCATTTTATAATTACAAGGTCATTTATTGCCAAAGAGACATAATAACAGATAAAATTGGATTACCAGAAAAGAAAAAGTAGGAAAAAAAGTAATTAATAATATTTGTGGCTAAGATAAATATGTCTACGTAATAGTAAAATTATTTTTTGCCTTTAAACTACCTCTAAACTCCTGGGATCACAGTCTTACATATTGGCATAATAAATGGAGACTTAAAGATTAAAGCTCATATCTGATTATGTTAAATGAAAATATTGCATAAAAGACTCCAGTTAAACTTTACAAGGGATGTTTGTGATATTCAGCGTGAGATCTTTTTACACTTCTCTAATTTGGACTATGAAATGAAGTTCAGTCAATATTTACAGCTTGTACACATCCCTATCTAAAAGCTGGTATCTTATACAAAGGCAATGTGATGATATAAGAAGTTAATAAAAAGAATGAGGGTTATAGGGGATTCAAACCATAGGCTATAAGTTAGGATTTCTGGCGAAGAGAAGTGAGACAGTTCCTCTTTTCTAACTTGAATATCACAATTTAAAAGAACAGCAAACCAAATTTGACTACACCAACACTGTTAACAACACACAGAGCATAATCAGTTGATACAGATTGTATTATTTGGCGGTAGAGAGGGACTGATGAGGGATCCAACAGGTAATATATGTAGTAATTAACAAAATGTCTTTTGAAGGTTTAATGACTTAGATTTATTCTGTCCTTTCCCAACCTCAGGTCTTTGGTTAATGTATTTCACATTATTGAACCTCATAAGCCTTATATGTAGTGTGTGACTTGAAATAATACACATCTTATAATACACCTGAAGCCTAAAGGAGATAAGATAATGCATGTATGATACTTGACATGGTGTTTGACACATTGTAAGTTCTCAATAAATGTTGGAGATTTTCTAATACTCTTTCTTCTTCTTTTTTATATAATTTTGGCAATAACTATTATTTTTACAAAAGTGTTATACAATTTTTCATAAAAGATGAGGAATAAAGAAAAACACAATGAAATGAGTAATGAATCCTTGTCAAGCATTTTCAAATTGTCAGGCCCCTTTTAAAGGATTTCTCACATTTAACTCATTTAATCTTTAGAAGCTATGCAGTACAAATATTTAGATTCCTTTTTATTATGAGAAAAATAAGACTCTAAAGGGTAATATAAATTGATGAAGCTCAAAGTATCAATATCAGAATAAATTAAAAATGATTCTCAAGTGTGAGTTTTTAATGACCACAAAAGTGTCCTCCGTAATGCCACTAACCAGAACTCCCACTGCTAGCCTACAAACTTGGCCATGTTGTATTTGGCATATGTCTCAAGAGTGTTTTCTTCAGATCATTGATGATGGTTTTTAACATGTTGTTTGCAAGAGTTTCTTAGGACTGACATAACAGAGTATCATACACTGAATGGCTTATTCTCTTACAATTCTGAATGCTAGTTAACCTGAAATCCAAGATATTGGTGGGGCCACACTCCCTCCAAACCTTCTAGGAGAGAATCTTTCTGTGCCTCTTCCAGCTTCAAGTAAGTCTTAGGCACTGAGCTGTGGTAGCATAAGAGCAAGCTCTGCCTCTCTCTTCCTATCACTGCCTTACCTCTGCACCTGCTTCTTCCCATGGTGTTCTCTATATTTCTCTCTCTCCTCTTCTTACAAGGTACTTGTCTATTGGATTAAGGTCACAGTCTACTCCAGTATGACCTCATCTTAACTTATTACATATGCAACCATCACTTTTTCCAAATAAGGTCACTTTATAAGGACTTTCTTTGGTGGCCTTTGGGGGTAGAGAGTTGGACTATAGCATATCTTTTTTAAGGGAGACAGTTCAACACAGACAAACCTTATAATAATATCTAAAAGCAGATTAATTTTTAAATTTATATACTTTTAAAGTGCTTGATACTTATTAGGATAGTGAGGAGACTGTTACATTTAGGTGATTATTTTTTCATGCCAGAAATATATTTTTATCCTAAAATATACTGAAAAATTGTAAACTATGTGTAAGTGTATGGTTCTTTTATTTTTTATTTCCCTGGATTATCTGGACATATAGGTTAAGTTTATTCTTGGTTTCTCCAATCTACATATTTTTGCTAATGGACAGAATGAACTAGAAACAAAACCCAAACTAGGCTCATTTTTATCATTGATGGTATGAAATGAAGTAGTAATGAGATTCGAAAATAAGGTGTAAAGATATTTCTTCAGCCAAACCTGAGAAAGTTGCCAAAATGAAAATGATCTGAAAGTAAAAATAAAGTAAATCCAGAGTGAAAACCATTTATTCAGCACTAAATGGGGTGTCAGCATCTTTAGATTGGGTATTCTTTCTGTTCTGTATTTCCTTTGTAACTTCATTCAGTCCTTCCTATCCAATCGCCATAGAACATGAATAATACAAGCGTGGATCATTTAATTCTATCAGGATAAACACCTACAAACAAAATGGAAGGTCCAACAGCATTCATCCACTCACCGTCAATTATTTATTGCAATCTTTCAAAAACAGAGTATTATTTTAGGTATGGGAGGTGATTACAACGTGATGAAGAAACTTTCCTAGACATTAAAGATCTCAGAAACAAATTGAGGAAAATTCTCACTTGTAACCATGTCATTGCAGAACTCTATAGATTTGTTTATTTTTAATTCATTTTATACTAAAAAGGATTTATGGAGCTTTAAAAATACATAGTATGTAATGACATATTTTTTTTTCAAAAAGGCTTTAGAAATATAGTCTAAAATAATGAAATTAGCCTACATCTTAGTAAATTATTGATAGTCATGAGTAACTAATTTGGAGATATCTTTTGTTACCAACTCAAGGCATATATTATCAATGTCTCTTCAACTAAAAGTATATCTGTACATATTGTTTTCATTTCTAGAATAGCAAATAGAGCTGGAAGTAATCAGTTAAAAAATTAACAATTATTCTGAAGCACTTTGGAGAAAAAATATTACTTAGGTATAGAATATTTACAAAAATAAAAGAGTTCATCAGTAATTATACCTTTGGTGAGCATTTAGTACTTACTTACTGGCAAGCATATTTCTTAAAACTCATCAGTTATCATTTGTAAACTTTTAAAAGCAATATACAGATATTCAAGGTGTTGTTTTTAATACATGTGTATACATATATACTTGTGTTTATATTAACATATATTTTCTAAAGTATATATAAACTGTTTTTTGAAGAATTCACACACAGAAAAGCATAAATCACAAGTGTACAACTAAATGAACTTTTGCAAATTGAACACAATTGTGTAACCATCAGCCAAAGAGAACATTATTAGCATCCAAGAAAACTCCCTCGTAACTCCCTCTAATTTATAACCCCATGTGTTAATTAATTTAAACATACAGATTAGTTTTATGAATTTTTAACTAACGAAATTGTACATATTTATCTATAGTGTTACATGTGATTTTGTTTATTCTCAATCTGTACACAGCTGTATGATGTTCCATTATATGACTCTGCCACAATTATTTCATCCATTATACTCTTGGTACGTATTTGGGTATGGAGTGTAATAGACCACTAGCTAATTAATCATTATTTCTCTGATATTGAATTTTTTTAAATTTGAAAACATATACTTTATAAATATTCTTGAAAACTATTAACAACTTCATGCATTATTTAAAACATATGCAGTACAAGCAAATCGATTGCAAATAGCAGAATGAATCTTGAAAAACCAATATTTTTACATGTGAAAATCAAAATTTTGTTGTACAGTGCTCTATTTCAACTTTCAACAATTAATCATAAAACTTCTCCAAGGTATTCAACTTCAAAACTGCTTAACTGTTAAAGGGCTTGTTCTAACATCTTATTCAGAAATGCCGTATTATACATGACATGTGTAGAATGAATTTTCTCTAGCCTGATGGGGATTGTAAAGAATCCAAGATCATGCATCATGGTTAAAGAGAAACTTAACAGTTAAATCCTTAAATACATGTGACAAGGAATAAAAATACACATTTACATTATTCAAACTACTTCCTGGCTTGCTATCACTAATGTTCAATCAGATGAAGACTTCTGACAAGATGTGTTGCCTCTGAATTAGAAAGTCCATCCATATTACGGCTTCCAATGAAAACATAGATGTCAGTTGAGATGGTCTAAGTCTTCCAGCCTGCTGAGAATATTTCTCCTTTATAATTCAGATAAACTAATGTCTCTTCATCCACTCAGTTGGACACCCAAAACCCTTCTTTTATCTTCAGATGATTGTCTTCTTGATTCAGGCAGAGAAGAGGAACTCGTTTTCTCTTAATCTCCTCTGACCCACATTTTTAAAGCCAAATTAGGGCTATCACAGAAATTTTGCTTCAACAAAAATACAGTTAACTTAAAAGGAAAAAATTCTCTCCATTACTGCTGCAAGCCTGTAGTTTTAAATTGACATTTCTTTGCTTCCTTTCTCTATTGCATTTATTTATTATTATTTATAATAAATGTTATAATACACTGTATATCCTGCACTGGATGTATTTATAGCTTTTTAAAATTTAGTTTAAGGCTTATCTTCCAACCTCAGGATTGATGGACTCCTGTAAGGATACAGTTCTTGGTCAACTTCAGTAATTCAGAAATTCATGGAATTGTTTTCAAAATATTGTGTCCAGATTTATTCTTAAAGGGGGTCATGCTCCTAAAATAATTCAATGAGATTGAATCTCAGTTCTGAAATTTTTAGCTAGATGGCTTTTGGCAAATTACTTAAACTCTCTTCCTTAACTATAAAAGGAAATAGTAATGGGATCTACTCCATAGGGTTTCTGTGAGTTAATTTATGTAAAGTACTTAATTCGTGCTTGCCACATAATAAGCATCATGTATGTACTGATTATTATTATTATTATTAAATGTTTCTGAAATACTATGCACAAACATTACCCATAAAATTTCAAACTAAAAGAAAATTGGAGTAATGTGGTCTTAGAACCAGAGAGATTTTGACTTCTACCTCTACCCTTTAACAACTATGATATTTTTAGCTATTATATAAACCACCTGGGCCTTACTTTCCTGATCTGTGAAATGGCACATTTTTTCCTACCTAGAAAAGTTGTTCCAATGATTCAATGATGTAATTAGTGGCATGCTGCAGCATATATACACTAGATCTCCAGTAACACGACTTTTCTTTAACACCTGAGTAGGATGTTTTCTATAGCGTACAGTTACTTGAAAAGGGCAAAATAACCAGTGTTCAAGGTGTTAGTAGATTAGAGATAGAGAGCAAAATGAATGATCACACCTAAACATTTCACATTTTATTCTGTACTCCTGCTCAACAAACCAACAGAATGTGGGACCTTTGAAAAAATGAAAATCTAGTGCACAAATACAACATGACACTTTTTGCTCCTAACGGTTTTCCATCACTGCAAGATTTGTGTTTATATTCAGCCATAAAGATGGATCTGTACCTCAGGCTGGCAAGATTTATAAAAATGAGGCCGGCTCAAAATAAAATTCTAGCAATGACTTGTAATTACAGACTAAAATTTCCGTCATTTCAGAAAAATACAGGTGAAAATGTCATGCAGTTCTCCAATTATTTTCTTTACTTATATTTTCAATTGTTGTAAAATAGATGACTTGCAGAGAGCCAAAGAATTCAGACCGCCAGGTGGGAGGGGTTTCCTGGAGAAACTCCAACCAGCCTGCCCAAAGAGGTGGAGCCTCGGGAACTTCAGGACATTTGCAGCAGGGAGGAGACTAGCCTCTTCTCTTCCTGTGTGGGAACTTGGATTTCAAGCTGTAGGTGGGAAGCACTCTAACAGGGACTCTGACCTAAAAAAGTCGCTGTTTCAGAGCAAGACTCCGTCTCAAAAAAAAAAAAAAAAAAAAAAAAGACCGTGTTTCTCACCTTTTTCCTTTTCACCCAATAAAACCCTGCTTTACTCACCCTTTAAACCTTCTTTGAGCTTAAATTTTTGTGGCCGTGGGATGGACAAGGACCCCGTCTAGGTGAACTAAGGAAACATCCTACAACAGAATGATCAGAATTCTCAGAAGCATGGTATTTATTTGTTCTACTATAAGGTTATTGACTTAAAACATACAGTGCTAGAAATTCCATATGTATAATCGTTTGTTGATTACTTGTACTAATGGAAGAGAGGAAGAATTACTGGTGCTATTAAATAGTATCTAAAAAACATCATGCAATTATTCATTGCTTTTCAAGAGAATTAAAATAAATAAATATCCATAAATATACATTGTTTATGTATATCAAATACAACTGAAAATCATGCACTGTTCCTTTTTTTAAAAAAGTGGGTAAATGAATTAATAAATATAAAGTGAGAACCAGAACACTATTTTTTCTTTTAATTTCTAAAACCATAATAATATCATTTCTGAAGAGATAAAATATTTTTTGTGCTCTCAAGTTTTCAAAGTTTTTAAATAATGAGGAATCATACATTTCCACAACACCTGTACAGTACAACATTTTTCTTTGAATTATTTCCTACTAAATAGACTTGCTCTTTAGGTATCTAGAGCCTGCAATTCAACTGAAGTCAAAATACAAGAACTTGATTTTCTTGACTGTAATGGAACAGGGATTCAAACCAATTTTTAATTTCGGACGAATTGGACACTTGTCCTAAGATTGCTTTACATCTAAATTCTTTGAGGTTGAACTCAGCATTCACATTCCCCATTTTCCGCATGTCTTCCTGAGACTAATAAGATGAGCATATTGGAATAGCATAACTCAAGGACCAGTCGATTAACCTAGCAACAAAGGTCAACTCAGGAATGTTTGGGAAGTGAAATAATGTTAATATTTTAAAGGTTTCTTATTAATAGTAAATTTTTAACAAAAATAATGACCCTGATCTTCTTTTTCATATTATTTGGAGACATCAATAATTATGATCTTTTTATAAATGCCAATATTCCTACATGTTAGCACCTAAGAATTCCCTTGTCTCAGAAACATCCACCCCAATGCTTCGTGAATCACTGATTTTCTGATTATTCTCAAGTCTTTAGGACTACCTCGGATCACTGTAAGGATCTTCAGATCTAAGAGAGCTATCTCAAATTCAGGAAAGACAAACTTGTCATCTTCCTTTCCCCACTCCAGCAAAACATGTGTCTGCCTATGCTCTCTTATTTAGTTACTGGTGTCCTATGTTACTCATCCTGTTTCTGAAACCAGAAGCATAGACATAATCTTAAAATCTTGTTTCTTCCTTTATGGTTTACATCTAATTGATCACTGGGTTTTATTTATTCAATCCTCCTAAAAGGCTTTCAAATCTGTGTATGCCCACATTTCCTGCACCTAGTTGAGATTACATCGTTTGTTGCTAGGATCACTGCAACAATATCCCTAGTTGTCCTTTTATTTCCCTATTTTCCATTACCCCCACTGTAGTCAGGGTGATTCTAAAATGAAACTCTGAAAATATTATTACCATAAGTAAGTCTTTACTGTTTCTCCAAAGCAGTTAAAGTCCACACTTCTTATGTTAGCTTCCATGATTCTCTGACTTGACCCTGCCTTATCTCTTCAACATAAAATCCCCATCACATCAACAATTCATACTTCAGCTCCATGGTACTCCTGTGACTCCTTTCCACTCACATGCTTGACATACCGTGTTTCTGAAGAATCTTTTTGTTTCCTTCCCAACACATTCTCATCATTCAGTTCTTAGTCTAGATGTTCTTTGCCTTGAGGAGTCTTTTTCTGAACACTGTTCCTCACCTTCTACCCCAAGGGCAGAGTGATGAGGACAGAGTAAAAATGCCTAATATATAATCTTCCTTAAAAGGCTCTTACAGTAACAACACGATTAAAATCACTGTTTACATTTACTGTTAACTTAATATAAATGGACAACATTAAAAAAACTTTCTGCAACTTAATGTTTTGTCATAAAGATTTTAGACAGATAATAGTGATCCTACATGATTATTTAAAATGAAATCAAAGATCACTAAAACAGGAGGAAGAAAAATTAAAAGTTGTATATAAATGGATTCTAGTAGAAAGATTAAGCTGTAGCTATTATTATCAAATTGGTTTTAAATCCCAACTTTAATGTTTACTAGCTTTAAAAATGTCGGAAAGTAACTTAATTCATGTGAATTTTGGTGTTCTTTCTTGAAAAAGAACAGTGATGACATACCTCTCATAGGATTACTATGATAAATAAAGGAGTTAATACTGAAAAAGTTCTTATAGGCACTGTCCAGCACATAGTATTCATCCAATAAATGCTGTTAGTAGTAGTAACTTTAGGATGAGTAAAATCCTATAAATAAAAGTAGTTCATAACATTCAATATCTTTCATGAATTCTGAAAAGTCA
The DNA here is from genome assembly GCF_007565055.1 of Rhinopithecus roxellana. Taxonomy (NCBI): domain Eukaryota; kingdom Metazoa; phylum Chordata; class Mammalia; order Primates; family Cercopithecidae; genus Rhinopithecus; species Rhinopithecus roxellana. The sequence goes on along the minus strand of NC_044550.1, from coordinate 121,941,796 downwards.
GCATCTCTGGAAAGATGTTTTCTTGAGCAAAACTGAAAATTATATAAAGGATCTCTTTCACACAGGTCCTTTATCATTCTAAATGAAACCACCTTTCATTGTTCTGTAACTTTTATTTCTGGAAGTAGTGAATTGCTAAAGAAAGATATATGAGAATTCCGTCCAGCTTATATCTTGATCAGAATCATTTACAGTCTTCAAAATCTACCTTTTATATTGTACATAATGTATAGTATTAGATTTGAAAGACACTTTCTATCATCATAACAATAATAGCAGTACCTCTGGGAAACATTAATTTCAAATGGAATGATTATAAAAATCGAAAGGCCATTTTTATTTAATATAAAAATGATTTCCAATAAGCCAGCCAGGCTTCAACAGCAATTCATGAAAATCAATTTGGTTATGTGATGTATGTGATGCAAATTTCAAGAACACAGCAGTACATTTTAGCTGTTCATCTATTTGTTAAGGATTTATTATGCAGTGTTATTATAATTACTTCTTATGATCTATGTTGTGCAAGATCTGTCCCCTGACTCTAACTATATCACATCCCTTCTTACCCTGCTATAGTCATTGCCGCTTCTTTCTTGAATAACTCAGTCCCATTCCAACTTTTTACATGCTATTCTGTGAGGAATGGATAGCTACTTGTCACCATAAAGTTTCTTCTCATGCTTCCAGTGCTTTCATCAGCATCATCTTTTAGAATAAGATTTTGACCAAATTTTAAGAAGTAGTTTTCTCCTGTTATATTTTCCATATTCAGCTATTCTTTTGTGTTCCCTTCATGCCATTCCAATCACAATTTTAACAATATTTGTTAGTTTTAGTTTTTCTTGTTAAACTACATGAAGGAAAAGGTGATATCTGTCTCATTTGCCAGTCTATCTCTAGGATCTAGCATCTTACCCAATATCTAATATGTGCTCAATAAAAACGTGTCAAGTGAATGAATTAACACAATGTGCTTTCTCATGAATTCAAGAAAAGGAGGTTGTGTAGGTCAGGGGTCCCCAAATCCTGGGCCAGGACTATTACAGTTCCCTGACCTGTTAGGAAACAGACTGCACAGCAGGAGGTGAGTGGCCAGCAGGAAATCATTATGCCTGAGCTCTGCCTCCTGGCAGATCAGCTGCGGCATTAGATTCTGATAGGAGCTCAAACTCTATTGTGAACTGCATGTGTGAGGGATCTAGGTTCTGTGCTCCTTATGACAATCTAATGCTTGATGATCTAATGTGGAACAGTTTCATCCCAAAAGCATCTACCACCCAACATCTGTGGAAAAATTGTCTTCCACAAAACTCGGCCGGGCGCGGTGGCTCAAGCCTGTAATCCCAGCACTTTGGGAAGCCGAGACGGGCGGATCACAAGGTCAGGAGATCAAGACCATTCTGGCTAACACGGTGAAACCCCGTCTCTACTAAATACTAATTAGACATTTAGAAATGAGATTAGCAAAAATCGAAGAGACCTGAGCTTTGAAGAGAATATGACGGTGTACTCTAGAATGGTGAAGGGCGTAAATCCATAGAGACAGAAAGAACCAGATATATTAAGCAGGATGGGGAAAAAATATATTTGTAAATTACAGAACATCAAACACAAAAAGTATATTATAAAAAAAATCCAATAATATTGAAATTGGACTGTCTACCAAACAGGGTAAGCCAGACAACATTGGGAAAATTTTCAAAGATTTGAGGACAATTTTAAAGGAAAAAATGAATGGCTAAAGTAAGAATAATGTATTTATAATTTTGGAAAAGTTACTACAGCAGGATTATATTTAAAGAAATACCACAGAATATAGTAAAAAGAGGAAATTAATTAGGAAGAGAAATGTTTAAGATTACAGAAGAAATAGCTGCCCACTTGAAAAAGAATGTAAAAGAAAAGAGAATTTACAAGGAATTCAAACAATTCAACAACAGAAACAAAAATTACCATGTTAAAAAGTGGACAAAAGGCATGAATAAATATTTTTTTAGAAGAAGACATACAAATGGCCAACAAGCATGTGAAAAAAATGCTCGACATCACAAATGATCACATACATGCAAATTAAAATCACAATGAGATATAATTTTGCACCAATCAGAATGATTATTAAAAAGTCAAAAATAACATGTTGGCAAAGATGTAGAGAAAATAAAATATTTATACACTACTAGGAGAAATGTAAATTAGTACAATCTCTATGGAGAGTTCTCAAAGACTTAAAAATGGAACTACCGCTCAATCCAGCAATCCCACTATTGCATATCTACCCAAAGGAAAATAAATCATTCTATCAAAAAGATACCTGCACTTGTATGTTGATCACAGCACTATTCATATCATAATAGCAAAGATAGGGAATAAGCCTAAGTGCCCATTGACGGGGGAATGAATAAAGAAATACGGTGTGTGTGGGTTTAGCCATAAAAAAGAATGAAATTATGTATTTTGCAGGAACATGGATAGAACTGGAGACCATTATCTTAAGTGAAACTCAGAAACAGGAAGTCAAATTTTACATGTTCTCTCTTATATGTAGGAGCTAAATAAAGTTTACACATGGACATAGAGTATGAAATAATAGACACTGATGACTCAAAATGATGGTGAGGTAGGAGGGTGAGATAGATGAGAGGTGAGAAATTAGTTAGTGAACAAAATATAAAATATTTGGATCATGGTTACACTAAAAACCCAGACCTCACCACTTTGCAATATGTCCATGTAACAAAATTGCACTTGAATTCCTGACATTTATACAAATTTAAATAAATAAATAAGCATACACAAAAAAATTGTGGGGTGCAGTGAAAGCAATATTTTGTTTATATTAGAAGAATAGAAAGCTTAAAAATTAAAGATTTCAATATTTGAATGTAGAAGGTCATAAAAGATCAAAAACCCAAAACCTGAGGATCTATGGAATAATAATGAAAATGACAAAATTAGAAGCAACGACTATATCTATATCATCCAAACCCAAAAGTAGTTGTTCTTGGAAAAGAGTAATAAAACTGGCAAACTTCCTGTTAGATTTCTGTAGTAATATAGTCCTTATTTATTGATTTATTGACTGGGTACATGGTTGCCGACAACAATAGTTAGATTCTTCAACCTCTCTGCCAGCTAGTTTTGTCCATGTGATTAAGTTCTGGGCATTGATATGAAAGCTGAGTCTTCCTTATAAGACAACTGACACATGCCACATGTCACTTTTACTTGGTCCTTTATACTTTCTTTCTGGCTAGATGCAAACCTGATGGCTGGGGATGAAGGAGCCATCTTAGTCCATAAAGTGCCTTTGGGAGTGGAGGCTAAGAAAGGGTCAACAATAGATTAGAACAAAATGAAGGCCTATGCACCTGTAAAGCAAAGTGCTTGTATCAGCCCTGGATTGCCTGGTTTCAGACCTGAAAGAATGTAAATTTAAATATTTAAAACTTACTTTAAGCCACTGTTATTTTTAGTCACTGTTAACTTGGATCCAAACCTGCTTGTAGTTGATAGAGCTATTTTGTGGGAAGAAAAGACTCTTCCAAGACATATCTTCTATTTCTTTCAATCAAAAATAAGGTGAATCATCAATGGAGAATGAATTGGGAAGAAGACAAATGTTGAAGTTCTTATCAGAGAGGAGAAATGATTACTTTAGAAAATAAGCTTATTAGGGAACAAGCTAGAATTGACAGAGAATTCTAAGTGAACTCTGGCAGTGGTGACAGTGATTTGAAGTTGCAGCAATTTGCCAGGTGGTGTAACTTATCTAGATTGTGGTTCAGATGTTCAGATTGAAGTAGAGAGAAGGCAGCGAGTTGGAGTCATCCAGATATGAGTTTTACTCTGAGAGAATTAAGAAAAGAAAATATAGGAAAAAGCTGAGAGTATTTGCCAGAGATCAATTATAATAAATGAAGCACAAGACCCAGATCAGTTTAAAAGGAAAAGCATATAAGAAGTTGGAAAAGTATATAAGAAGTTAGAAAATAATGAGCTCAGAAAAACTGAATGAGTGGGCAAGTGTCTGCAGTTCCAGCTACTCAGAAGGCTGAGGCAAGAGAATCTCTTGAGCCTAGGAGTTTTGAAGCCAGCCTCGGCAACATAGTGGGACTCCTTTCCTAAAATAAATAAACAAACAAATAAATAAATAAATAAATAAATAAATAAATAAATAAATAAAAATCAGGGCAAGCAGCTATGGGTCTTTAAGGAAGTTCAAAAAAGGATGAGTTTGAGTCCTTTGTAGGGACATGGATGCAGCTGGAAACCATCATTCTTAGCAAACTATCACAAGAACAGAAAACCAAACACCGCATGTTCTCACTCATAGGTGGGAACTGAACAATGAGATCACTCGGACTCGGGAAGGGGAACATCACACAACGGGGCCTATTGTGGGGAGGGGGGAGGGGGGAGGGATTGCATTGGGAGTTATACCTGATGTAAATGACGAGTTGATGGGTGCTGACGAGTTGATGGTTGCAGCACACCAACATGGCACAAGTATACATATGTAACAAACCTGCACGTTATGCACATGTACCCTAGAACTTAAAGTATATTAAAAAAAAAAAAAAAAAGAATGTTGTAGAAGCACTTGGGCAAGAATGTGGAGAATCTGAAGATCGTTATCTTAGAGTAGAATGATTGAATTCAAGATTTGTTAACTTCTCCTCAAGTACTCTGTGCTCAGCCTAATACTTTTTATTTTACCCCCTCCTTGGTAAAAACAAGATGCTAAAAATTTGAGACAAATCGTCCATGTAATTACAAATGAAATCAGTATTATTTAATGGAAAATTTTAAAACATTTCAAAAAATAAAATAAAATGGTCTTCAGAGAGACACGTTCCCAATGGCTATACATAAGGTGGTCCTAAATTAATTGGAACTACTATTGCATGAGGAATGATTCTAAAAATAAGTGTAAGCATGAACAATGCTAATAAAAGTATAAAAACTCCTACATGAAATTCACCAATCTGTTAGTGTTCAATATATTTTTTCATGTATTTTCTTAGAGGAAATTGTATCCTCTACTATCTACACTCTTACCATCTGATTTATCTTTGGTATCAGAACTAAGGATCCAAATATATACATATAAGAAGGAAAACCATTTAGGTGCATATGTTACCTTTTTCTTATAATTTTCCATGATTTTATTCTTAAAATCTTTGAATGGCTTATTAATAAACCATAGTAAAGTATTTTAACATTTTTCTCCACATCTCCATCTAATATATTTGACCTCTTCAGTGATATCTTGCTGACTTCAATCTTAAAAGTTTTGTGCCTCTTCAAACATTTTTAAACCATTTCACTTTTATCTTCATTTTATCTTCATTTGGCTATTTTTTAAAAGGCAATCTTAACAGAAACATAAAATAACATTGAAAATCTATGTTTCTGAATTTTTTTCATGCAAAATGGCTTATAAGATTTCAAACAGCTGCATGTCAGAAGTCATTTTCAAAGAGTGCTATTTAATGTGCAGAGGTGGTTAAGCTTGGCTGAGATTGCAACTATTAATGGGTATCTACGGCTCTTTCATATTTCCCAGGTGGGATTCATTCACATTGCCAAGTGATTTAAATTGGGTGGGTTATGAACATAATTTCAGGTGGCTGGAAGTCTGCAGACAAGGAAAGTGCATAAATTGTAATATATGATTGTGGGTGTTAATTTTATTCCAAGTGGAATTAGGAGGGTTGAAACAGACAAGTTTTAACCTCCTTATTGTTTTCATTAGAGATAAAAGTAAAAAAAAAAAAAAAAAAAAAAAAAAAAAAAAAAAAAAAAAAAAAACTCACCACATCAATATAATGTATAGCTCTTGAAGAATTGTGCACTTTAAAATTTATTAAAGGCATGATTTTAAATGAGCTAAAGAAATCACAGGTATCCATAGGCTATTAAGAAACATTGGACAGAGCCTAAAGGATCTACTGTAGTCAGACTTAAAAAGAATGTATTCTAATTTAATAGGTATTGTTCTAATGCACATTAAACATAATAAATTGCTTAGTTTAAAGTTCTAAGGAGGCTGAAAGTCAGAATAACTCTGAGAAAATATAAAAATAATTCACAGAAAAAAAACTGCAAGTAAAACTTTGTCTTGAAAGCTGAAAGGATATTCGGCAGGTAGAGATGGAAAGCAGGGCACATGCTAGGAGAAGAAGGAACACATACAAAGTTACAAAGAAGGAATGCATACAACCATTTGGGGGTTAGGAAGAATCCACTGTGGATGGAGGCTAAAAGGCTTGAAAGAAAAGGTCAGTTAAAAAATGGCCAAAAAATAGGGTCACATAATTTAGGATATGATCCTATTATGAATGGAAATATTCAAGCTAAAATTTTCAGCTTGAATTTTATCCTTGCAAAATAGTCATTAAGCAGTACCGTGACATGATCAGATTTGAAATTTAGAAAGACCACTCTGCTGGGGTAATAGAAGGTCAATAGGACTGGAAAGGGAAGGAGATGGGCACCTGACAGTGAAAGAGGAGGCATTAAGTGGTAAAGAAAAATGGAAAGGTTCAAATGATCCTCGAGAGAAAGAAGCAACTTTTTTTGTTAACTGGACATATAACAGTTTTCCAATATTATAGACACAATAATTGACAAGGATTTAATGTGAAAGCAGAAAAAGAATAGAGACATCAGTGACTGCAAACTTTCTCTTCTACAAATAGTGTGGGTGTGAACTCCCAGAAGATCAGTGCTTAAGTTACCTTTCTGAATGGGTGGTTCTGCTGCTCATGGATTTTTATGGTGCTAAATGTGTGAATTTTCATGAGACATTAAATGCCATTCACTTTGAAAGGGCTTCTTAAAAGAAAACAAAATGAAACAAAACAAGATAATGAATCTTACTGGCAGATAAAATAAATACTAAAACACTTCATATCACTGAAGAACTCTGGCAGTCAAACATAGGATACTCAGGCAAATTCTTTTTGTTAAATGGAGACATTGATCACAGACACACACAAAATACATACACACACACACATATATAATACACACACACACACATACACACACACACATATATATATGTATCACATTTGTCTAAACTTTATCACTGTTATTGACTAACAAAAATTATTTGTAAAGCACTCACCTGGATACTAAATAATGGGGACTGGTCACACAACTTTCACAGACCATATCTCCCAGAGACTAAAAGGTGTAAAATGTTATGAAAGGACAACAGCATTCTAAGATGATTCTCCTTAGTGAGTCTGGCCTTCTCAACTGACATTTGCTACTGATGGCCTTGAAGATAGGCACTTTGGGACTGTTTTGTAATAAGGAGCTTAATGTTACCCATATCAAAGTTTATTGATCACAAATAAGGATGCCAAGACAATTATTGTCATTGTCTTCACAAAGCCACAGATCAGCTTATGTCATTTCATGGCATAATGACAAATGACAAAGCTCTAAAAAAAATGAAGATGCAGAGTTATATAGACCCCTTTGAGAAGGTGGGTGAGTCATACACCTCAATGGAGTCATAAATGCCCTTATTAGTTACTTCTTTTTACTCAATTGTGTCCCTCTAACTTAAAAATCATTCTTACAGTGTACTGAAAATTTTTCTGTCACACTGTATGATAATATTAAGGTTATAAAACAGAACATTAGATCATCATATCATTCTTTGTTCCCAGGTTTCCCTGACCTCCATATATCTATGCAATTAAATCATAAGAATCTAGTAAAAAACTACATCTAAGAGCAAAAACATTTTAATAATACCAGTATATTTAAAACAGTTTCCAATAATACAGCCAAATGAGTTTGCTTCACTGAAGATGAGCAATTTATTAAAGTTTTATTAAAGAAGAAGATGGAACAAATATTACCTTTTACTCAGAACTTGGACAAATCAGCAAAATTCAGAATATATCATACATCAAACTATTTTAAAGAATCTTGTACAATTTGTGAGAATGATAATAAATTGTGGTTGAGTTTTAACTTGAAGTATTCTTCTAGATGTTTTTGCTATGATTCTGCAGGGTTTTTTTCGCTACCCCACGTAAGAATACATATTATTCAGCTTTAGATATTTACTACAGAAGCAATAACAACAGGGGTCGGGCTCAGTGGCCAGGCCTGTAATCCCAGCTACTCAGGAGGCTAAAAAGGCAAGATTGCATGAGTCCAGGAGTTCAAGAACAGCCTGAGCAACACAGTGAGATCCTGACTCAAGAAATAACATAAAATTAAAAAGAACAAGCTATCACAATAAATTTAAATTGTGATAAATTTAAATAAACAATAAAATTAAATACATGTACTACTATACATGTATACAAGCAAGATTTTATGCCCTCAGGAGACAATAAGTGGTGCATAACGGTAAAGCTGGTGTTCACATCCCTTGCTCTATCTCTCCCTGGTTGTATAATACTGGGAAAGTTACTTTACTTAACTACACTGTATCCAGGCTTCTTATTGGTAAAATACACACGTGAATAGATTCATGTAAAATTCTTTGTGCAGTGCCCATCAAAGTCAATCTAGGTCAATAAATGTTAGTCATTTTTCATAAGAATTGAACTGTGAGGAAGGGAAGAAAAAATAAAATAAATACGGAAAGAAAACAAAGAAAGAAAGAAATCTGGATCCTGGTGAGCTGTGTGGGAAGGCTGATAAAAGTGAAGACTTTTCTGTCAGGAAGACCTGAGAGCAGAATGAGGAACTGACTCAGCCAAAATGTGTGAGAAATCCATTCCCAAACCAGAATCTGGGAATGAAAGCCTGTGGACAGCCAACCACAGGCTTGATCACCATTTGATGATCAAGGCTCTTCCCAAATGCCTACAAACATGTAGATGAGTAACCTGGTAAAGGGTCATGGCAGACTGAGTCAGCTTCACCCTGTGATCAAAGTGGAATTGGATATGAGCAGAGAGAGAGACAGAGAGAGTTTCCTATTGCTGTAGACTGAATTTTTATGTCCCAACCAAGTTGATGTGTTGAGGCATAAGAGTCGATGTGGTGGGATTTGGAGGCAGGACCTTTGGGAGGTGATTAGGCCATGAGGATGGAGCCCTCATGAAAGGGAGTTGTGCCTTATAAAAGAAACCTCAGAGAGCTCGCTAACACTGCCCCCTCTCCCCCCGCCACCTTCTTCCATGTGAGGACCCGGTGAGAAGACGGCTATCTATTAAACAGAAAGAGGACCTTCACAAAACTTGACAATGCCGGCAACCAGATCTGAAACCTTCTGCCTTCAGAAGTATGAAATATAAATTTTTATTGTTTCTAAGGCACCTAGCCTATGATACTTTGTCATAGAAACCCTAACAAAGACATACATGAACAAGATTAGCAGTAGACACATCAACTCTATTATACATGATTCTAACACATCCTGACACAACTTCTCCACGTTTTAATTTAAATATTAACAAATTTGCACACAGAAAAAATACACATAATAAAAAAGATCTAACAGTTAACCTGTTGCTAGTTTCTGTGAGGAAATTTTGCTAATTGCAAAGATGATGGAACTTTAAAAATGAAACATGGAACATTTATACAAGTTTGCCCACTTGAAAGTATAAGCAAGACTTTTTTTTTCAGCACTGATATCTCCTCTGAATTAGAAACGAAAAGTCCATACTAATATTATCGGTTATGAAAAACAACTCCCCCAGAAAGTTGTTAACGACCTGGGAAATGGAAATGACACGAATGCCTTGTACCTTGAAAAATTTAATTCCCCCAAATTAAGTGACGTGGGCAAAGAAAGAAGGACTTGTGATAACAGTAGCTTCTGGTGATTGGATTTAAAATGATGATGGACACAAGAACGCCAATAATTTTTGTCATTCATTGAGCCATCAGTATGTACCAGGCACTGTATATTATATAATTTAGTGCTGTCAGCAGCTCCATGAATTAGGTACTTACAAGGATAGATACTATCCTCAGTTAATGATGAAGTAACTTGAACCAGACAAATTAAATCAGTTACTCAAGATCACATGACTAGTAATAGCAGAGCACTCTGTTAGGAGCATCAAAAATCCATGTAGCTGAGGTGGGTAAGTAGATATTTCAAGCCAAGACACAATAGTATATAAAGACCAACTAGATACAGAAAAGTATTCTAAAATTAGGGGCATAAAATGACTTTAGCTATAGATTTGAGAAGTGGATTACACCAAAAACGAAATGAACAGAGAATGGAATTAAGGGCATAATGTGCAACTGTATGTTGGAAACTTCTAGAACTGGGTAGCTCTATTTTACTTCAATGTTGAGAAACATTGCCACATCAGAAAAAAAGGTTTTGGAAGTATGTCATTGTTATTATTTTTAATTTCAACATAAAGATAGAAATATTCACCACTTTCTAAGCAAAGCCAGCAAAAAAGTAGTCTGTGCCAACAACTAATCTGGGAAAGTATTTTATTTTTTAAAAGTATCTTTACATATCCAAATAATGAAGGATCGGATAGTAGCATAATCTTAGTTTTCTCCTCTATAACACTAGGTGACTGAAAATAAAGGTATAGGCCCTATGAAAGCCTAAAAGGAAAATTTATGACCAAGAAAGTTTATACTCAGTGAGATTGTCTTTAATAAATAATTACAATAAATAAAAAGTTTAAAAGTAACAAAGCAGAATTTGTATCACCAATGCATACTGCTTGAAAAACTTATTCCAGCTAACAGAGAAATGACTGGAAATTAAGTTTTAAATAATAATAACTATTATTCATTTAACACAAATTATTTGTCAGACATAGTGTTTGACACATTCATTATTTGTTTCTCACATTCATTATTTGTAAAATTCTTACAATAACACAAGGGACTAGGCAATATTTCTGTCTTAGTCAGTCTAGGCTGCTATAACAAAGTACCATAAACTTAAAATAATCTGTTTCTCACAGCAGGCTGGTAAGTCCAGCAGATACCCTCCCTGAGGAGGGTTTCCTCTTTGGTTTGCAGATGCCTATCTTCTTATTATATTCTCACGTGATGGGGAGCAGGGAGTTCTTCAGGTACCGTTTTATAAGAGCACCAATCCCACTATTCAGGGCCCCACCCTCAAGATCGAATGACCTCCCAAAGATCCCACCTCCCAATACCATCACACTGGGAATTAGGATTTCAACATATAAATTTTGTGGGGACATAAATATTCAGTTCATAACAATTATTAAGTCCATTTTGAAGACAAGAGTATTAATCCATTTTTGTATTGCTATAAAAGAATAATTAAGACTGGGTATATAGGGTTAATTTGTTCACGGTTCTGCAGGTTGTACAGGAAGCATAGCACTGGCATCTGCTCCTAGTGAGGTTTTAGGAAGCTTATAATCATGGAGGAAAGTGAAGGGGCAGCAGGCTTGTCACATGGTAAGAGTGGGAGGATAAAAGAGAGAGAGAGACAGAAGTCTTCAAATCTTTTAGACAAACAAATCTCCAGGGAACTAACTGAACAAAAAAATCACTTATTACCAAGGGTTTGGTGCTAAGTCATTCATGAGGCATCCGCCCCCTTGATCCAATACTTCCCACCAGTCCCCACCTCCAACATTGAGGATCACGTTTCAACATGAGATTTGGAGGGGACACACATCCAGAGAATATTAATGAAGACACTGATGCACAGAGAAATTAAGTAACTTGTCAAAGTTCATTTTAAGTCAGAGTATGCAGTCAAACGTAAACAGTACAACTGCAAACCAAAAAGGTTCAAAACCACCAAGAAATACAACCTCTCGGAGAAGATTATTTTGAGATCAAAGTTATTCAAAGATGTTATCTTTCAACATGTGGGCCCAAGCATAGAAATCCAGAAATAATTTATTGAAATCTTCATCAGTTTCACTTTCTCATGAATAGAAAATGGGCTTCTTGGGCTACATACTACATACTTTACTTTATAATACTTTGCAAGGTTTTATTATCACCCAGACCAATAACTACTGATAGTCTGTTGAGATCATCCTAATAATGATGTTTATCTGAGAATAAATATTTATATGAGTATATTAAATAAATATACCATAATGATAAATGTGGTAAATTTGGGAATATTTTAAGTAGCTTTTGATTTTTCTTTATCTTTCTCCTTCTCTCTACTCTCTCTGTCTTTCTCTCTCTCTTACTCTCTTTTTCTCTCTCCCTCCCTTTTTTCCTTCTCTCCATTCTTTATCTATTGACTTATTTATACCAATTTTTTGCAAAGATCGTGCATTATCTTTGCCATCAAGGAAAAGCAAATGTAAAACTCACTATATACAATTTAGTACATAAAAGACATATTACAGGTAAAACATTAAAAGAATAAACTTTTAAATTTTACAAAACTAAATTTTACTAGAAACACACTAAACTATAAATAGTACTCATCTCTAACCACTAAAGTTGTGGATAATATTTTCCTAATTTTTCTCTTTTTGCAGTATTGTAAAATAAATATTTGTAAACATTTTGTAATATAGCATTTTTGCTAGGGCATCAGATATGTAATACAATCAGAGTCCAACATCTAGTTTCTGCTGCATACTCTAGATTTCAACAGGTTGACCTCAATTGTTAAAGTTAGTATTCTTTGACTTTAAGGACAGGTGTTCTGTCCTTGAAACTGTATCAAAATTTATTTCCTTAGCTTACTTACAATATCATGTACAGGATGCCCAAATGTTTTGTGCAATCCAGATATACAATGTTTACAGCATATTTCTAATCCACTCACTACTCACATGCTGATTTAAATATATCTGGTTATTTAGCTCCCCGTTTGGCATTTAAAATCCGCAAATGACTTATTAAGAAAACAACTTATTGAAGTATGATTTAAATACAAAAATACTGGGCACATTTAATATATACAACTTAATATGTTTGGAGATAAGCATATACTCTTGAAATCACTACCACAATTTATGCCCGAAACTTATCCATCACCTCCAAAGTTTCTTCCCACCCTCTTTATATATTATTTTTCTGCATGTGAGAAGAACACTTAACATAAGCAATAACTGCTTCGCAATTTTTTCTTTTTTTTTTGACAGAGTCTCACTCTGTCGCCCAGGCAGGAGTGCAGTGATGAGACCTTGGCTCATTGCAACCTTCGCCTCTCAGGTTCAAGAGATTCTCCCACCTCAACTTCCTGAGTAGCTGGGAAAACAGATACATGCCACCATGCCTGGCTAATTTTTGGTTTTTTTTAGTAGAGATGGGGTTTCACCATATTGGCCGATCTGGCCTTGAACTCTTGAGCTCAAGTGATCTGCTGCCCACCTCCACCTCCCAAAGTGCTGGGATTATAGATGTGAGCCACCACTGTCCGGCCAGCACATTTTTAAGTAAATAATGATGTATTATTAATTACAATCACTATGCTGTACAGTAGATTCCTAGAACTTACTCATTTTGTATAACTGAAACTTTGTACCCTTTGAATAACACGTCCCTGTTTTCCTCTCCCCCTAGAAACCACGTCCACTCTCTGCTTAAATCTGACTGTTTTATATTTATCATATAAGTGGTATCATATACCATTTGTCATTCTTTGTTTGGCTTATTTCACTTAGCATAATGTCCTGTAGGTTCATCCACGTTGTCACAAATGCCAGGATTTTCTTAATTTAAAGCTGAATAATGTTTCATTTCCTTAATTCATTTGTCTATCAGTTGACATTTAGTATCAAAGATTTCTTGGCTATTGTAATGCTGCAATGAATTTGGGGATGCAGATAATCTTTTTAAGATTCTGATTTCAATTCCTTTGAATATGTAACCAAAACTGGGATTGCTGGATCATGTGGTAGTTCTGTTCTTAATTTTTTGAGCAACCACCATACTGTTTTTCACACTGGCTGCACCAATTTACATCCCCATCATGTTGTCCAGAGTTTCCCTTTTCAACACATTCTCACCAATATTAGTTATATTTTTGTTTTTGTTTTTCTTTATAACAGCCGTTATAAGGGATGTGAAGTAGTATCTCATTTTTGTTTTGATTTTCATTTCCCTGATGTTGAGTACTTTTCATTTGCTGGCCACTTGTATGACTTCTTGGAAGAAATGGCTAAATTAGTTGCATTTCTATACACTAACAACAAATTATGAGAAAATAAAATTAATAAAACAATTTCATTGACCATAATGTCAAAAAGAATAAATTACTTAGAAATAAACTTACACAAAGCAAGGAAAGACATGTACACTGGTAACTACAAAACACTGATGAAAAATTAAAGCAGACATAAATAAATGGAAAGATATCCCTTGTTAATGGGTTGGTATGATAAATATTGTTAAAATGTCCATACTAGCAAAAGCAATATACAGGTTCAATGTAATCCTTCTCAAATTCCCAAAGGCAATAGACAAAATAATTCTAAAATTTTTATGAAACTGCAAAATACCCCAAATTACCAAAGTAATTTTGATCATAAAGAAAAAAGCTGAGAATGATGGTTTCCAGCTGCATCCATGTCCCCACAAAGGATGCAAACTCATCCTTTTTTATGGCTGCATAGTATTCCATGGTGTATATGTGCCACATTTTCTTAATCCAGTCTGTCACAGGTGGACATTTAGGTTGACTTCAAGTCTTTGCTATTGTGAATAGTGCCACAATAAACATATGTGTGCATGTGTCATTATAGCAGCATGATTTGTAATCCTTTGGGTATATACCCAGTAATGGGATGGCTGGGTCATATGGTACTTCTAGGTCTAGATCCTTGAGGAATCGCCATACTGTTTTCCATAACGGTTGAACTAGTTTACAATTCCACCAACAGTGTAAAAGTGTTCCTATTTCTCCACATCCTCTCCAACACCTGTTGTTTCCTGACTTTTTAATAATTGCCATTCTAACTGGTGTGAGATGGTATCTCACTGTGGTTTTGATTTGCATTTCTCTGATGGCCAGTGATGATGAGCATTTTTTCATGTGTCTCTTGGCTGTATGAATGTCTTCTTTTGAGAAATGTCTGTTCATATCCTTTCCCCACTTTTTGATGGGATTGTTTGTTTTTTTCTTGTAAATTTGTTTGAGTTCTTTATAGGTTCTGGATATTAGCCCTTTGTCAGATGAGTAGATTGCAAAAATTTTCTCCCATTCTGTAGGTTGCCTGTTCACTCTGATGGTAGTTTCTTTTGCTGTGCAAAAGCTCTTTAGTTTAATTAGATCCCATTTGTCAATTTTGGCTTTTGCTGCCGTTGCTTTTGGTGTTTTAGACATGAAGTCCTTGCCCATGCCTATGTCCTGAATGGTACTACCTAGGTTTTCTTCTAGGGTTTTTATGGTATTAGGTCTAACATTTAAGTCTCTAATTCATCTTGAATTAATCTTTGTATAAGGAGTAAGGAAAGGATCCAGTTTCAGCTTTCTACTTATGGCTAGCCAATTTTCCCAGCACCATTTATTAAATAAGGAATCCTTTCCCCATTTCTTGTTTCTCTCAGGTTTGTCAAAGATCAGATGGCTGTAGATGTGTGGTATTATTTCTGAGGACTCTGTTCTGTTCCATTGGTCTATATCTCTGTTTTGGTACCAGTACCATGCTGTTTTGGTTACTATAGCCTTGTAGTATAGTTTGAAGTCAGGTAGTGTGATGCGTCCAGCTTTGTTCTTTTGACTTAGGATTGTCTTGGCAATGCGGGCTCTTTTTTGGTTCCATATGAACTTTGTATTACATTTTAAATTAATTTCTAGGTATCTAAACTATATTAGTCAGAGTTCTCCAGAAAACAGAACCATTAGGATATTAGGATACACGTGTGTGTGTATATATGTATACTCCAGCGATTTGGGGTACAAAACTGAAAAACAATGATGTAATGGGAACCAATGGTGTAAATTCTGGTCCAAGTTCCAAAAAGGAGATTGACTGTGTAAGCTCCGGTTGGAGTACGAAGACTGGATTTCCAGGAGTGCTGATGCCAAAAGGCAGGAGAAGATAGATAAGCCAACTCAAACAGAAAGAGTGAATTCTACCTTCTTCTGGCTTTTTGTTCTATTTAGGCCCTCAATAGACTGGATCGTGCTAACCTGTATTGGTGAGAGTGAATGCAATGGTTAATTCTATGTATCAACTTAAATGGGCTAATAGATGCTCAGACAGCTCGCTGAACATTATTCCTGGGTATGTCTGGGAAGCTATTTTTAGAAAAGGTTTTTTTTTTTTTTTTCTTTTCTTTTTAGAGTCTCACACTGTCACCTGGACTGGAGTGCATTGGCATGATCTCAGCTCACTGCAACCTCAGCCTCCTGGGTTCAAACAATTCTACTGCCTCAGCCTCCTGAGTAGCTGGGATTACAGGTGCCCACCACCATATCCAGCTAATTTTTTTACATTTTTATTAGAGATGGGGTTTCACTATGTTGATCAGGCTGGTCTCGAACTCTGACCTCGTGATCCACCCACCTGAGACTGAGTAAAGAAGATTTGCTTTCACCAATGTGGGTGCGCATCACTCAATACCTTAATGACCTGAACAGAGCAAAAAGATTGAGGAGGAACATTTCTTGAGCTGGAACATTTTCTTTTTGAGCTGGAACATTTTCTTCTGCCCTTTGAAGCTCCTGGTTCTCTGGCCTTCAGACTCCAGATTCTGTAACTTACGCCAACCTCACTTCCCCAGTCCTCCACCACACTCACCAGTTCTCAGGCCTTTGGCTTCAAAATAGAAGTTACAGCATCAGCTGTCCTTATTTTCAGGCCTTCAGATATGGAGCGAATTACACCAGCAGTTCTGCTGATTCTCCAGTTTGCAGACTATGTAACATGGAACTTCTTTGTTTCATTAATCATGTGAGTCAACTTCTTAATAAATGTACCCATATCTCATCATCTACCTATATATCTCTCCATATATATTTTCTATTTGTTCAATTTCTCTTGATAACCCTGAGTTGAACAGATTTTGGTAATGAAATTGGTTCTAGAGGAATATAATTTTAAGAACGAGTTTTCTGAATTATTTAGGGGTTCTAGAATTAGATCTTTACTCTGATTATATTTAAAGATATTAATGACTCAATTTCCAGTACTAAAGAGAGCACTGACAGTCCATGGTTTAATATGCACAATGTCTGCATTGGATACTCTTAATTAACCACTTATAATAAGCAAGGAGGTAAGAAATTATGTATATGACACTTTCTAACATTTTGGAAATTTAAGAAATATAATGACACTGGTTGCTTGTTCCTAATGTCACTGGACAAAGTGATGAAATAAAAAAATAAGTTCAGTGATTTGAATTACAAACTCAAGAGCCACATCAATGATTTAAGAGCTTCTAGGTGTGCCCTGAGGAAGAGTGTTATCTCCTACTGCTGGAGGGCTGCAAGAGCTGAAAATCAAATGTAGGACCTCATACTGTGATTGGCTGAATTACAAGGCAGGTTGAACTCCCAGCCTTACTAGGTGTTTCCTGATAAGGTGACAACATGGATTAGGAAAGCATGGGATCCTATAAGTTGAGATAGGACATGTGGGGAGACTTTAATGAAGCTGGGAACATTTAGCATCTGAATTCCAATGAGTCTTCTTTGGCAGTGGAAGTGATCTCTCCACCACTAGTAGAAGTAGGCTTTCTAACCCCAGCAAAAGCAGCCTTCCTATCTCCAGTGGCAGCAGCATCCCTGCCATATTGAAATAAGCCTTTCCATTTTCTTATGAGGGAATTCAGCTTGCATTGCCTGAGGGAAAGGTTGTGGTCTTCCCTGAAACAGTGGTCATGCAAGTCCCTGCTGATTCTCCTCAGGACCCAACCCTACCGTCACTCTTTACTTCTACAATCATAACTAGACTCATGCCCCAGCAGGCCCCTAGAATTGAGGCACAAATTGTGACCCCTGAGGAGATATGCTACTCTCCAAAAGAACTACTTGAGTTTTCTAATTTATAACAGCAGAAATCCAGAGAATATGTGTGCTAATGGATATCAAAACTGTAGGATAAAGGTGGAAGGACATTAAGGTGAATCAGGCCAAATTTATTAATATAGGCCTAATAGCAGAGATGCTGTATTTAATGTTGCACTCAAGGAGTTAGAAAGGTTTTTAACTGTTTGGTTGGTTGACTGACTAAAACATGGATTAAAGAGCACATCACTGTGAGTAAATTGGAAATGCCTGATCTCCCTTGATTTTATGTAGAGGAAATGGTTCAGACTTAAAGAGAATGGAATGTCAGAGAAGATATATCATTTAAGACCTACTCACTCACACTACATGGGTTCAGAAGTCCTATCTTTCAACAATATTTTGAGAAATAAATTCATGAGGGAAGCCCCAGCATCTTTGAAGATCTCAGTGATTCCTCTTCTCTGCAGTTCAGACCTTACAATGGGAACCATAGACAATCAACTGGAAAATCTAAATGCAATGGTAGTAATTGGTTCCTAGGGTGGCAGAAACCAACTGACAAGAAGGGCATAGCTATGATAATGGACAGCAGAGTCAAAGCACCAATCAGAATATTTAGACCCTTGCAGGCTTCTGGTGTTCCTAGGAATAAAATTGCTAGGATGCTCACTAAACTCTTACTTGCTCTGTATAAGCAGATAATTTTCCAAGTCAAATGAACAAAAATCTAACTTAAATCATAAAAACATAGGGTCATGGCTCCTCAAATTCCCTCAAATTCCCATACTTAAATCAATTAACAGACCTCCAAGCCCCGTGAATGAATGGGGGCCAGGTCCCCTGAAGGAAGGACTCTCAAATACTACCAAGAATGTATATTGCTAATATTACACCCATCCTTCCCCAGAGGGACCTACATCCTTTTGTCAAGATAACTGTGCACTGGGGAAATGAAATAATCAGACTCTTCAGGGACCACCAACACTGGCTCTTAACTGGCATTAATTCCAGGAGACCCAGAATGTCACTGTGGTCTACTAATCAGAGTAGATCCTTATGAAGGCCAGGGGATCAATGGAGTTTTTATCTCAGGACAATTTCGCAGTGTGTCCAGTGGGACCCCAAACCCAGCCTGTGGTTATTTTCCCAGTTCCAGGTGCACAACTGGAATACACATAGTTTACAGCTGGAAGAATCCCCACATTGGTTCCCTGACCTGTGAGGTGAGGTTATTATGGTGAGAAATGCCAAACGATAGGCATTAGAACTGCCTATACCTAGTGAAACAGTAACACCACATTCCTGAAGGAACAGCAGAGATTAGTGCCACCATCAAAAACTCGAAAGGTGCAGGGGTGCTATTTCCCACGACATTCCCATTTAACTCCTCCATTTGGCCTGTGCAGAACACAGAAGGATATTAGAAAATGACAGTGGATTATTATAAGCTTAACCACATGGAGTTAAGACTCCAAGTGAAGCTTCTGTACCAGATGCGGTTTAACTGATTGAGGAAATTAACATAACCCCGGGTACCTGGTATGTAGCATTAATCTGAAAAGTGTTTTGTTGGTGTTTTTTTCTGCATACCAGTCAATAAAGTCTACCAGAAGTAGTTGCTTTCAGGTGGGAAGGCCAGAAGTCTACCCTCACTGTCCCCCTACCTCAGGGGTATGTCAACTCTCCAGCCATGTACGACAATTTCTTCCATAGGGATCTTGATTGCCTTTTCTTTCCACAATATATCATGCTGGTCTACTACAATGATGACATTATGCTGATTGGACTTAGCAACTGAGAAGTAGCAACTACTCGGGAGTTACTGCATATGTATTTGAGTGTCAAAGTGTAGAAGGTAAATCCAAATAAAATCCAGGGTCTTCTATCTCAGTGAAATTTCTAGGGTCCTAGTGGTATGGGACATATCAATATAGTCCTCTAAAATGAAGGATACATTGTTGCATCTGGCCCCTCCTACAGCTGAGAAAGGGGTCCAATGCTGTGAGCCTATTTGAATTTTGGATGAAACATATCCTTCATTTGAGTGTATTACTTCAGCCAGTTTACCAAGTGAGTTACTAGTTTTTAATGTGGTTCAGAACAAATGAAGATGCTACAACAGGTTCAAGTTGCTTTGCAAGATGCTTTGCCATTTGAGCCATATGATCTAGCAGATCCAATGGTGCTTGCAGTGTCAATGGCAAATAGGGATGCTGTTAGGTGCCTATAGCAGATCCCCAAGGGTAAGTTAACATGAAGGCCTTTAGGATTTTGGAGTGAGGCCTTGCCATCATCCTCAGATAACTATTCACCTTTTGAGAGACAGCTCTTGGCCTCCTACTGCTTCTTCCCACAGGTTTATGGTCTCCTGGCCTGGAGGTCTAGATACAGAGGGAGAAATATTTCCATCAGGAAACACGACAATGATTTCATTGAAATGGATGTTAAGACAGCCATCTAATTATTTTAGTCTCCTCATGCCTATAAGTCAACTGGCCAAGAAGGAAATTAAGGTGTCAACTGTACTGATTGATGTGAGTGTTCAAGGGGAAATTGGACTTCTACTCCACAATGAATGTATGAAAAAGTATGTCTGCAATACATGAGATCCTTTTTGGGTCTCCTCTATGCCCTATGATTAAGGTCAGTATAAAACAACCCAGTCCAGGCAGGACTATGAATGTCCCAAACTCTTCAATAATAAAAGTTTGGGTGACTTTGCTAAATAAAGAACCATGATAAGGTAAAGTTCTTTCTGAAGGAAAGGAGAATACAGAATGGATATTAGAGGAAGGTACTTGAAAATACTAGCTAATTAACACAACTGAGTGTTCAGGGTGGGGATCAGATAAGACCACATGATACTTTAGAGAATCCAGAATTATGATATTTCATGGGTATGTCCTTATTTTGTTACAAATATAATTGTGTATATATAAACACATTTAAGGAAATATTTGGCTTTTCTTTCTCTTTTTTTTTTTTATTTATTTTTTTTTTTTAATTTTTTATTTTTTATTATACTTTAAGTTCTAGGGTACATGTGCATAACGTGCAGGTTTGTTACATATGTATACTTATGCCATGTTGGTGTGCTGCACCCATCAACTCGTCAGCACCCATCAATTCATCATTTATATCATGTATAACTCCCCAGTGCAATCCCTCCCTCCTCCCCCCTCCCCCCTCCCCATGATAGGCCCCAGTGCGTGATGTTCCCCTTCCCGAGTCCAAGTGATGTCATTGTTCAGTTCCCACCTATGAGTGAGAACATGCGGTGTTTGGTTTTCTCTTCTTGTGATAGTTTGCTAAGAATGATGGTTTCCAGCTGCATCCATGTCCCTACAAAGGACGCAAACTCATCCTTTTTTATGGCTGCATAGTATTCCATGGTGTATATGTGCCACATTTTCTTAATCCAGTCTGTCACAGATGGACATTTGGGTTGATTCCAAGTCTTTGCTATTGTGAATAGTGCCGCAATAAACATACGTGTACATGTGTCTTTGTAGTAGAAAAATTTATAATCCTTTGGGTATATACCCAGTAGTGGGATGGCTGAGTCATATGGTACATCTAGTTCTAGATCCTTGAGGAATTGCCATACTGTTTTCCATAATGGTTGAACTAGTTTACAGTCCCACCAACAGTGTAAAAGTGTTCCTATTTCTCCACATCCTCTCCAACACCTGTTGTTTCCTGACTTCTTAATGATTGCCATTCTAACTGGTGTGAGATGGTATCTCATTGTGGTTTTGATTTGCATTTCTCTGATGGCCAGTGACGATGAGCATTTTTTCATGTGTCTG
Organism: Rhinopithecus roxellana; assembly: GCF_007565055.1. Classification (NCBI taxonomy): domain Eukaryota; kingdom Metazoa; phylum Chordata; class Mammalia; order Primates; family Cercopithecidae; genus Rhinopithecus; species Rhinopithecus roxellana. The sequence continues at coordinate 121,920,106 of NC_044550.1, read as the reverse complement.
TTGGCTGTATGAATATCTTCTTTTGAGAAATGTCTGTTCATATCCTTTCCCCACTTTTTGATGGGGTTGTTTGTTTTTTTCTTGTATATTTGTTTGAGTTCTTTGTAGATTCTGGATATTAGCCCTTTGTCAGATGAGTAGGATTGCAAAAATTTTCTCCCATTCTGTAGGTTGCCTATTCACTCTGATGGTAGTTTCTTTTGCTGTGCAAAAGCTCTTTAGTTTAATTAGATCCCATTTGTCAATTCTTGCTTTTGCTGCCGTTGCTTTTGGTGTTTTAGACATGAAGTCCTTGCCCATGCCTATGTCCTGAATGGTACTACCTAGATTTTCTTCTAGGGTTTTTATGGTATTAGGTCTAACATTTAAGTCTCTAATCCATCTTGAATTAATCTTCGTATAAGGGGTAAGGAAAGGATCCAGTTTCAGCTTTCTACTTATGGCTAGCCAATTTTCCCAGCACCATTTATTAAATAGGGAATCCTTTCCCCATTTCTTGTTTCTCTCAGGTTTGTCAAAGATCAGATGGCTGTAGATGTGCGGTATTATTTCTGAGGACTCTGTTCTGTTCCATTGGTCTATAGCTCTGTTTTGGTACCAGTACCATGCTGTTTTGGTTACTGTAGCCTTGTAGTATAGTTTGAAGTCAGGTAGCGTGACGCCTCCAGCTTTGTCCTTTTGACTTAGGATTGTCTTGGCAATGCGGGCTCTTTTTTGGTTCCATATGAACTTTAAAGCAGTTTTTTCCAATTCTGTGAAGAAACTCATTGGTAGCTTGATGGGGATGGCATTGAATCTATAAATAACCTTGGGGAGTATGGCCATTTTCACGATATTGATTCTTCCTATCCATGAGCATGGTATGTTCTTCCATTTGTTTGTGTCCTCTTTTATTTCACTGAGCAGTGGTTTGTAGTTCTCCTTGAAGAGGTCCTTTACATCCCTTGTAAGCTGGATTCCTAGGTATTTTATTCTCTTTGAAGCAATTGTGAATGGAAGTTCATTCCTGATTTGGCTCTCTGCTTGTCTGTTACTGGTGTATAAGAATGCTTGTGATTTTTGCACATTAATTTTGTATCCTGAGACTTTGCTGAAGTTGCTTATCAGCTTAAGGAGATTTTGGGCTGAGACGATGGGGTTTTCTAAATATACAATCATGTCATCTGCAAACAGGGACAATTTGACTTCTTCTTTTCCTAACTGGATACCCTTGATTTCTTTCTCTTGCCTGATTGCCCTAGCCAGAACTTCCAACACTATGTTGAATAGGAGTGGTGAGAGAGGGCATCCCTGTCTTGTGCCAGTTTTCAAAGGGAATTTTTCCAGTTTTTGCCCATTCAGTATGATATTAGCTGTGGGTTTGTCATAAATGGCTCTTATTATTTTGAGATACGTTCCATCAATACCGAATTTATTGAGCGTTTTTAGCATGAAGGGCTGTTGAATTTTGTCAAAAGCCTTTTCTGCATCTATTGAGACAATCATGTGGTTCTTGTCTTTGGTTCTGTTTATATGCTGGATTACGTTTATTGATTTGCGAATGTTGAACCAGCCTTGCATCCCAGGGATGAAGCCCACTTGATCATGGTGGATAAGCTTTTTGATGTGCTGCTGAATCCGGTTTGCCAGTATTTTATTGAGGACTTTTGCATCGATGTTCATCAGGGATATTGGTCTAAAATTCTCTTTTTTTGTTGTGTCTCTGCCAGGCTTTGGTATCAGGATGATGTTGGCCTCATAAAATGAGTTCGGGAGGATTCCCTCTTTTTCTATTGATTGGAATAGTTTCAGAAGGAATGGTACCAGCTCCTCCTTGTACCTCTGGTAGAATTCAGCTGTGAATCCATCTGGTCCTGGACTTTTTTTGGTGGGTAGGCTATTAATTGTTGCCTCAATTTCAGAGCCTGCTATTGGTCTATTCAGGGATTCAACTTCTTCCTGGTTTAGCCTTGGGAGAGTGTAAGTGTCCAGGAAATTATCCATTTCTTCTAGATTTTCTAGTTGATTTGCGTAGAGGCGTTTATAGTATTCTCTGATGGTAGTTTGTATTTCTGTGGGGTCAGTGGTGATATCCCCTTTATCATTTTTTATTGCATCTATTTGATTCCTCTCTCTTTGCTTCTTTATTAGCCTTGCTAGCGGTCTGTCAATTTTGTTGATCTTTTCAAAAAACCAACTCCTGGATTCATTGATTTTTTGGAGGGTTTTTTGTGTCTCTATCTCCTTCAGTTCGGCTCTGATCTTAGTTATTTCTTGCCTTCTGCTAGCTTTTGAATGTGTTTGCTCTTGCCTCTCTAGTTCTTTTAATTGTGATGTTAGAGTGTCAATTTTAGATCTTTCCTGCTTTCTCTTGTGGGCATTTAGTGCTATAAATTTCCCTCTACACACTGCTTTAAATGTGTCCCAGAGATTCTGGTATGTTGTATCTTTGTTCTCATTGGTTTCAAAGAACATCTTTATTTCCGCTTTCATTTCGTTATGTACCCAGTAGTCATTCAGGAGCAGGTTGTTCAGTTTCCATGTAGTGGAGCGGTTTTGATTGAGTTTCTTAGTCCTGAGTTCTAGTTTGATTGCACTGTGGTCTGAGAGACAGTTTGTTATAATTTCTGTTCTTTTACATTTGCTGAGGAGTGCTTTACTTCCAATTATGTGGTCAATTTTGGAATAAGTGCGATGTGGTGCTGAGAAGAATGTATATTCTGTTGATTTGGGGTGGAGAGTTCTATAGATGTCTATTAGGTCCGCTTGGTGCAGAGATGAGTTCAATTCCTGGATATCCTTGTTAACTTTCTGTCTCGTTGATCTGTCTAATGTTGACAGCGGAGTGTTGAAGTCTCCCATTATTATTGTATGGGAGTCTAAGTCTCTTTGTAAGTCCCTAAGGACTTGCTTTATGAATCTGGGTGCTCCTGTATTGGGTGCATATATATTTAGGAGAGTTAGCTCTTCCTTGTTGAATTGATCCCTTTACCATTATGTAATGGCCTTCTTTGTCTCTTTTGATCTTTGATGGTTTAAAGTCTGTTTTATCAGAGACAAGGATTGCAACCCCTGCTTTTTTTTGTTCTCCATTTGCTTGGTAGATCTTCCTCCATCCCTTTATTTTGAGCCTATGTATGTCTCTGCATGTGAGATGGGTCTCCTGAATACAGCAGACTGATGGGTCTTGACTCTTTATCCAGTTTGCCAGTCTGTGTCTTTTAATTGGAGCATTTAGTCCATTAACATTTAAGGTTAATATTGTTATGTGTGAACTTGATCCTGCCATTATGATATTAACTGGTTATTTTGCTCGTTAGTCGATGCAGTTTCTTCCTAGCCTCGATGGTCTTTACATTTTGGCATGTTTTTGCAATGGCTGGTACCGGTTGTTCCTTTCCATGTTTAGGGCTTCCTTCAGGGTCTCTTGTAAGGCAGGCCTGGTGGTGACAAAATCTCTAAGCATTTGCTTATCTGTAAAGGATTTTATTTCTCCTTCACTTATGAAACTTAGTTTGGCTGGATATGAAATTCTGGGTTGAAAATTCTTTTCTTGAAGAACGTTGAATATTGGCCCCCACTCTCTTCTGGCTTGTAGAGTTTCTGCCGAGAGATCTGCTGTTAGTCTGATGGGCTTCCCTTTGTGGGTGACCCGACCTTTCTCTCTGGCTGCCCTTAAGATTTTTTCCTTCATTTCAACTTTGGTGAATCTGGCAATTATGTGTCTTGGAGTTGCTCTTCTGGAGGAGTATCTTTGTGGCGTTCTCTGTATTTCCTGAATTTGAATGTTGGCCTGCCCTACTAGGTTGGGGAAGTTCTCCTGGATGATTTCCTGAAGAGTGTTTTCCAACTTGGTTCCATTTTCCCCCCCACTTTCTGGCACCCCAATCAGATGTAGATTTGGTCTTTTTACATAATCCCATACTTCTTGCAGGCTTTGCTCATTTCTTTTTCTTCTTTTTTCTTTTGGTTTCTCTTCTCGCTTCATTTCATTCATTTGATCTTCAATCGCTGATACTCTTTCTTCCAGTTGATCGAGTCGGTTACTGAAGCTTGTGCATTTGTCACGTATTTCTCGTGTCATGGTTTTCATCTCTGTCATTTCGTTTATGATCTTCTCTGCATTAATTAGTCTAGCTGTCAATTCTTCCACTCTTTTTTCAAGATTTTTAGTTTCTTTGCGCTGGGTACGTAATTCCTCCTTTAGCTCTGATAAGTTTGATGGACTGAAGCCTTCTTCTCTCCTCTCGTCCAAGTCATTCTCTGACCAGCTTTGATCCGTTGCTGGCGATGGGCTGCGCTCCTTTGCAGGGGGAGATGCGCTCTTATTTTTTGAATTTCCAGCTTTTCTGCCCTGCTTCTTCCCCATCTTTGTGGTTTTATCTGTCTCTGGTCTTTGATGGTGGTGACGTACTGATGGGGTTTTGGTATAGGTGTCCTTCCTGTTTCATAGTTTTCCTTCTGACAGTCAGAAGGACTGTCTGTTGGTCTGTTGGAGATTGCTTGAGGTCCACTCCAGACCCTGTTTGCCTGGGTATCAGCAGCAGAGGTTGCCGAAGATAGAATATTGCTGAACAGCGAGTGTACCTGTCTGATTCTTCCTTTGGAAGTTTCCTCTCAGGGCTGTACTCCACCCTGTGAGGTGTGGGGTGTCAGACTGCCCCTAGTGGGGGATTTCTCCCAGCTAGGCTACTCAGGGGTCTGGGACACACCTGAGCAGGCAGTCTGTCCATTCTCAGATCTCAACCTCCGCGTTGGGAGATCCACGGCTCTCCCCAAAGCTGTCAGACAGAGTCGTTCGCGTCTGCACCGGCTTCCACTACTTCCCCTGTTGGTCTTCAGCTGTGCGCTGTCCCCAGAGGTGGAGACTACAGAGACAGGCAGGCTTCCTTGAGCTGCTGTGAGCTCCACCCAGTTCGAGCTTCCCAGCGGCTTTGTTTACCTACTTAAGCCTCAGGAATGGCGGGCGCCCCTCCCCCAGCCTCGCTGCTGCCTTGCGGATAGATCCCGGCAGACTGCTGTGTTAGCAGTGAGGGAGGCTTCGTGGGCGTGGGACCCTCCCGGCCAGGTGTGGGATATATTCTGGTGTGCCTGTATGCTTACAGCGCAGTATTGGGGTGGGAGTTACCCGATTTTCCAGGTGTTGTGTGTCTCAGTTCCCTGGCTAGGAAAACGGATCCCCTTCCCCCTTGCGCTTCCAGGTGAGGCGATGCCTCGCCCTGCTTCAGCTCTCGCTGGTCAGGCTGCAGCAGCTGACCAGCACCGATTGTCCGGCACTCCCTAGTGAGATGACCCCAGTACCTCAGTTGAAAATGCAGAAATCACCGGTCTTCTGTGTCGCTCGCGCTGGGAGTTGGAGACTGGAGCTGTTCCTATTCGGCCATCTTGCTCCGCCCTCGGCTTTTCTTTCTCTTATTCCCTATCTTATAACATGACATATTAAATTTTTATCAGTATTTACATATTATTCATTTTACAACATAGTATTTAAACTTTGGAATATCAGAAGAGTAAATATCACTTAAAAACTTGACCATCTATTCTGAAAGAAATTAGTTTCTCCTCAGTTGTATGCAGAACAGTGGTACCATTGTAGGTAAAATTGTGACCTTGTTATCCTCTTTACTTAGAGATTAAGTATGTTTAAGGAGATGTACATGGGTGCCAACTTAACAAGGGTTGGATATGTGATTGTTGATTTCATGTGTCAATTTCATTAGGTTAATGGATGCCTGGATAACTGGTGAAATATTATTTCTGGGTGTGTCTGTGAGGGTGTTTTCTGAAGACATAAGCATTTGAATCAAGAGACTACGTAAAGAAGATTTGCCTTCATCAATATTGGTGAGCATTATGCAAACCCTTAAGAGCCTGAATAGAGAGAGGCCAAATTCTCTCTCTTCTTGAGCCAGGACATTTATTTTTTCCTGCTTCCAGACATCAGAGCCCCTGAATTATAGCCTTTTGGAACCAGACCAGAAGTTACTCAATCACTTCCTCTGGTTCTCAGGCCTTCAAGTTCTAACTGAATTACACTAACTTTCCTGGCTATTCAGCTTGTCCATTGGATATCTTTGGACTCCTTGGCCTCCTTAATCACTCAAACCAATTTCCATAATAAATGTTCTATCTATCTATCTATCTATCTATCTATCTATCTATCTATCCATCCATCCATCTATCTATCTTGTAGCTATATCTTAGATCAATACATAGATATATAGCTCAATACATAGATAGATAGATAGATAGATAGATAGATAGATAGATAGATAGATAGATAGATCGATCGATCCTATTTGGTCTGTTTCTTTCAATTTATTTTCTTTGTAGAGATTTGGACCTCACCATCTTGCCCAGGCTGGTTTCAAACTCCTGAACTCAAACAGTCCTCCTGTCCTGGCTTCCCAAAACACTGAGATTGCAGGTGTGCAATCTGCTCTGCCAAATTCTATTTCTTTTTACTAATATTTTTACTGACACAATCAATTCAAATGCTACTCTCTTCCAGAAATGCCCTCAAAGACATACCCAGAAATGATGATTTACCAGCTATCGGGGCATTCCTTAACACAGCAAATTGACACATATAAAATTAACTATCACATCAACTCCAAGGAAATTTGTCTTTCGTTGTTATAATTTTCAACATTTTTTGTTTATTTTATTTTTCTCAGTTTCATCTTTTGTTTTTGCTATGAAGGGACTGATCTCTCCATTTATTTGACCTGGTCCTAAAATACACCTGTGTCTCTACCATGTGATCCTATATCCCCAACCCAGTCACAGAAGCCTGGATAAATAGTACACATAGAGGCGCCTCTTTAACAACTATTTTGCTTTCTGGACTTCAGACTGTGAGAGAGGTTATCACCTCACAGAATATTGTCCTGGTCATCTCAGAAGGAGACCACTGGTAATTCACACAGGGCATGCAGCATATGAAGCAAAACTTTCCTTAAGAGCAATGATAGAATGCCTGTCAAAATGTAATAAAAGAGAGGTACATGATAGGAGCTAAGAAAATACTTTAAATGGACTAAAGAAGTGACAGCATAAATATTAGAGAAAAAATATGACTGTTAAAATATATAGACATTAATTGGAGGCTTAATTATACTTACAAATAGATGATTGAATCAACAGTGACCAATCAAATTTTAATTTAAAAACTGTGTTTAAAAATCTGTGTTTATTATGAAATGTAAAAAATAAATGTACAATCTGTAGCCTTTGACCATGAAAAACTTACGGTTTACTCACAGACCAGAAGTATTCATAGAAAATTCACAGAGGAGATGATAATAAATATAAACTGCATTAAATATACTGAGAAAATAAAAATGGGCAGTGACTATATTGTGGTTAATCAGTGCAAGAAAATATGTCCTGTGGAAATAAGGAATAACTTATGTCTTCCTGACACAGTGATACAGAAATGGAGAAAAATTTAGCAGCTTTCCTCCAAAAGAACTCTCAGAATTCCTCTTGTGATTTTGCTGAGTTTGCCCAAATTCAATATCAGGTTTAGAACTACGACATTGTTAGTAGACCAGTGGTGGTTTCTTCTATTAATGTAGATTCATAGTAACCAGAGTATGAAATTGATATGTAAAAACCCAGAATACCATAACACTAATCTGTAGTAACAAAGAACTATTATAGAGGCAAGGACATTTCTACTCCATATATCCAGCACATTAACTAAATGTTGGGAGACCTAACTAGGAAGCCAAATTCAAACAATGAATTCTCTCATGTGTAAATAATCAGAACAAAGGAATATGATGAATTGAATAATAATCTAAATTACGCTTTTTTTTTTTTTTTTTCTTTTTTTTTTTTTTTTTTTTTTGCCTGATGCAACTATCTGACAGCAGGAATGATATTTTCAATATTCAGGGACCAGGATAGTCTGATGCGTTTGCTAACTCCTTTTCTTTTTTTAGTAGAGCTTGGATGTGTAGCACAGATGTTTGTTTCTAAGGAACTAAATACTTTATATTTCTGTGGCTGATCAAAAACACTTCCAATTTGAATTTTCTATTTTAAAATGTTAAAATTTGGAATCAATTTATATTCTGGTCTATCAGACCTGGAAAATATTTTATCTTTTATATCTGACTTTACCACTTCTTTTTTTGACTTTAGGATTTAGCTCCTAGAGGTTGAGGTTCATATTTAATTAAGTTCTTAAATTTTTAATATATACAAAAATTGCAAGACCTAAAATGTAATATTAAGTCAATAATGTGCTTAGTCAAATGCCTTTCAACTGAAAAGTTCAGTGTGCCATATGTGAATTTACTATGTAATTCTTAGAAGAGCCTAAGAATACTAATTAGAATCACAAAAAAAGTAGACACACATGCAGTCATGATCTGCTTGGCTAGAAGCTCAGCAAGACAAATCCCATTTTTCTTGACTTTCATTCTGCAATTGCTTTACCATAAATAACTTCTTTGTATGTTAGCTTTAAATATGCATACCCACTTATCCCATTGTTCTTAACTTTCATGAACAGCTGGACTCATTACAAAAGCAGAACTTTTTTTTCCTACAGAAAATGAGATGAGAGAATAATTTAAAACATTTACAACGATATTTGAATGAAATGCCAAATAGGCAAGATGTGGGTGCTTTTCCATGCTTTCTGTTCTTGCGCGACCTGCTTCCCAGTGGGCAGTGTGCTGTATTCTTCTTAATGAAGCCCAAGTATTCTGTATTGCTTGCCCTATAATTTTCTGGACAGAGTGAGCTGTTGTCTCTGCCAAGAGAGAACTACACACTCCATTATCTTTTCAATAGGCCTGAAAATTATTTGTTTAAAAATCTTTCCCACTGTCACTTTTAGAAGTGTTTGCAAAAGTAATTGTTATAGATTTCCCTCTAATTATAATTTCAGAGTTGCCTCACATTCATTCTCTCCTATATCTCACCGAGAAACGCAACTTAAAGTTTGAAAATTACCTGTCTTTCATGGCTCTGTTTCCTACCCAAGAGTTGTCCCTTCTTTATTCATCAATATTTTGTTTCACAAAATGCATTCAATTATTCCCTTGTCATTCTTATGAGAGCACTGCGCAATGAATCTCCCAGGAACAGATTGTACCATGCCCTTAATTTCTCTCTTCACTACCCACAAAATCACCATATAACACTGCCAGAAATTTATCTACCACAGCATTTCATTGTTGATATCTTTTAGCTTGAGGAATGCTATAATTTTGCGATATTTTATGGCCACGTTTGCCCAGTAACCAATTTTAAAGCATTTCTTCATTTAGTACCCTAAAGAGTTCTACAATTTCAAGAGTGTTACAGAGATTCAGTTGTATTCAGTAGATAGACAACTAACATTTTAAAAAATTCTAGCCCAGGTTTTTCAATCTAGTCTTTATTCTAGATCTATACAACTGTCACTGGAAAAAGAAAAAAACAATTTGAAATTGTACTGATTCTTATCATATATTATATTTTCTCACCAGATTCCATTTTCTATAATCATTCTTTCTTTCCTAGTCTTTCCACAACATGGCAAGTAAATGTTCTTGTCCCTGCCTCAGGGACCTGGCATACATAATCTCTAATCACTGTCTTATTCATTCCAATTTATATTCATGGCCTCAAAAGGTAGCTTCAAACCCACCTCCCCAAAATTAGGAATAGCAGGATGACATCATGAAATGAGTAGAGATCTCATTGAAATACTTTTTATTGCTGCTTAATAGCCACTTAATTTTAAAAAAAGACCTGATGAATATCATTGAGATTTTTTGAGTTGTATAGTTTATTTGGAATAAATCTTATTTCTACTATGTTAAAAATCAATGCACAAGAAAGAATTTGCTGGAATGGTTCTCAGCTCCTACGCCCCCAGATTCTGAATATAGATTATTTCTGCGACACCCAGAAGCTTAATATCATTTTTCAGATTCCTATGTAACTAGAGTTCTGGATTTGATTTCGATTCAGCCAAACAGATAAACTAACACAAGATTTGAAAAGCAGAAACCAAGAAAAGGAAGAAAATCTCCTACTTCTGCTATTTATTTTACTGAAGGTTAGTTTAGGATAGCTGGGGGTTTTCTGCAGTAGTATTAACAGAGTTCTCACACTTCTAGCTTCTTAGTACTTGAAAGGTAGAGCATGGGCATACATTTTGTTCATTTGGATTATGGCTAACATGGTGTGCTTGTCCATCCTGACATAACACAGAGTTACTTACCTGGTTATGAAGATCTATTGTGGCAGTGATGTTGGTCTGACACCTGTGGTCTCCTGACTGCAGAATAGGTATTACCCTTGGTAGATATTTTGCAGCACATCTTTGAGAGACTTTTTTTAATGTAGATCTTTTTTTATAAATGTTAAATAAATATGTATGTAACTCATATTCTATAAGAAGTCTACTTCTGCTTAAAATATACTGGATTTTGTTTGATGTGCATATGAATACTGACTAAAAAAGTAATTAGTAACAAGAATGTTTGAAAATAATCACTTCTTAAGAAAATTGGAGTTTGGAGTTAAGTTACCTGGTTCGGTTTTCAGTTGGCAATGTTTTTACTAGCATTATAAGATGGAGCATGGATAGTCTATGATAGGCAATAGTGAAAGGGTTACTTGAAAAAGCAACTATACAAAGTTGTTTGAAGTCATAGACTGGAGATTTGTGGTCTATGTTTGAATCTAACTTCTATCATATATTAGCCGTTTGATCTTTGGCAAAGTAATTAACATAGCTGCCTCAGTTTCCTTATCTGCATAATAGTATTAGTTTAATAACTTTATTATAAAGATAAAATAAATTAATATACTTAAAATGCCTTGAAAGATGGCAGGTATGGTGTGCTTTCTTTTCTGTTCATAAATATTGTTATTATTATTTTTACCATTATTGTTGTGGTAGTGGTGATTTATAAGAACTGTGAAGTTCAAGATTTTACCTCACATGCAAGCTAAAAAGTTAACCAGGCACAGTGTTCTGCACACTGGCGGAAGTCATGAAACTCCGGGATCGGAGACTTATTACTAACAGTAATAGCAATAGCCAGAATATCATCATGTTTGCACCCATAGTCTAAGTCTCAATTCCTGTAGGGCAATAAAAGTATATTCAGCAGATACCTACACACATAATGAATTACATTACAAGAGAGAATCATGATTAAGGAACCTGAAACTTTTGTGAAAGGTGATAAACTTGCCTGGTCTTTGCCACAGAGAGACACAATATCTTTATCATACTAGAGTATAAATGAGCAATATTTGCTGCTATATTTTTCTCTCAAGGCTGCTTGCTCTACAAACATATTTGAAAAGTAAGCCTGGAACAAAGGCAGTCACTCCTTTTGCTGACAAGTTGTGCAAAAATGTGACACTCATGGAGAAGTGTTTCTTAAAACCTATCCCTGGTTTATATACCATCTTGGCTTCTGGTGAATTTTTCTATGAATACGTATGTGACACTTTAATGGCTTACCTGATGTGACAGACAGAAGCTGAAATTATATCTGATCAATTTGTCTTATACAGCATTTAATTAAGACTATTATCAGTAGGATCTCTATAAACATTGTGTCCATTTCATAATTGTGCCATTTCATAATTGTGCAAACAAATGGGCACAATGTTTATAGAGATCTTATTGATAATAGCCTTATAAAATGATTTTAAAATTCAGTGCTTGGATAGGATGCCTATTCAAAAGAGTCAAATTTATATAAACTAATTTACATTTTAGATTTTAAGTAATTGGAATTGTCCCTCAAAATTTTAGAAGAAAAATGTACAGGAATATGGAGGGTGTTCATCTTTTATGAGTTGGTTGAAGTCAATTGTAAGAATTTCAGATAACTGAATATTAGCCTGGAGGTTCCCCAAGGGGTAAAGAATGATTTTCACAGAGTCTTATTAATTATATAAATATTTTATATTCAAATCAATTTTTTCAAAGCAAGAAAATTACAGAACCAGTGTGTAATTTAATGGTCAGACTCTGGATTAAAAATTCAAAATTGAAAATATGATTTTAGGCTGGTTTTATATCCAGTGCTTAAAAGAAATTATCTAGAATACAGACCAAAGACATCGGAACATAAAAGAGAAGTTAAAAGACATGCAGGGCTGAATAAGAAGATCTAAATATGTGTAATTGGTATTACAGAAAGATAGGGCAGAGAGAGTAGGGAGAAGTGACGTTATTTAAAGAGATAGTGACTAAAAACGTTCCAAAACTGATAAACCAATGCCCAGATTCACAGAATCCCAGTAAATTTCAATCAAAATATTTGAAAGCGATAGGCATAATCCCTCCCATTAAGAATATTATAGACGAATGGAGAAAGCAATCGCTAAGTAAGTGTGAGCAACACAGGAGATCAGTGAACAGGCAATCAAGCACAAGTTCTAAAGTTTTATAATAGTTTGTCTATGGTGTGCTCAAAACACATAAATTATTATCTAAGGTTTTAGTACTGCTGTTATTAAAATATTAGCTGTAGCTTCATCAATTTTAAAGTACTAAGAGATGAGGTTTCATACTATAGAAACTGTAATGTTGTATGTTTAATAACAAGCCATTAATAATGAATAAAACTAATTTTATTCACTTAGCAGAAAGTGAAATTATAAAATCATGCTTTCAATAAGTAGCACTGTACTATTGTGAAATATGCCAATCAGTTAAGTTTATGTTATATTACATGTGATCACTATTCTTGTATTAAAATTTCTTATATGGCATAAAATGTATCCTAATTGTAACCTCTGAATAAACAATAATATGCAGAATGTACATTAGAGGTATAAATTAATAGTGAGGGCAAATGGGAAACTCTAGTTTTTGAAAACATATGAGATCAAATCATCAAATCTTGGTTGCTACTTCTATTTACTCAAATCTTGGTTAATTATTGGTCACTATCTTCTGCTACTTTATGACTCAAATAAAATTACATTCACTTCTCATAACTTTTGCTTCATCTTACTTACTTTACCTGATGTTAGTGTTACCCAGCATGTATTATGAGGATAGTGGGTAGTGAAGACAGGTAGATATTCTAGTTTCATTCTTAGTCCTCAATAAATACTCTATTTTCATTATTTATAACACGTTTCAATTCCATTCCAGTTCTGTTTCTTCTTCTCATCTTCTTGTTTTGGCCATGTTCCTGTCATTTGGACATGTTGATAGCAATTTTCCTGGAATATTCCTTGCCAGATAATTTCTATCTGATATTAAGTTTTAGTCTCTTTCCATTCCCGGATTCTGTAGAATAGGCAACACAGTTTCAATTTTGCCCTGTAGGAACCCATGTCCAAATCATGACTCCACTTGCCTGGGCCACCAGTCTCCTCCAAACTTCTTGAGAGACTGTGCTGATAGAGGCAATTGTGGATATACATGGCCTGTCATCCCAGTGTAAGCTAAGCCCAAGTAACTTTGATAATAGAAATGTATATAACAAAATCTTTAATGTGCATATGTTTTTTGATCTTCTTCATGATAGTTGTATTTATTTTTATGTTAAAAACATTATGCCAGCCAGGCACAGTTTACACCTGAAATCCCAGCACTTCGGGAGGCCAAGGCAAGAGGATCACTTGAGGACAGGAGTTTGAGACCCACCTGACCAACATGGTGAAACCCTGTCTCTACTAAAAATACAAAAAAAAAAAAAAAAAAAAATGCCAGGTGTGGAGGCATGCACCTGTAGTCCCAGCTATCAGGAGGCTGAGGCAGGAGAATCGCTTGAACCTGGGAGGTGAAAGTTGTAGTGAGATGATGTCACTTCCAGGTGTACCAGGCTGCACTCCAGCCTGGTGACAGAGTGAGATTGTGTATCAACATAAATAAATAAATAAATAAATAAATAAATAAATAAATAGATAAATACATACATACATACATACACACATACATAATGCAGACACATAAATACTGACAATTCAATAATAAATTATAACATCCTTATGTAGTTGATTTGTGTCAATCAGAAAATATATTAGTACTGAGAGGGTCTATTTTTTCTCATTTTTTACATATTTTTAAATTCCATTTTCATTTTTGTAATTTTTCAAAATAGAAAAACATTATCTGATTGCAACGGCCTATGTTTTGAAGTGTATGCAGTACCTTCACTCTCTCCACTGACGAGGGATGACCCAGCAATTGTGCTTGTATTTTTTATTCAAGATAATATAGCTGATCGGAACAAATTGTCCCTATCAGATTATTTTATTCCAGTATTTGAACTGAGCTATGCAGACAATGAGTGTTGTTATTTCATCACATTAATAGAATCCATAGCCTAATTCCTAACATTTCTGAGTTCCGTAAGTTTTTTTTTTTTTTTTCTTTGTTTTGGTTTCTTAGGAACAGGGTCTTACTTGTATCCCCTACTTGGGAGTAATAATGCCAGGATCACAGCCCACTTCAGCCCCAAACACCTGAGCTCCAGGTATCCTCCCGCTTCACCCTCTCAAGTAGCTGGGACTACAGGTGTCTGCCACCACATTCAGTTAATTAAAAAAAAAAAAAAAGAAAAAATTAGAGATGGGGTCTCAGTATGTTGCTCAGGCTCGTCTCAAACTTCTGGCCTCCAGTGATCCACCTTGGCCTCCCAAAGTGCTGAGATTACAGGCCTGACCCACTGCACCCAGTCTGAGGTGAGGAGTTTTAATGCTTAATTGCAATTGAATGAGACATCTTCAATCATTTCCCTAAATTCCTTCTGTGTTTCAACGAGTTTGGAGTTGTTCGTGCTCTTAGTCAAAGGAGTCATGTCTAATATATTGACTCTCAGAAAGCAAAACATGATTTTCAGTAACTCTATCTTCAACACTTCCTAAAGTTACTGACAAGTGGCATGAAGTTCATTACAAGTACTACATAGTATACCAGAATACTGAAAGACAAATGCAATGATTAGTATGAGGAAAAGTTAACAAAACAAGAGTTATAGAATTATAGACATTTTTCTCCTGGTGTACAGATTCAGTTTTCCGAAATGGATGGGATTTTCAGATACAGCTTAGGGTGACCTCTGTATATACTTCTTATGAAAACGTTCTATAAACTGTGGTTATAGACAGCCTGATTTAAGTGGCAGACATGATGACCTTTAAAACTTTCATTTTTCCATTTATCTGGAATTTCATGTATATTTTACTTTGGGAGTAAAACTAGTTTCAAACAGTAAGTCCATGGACAGTTTAAGACTGATATACTTCAACTATTAGTTTACATCTTCTGATTATTCTACATCTTTTTTTTTGTTTTGTTTTATTTATTTATTTTTTTTTTTTTGGAGACAGAGTCTCGCTCTGTCGCCCAGGCTGGAGTGCAGTGGCGCAATATCCGCTCACTGCAAGCTCCGCCTCCCGGGTTCACGCCATTCTCCTGCCTCAACCTCCTGAGTAGCTGGGACTACAGGCGCCCGCCACCTCGCCCAGCTAGTTTTTTGTATTTTTTAGTAGAGACGGGGTTTCACCGTGTTAGCCAGGATGGTCTCGATCTCCTGACCTCGTGATCCGCCCATCTCGGCCTCCCAAAGTGCTGGGATTACAGGCTTGAGCCACCACGCCCGGCTATTCTACTTACCATGCTCATGGATAGGAAGAATCAATATCGTGAAAATGGCCATACTGCCCAAGGTTATTGATAGATTCAATGCCATCCTCATCAAGCTACCAATGAGTTTCTTCACAGAATTGGAAAAAACTGCTTTAAAGTTCATATGGAACCAAAAAAGAGCCCGCATTGCCAAGACAATCCTAAGTCAAAAGGACAAACCTGGAGGCATCACGCTACCTGACTTCAGACTATACTACAAGGCTACAGTAACCAGAACAGCATGGTACTGGTACCAAAACAGAGATATAGACCATTGGAACAGAACAGAGTCCTCAGAAATAATACCACACATCTACAGCCATCTGATCTTTGACAAACCTGAGAGAAACAAGAAATGGGGAAAGGATTCCCTATTTAATAAATGGTGCTGGGAAAATTGGCTAGCCATAAGTAGAAAGCTGAAACTGGATCCTTTCCTTGCTCCTTATACAAAAATTAATTCAAGATGGATTAGAGACTTAAATGTTAGACCTAATACCATAAAAACCCTAGAAGAAAATCTAGGTAGTACCATTCAGGACATAGGCATGGGCAAGGACTTCATGTCTAAAACACCAAAAGCAACGGCAGCAAAAGCAAAAATTGACAAATGGGATCTAATTAAACTAAAGAGCTTCTGCACAGCAAAAGAAACTACCATCAGAGTGAACAGGCAAACTACAGAATGGGAGAAAATTTTTGCAACCTACTCATCTGACAAAGGGCTAATATCCAGAATCTACAAAGAACTCAAACAAATGTACAAGAAAAAAACAAACAACCCCATCAAAAAGTGGGCAAAGGATATGAACAGACATTTCTCAAAAGAAGACATTCATACAGCCAACAGACACATGAAAAAATGCTCATCATCACTCGACATCAGAGAAATGCAAATCAAAACCACAATGAGATACCATCTCACACCAGTTAGAATGGCAATCATTAAAAAGTCAGGAAACAACAGGTGCTGGAGAGGATGTGGAGAAATAGGAACACTTTTACACTGTTGGTGGGATTGTAAACTAGTTCAACCATTATGGAAAACAGTATGGCGATTCCTCAAGGATCTAGAACTAGATGTACCATATGAACCAGCCATCCCACTACTGGGTATATACCCAAAGGATTATAAATCATTCTACTACAAAGACACAGGCACACGTATGTTTATTGCGGCACTATTCACAATAGCAAAGACTTGGAATCAACCCAAATGTCCATCTGTGACAGACTAGATTAAGGAAATATGGCACATATACACCATGGAATACTATGCAGCCATAAAAAAGGATGAGTTTGTGTCCTTTGTAGGGACATGGATGCAGCTGGAAACCATCATTCTTAGCAAACTATCACAAGAACAGAAAACCAAACACCGCATGTTCTCACTCATAGGTGGGAACTGAACAATGAGGAAACTTGGACTCGGGAAGGGGAACATCACACATTGGGGCCTATCATGGGGAGGGGGGAGGGGGGAGGAATTGCATTGGGGAGTTATACATGATATAAATGATGACTTGATGGGTGCTGACGAGTTGATGGGTGCAGCACACCAACATGGCACAAGTATACATATGTAACAAACCTGCACGTTATGCACATGTACCCTAGAACTTAAAGTATAATTAAAAAAATATATATATATATATATATATAAAAGAAGTGAGTTAGAAATTGTTATTGGTTAATAGAAGAAATGTTACAAAATTTCAAGCTACTAAGAGAATAAGGTGTTCTACAGAAATGAATTTTCCAGGTAAATGAAACTCAATTAATTTCTAATACATTAACTGTTAATTGATGGAGAAAATTAAAAAAAAAATTAAACATACCCATATCCCTGATTTTCTAAACCAAGAAAATTGGATATAATCCCACAGTCTCTCAAGGGATATCTGAGGGATTCCATGTTTTTACCACTTATATCTGTTTTCCATTTTTCTATTTTCCTATCTACATCTGAAAACTTCCCATAGTTAATATTGATAATGGTACCATTAACAATAGTAGTAATAGTCAAAAGAGGAACTGTTTTAAATAATATTGCATTAAATTTAGAAAGTAAGTCAAACAAGAAAACTACAAGATGTGGGGGTTTACAGAGATAATGCCGAACTTAAATCTACCTTAAAGAAAAGAAAATATTATTTGTTTAATAGTTTCATGTAAATGTGACACTTTTATATAATAGCAGGTAGCCAATTTTCTGGGCGAGCTTATGCTTTTCACTTTCTTAAAGTGTTGAAGAGATGAACATTAGCAATATATGATTCCTCCCCAAATTTCAGGGTATATTTATGCTTTTTCTGTCACCCTACAGCTTTTTATCTTAAAGAGAAGTTGAAGAAACTGACAACTTTTAAAACTGCTATTACAAAATATCATTTTATATCCCAATATATAAAAGCCACATTCACAATAAATTCAATTATTGTAAGCAAATATGTAATAGAGTATAAAAAACACAATTTGCAGATCAAACATATTTAAATTCTTTTTAATACAAAAAAGTTGTTTAGCATTAATTTACATGTGATTAGTTAGGAATTTTTTAAACAGCAAGCATGACATATTCAATAAAGGTCATATGATCAACTGGTGGCTTTTCCCAATTACAACAAGGTCACAATTACAAATATTGTTAGTTTTTGAGTTATTTTCTTGAACCAGAAAACCTACCAATAAGTATACTGTCACCCAGAAAATTTCGAATTTCACATAATGTGAATATCAAAGTTTGGTGTTGGAGGTTCCTCACATTCTCTATGCATGTGATTGTATTATTAATTTGTAGCAAAGGGAAAATACTTTATTCCTTTTATTTTGTATTCAAATATAGCAATAAGTATGACATTTTTTAAAGTTTTCACTCACATCACAACTACGGTACACATTTAATGAAAGGTGATGTTCCTCAGTTTGAAGCACATCAAAACCTGAATTTGTATCTGCTCAGGAAAATCTTGAAAATGTATAGAAGACCAACAATTTTAAAATCAAGTGTAGTGCAGGCATCCCAGATTAACAAGCAATAAGGACTTATCTGTGGATGGTAAAGTTTGATTCATGAAAATTGTGACTCAATAATTGAGTTTTACTTATATCTTTCTAATTATACATTACACATGTTTACACATTATGATCAATTTAAAGCACAATCAATTGCTTCAATGACTATGTCAAATACGTTAAAAATAAATTGTGAACAAATCTATCAGTACTATTTCTAAAGTAATTCTGCAACTAACTCTTGATTTCTTAGAATCAGTTGTTTTTACAAATAAACTTTGTTGGAAATATTCATGTATAGCCAATAATACATATATATAGCCAATGCAATATAGTTTGCATTTTGGCATCATGTTATGGTAAAGTTTTCTAAAAAGAAGCATGGAAAACTGACATTTTCAAACCTAGTAAGCTAATTGAACAATTACAATCCCACCAAAGGCATCCATTGGAATCAATTCAGGCCTCATTCTATAAACTGTAGCTTACAACAAAGTGTTTGATGAAATCAATACATAATCCTTGAAGTCCAATGGGATTAAATGTTATGAAATCAACAATATGGCAAATGAAAACAAATCTTTCCAACCACTAATAAAACTGGCAAAACTAGAAAAAAAAAATGAAGGAAGTGTTTAGTTTTGCTTAATCAACATTAATCATTTTTAATACATGATCATTACTTGTGAACCAAAAAAGAAAACTGCAATATATTCCCAGAAACTAAATTGCACGAACGTTAGTAAATAGCTAGTGTCACAAAAATGGGTATTGCTTACTGTACAGTACAGTTTTATTGTTTAGTGTTTCTTTTTTACTTATTGTTTGTCTTGTTGTGTAGAAAACCATGTAATGGCTTCCTTATTGAATGAATATTCCCCAAAAGGCATAAATATAAATTTGAATTAAAGCAAAGAAAAAATGCAAAATTGGGGGTTTTTGTTTGTTTTGTTTACTCTTCCTATAACATACGTAAACTGGTATGTTGGTGTACTATACAGAAATTCTAGATTTCCAGAGCTTCAAGAATCACACAGTGATGATGGCTGTTGTGAGGATTGAATGAACTAATATGCATAAAAATCTTAGAACTAGTATGTGATGGGCTCTCTGTAAGACTGAACCATTCCAATTCAAAAAAGTAAGGTATGAAACAAACCAGTAATTAATATACATAACTTTGTATTTGTAAATAACTAGATATTTAACTTTTAAAAGAGCTTACACAAAACTCCATTGAGAAATTTGGCATTCAATTATGTTTCTATTCTATCTCATGAAGTGGAATTGCAAGATCATTTTGAATTCAATCTTTTTCAAAAAAAAAAAAAAACCGAGAAATACATTCAAAAATGTTTACACCCACATAGAAAAGATATTTTTAGCCATATGCATAGCTCAAACCTAATTCTAATTAATAAGTTTGTTATGGATTTACTGAAAAAGGTATTCTATTGTGTAAGTTAACTGCTAGTTTAGTAAGAGCTGAATTTGTGATAGGATCCATCAATAAAACAAATTGTTTAGATTTCATAAATTTATTCAAATTTCTTAAAATATTATTCCAAACATACCTAGGAATTACACACATATACACTCACAAACACACACACATCACTGACACACACAGCTAAGACCTTATTAAAATATCTTTGGGAACATTACCGTAAGCTGAAACATAAACCTGTTAATTATTCTTTCCTACTGGCAATATTAGATAATGTTATGTATTAAATGCATCATTGAGTAGTTTGAGGTGGGATGTATAATTATCTGTATGTTTTTCTTCATATATAAACAAACAAAAATAGAATATTTCATCTTAACAAGATTGAAGACACAGTGATCTAGATATGTTGATAATTAAGAATTTTAGCAAAAAACAAAATTATGATATATATTTATAAGTAGATATTGAATAATTTGTTACCTTCCCAAATGGCTTTCACATGAACTTTCTCTAGTATTTTCATTATGATGCTCACTATGATAGAATAATGACTCTTAAAATTTTTGTTTGTCTACTTTTGTATAATTTATCTACAATAGAATAATAGCTCTTAGAATATTTGTGTGTCTACATATGTAAAATTTATCTATTTTCTCAGAAGTTAAAAAGGGAAAAATGCTTACTTGGTTTAATTAACAACAACCTCACGTTTCCTGTGGGTTCTTCTTTTCAATAATTCTGAGCTCTTAAATACTGATGGAAAATAATAATAACTAACATAAGTTTTAATAGGAAAATATTATGGATATTAAATAATTATATTAAATATTTACTTTAATTTTTAAAGCATGAATTCAGTGAATAAAAATATAACTTGTCTTCTCCACACTGTTACAAGTGGTTTTGGTATGGTGTCCACGTTTCTCAAGGATGCAGATGTTAAAAATAACTTCACCCCTCCCCAGTTAAAATTTTACACTTCTGGGTAGTTTAAATTAATAAAAGGGAAGCACGAGGTGCCTATGGTACCTCAATTAAAAGGAAAATAAATGGCACTATAGGATAGCAGTGGGTCAGGTACTGATCCCCTTAAAATTCTGAGTTTTTTCATATAATAAAAAATTTGGCCATTGCTTCAAAAATATGCAGATGAATGTAGGTGTGCCAGGAGACTAATAACCAGAATAATCTGTTTAGTAAATCTATTAACATAACCTGATATTTCCAAGTAGATAATAAATATGTCTGTGTTTCACAGACATGTGTCTGAGGGCATCAGGCATAGAATATATTAAACAAATTATTAATGGATGCCGAAGAACCGTGACAGTGCAGGAGGTGACTTGAGCTACTTCCTCTCTTCTTTCATTGGAATGATGACAGGCCATGCCAAAGTAAAGTACCTATAAAGCTTTGGTGCTCTTCTAGAATCCATGATTATATCATGGCAGGGTTTGTGTCCCTCAACCAGGAATTCAAAAAGAGCCACACAAATGCAAATTATACATATGAAATAATGAGAGTAAAATAATAGATTCTGCGTTGTTTTTAAAAATAAACTATGAACTATTTAAGAAAAAAAAAATAGAAACATGGCTCAAGGGGATCACTTATCCAAACCTGAGATAAATTCAAAACAGAGAGATCCCTGAAAACATTTCTAAACATTAAGATTGGCACTTAATGAAATCACTAAAGTTTTTAAAAATTATTAAATGGTTATATTTGTTCCATTTTATAATCAAACATATAGGAACATAAACAGGAGAAAAGAGAAAAACAGCCACCCATCTTAGCACATTAGTGGCATCATTAAAGAACTCCCAGTACTAAATTAATTTACATGTTTTATATAGTCTTTAATTTCAAGTCATTATAAGAATGGGATGCACTTAAAATTTCAACTAAATTCAGTGGGTATGATATGAGTAATATCAACACCAATTACAAGGCATGGCAGAGGAAGTAAAAAATATTTTTGAATAAATATTAGTGAAATCAGAGGAGTAGCTATAAAATAATGAGATTATATCTCTATATATGTACATGTAGTTATCTACATTTTATACATACCATAAATCTTTATGTAATTGTACAACTGCATAAAATAGGTATAATCTTATGGGCCAAAGAAATCAGTGTTAGTATATATAAAATGTATTTCCTGAAAAATTGGCCTTATTGTGATAAATTAATATCCTTTTAAATTTGTTTTTGCATTGGTTCATGGAAAGGAGAATAATTGTTAAGAATCTTGTTCTATAATTTAAAAGCAATTTCCATGGAGCATCCCTAGTCTTCCCACAAGAGCAGAAGCTCCTTCTGATTTATTTAAACATTGAAAGAAGAAGAAATACGTAAAAAGTACACCAAAGTTTAAAGAAATAACAGAGAATTCTGATCCCCATCACTGAAAAATCTAAACTACCAGAATGTCATTGCATTCAAATAAAATTTTAACTGAAATTTAAAAAAAGAATAACAGCAATAAGTTTCCTGTTCAATCTGCCACAAGTGCTAATAATACTGGTGCCATCAATATAGTAGCAGCTCTTTGCCCAAAGTACAGATGAGTCTTTTCTGTGGTCATACAGAAACTGTTATTTACAACGGTTTTTACATATACACATATTTATAAATTTATAACTTATAGTCAGACATTAAGGGGGCGATGTGGACTTTACAAGCAAAATATTCTTAAAGTATCTAATAATGCATACCATATAGAGCAGTTTCATTGTTTGCTTTCTAGCATTGTGTACTTTCTCATACAATTGCACACATCCCTAAACTATACAGAAGAGCTATGCTATATTTAAAAGTATAAGAAAATAGGATATCTTCTATTTCAATGTATGAATAAAGTGCACATTTTAAAACTAGGTAACAAAGAAGGTGTTACTGGAAGGGAATTAAATAAATACATTTATTGGCTCATGTAACAATTTTAGTTTATGAAGGATTATAGATTACCTTTTGTGAGGGAATTTTTAATGTCAACGCTGTCTTCTTGGCAAATTCCGTTAATAAGTTGCATTTGTGACCTTGGTTTTATACAATCATGCAAAGCATATAATAGAATCACGTTGAAACAAAGTAAATTTAAAAAATGAGGCAAAGGAATAGCAATTTTTGTTGAGATTTTCCTTATTTCCATAGGTACTCCTTTTATTGATTTTATTAGCATACCTATTTATGCACTATGCTCAAATACTGTACAAAACTGCAATAAATGTTACTATTTGACTACTTATGTTTCTACAAAAACACCATCGTAAAGGTGCATATATTGGTAAAAGTCAACTAATAACTGCTAATGTACATGTCAATCAAAAGTATCTGAGGTTAGGCAAAAACTTTGAATCTAGGCATAATACGCAATTTTTAACTTGTATTAGCATATTTCAGGGGTATAAATAATATTTTAAAATATTAAAAGAAAAATGAATTTTACCCATTAATAGCTAGTAATTACATAAAATTTAAAGTTGTGGTTTCTAATTAAGGTGTGTGTGTGTGTTTATAGTTTGTGCGCGTGAAATAATCCACAATCTATTGGCAATATTTTAAAGCTGCAGTGTAAAAATGTTCAACCCTTACCAAAACCTCTTCTGGTATACAAAGCTGTTGTAAATTTGAGTCAGTGAAATTTAAAGTTGCAATTTACAAAAGCAGATTTTCATTAATTCTCATCTGAAAGAACTGCTTTCACAAGAGAAAAATGTGCCAATTAACTGCCCTTTCCTTTATAATTAGTGGCTTCTGAGTCTTGAAAAGAAGCCTTAAGGCAGAATTTGCAGTAAACAGGAAAGAGGAGTATCATGTAAGTGCTTGCCATAGTGCGGGGCACCTACGAATGCTCATCAGTGGGAGTTTTTGGCACAATTTTCTAATCCAATATGCATGCTGCTCTGCAGCAACCAAACTGGATGCTTTTTCCAGTCTCCAGCACCAGTAAAATTTAGCTGATCAATTTCAATACAGCACATACCTGGAAAGATTAAGACACATTTATTTTCTTTTTTTTAAAATTAAGGTAGCTTACAATGATTAAAATTAATTGTAGGATTTCAATTATTACTTTCAAATAAACTCTGAAGCTAAAAGTGTAATGACCATGACACTCCAATAGTTACTAAATCGTAGGCACAATTAACATCCTATTGGGCTGAGTCAAAATTATTTGAGCTTGTCATGCTGTAATATGTTCATGGCTATAGATACTATACAGAGCAATTAAAAGCTGATTTCAAATCTCCAGTTTTTCTTATGTGTGCCAAGCTTCCAGCTACAATAGCAGGGACTCTGAGCATTCATGAACGGCGCTGATGTTGCAGATACAATGTTTGTTACTTCAAATAATTCATCTAGGAATGACAATGTTATCTTCCATCATAATCGAGCAACAGTAGAAAATACTCCTATTTAAGAGCTAAACCAAAAGGGTCCACAAAAGGTCGTACAGGATCCCCATTTTCATCTCTATTAGAAGAATAGGAAATAAATCAGGTCATCTGAAATTCACTTTAAATCAGGTCCTAGGGTAAATCTTTTAAAAAGGCAATGGCTGTTTTGGCATGGAGTGTTTTCCATCTGCAGTTCCATGAGTTAGCAAATGCATGTCTCCATTAAAGGTCTACTGGTAAACTATGTCACTATATACATACTGTACATGTTGGATCACAAATTAGCAGTTATTAGTCAGACTGTACATAGCAAAACAAACCAAATTTAATGTTGCTATACATCCCAAATATAACATGGGTCTCAATTCAAGGACTGACCCCTAATACAGGTTCTCTGTTTAAATATGTAGCCCAGTAAACTAAATTAAATGTACCAAACAAAACTGGAAAAACTATTCTGGACATTCTGTCAATTTTGCTAACACTGTTAAAAGTTTTCTTGGCTTCAGCTGGCTTGTTTTCTGGCTTCTTGTTGGGTTCTGGCGTGGTTGCGCTCTTGGAGATGGTGGAAAGAACTGGATCTTTTGAAAGGTTCGGGGCATAATTGGCAACAGCCACTGCATAAGCATTGTTCTGTATCATAACGGAAGCCTTTTCTTTTTTCTATTGAAAAATACAAAAATTAACAGAGTGTGAGTTGAGTTTGCAACTTAACATTTTCTAAAGTCCACTTCAAATTCTGAAGGAAAGTATCCTAATACAAATGATCATGCATTAGAAAAATCCAGAAATTAGGAAAATAAATAAAGGTGTTTATTAAATTAAAAATCCATTAGGGTGAGAAAACCCCCAGAGTAAAATTAATGGTACCACTTTCCTGGAGAATCATTTTGGTTGTGGGTTGACATGGAAAATAAACAATGGAAAAATACAAGTTTAAAAACCAATATAACTTTTCTCTTCTCATGAGCCAGTCAAGCATTTGTCAAATGAATAACTGAATAACTGAAATGTAGAAATATTTTAACAAGAGGAATGATAATCTACAATGAATGATCCCACATTTCTAGCTTCATAACAGGATTCCCTCCCACCTCACGTCAAAGTCATACAGCAATGCTTTACTCAGAAAATGGGAAATCATAACCTTATGAAGATGGCAGTGCAACAAATCCTAGAAACATAGAAGGAGAATAAAATACAAAGTCTTGGATTTTTGCTTAGCTCATCCGGTTTCTCTTTATAATCTCTAGTTTCGTTATCACAAACTCTGGTCTGAGTCACTATTATCTCCTGCCTGGACCTTGTGTCCTAGCTTGGCTTGATTTTGTCCAACCATTAGACACATTAAAGCCAAAGGGATCTTTTTGTAAGACATAAATTGGATCATTTAACTTCTATGCTTACTTCCCTTAAACACTATTTCATGGAATTTAGAATGGAAACAACATTTTTTACAATGGCTTCTTTCTTTTGTTCGTTACCTACTGGTTCCCCTGAAATAACCTCAGTTTTCAAAATACTTTCTTGCTTTGGTGCCATGCTTTTCACCATGATAGTTTCCCAGCCCAGAAGACCTCAGTTTTGAAAACCTGGAATACCTTCTCCCCAACCCATTTTTCACATGACCACCAATTCTTACTCTTATTTTGGTCTTGGTTTAAATGCCATTTCCTAAGAAAGGACTTCCTTAAGGCTACCCTAACTAAACATAACTTTGCTCCCCATATATACTCATTCATAACACCCTAATTTGTTTCCATTATAACATTTTCCAAAATGTGTTATTTCTTAGTCATGTGATTATTCGATTGACATCTTGCTTTCTCTTTCAATGAAGGCTGGTGCTGCTTCTGTCTTGTTCAACTTTGTCATCTTAGCAATTAGCATGAAGCCTTTCACAAGTTAGCCACATAATACGTCAGTGAAATAATATATAATTCATTTAATAAAATGAAAATATAAATAGTATTTATCTGTTTCTTTACTAATATAAATATATTGTTAGTTACTTAAATACAAAGTAAATTGAGACAGCAGTGAATTAGCCAAAATAGTGAGCAATGTGTAAAGCAACAGATATAGAGGACAAATTGGTCGACAATCGTATTTTGACTCTTAGTTATTTTAATTAAGAGCTTTCAAAGTGTTCAAATAAGTTACAAAAGGAGCTCTGAAAGCCCAGGAGTTTCTAAAAACAGTCATGGATCACCCATCTTTCACTGGCCTGAGTTTCTCCCTCTCCTCTTTCCCCTACTGACATTCTTCCAGATCTGGCTTAATTATGAAAGAAGGAAGGATGAGAGATCACCATTTGTAACTTTATAAAAGCTACAAAACACCTTTTCTTCAGTAATGATGCAAGTATTTCCAGTGTTACAAATAGAGGAAAATGTCCAAGTGAAAAACTGATAAGGAAAGTATAAGTAACACTATTTGAGCACTAGAATGTGTCAGGTTGATTGCTAGCCAAGGTGACATCTCTGACAAACCTCACTACGGGATAGAAAGTTCCCTTATTAACCCCATGATATAAGTTCAAAAATGAAGGCTGAAAAAGTTTTGTGACTTGACTGGGTCTCTGCCTATTAAATGGCTGAAAAAGCACTCAAACTTAGATGTATCTGACTTCTAAACCTCTGCTTTTAAACACCATGCCATACGATTTTCTGTCTGAGTAAGCTGTTTGAGACATGGGAGTATGCTTTTTCCTAAAATATTCTTGTTGGGGTTTATACCAATAGGTCAATCTTCAAAAAGGATTTTTCAACTTATAATGTATATAATATATAGTGTTTATATTATTATTTGAACCAAATTGAAACGTCATTTAAAATGATATTAAGTTGCACATATAAAGAATCTGGGCCTTGAGAAATTTCCTTAATATTTTTCTTCAGCTTGTAACTTGACAAGAGGAAAATAATGATACTAAAAGTATATCAAACTGTTGTAATAAGCGAATGGATGAATGTATTATTCTAACCACATTGAGAAACACATATTCTCCTAGTGGACTGCAAATCATAACTATTACAAGCCAGACAGTGATTATTGGTATACAAGATGTAAAGGCAATATAATTTATTATGTGTTAGGTAGAGGAAGACAAATATTTTATTGAAGAACTCAAGGAAAGTTTGATGGAAGTAGGACATTTATGTTGGATGAGGAACTATGGTGTAGGATTTAGACATGTAGACCACGAAACATAAGATATAAATGTCTTTTGTTGCAACAGCAGTCTCCAACTAGAAACCCTATACTAATTTTAACCAATATTTTCTTTCCCCCCACTTGAATACCCTTCAATTGCACATACATGCACAAGAAATACAGGTACAAAATCTTTGTAAAACTCTAGAGCAAAGGGACTCATCAGTCTGAACAGATACTCTGACCAATCAGAAATGAGAAGCAGCACATACCAGCCAAGTATCAACCCTGCATATTTGTATGTTGGCATTTTTTGTTCCATGCTAACACTGTGGACTCTTTAATAAGCAGTGTTAAAACTTGTTCCAAGTTATGTTTGTAATTTTTATTGACAGCTATAAATAACAAAATTCACCTTATTTTCTCACTTGTTTAAAGTATGGCTTTAATTTCTGAATCAGCGTAAACTTCAGAGTAGGGCTCAGAACCTAAAAAGGTAATGATGGTTTTGGCTCTCTTGTAACTTGGAAACTACCATTTTCAGGACCAAGTAAGCAAAGTACAACAGCTATGAGTACCATTTTTAGTTAAGAACCCGGTTATTGGCACCTGTAATTTCTTACCAATTCACTGAATGAAGGGCAGGGCAATCCTACGGTGCTTCATCTTCTGAATTCCTAGCCACAGCACAGTAAAGCTTTTCTGGCTCAGAATTTTACAAAGCCTTATTTTAAAGGGGAAAATAACTCCCCTCAGTCCATTTGAAAGTAATAACTTCAAATCTATAGTGAAGCAGATTGTTTCTCTTTATTTAAAATTAAAACCATGTTTATGGAGAAAAAAAATACTGTTGAATTCATAGCTGACTTAGAATTCTAAGATCTTCTAAAGCAGAGTCTATAAGTTAAGTCTACATAACATATATTATTAATATTCTTTATAAGACCCAGATTTGATAGTGATAGGACCAAAGAATATCCATACCCTAGCTAAATGATAACTGGGAAGTATTACATGGCCCTATTCACTATCGACTTCTATTAAAAATAACTATGTTGCGAGAAATCGTACTATAGAGACCTCTTTGAATATCATGCAGGCTTTGGATCAAGCCAGACCATCAGCAGGCTGAATCCTTGGGCCACATGACTGATTCTGCTTTATTTAATGTAACTTTTAGCTTACACTCAGAACCTGAAGAGAAATAATCCAATGAAAACCTTTGTGTTAATAATTAAAAACAGTACTCATTTTCATAAATGAATTTTTTATGCTCATGTTCCTATACAAAATTTTTTGTTTCTTTTGAGAACTAGAAAAGTTCTGATAGTTCTGACTGCCTAACTTCCTATTGTCTAATCTCATGCTGTATTTCTACTTTAAGGCACCAAGATAGGCCACTTCGTATCATTTTTGAGAATAAGGCCAGGTATAGCCAAAAATATACACTGTGTTTCAGAAGTCCATTTTCAAAAAAGGTAATGTTACAAGTTGAGAATGGGATCAGTGGGAAGGAGACTAGGGATCATGCAGGCAAACTGACACTACTTTCTATTAATTGTAAGCAATTCTCATGGCTTTTGAAATCTATGCATGAATGACTGATACAATATCTCTCCAGAATTTTTAACCATTAAATTTCACTAGACTTCTCTACCTACATGTCCCACAGGTAATTAAAACAAAACAAAAAAAGTCCAGAAATGCACTCAGCTTCCATCCACTCTCACTTCTTGCCGAAATCTGTACACTCACTTTTACCCCTAACCTGCTACTGGTGACACAATTCAGCCAGAACTGATAATTAACTCCACATTGTCCCTTGGTTGCCTCCTTGCTATCACCAGGCTAACACTGATTCAGCTCTGAGTCATATTGACTGAGATAACACTTTCTACTGCCTGCACTTCCTTGCCATTTCATGCCTTTCTGCAGGACCCTGGTGCTTGCCTCTAAAATGAAACATGTATGTATCTTTTTCACTTTTGTTTTCATTTCACTTCATTGCAAGCTCTTTGAAGGCACAGACTGTGTACTGCAGAGCTCCTAGCATAGTTCCTGGCTCAGAGCAGGTTCAGAAACATTTGCTTAATGATAAATGAGTGGCATGTAACTAAAATGCTTACTATGATTAAAAAAAAGTATATATAACATATAAAGTATAACTTAAGATAATATGTTATATAGACTATAATAAATACTTTATTGGATCAATTGATACAGAATTCAAAAGCTTATTCTTCAATTCTATTATGTAAGTCTCCTGAATGTCTTCAATTTCACCATCTACAGATGTGTAAGACTGGGAAATAATAAAACAGGCTCAATTTAAAAAATCAAAGCTTGTAGAAGCTGTTTTATTTGTGATTTAGACCCATATCAGAAGGTGAAGATTTGATTTATAAACAAAACTATATATATATATATATATATAATATTATATATTATGTATTATCTGGGTGGGGGTAGAGTAAACTATGCTGTTATACAGTTTGTTGAATGTTCAGTTGTCAATGAAGTGGAATGAAAAAAATATAACCCACACAAGTTGATTTTCCATTTTAAAATGGCATTAAACAGGCTTAAGTATATTTTGAGTGTATCACTTTATTGCAGTCTTTGGATATATATTTAAAATATTAAGTCTGGAAAAATCCGGATTACAGAAATTAAAATGTCTTACACCATTGTATCAAAACAGTCTTGACTTCCTATGAGTGGTAGAGAAAATAATTTGCTAGTAACTTCAGCCAATGTTCTAGCTAACATATAAACACCTATGAGTAAAGTGATCTGGCCTTTGAATGAAAATAACAATTACATAGTTTGGAGTCAGAAAGAATCTTAGGGACTGTTCCTTACAATAAAGAAATGGGGCTCTCATTCAAACACTAAAAATAATAGGCTTGGAGAAAACAATCAGGTCTCCAAAGTATAAATCTATGCTTTTTCTACCATCTCATGTTGCCTTTTTACAGTTATTGCGGCTACTAGAAAGCCCATTACTTGTAAAATAACAACATGCTCATCGGTCAGATAATGCTATTGTTAACTGTCTACTAATCATCCTGACTGAGAAAAGTGATACTTACAGAAGATTCTCTGAAGGTTAAACAGTCCATCCACTTCTCTAAGTACTCTAAAGTCCTTTCTTGGAATAAACTGGGCCATGAGAAAGCTATATACTTGGAACATATTAGCTTAGCTCGTTGAAGAATTGCTTTCACTGAGTTGTATGTTAATATAATGCCTTCAGCTTTTATTGAAGGGGACTAAAAGAAACATCAATATGAAATCCATTATTGCGTTTATTGGGAAAAATTTGACATCACTTGCTACAGTACCCAGCTTCCCCTAATTAAAAAAAAAAAAGAAAAAAAAAAGCCAACATGATATTTTTTTCAAAAGGCAATTTCAGAGTAAGGAAAAGTTTTTCTCTGAGAAAATTTATATATCCAAAGAAAAATAACTCTTCCCTCCCCCAAGGTGTCACTTTGGTCACCAAGAAGCTGAGAATTTGAAGCTTAACTACTATCG
The DNA here is from genome assembly GCF_007565055.1 of Rhinopithecus roxellana. Taxonomy (NCBI): domain Eukaryota; kingdom Metazoa; phylum Chordata; class Mammalia; order Primates; family Cercopithecidae; genus Rhinopithecus; species Rhinopithecus roxellana. The sequence continues at coordinate 121,888,944 of NC_044550.1, read as the reverse complement.
CTATTGACTGCAGCTAATGTGCTAGCCCAAAGATGAATGTATTTGAGTCTATTTTCTTTCACCTTGATTTTCTAATTTTATTTCTATTTTATTCAATTATAATTTAAGTGAACGCATTCTTTTGATAAACTGCCTGAAATACTTTGGAACAAGGCAGGATGTTATGAATACAAATAAATAAATAAATACACTTGAAAACATGATGTTTTCTATGAATTAAATAAAATGACTCAAAACAATAGCACATTCCATAACTGTTTGGATATTTTGTTCCTATGTCTACGTTTTGAGTAATTTATTATCTACTGTTTTCTATACTTTCCTTAGCCAGTTTGGACTCACTGACTCAGCTTTAGAATTGAAAGCAATCTCAAGGAATTAAAGTAAATACATTTTTTATCACCTCAATAAAATATGTACTAAATACTGTGCTAAGTAACAGCAGATACGATGATGAATAAGGCAAAACATTGTCCACTCAGACCTTGTAAACTAGTGCAAGAAACAGATTTATTTGCAATACAACTATAATGTAATGAGATGTTGTAAAAATAATTCGTACCAAGTGGTGTCAAAACACAATTTTGGGAATGAGAGGAGTTAAATACATTAGTCTGAAAAGTTTTCATATTATGTAAAATCAGATAGATCTTAACAAATAATAGGAGTTTGTCAGTTAGCAGAAGAAGAGGACATATTATTGCAAGAGGGGTCAGGAGGTCTAATGTTATGGAGCTGTGCAGAGTTTGGGGAAATGATGGTGGCTAGTAATGGTTAGAGAAATCATATGACTATGAAACTTAGATCTATCCTCAATCCTGGATTCACTACCTATTAGATGTGTGATTCTGACCAAGTAACTTTATTGACCAATTTTCATTTCTAAAATAGAAATATTCCAGACACATAGAAGTAAAATCACAATAAAAATCTTCCTTATTATTCATCATAAAAACAAACATAAGAGAAAACTATATACTTGGGCCATATTAGCTTAGCTCCTTGAATACCTGTCTTTAATAATTCATTAAAGAACTGAAGAGTTAGTTAAATGATCTGATTTATGTTTAGAATAACTCCGACAGTAATATAGAGATAGATAAGAAGAAGACACGATTAAAAATATAAAGGAGTAACAAAAAAAGTAAAGAGATATGGTGAAAATATGGTCTAAGATATGTAAGGAAAATAATGGACAAGATTTATTGACTGACTAGATGTTGAGCGCTACTTCCAAGTTGCTGGCTTATAAGATTATGTTGTGGCATTAACTGAAGTACCAATTACTGATACCAGGTATGGGCAGTGGAAAGATATAAAATCAATTTTCTTGTATCCTTTCTAAAACATATATTGTTATATTCATGTTGAGATTGAGATTGAGATGCTATATTCAGGTAGAAATGTTCCAGGAAGAGGTTAGATATACTATCTTGTAAGTTTAAAGGTATGGTGTATAGTTATTGATAATGACTTTGAATAGTGAAATGAAGGCAAGGGTTTTAAATTTTGATTGGGTAATACCTCTTTAAATCATACCATATTTACTGAGCACCTAACACATGTAAGAGCCTGTACAAAATGCCAGAAAGAAGTGATGTATTAAACAAAAATGGTCATTTTCATAATCAGTGAAGGAGCTGAGACAGAAACATGCAATTACAAACTACAATAAAGGCTCTAATGCAAAAGAACAGAGTACTGTACACACTTATAATGGAGGCCTCATCATTTACAAGGGCAGGGGAGGGCTCAGAAATTTCCTGAGGAATTGATATTTGTGCTGAGGATGGCAAATGGGGGGACAGTATGCTTAGTGTTGCAGATATTCATGAAAGCATTGTCAGTAAAACCCTTAAAGTGAGAATCACACAGTGAATACTGAAAACAAAAAAAGCATTAAAGAAAGCAGAATTAACTGTCTTTAGGGATAAACAAGAACGGATGCCAAGGAAGCTGGATCCACTCTGAACCCTGGCAGAGAATAAAAAAAACAGAAAATGAACAGTGGCAGCTGCCAGGATGTGAGGGAGGAAAGCTGATCCTCTGAAGTTTGATTTAAGAAGGAAAAGAAGAGAAAAAGTTTCTGTGCTGGGCCTGAAGAACAATTCTGGAGCATAACAGTAAAAAAAAAAATTAATGGGGATTCCTTGAGAAAAATAGGAAAATCATTTTCAGATCTTAAAGTATGGAGGTTATTAGTGCTCTTCAGCTACAAGATAGTAAATGAAAAGGAAATTAGATTATAGTTGGCCGAGAATTAAGTTGAAAGTGATAACATTGCAAGCAAAGCTTTAAAAAAGTTTGAATATAGAAAAGAGGTGAGAAACTGAGGATGTGGGAAGAAAGTGGCATAGGATTGGAAAGAGTTTTCATCTTGGTAAATTAAGCATATTAAGCATCTTCATAAGCTGAAAGAAAGGAGGCAGTTGAAAATAATAAGATGGCTTTGAAGACATAAAATAAGAAAACAATAACTAATGGAACAGTTTGAGAAAGCAAGAATGAAAGAGATCAAATTAAGAGCTGAGTGAAAGAATTTGTAATGAACAAAAGGAGAAAAGGAAAAACATCGGATATGAAAAAGGGTTCCATAAGAGCATAAATAGACACCTTCATATATGGAAAGGCATAACAATTTGGAGTTTGATAATCTGATCCAGCACTGTATTTTTCTACTGATAAGGTTTTCTTGCCTAATTTCACAACTGAGGCTAAAAGTAGTATAAAGTCCTGCCCAAACCTACAGAGCAAAGTAACTTTGCCTTTTAATATAGAGCTCAAACGTAGCTTGAATATTACTGAGAGTGTTTATTTATTTATAAAACCTAAATTTAAGTATCAGTGCACATTCTACATGTAATATGTTGAGTGTGCCATCACATGTAGTAAACAGGTTAAAGATATATGTCTTTTTCTTAAAACATACAATATCAATATGTAGCTGAATCATTATTCTTATGGGGCAAATTGATACTTGGTATTTTATGAATTTTCAAAGAACTTTTCATTTGCTCATTGGGTTGACAGATAACCATATTTGCTCATGTTTACCAATGTCACACAAAAAAGGACTTCCATAAGCCTGGTTAGTCAGAAAGGGCACTACAAATAGCCTGTGCACAAAAACTCTGTATTTAAAGAAAATTATAATTTTCTATTTAAAAATTAAGTCTAAGGAATATTAAGGTAAAAGCAGATAAGCTACTTTAGGGCACTCTTCTGGATTTCCTTTTAGTTTTAAGGACATTTTAGTTCTTAGTCCGAAGGTAGGTTTATGAAACAACTCTCAAACTCATCTGAATCATGAAATTGGATAGAAAACCCACTGATAAATTCAATATATATATATATATATATTTTTTTTTTAACAAAACTTTCCATGAAGGCAAAGAAGTCCTCCCACTGGTATTACATAGTCAGATTTAAGATCACAAACTCATTCATTCTTTTATACAATAAATATTCATGAAATGCCTGGTAAGGACCAGACACTGTGCTGGGCACTCTAGCTATGGAAAAGGAAACGAGAACAAGCAATGCCTGATATATTGTTTTCTTGAAGTCAACCACAAGAACTAAAATAACATAAACAATGTTAATTCTTTTCCTGAAAATTAGGTTGGAATCTCAGTGATTTTGACATAGATTTATCCTGGCTATGTGTAATTTGGCATATGATTAGACTTAAATCCACTATTCACACGGAGTAAGCTATTGCTTTTACAGAGCATTATCAATTATTTGTTTTTCACATTTAGAGGTACTTCTGCTTTCCAAGGTAAAGAGTTGAGAAGGCATATCATTTCATAATGTCAATTTGGTACTCTCTAATATTAAAATAATATATCAATAAATTTACATATGGGAATTCATGGCACAAAACATTTGTCTTTTGCGACATATTAACAAAGGTCTAATATTTTATCTCCAAAAAATTAGTATGAAAGTGCATATGTAACCAATATACCTCAAAAAATAATTGCATAGATACCATGAAAAAGCAGTAAACCATATGGACAATGAAAACATAAATCAATACTAAAATGTAATGGAAATGCTGAAACAGCCCAGAAGTTAAGTATACAAAATTGACCAGATTCCTTTTAATATTTATTTGTTGGCTCTGTTAGTAGGGAAAATACAACTTATAAAATGAAATAAACCATCAGCCTTATTAAAATTTCTATGGCTTAGAAAATTAAGGAAAAAGACCAAGACTTTTAAACTATAATATTTACTGCTTATATATTTTAACTGTAATATTGTCATAGAAATGAAAAAATATATTCAAATAACTGGAAAAGAAATCAAATCTGCAAGTAGGTTAATCCAAATTTAATAAAAGAAGCATTTAGGTTGATACAATGTTAAAGAAATTCTCTGAATACAACATTTTACCATTATTAAGAATATAGATGATTATGATACATTCTAAGCCTCCTGTTAAGGCAGATACATAATCTACAGAGTATGAAAGGAAACAGCTGTTATATCAATGCACAAATCTCTAATTAGATTCAGTACTTGAAAACTGAATATGGACAGCAATAATCTCAAAAGAAGTTAATCTTAAAAACAAATAACTTTTCCCCTTTAGACCACATGAGGAATTTAAAATTCCTAGGCATTTCAGTACTGACGTATTTATTCCATACAACATGGGAAAAAATTTTTAAAAAATGCTACATGGGCTTTTACAATCAATCAACAGAGATTGGAATAGGTGAAGAGGACTCAATTCATAGACAGAGCCTGGAATTCTATAATAAGTAAAACTAATGTCCATTTTCTTTTTCCAATCTCTTTATAATAATCCAGTGTGGTGTTAAAACCACGAACTTCACAGTCAGACAGGTATATCGGGGTTCAAGTATATTTACTAACAATTTGTGTAAGCTTGGGCAAGTAAATAGCTTTACTGTTTCAGACTCTTCATGAGTAAAAATGAGAATAAGAAGGCAGTCTAGTCATAAAGATGCTATAAAGATTATGTGAGAGAGCATAGGTAAAACACTTAGCACAGTGCCTGACACATACAGCTCAACAGATGCTATGGAGTGGTTTTAATGGAAGTATTACTACTACAAGCGCTCCTAAAGGATTTCAGGCGAGAACACTTTAAAAGAAATTGATGTGATTTAAATTCATAGATATATGGATGTCTTTAATGTCAATTTTTAGAAACATATCTGTTACAAGCTGAATTCATTAGGGTATTTTCTTAATAATGATAACACGGAAGCTCTCACTTACCTTGTCATTTACTACACTCTTCCCATCCCAAGCCCATCCTCTTTTGGTGAAGTAATTAACAGTTGCAAATTCAATTAGGGCAGAGAACACAAATGCATAACAAACAGCAATAAACCAGTCCATGGCAGTCGCATAAGCCACTTTGGGGAGAGAATTCCGAGCACTGATGCTTAGAGTTGTCATTGTTAGGACAGTTGTTACTCCTGCAAAAGAAAAGATAGGAACCAAAAACATCAATAGTTACTGGCAGGACAGCATGGGAAGTAGCTTTTCTTTCTGCCCCCATCCCCCAAAGCTTTTGCTACTCTTATCCACCAAAAAATAATAAATAAATGAATAAATGCTAGAATACAGTGTAAAGTTAATTATCTTAAATAGGTATGATATTTCTTCATGTAATGACTCTCAAAATATTTTCGGTTTCCATTTTTGTTCTGTATAAAAATCACTTTTCCTCTTCCTAAGTACTATTGAAGTTAAAAAGACTGGGAATACTGAAGTAGCATTACCTACAAGGAAAAGCAGGCACTTTAAATGGGCCCATTGCCAATTAATATATATTTTTTAAATCTTATAAAACCCTCACATTAATTTGTTCATCATTTATTTGAATCATGTTAAGCAGTGGACCAATAACCCACAGAAGTAATCATGAAGGAACCGTGATTTAAAACTACTTCAAGAGGCTCGGCGCGGTGGCTCACGCCTGTAATTCCAGCACTTTGAGAGGCTGAGGCGGGTGGGTCAGAAGGTCAGGAGTTCAAGACCAGCCTGGCCAAGATGGTGAAACCCCATCTCTTTTAAAAATACAAAAATTAGCCTGGCATGGTGGCGGGTGCCTGTAATCCCATCTACTCTGGAGGCTGAGGTAGGGAGTTGCTTAAACCGGCAGAGGTTGTAGTGAGCTGAGATCACACCACTGCACTCCAGCCTGGTCCACAGAGCAAAACTCCGTCTCCAAAAAAAAAAAAAAAAAAAAAAAAAAAAAAAGGGACAGAGAGAGAGAGAAAGAGAAAGAGAAAAAAGAAAGAAAGAAAGAAAGAGAGAGAGAGAGGAAGGAAGGAAGGAAGGAAGGAAGGAAGGAAGGAAGGAAGGAAGGAAGGAAGGAAGGAAGGAACTTCAAGCCTGGCTATTTCAGTATTAAATCAATAATTCTGGATTGCTCAGCATTATGAGGACATAATTTTCTTTTACAACATAACTTACAATCCATAAAATATAAACCAAACCACTAAAAACAAAAACTCATAAAATATAATTAATTAATTTGTAATTTTCTTGGTTTTAAAATAGTATATTTCCTTTCCTTTTAACATATAGCTTTTCTGACAGTGGTAAGGGAAGTCACAATTGATAAGAGAAAATAAGGCAATATTTCAGGAGGTAAATTGCATTATAAGTCCTCAAAATGTCCACTACAATAACCTGTTTTGTCAGGGATCCAATATAAGCTTAATTATGTGCACTGGAGGTACATTAAATTAAAAGAAAATATGAAAATGTTAAAGAAATGTTCATTCATATTTGAAGGTTCTTTGTATTTTATTTTCCTTTAGGATAAAGCAGTATTTTCATTCATTTACAATACAGTTAGCAATTCAAAATAGCAATAATTCCAGTAAAGCATGAGTAAATGCATCTAGAAATACCCTATGATTGTAATAGTAAGAATGAAAGAAAAAAGGAACTTTATTTCACCAGCTGCTGAGTTATTAAAAACCACATTTACAGAAACATATTATGTTTGCACACACTAAATTGTGAAAGGTTTTGATGAATACGTTGCTTTCCTTTGAGACTTTCATACAAAAGAATAGAATATAAGACAGATACACATGTACATACATACATATACATATACATGTACATATGTATGTATATACGCTTAATATAGGAAATGAAAATAACAAATCATCAGCAATAGTAAAGATAATACAAAAAAGTTGCTTTTTAAAAGCAATATTATCATCAAAATGTTAGTAAAATTTTTAAAAATTGATACTCTCCTGATATTGTGGAAGATATAGGGCATTACAAATTTGTGTCATGCCTAAGAAACTGTCGTCTAATGCAAGGTCATGAAGAATTAGCCCCATATTTCTTATCAGTTTTAGAATTTTAGGTCTTACCAGTGAGTCTTTGCTCCATTTTCAGTTCATTTTTGTGTGTGGTGTAAGGTAGATGTCAAAATTCATTCTTTTGCACGTAGATAGCCCGTTGTCCCAGCACCATGTGTGAAAAAAGACCTTTGTTTCCCCATTAAATTATCTTGGACACTTTGTTGAGAATCAATTGACCATAGATATGTGGGATATCTCTGTACTCCAAATGTTATACCATTGATCTACATATATATCCTTAGTCAAGTTTTTTTTTTTTTTTTTTTTTTTTTTTTTTTTGAGACGGAGTCTTGCTCTGTTGCCCGGGCTAGAGTGCAGTGGCCGGATCTCAGCTCACTGCAAGCTCCGCCTCGCAGGTTCACGCCATTCTCCTACCTCAGCCTCCGGAGTAGCTGGGACTACAGGCCCCGCCACCTCGCCCGGCTAGTTTTTTTGTATTTTTAGTAGAGACGGGGTTTCACCGTGTTAGCCAGGATGGTCTCGATCTCCTGACCTCGTGATCCACCCGTCTCGGCCTCCCAAAGTGCTGGGATTACAGGCTTGAGCCACCGCGCCCGGCCCTTAGTCAAGTTTTACACTGTTTTGATGACTCTAGCTTTAGAGTAACTTTTGAAATCGAGAAGCTTGGGTCCCTTCTTATTCCTATTCATCAGTCTTAGTTTTCTTCAAGATTGTTTTGGCTATTCAGGATCCCTTACGTTTCTGTATGTTGTTACCATCATTTTGTTCAGTTTTGTAAAAAGGTCATTGGAATTTTAATAGATATTTAATTGAATCTGCACATGATATTTTGGTAGTAATGTCATTTTAATGATATTATGTCTTTCAGTCTTTGAACACAGGATATATTTCCACTAGATCATTCTTTCTCTCTCTCTCTCTCTCTCTCTCTCTCTGTCTCTCTCTCTCTCTCTCTCTCTCTCTCTCTCTCTCTCTCTCTCTCTCTCCTGTCTCTCTCTGTCTCTATTTCTCTGTAATAAACATTTCCATTTATTTAGGGCTTCTTTAATTTCATACAGCAACATTCTATAGTTTTCAATATATAAGTCTTTCATCTTCTTTGTTAAATTTATTTATAGATATTGTATTTGTTTGGATGCTAATGTAAATGGAATGGCTTTCTTAACTTTCTGTTCAGACTGTTCATTGCTTATGTACAAAAACACAACTGACTTTTTGTATGTTGATTTTGTACCCTGCACCTTTGCTGAATTTAATAGCTGTGACAATTTTGACGTGGTTCGTTAAGGGTCTTCTATAAATAAGATCATGCAGTTTTACTTCTTCCTTTCCAATCTGTATACTTTGTTTTTCTTGCCTAATTGCCCTAGCTAGAACGTGTAGTATAAAGTTGAATAGAATTGGTGAGAGCAGACATCTGTGTCTTATTTCTGATGTTAGGGAGAAACTTTAATCCTTCACCTACAGGTATGATTGTTTGCATTTTTATTTTTTTTATTTTCCATAAATATGTTATATTATATTGATTTGATTTTTGTATGCTGGCCTAACCTTGCATTTCTGGGATAAATCCCACTTTGTCATGCTATGTAATCCTTTTAAAATATGGCTGATTTTAGTTTGCTAGTATTTTATTGAGGGCATCTGCATCTATATTTAAAAGGAATATGGATCTGTAGGTTTTTAATTGTGATTTCTTTCTCTAGTTTGGTATCTTGGTAATACAGCCTTATAAAATGAGTCAGGAAATGTTTCCTTCTCATGTATTTTCTGGAATATTTTGAGAAAGTTTGTTGTTAATTCTTTACATGTTTGGGAGAATTCACCAGTGAAGCCATTTGACCTTGAGGTTTTCTTAATTGGAATATTTAGTTTGCTAAATTCATAGTTTTATTTGTCATAGGTTTATTCAGAATCTTGAGTTAATTTTAGTCATGTGTCATTGCTAGGAATTGTTATAGTTAATATAGATTGTCTAAATTTTTGGCATACAATTGTTACCAGAATTTATATATAGATATAGATGCAGATATATACATATATATATATATATATATATATATATATAGAGAGAGAGAGAGAGAGAGAGAGAGAGAGAGAGAGAGAGAGAGAGAGAGAGAGAGAGAGAGAGAGATTGAGAGAGTCAGTCTTGCTTGACATTTCACCCAGGCTGAAATGCAGTAATGTGATCTTAGCTCACTGAAATCTACACCTCCTGGGTTCAAACGATTCTTGTGCCTCAGCGTCCTGAATAGCTGGGATTACAGGAGCATGTCACCATGTCCAATTAATTTTCATATTTTTAGTAGAGACGGGTTTTGTCATGTTGGCCTGGCTGGTCTCAAACTCCTGGCCTCAAGTGAGTGATCCACCCGCCTCGGCCTCCCAAAGTGCTGTGATTACAGGCATGAGTCACTGTGCCTTGCCACATATATATGTTATATAAATTTCTTTTTCTCTATGGTCAGAAGTGATGTCCTTTCTTCTTGCTTAATTTTAGTAATTTGATTTTTGTCTCTTTTTTTCTTGGTCATTGTAGCTAAAAATAACTCAGTGTTATCGATCTGTTCAAAAACCAACTTATGGTTGTGTGGTAATTTTTTCTATTTGTTATTTCTGTTCTCTCTACAATTTATCTCTACTCTATCATTTATTTTTCTTCCCCTTGCTTTGGGTTTAGCTTTTCTACCATTCAAGGAAGATGGTTAAGTTATTGATTTAAGAATTTTTTTTTCTCTTCGTAACATAAGTGGTTAGATATACAAATTTCTCTCTAAGAACAAGCTTTTGTCATTTTCCATAACATACGTTATTTTTTGTTTCCATTCAATCTTAAAATATTTTCTAAAACCTCTTGTGATTTCTTCTTTGATTTCGTGGTTATTTAGAAATGTCTTGTTTAATGTTTACATACTATAAATTTCCCAAATTTACTTTTTTATTGATTTCTAATTCTATTCTATTGTAGTGTCAGAACATACTTTGTAATAATTCAGTCTTTGAATTTCTTGAGACTTGTTTAATGGCCTAATGCATTATCTTCCTAGAGAATGCTTCATGTCCACTTGAGAAATATGAGCATTCCCTTTTTTATGACCAGAGTACGTTAGGTGTAGTTGGTGTATTCTCTATTCAAGTCTTCTATATTTTGCTGATATTCTGTCTAGTTATATTTATTTTTAATATTATAAATATGTTATTTTAATATTAAACTTTTAATATGGTAAATATTTTATTTTAATAAAATATTAATTTTTTATTTAATTTTTAATATTTAAAATAAATATAAAATAAATTTATAAATTTAAATATAAATAAATATAAAACCATTTTTTATTTAATGTTTAATATTTTATCTTAGTTTTGATGAATAATTCTAAGTTGAATATTTTTATTTTCAAATATCTTCCCATGGCCTCTGGTCTCCATGGTTTTTGATTATTTGTTAGGTGCTAATCATATTTAGAATCCCTTTTATATGAGGTGTTACTTTGCTTGTAACATTTGCTTGTTTCAAGATTCTCTATTGGCCTTTGGCATTCCAAAGTTTCATTATGATATATCCAGTTGTGATGTCTTCGAATTTCCTTTATTTCTAGTTCATTGAGCTTCTTGGATGTGTTGATAGAAGGTTTTCATCAAGTTTGAAAGGCTGTAGCCATCACGTCTTCAAATTTTTTTTTTTTTTTTTTTTTTTTTTTTTTTTTTTTTTGAGGTGGAGTCTCAGTCTGTCACCCAGGCTAGAGGTCAGTGACATGGTCTTGTCTCACTGCAACCTTTGCCTCCCAGGTTCAAGCAATTCTCCTGCCTCAGGCTCCGGAGTAGTTGGGATTACAGGCATGCTCCACCACATACAGCTAATTTATTTTTATTTTTGGTAGAGACAGTGCTTCACCATGTTGTTCAGGCTGGTCTTGAACTCCTGACGTCAGATGATCCACCTGCCTTGGCCTCCCAAAGTGCTGGAATTACAGGTTTGAGCCACCATGCATGGCCCAAATATTCTTTTTTTACCTTTCTTTCTCTACTCTTGTTCTGTGACTACAAAAGATTCGTGTGTTGATATGCTTGATGATGTACAACAGGTCTTACAGACTTTGATTAATTTTCCTCATTCTTTTCTCTTTCTGTTCCTCGTATTCAACAATCTTAATTGACTTATCATTGAGGTAACTGATTTTTCTTTTTGGACTGTTTGAATCTGCTGGGAAGCCTCTCTAGTGAATTTTTTATTTCAGTTATGATAATTTGAACTACAGAATTTCTAATTGTTTCAATTTTAAATAATTTATATTATTTTATTGATAAAGTGTTTGAAATATCATTATTATACTTTCCTTTAGTTCTTTGGACATGGTCTTCTTTAGCTGTTTTATCATAGTTAGCATAGTTAAAGACTTTGTGTTGTTAGTAAAATGTCTGAGCTTCCTCAGGTAGAATTTCTAACGAATTTTTTTTTTTCCTGAAAATGGGTTATAGTTTCTCTTTACTTTGTATGTCTCATATTCTTTTTTGAAAATTGGACATTAGGAATATAGTAATGTGGCAAATCTGGAAATCAGACTCTGACCCTTCTCTGGGGTTTGTTGTTATTATTGACAAACTTATTGTTTGTTTACTAGCTTTTCTTAACTAATTCTATGAAGTCTGTGTTCTTTTTACTTAGGGACTACCAAAGACTCTGTTTTAATAGCTTAGTGGGTCATCTAATGGGTAGACAGAATATGTAATTGTTAGCTATTTTTATTCTTCCTACTTTTGTTATAACAGATTGACAATCCCTCAGGCAAAAATCTCAGATTTAATATTCTCCAAAATCTGAAATGTTTCAAGTGCCAAGATGACATTGTAGATTTCAGAATTTTCAGATTATGGATGCTGAACTAGTGTGTATTCTACAAATGTTCCAAAATCCAAGAATATCCAAAAGACTTCTGGTCCCAAGCATTTTGGATAAGGATAGTCAACCTGTACTGCCATTCTGAAAAAATGTATCTTGCTGATTTGACAGAAAACAACAACAACAACAATAACAAAACCCTAGAGCTACATGAAACTCTAAAACTACTAGAATAAAAGATAGAGAAAGAGGTATATGACATTAGTTTGCGTAATAATTTTTTAGGTTTGACTGTGAAAACATAGGCAACAAAAACAAAGATAAACGAGTAAGATTACATCAAGATTAAGAGTTTCCATGTATTAAACAAAATTAACAGAATGATAAAAATCTGGGATTGGTAGAAAACATTTGCGAGCCACACAACTGAAAAGTGCTTATTTTACAAGGTATATAAAAAACTCAGACACCTCTATAGAAATAAAATAAGTAATCAAATTGAGAAACAGGCAAGGGACTTGAAAACATATTCCTCAAGGGAAGACATAAATAGTTAACAGATAAGTGAAAAAAATGGCCAACATCACTAAACATTAGAGGATATCAATAAAAACTATAATGAATATCGCTTCACGTATTTTAGAATGACTATTATCAAAGGGACAAAAGAGAACAAGTGTTGGCAAAGATGTATATTGCACATTCTTGGTTGGAATGTAAACTATGCGAATTAGTATAACTATTACGGAAAACAGTATGGGAATTTTTCAAAAAACAGAAAATGAAATTACCGTATGATCCAGCAATCCCATTTCTGCGAATTTACCCCAAAGACTTGAGATCAATATATTGAAGTGACGTCTGCACTTCCATGTTCATTACAACACTACTTACAATAGCCAACTTACGGGATCAATCTAAGTGTCTTCCAAAGGATGAATTAAGAAAGAAAATGCGGTATATGTGTACAACGGAAGAGTATTGGGCCTCAGAAAAAGAAGAAACTCTGCCATTTGAGGCAACATGAATAGAATTGGAGAATAATATTCTGAGTTAAATAAGTTAAACACAGAAAGACAAAAGCAGCATGTTCTCACTTATAGGTAAAATCTAAAACAATTGAACTCACAGAAGCAGTGAGAAGAATGGTAGTTACTAGAGGCTATGAGGTCAGGAAAATGGAATGGGGAGATGATAACCAAAGGGTACAAAGCCTCAGATAGGAAGAATAATTTTCATGTTTGTTTTGAGAACAGTTGCAGAGTATGGCAAATATAGCTACTAATTAAGTTCGGTAACTTCTATTTCACTAAGAGAATATTTCTAATATTCTCATTACAAAATGTTAAATGTTAGAGGTGATAGATATATTAATTAGCTGAGTTTAATCTTTCCACATTGTATTAAAAATCATAACAGCATTTTGTAATCCATATTTATATGTACAATTATAATGTGTCAATAGATAACAAAAAAGAAAGTATAGAGATAAATGATATACAAGACTCTTCTATGAACACTACTTATAAAAGCCAGAGTGGCAAATTGGTCTATTAACTGATACAGAAGTAGTCTGAAAATTTGTTGAATACCTTCATTATAAATACCATGACAATATCACAAAGAATAAAGTAGTGCTATATATTGACTACAAATATTCTGCATTAAAAGTTTCATAATTCCATTTGAATGAAAATATACACAGCTAGATTTATATATCAATATACATGTAACTGTATAAGTGTAGTAAAAAAAATCAGAAAACTAACACCTACAGTTACCATTTTGGGGAAGAATGTGGTATTTAGATTGAATGGAGAAAATTAAAATGGACTTGTGGCTGACTTTTTTTTGTTTTACATTTTTTGCTATTTTAAAATGAAATACCAGGAATAAAATTAAAACATAAAATCTCTAATGATACAATTTAAGATGGTAATATTAGCTATTTGTGAAAATTAATACTGAGATTATATTATTTTCTTTTTCTGCAGTGAAACTGCTTTGCATTTGTGATAAAAAATAATACAACAATTTTAATTTAAAGCAGGGATAGTTGATGGCATCTATCAATTCTAATTCAAATGTGAATTTTTGGAATATTTGATGGATGCACTAATACTGATTAACTTTTTTAAAAAACAGAAAACATTTACAACAAAATGCAAGTCCAAATGATGGCAAACCGTAAGTTGAATTTTGTTTCTAAGTCTACGCTAACAGTTTAAAATTAGATTTTGGTCTATTCATTCTAGGCAATAAAACATTAGAGCAATTTTAATACAAATCTACCGTAAGGCGATCTTCCTTATATCTAAATTATATTTTCTTTCATCTGATTTTGGAAATTTGGCAATAATGTTATTAACTTTGTCTCTAGATCCCCTCCTCCTTCCTTCCTTTCTTCCCTTTCTTTTTGTCTTTTTACTGGAAAAAATATGATTCTTAAATGCTACCTTTTCTGTTTACTGCTTTGTCGTAGCCTGGTCTCATGACACTATAAACAAAGACTACTGGACATTAAACAAAGAGACAGTGCACTTACCTGGAAAGCTCACAAACCTTCCCTGTACCTGTCTACCAACAATGTGCATTTTTCTGCACCTAGTTGGGTACTCTCTAAATGTTTCCTCAGCATTTCTTTAACAGACTGTTTCTTTTTTATCACCTCTGTGAGATCTCTACAATTCACTTATCTGGGAGGCTTTTTTGTCAGTTAAGAATAAAAAAGGTAAGTAACTTAAAGTGTTTTCAGCACTAAAATTCTCTATAATATGTGAAATATATGTGAGGATTCCCTATGCTTGACAATACCTAACTTATAGCACTTTTACACTTTGGTTTATTTTATATAATATTTTTATATCAAGGTATAGGCCAAAAACGTTAGATAATTGATGTTTTAACTCATACTAGGTGAGCAAATGATGTCCAAGCAAAGGGTGTTGGGTGAAAATACACGCTGAGAAGAAAGTCAAACCAAGGTAGGTAGTTTAGCACAGAAACTGACACTGCTGCAGCAGCTTCCCCATTTCTAACATAAGGATCACCAATAGCGCTTTCTAATAGTGTTGTTACTAAGACCAAATGAGTTTCTTCATGTAAAGCTGTGCCCCTACTATAAAAAATAAATAAATACTTCAATGCATGTATGCAAAAAATACCACTCTGAAAGCAAAGGTAGATTTAAATCAGAAAGACAAAATAAAACAAAATCCTCCTGTATATTTGTGGTTGGGGTGTGGGGTGGAAGTTAAGAAGGAAAAGTCTCAGAAACCAAACAGGCAGGAAAGGCTGCACTAGAACACATGTAAAATTGTTTGATACCACCTGCTGGTTACTGCTAGGAATGGCAGAAACAAAAGATAACTCTGATAACATGTGTTGGATTTCCCCTGCTTCAGGCCAATGGATAAAAATTGAAAGTAGAGAATATAACAAAGGTATGCACAAGACCAGGTCGTATGTGCCTCTAGAAAGAAATTCTACAGACTGCAAAACCTGAGCTATGCATACTGCAGCATTAGTAGAAAGTGCCCTCTCAGGTGCAAAAAGCTTTGACATTTTGTTAAATACCCTGCTCCCCAAATGAAATAAAATAAACATTTACAAATACAATTTAAGTGTACTATAAAAGGCTATAATTTTTAACTCAGAACCGTATTGCATCTGAATGATAAAATCATTGGAATTTCTATGTGCTAGAGAGAGAAATTAGAATTTGGATGACATATTTTGTCAGAAAGCTTAACTCAAACTCACATCTTTAATATTGGTGAGAATAAAGAAAAAATTACGATCTAGAAGAAAATGTTTCAAAGGCTGTAATAATACTGTGGACAACACTGTTGAAGGAATTGAAATTGTTCTATTTGCCTAAATATATCACGGATTTAATTCATCCAAAACTCGTATTCCCCTCCTCATTTTCTTCCTGAAGTCCTTCTCTCAATGAAATACTTCACAATCTAAATGATGCCATTTTCATATTGGCATCAACATGAAGCTGCAGAGATATAAAAATTTTGTCAGTCTAGGGAATTGTACATGCTGTTTACTCTACCTGGAGTCTTTTCACTGCCACTTGTTTACCTCTTTTGTATTTAGCTACCTTCTATTTCTTTACTTTATAAATTATTATTAAGTGCCTACTAAACATCAGGTACTCTTGTAAAAACTGAGAATACACCAATTAACAAAATTGCAAAGGTTGCTGCACCCTAGAGTGCCCATTCTGCTAATGCTGCAGTATATATAGCTCAGATTTTGCAATCTGTAGAATCTCTTTCCTAAAGGAACACACAACCACGTCTGAAGCATATCTTTGTTATATAGTCCTTTTCAATATTCTGTTAGTTGGCACAACTGTATACCCCAATAAATTATATGGATTAGAGCCTGTGTGTCTTCTCCCTAAAATGTAAAAGGGTGCTTAGTTGAGGGTAGTGCTTCATTTTTTTAATAAATTAATAAATATTTATTGAAACCACTCCACCAGTAATCTGTAATCAGTAAATATTTATTTTTTAGGATAATTGCAAGAAACCTATACTTTCTTTTATGAAGTAAGCATAAATGTAGTCCCTACTTTGTGCTGAGCACTGTAGAGCTGTGAATGGAGTGTTAGCAAAGCCAGATGAGCTCTCTAAGAGATATTAAAAAATAAAAGTACAAAAGAAGCCAACATCACAACTGGACAAGGTTTAAGATGACCTATAATAGAGCAGCCCACCTTGAAACAGATGTTGGGTAGGGCTTCCCTTAAGAAATGGGGACTAGGCCGGGCGCGGTGGCTCAAGCCTGTAATCCCAGCACTTTGGGAGGCCGAGACGGGCGGATCGCGAGGTCAGGGGATCGAGACCATCCTGGCTAACACGGTGAAACCCCATCTCTACTAAAAAATACAAAAAACTAGCCGGGCGAGGTGGCGGGCGCCTGTAGTCCCAGCTACTCAGGAGGCTGAGGCAGGAGAATGGCGTAGACCCGGGAGGCGGAGCTTGCAGTGAGCTGAGATCCGGCCACTGCACTCCAGCCTGGGCGACAGAGCGAGACTCAGTCTCAAAAAAAAAAAAAAAAAAAAAAAAAAAAAAAAAAAAAAAAAAAAAAAAGAAAAAAAGAAATGGGGACTAAGTTAACGGGGTACCCAGAAAAGGAAAAATAATCCTAAACTAGAAAAGAGCGTGCACAGAAGGCAGGAAGGCAAGAAATAAGGGTTTCAGGAAAGAAGAAGAGGCCAGAAGAGGAAGCAGGAGTCAGACTATTCGAAGCCTTTTTGACTATGCTAAGGTAATATAACTTACTTTCAAGAGCAATGGGAAACTATTTTTTAAAATTATAATTTAAGTTCTGGGGTACATGTGCAGAACGTGCAGGTTTGTTACATAGGTACACACAGGCCAGGGTGGTTTGCTGCACCCATCAACCCATCATCTACATTAGGTATCTCTCCTAATGCTATTCCTCCCCTAGCACCCCACCCCCGACAGAAATTTAAACAGTGTAGTGGCATGATCAGTATTTCTTATTTAAAATATTACTTTGGCTATTATTTATTTTTAGTTAAGGTAGTATTGTTTTTCCTTCCCTAGTTGTTTTAAAGATTTTCTCTGTCTTTGGTGTACAGCAGTATGAATGTGATAAGACTAGGTGTGATTCTTGTTGTTGTATTTCGTTTTTAAAATTTATCCTTCTTAGTGTTCTCTGAGCTTTCTGGATCTGTGGTTTTATTTGGAAAGTTCTTGGCCATTATTACCTCAAATATTTCTTCTTTATTCTCACTTTCTACTCTCTCTCTCTGTTTCTCTCTCTCTCTCTCTCTCTCTCTCTAGGTGTTTGTATGTTTGTGTATACACACCGTTCACTCCAGATATATTTAGACAGTCTCTTTCTATATAGACCATTCACTCCGTGTGTGTGTGTGTGTGTGTGTGTGTGTGTGTGTGTATGAGAGAGAGATAAGTTTTGGAAAATAGATTAAGTTTTAGGAACATATTAAGCTAAGCACCAACTAAACACCATTCTCTGGAGTGAGAACGTAAGAAAACAGACAAGATAAGATGGAAATAAATTTTCTCCTCCTCTATCTGTGATTTAACAATTGTGGCACAAGACATCCAAGCATAGAATAGTCTTAGTATCAGAGACCTAGGCTTTTCATTTCTTATACCTCTGCCATATTTAAGGTGGTGGCCATGTTCTTGAGGTTCAGGAAGGCTTGCCAACACTAGACTGCCTTCCAGCACACAGAAAGTGGAAGAGGGAAGGAGAAGCATATCTATTCATTTTAAGGGGATGTTCCCGAGATTAAGGGCATCTCCCTAAGATTTAGGTCACAAACTGAAAATTATACAACTAATATTTACTCATATTTCTTTGAGAACTTTACTCATATCTCTTAGCTCCTATAACCATAAGTGGGGGAGCAGAAAAATGTAGTCTTGATTTGACACACACAGCTCGAATCTGGAATTATATTTTTCTGTAAGTTATTGGGAGACAGAAATCATCTCTGACAGAAGGAATGTTGTTGATCTAGGCACTCACTTCAACAATTAGCTCAAATTTGAGAGAGGAAGAAAGAAATGTTTTCTAATCACCCTCTAAAATTTCAAACTACCTAACAAACAAAACTCAACATATATCATATATTGTCTTCCTTCAACCTGTTATAATATGCATGCTATGCAAGTGCAGCTTCAAGATAATTCCAAATCCCCACTTCCAAACAGTTTGCTCTCATCAAAATAGAAATTCTAAAGCCACTACTATTCTATACACACTTTATCTTTTGAGCATTTCTTTTTTTTTAAATTTATTTATCAACTCGTCAGCACCCATCAATTCATCATTTATATCATGTATAACTCCCAATGCAGTCCCTCCCCCCTCCCCACTCCCCATGATAGGCCCCAGTGTGTGATGTTCCCCTTCCCGAGTCCAAGTGATCTCATTGTTCAGTTCCCACCTATGAGTGAGAACATGCGGTGTTTGGTTTTCTCTTCTTGTGATAGTTTGCTAAGAATGATGGTTTCCAGCTGCATCCATGTCCCTACAAAGGATGCAAACTCATCCTTTTTTATGGCTGCATAGTATTCCATGGTGTATATTTGCCACATTTTCTTAATCCAGTCTGTCACAGATGGACATTTGGGTTGATTCCAAGTCTTTGCTATTGTGAATAGTGCTGCAATAAACATACGTGTGCATGTGTCTTTATAGCAGCATGATTTATAATCCTTTGGGTATATATCCAGTAGTGGGATGGCTGGGTCATATGGGACATCTAGTTCTAGATCCTTGAGGAATTGCCATACTGTTTTCCATAATGGTTGAACCAGTTTACAGTCCCACCAACAGTGTAAAAGTGTTCCTATTTCTCCACATCCTCTCCAACACCTGTTGTTTCCTGACTTTTCAATGATTGCCATTCTAACTGGTGTGAGATGGTATCTCATTGTGGTTTTGATTTGCATTTCTCTGATGGCGAGTGATGATGAGCATTTTTTCATGTGTCTGTTGGCTGTATGAATGTCTTCTTTTGAGAAATGTCTGTTCATATCCTTTGCCCACTTTTTGATGGGGTTGTTTGTTTTTTTCTTGTATATTTGTTTGAGTTCTTTGTAGATTCTGGATATTAGCCCTTTGTCAGATGAGTAGATTGCAAAAATTTTCTCCCATTCTGTAGGTTGCCTGTTCACTCTGATGGTAGTTTCTTTTGCTGTGCAGAAGCTCTTTAGTTTAATTAGATCCCATTTGTCAGTTTTGGCTTTTGCTGCCGTTGCTTTTGGTGTTTTAGACATGAAGTCCTTGCCCATGCCTATGTCTTGAATGGTACTACCTAGGTTTTCTTCTAGGGTTTTTATGGTATTAGGTCTAACATTGAAGTCTCTAATCCATCTTGAATTAATCTTCATATAAGGAGTAAGGAAAGGATCCAGTTTCAGCTTTCTACTTATGGCTAGCCAATTTTCCTAGCACCATTTATTAAATAGGGAATCCTTTTCCCATTTCTTGTTTCTCTCAGGTTTGTCAAAGATCAGATGGCTGTAGATGTGTGGTATTATTTTTATTCCCTTTAACACTACTCATTTAGTTGTTGGTAATCCACAAGGTTCAGTACTGTCCCTCTACTCTTCTTCTTTTACTACTCTCCAGTCGCAATTTAATTTATTCTCATTTTCCAACCTGCTCCCAGATGATTAAGACGTTCAAGCATGTATCTCATGACTTCCAGAGCCAAGTATCTCACTTCCTCTGAATATGTCCACATGGATTCAATCAACATTTATTAAACATTCCATATGACATCATTTATTAATTAAAAATGTATCCAGCCTACTATGTGTCAGTCACTTTGTTAGACATGAGTATATGAAAAACATAAATTTTATGCTCATGGAGAATATAACCTACAGGAAGATGGAGATGACTGACAGGCATGTTACATGGTAAGTATAAAAAGTTATAAAGCATGAGGTGCTCTAAGATACCTAAGAAGTAGTGAAGACTCTGGAATCAGACAAGGCTTCCTGGAGGAATTGATGTATAAAAGGAGACTTGAAAAAGTCTGAGGAATATGTTCAAGGCAAAACAACACAAAATAAAACATATCCCTAGGTTAAACATAGGTTAACATAGCAAAATGAGTAATTATAACAGATTAAACTGGGGAGGCCTCATGAAGATTTTATAATCCATGGTAAGGGTTTTAATCAATAGACATAATAGAGTCACTGAAAGTTTTCATGCAGGAGAGGGTTACATAACTAGGTTTGAGTTTTCAGGAAATTACTCTTGTCACAATGTGTAGAATAGGCTGAAGGAATGTTAGACTAGAGACGGAAAACCAGAGAAAATCTTTACGCTATACCAAGAGAAATGGGTCCCATAGAAGTCTTAAAATTTAAACATTAGCAAGTGAATCTATAGTCTAACTCAAAACCTACTGCGTCTTTCATAACTCTCTAATGTAGGAAAAATCATTGGATTTTAGCTAGTAACTCAACTAGAAATCAGGGAGTATAGTCATTCCTCAGTAGCTATGGGGGATTGGTTCCAGGACCCCCTGTGGATTCCAAAATCCACAGATGCTACAGTCCCCACAGAAAATTGCATGTCTGCATATAACCTATGTACACCCTTCCTTGTACTTTAAATCATCTGTAGATTACTTATAATATCTAAATATCTAATACAATGTAAATTCTAAGCAAATAGTTGTTATACGGTATTGTTTAGAGAATAATGACAAGAAAGATGGCTGTATTTGTCTATTAAGGGCACAACTATGCATTTTTCCCTAATATTTCAATCCATGGTTAGTTAAATCCAGTGGATGTGGAGCCCATGAACACAGAGGGCTGTGTGTATTCTACAAAGCCCACATCTACATGTCTCTCTCCTTCAGATTTTCAATGTCCTACATATCCTACCTCCCTACTGTCTCCAATATCTATAACTCCCTCCCCCTGAACATGCATGATCCTATTTTAGACCTTCATTATTTCTCACCTGAAAGATATCAATTAGCTCCTACTAGTCGTCTTGTATCCACTTGCACCCCATTGCAATCTATTTTATACAATACTTCCCATAGCAGTCTTCCTCAAACTCAAATGTACCCATTTTACTCTCTGGGTAAAACACCCTTGAAGTAGTTTCCACGGCCTTAGAATGAGATAAAAGGCTGCACATGAACTGGACTCTATCTAACCATGCTGATAAATAATTGAACCCCAGGCCAGACATACATCAGTCCACAATTTGTTGTTCTCCACATGCTCCATGTTGCTCTTGATAATTGTATACCTTCTGCTTAGAATATGGCCTTTCCGTTAGGCTAATTTGCAAAGCTTGACTTGATTCTTCTTCCCAGTGAGCTTCTCTGACTCCTCTGATATCAGTGTTTCCTTTCTTTTTACTCTTAGCTTATTTTGGACTATTTCTTTCCTAGCACTTATGATACTTCACTTCAAATATTTGTTTACATCCCTGCTTATCCCTCCACGTTCTGAGCTGATTGTGCACATGTGCTTTTTAAAAAACAAACAAAAGAAAATTTGCCACCTAACACAGATTCAGACAAAGGTAAATACTCACTATCACCTGGTTCATTAAATGAAAGAATTGATTTAAAAAATTGTGAATAGTAACACAAGTGGACCACACTTACAGATTGTATAAGGAGGAATACACAAATTAAGAATATAGTAAATTTTGAATGAAACAGAAGTTTAATCACAATATTGTAATATAAACATAATTTTGAATTATATAAATTGATGCATTTTGCACGTAAATCTCATATTACACTATTCTGGACTGAATATATAATCATCACTTAGTAGCACTTACTATTGGACAGATTTTATTCTAAGAACAATTCTATATGTTAATTTATGTAGTTCATATAACAACCATGTAAGTAACCATGTAATTATTATTCTCATTTACAGATGAGGAAATTGAGTTTACATGAGGTATAGCACCTTACTGAAGATCATACTGCTAGCAAGTAGTAGGGATGAGATACAAACCCAGGCAACCTAACTCAGAAGTCCACACTCTTTACTACTAAATTATATTGCTGAATCTGTAAATGAGATTTTTTTCAAAGACCCTTATGTCTAAATTTTGTATTTTTCAATAAAATTAATCTAACCCTTGCATTTTACTGGTGAAGTCCCTAAGATTTTGTGAATTTTAAAGTTACATCATACATTAAAGTGTTTAAATTGCTTGAGAAGTGGCTATACATAGAGAAAAATGGTCCCTGAAAGCAGGCAAGAGTTTGAATTCTGCCACAGCAGCTATGTGACTTTGCTAAACTGCAGATCTTCCTCCATCTGCAAAAGGAAAATGATATTTTGGGAGTTGTTGGAAAGAAAACCTATGAGCATACATGTCTTAAATACAGACTTGCCCAACAAATGTTAAATTCTCCCCTCTCTACTTTCTTTCTGAGCCTCAGTGACTTTATCTCTAAAATGGGAATTAGAATATGCATCTTATGTACTTCCAAAGATTAAATGATGTATGCAGAGGCCCCATGTAGAAATTGTCAAGCAGAGAATCCTATAGCTACCCTGTTATTTCTGAGTTAATTATATCCCCAAATTGTAGATAAAGACGCTAAGAAACCAAAACCAAGGATGCAAGAGTCCCATCTAGTGGTGGTTTAAGAAAAATCAAAAGACACTTGGAAATTGCACTGCTTAAATGGATGCCTAGGAAGCACTGGGTAGTTTTATTTTAGTTAATTCATTTCCCACCTTGGGAAAGAATGTAATGAGGCTCTCGTGGAAAAAGAAAGGAAAACCTTGAACTGGATTCCCCTTCATTCTTTCATTGTTCCAATAGAGCACAAAATCTCTTCAGAGTGGATTCACCTATTTCTGATCTCATTAAACCCATCATCTTAAGATCAAACTACTCTGTTCCTAGATTTTTAAAAGGATATGATTCAGCTCCTTAATTAGGTGTAATTTGATAGTGATGTTATAAAACTGATTTAGCAGGCTTTTTTTTAACGTTTTATGACTTAATCTTAACCAATCTCTTGCAAGAATAATCCATCAAATCATAATCTACTACATTTGAGAGGTGATTTCCAAGAAATCTATTGTGGTTCACATCCACTGAAACCAGTTATGACCTAGAGGTTCTGCATTAAGGTAAGGGTGTATCTAAATATGGACAAAGATGGCAGACCAGGGGTATCACTCTGGGATTCCTGTACCTGTGCCCTTCTATAGAAGAGGTTCAACCTGATGTGACTATAAGAACCACTATTGTATTCCAATTTCATGAGTTTAAAATAACATATTCATAATAATGAAAAGCAGACAATAAAATAACAGAAGACAATCAAAAACCCTATCCTATATAAACCCCCCATTGTTACCAAATTATTTTTCTATTTCACTCTTGTAAGTTTCATTGCCTTAAAATGCAGGGTGACTGGTCCTACGTTAATAGTTTTAATGATTTATTATAACTCCTTGAGGTGATTTAATTGAGAAGATATGTTATTTTTGATAGATAGTACATCATTAGAGAATTTTTATTACAAAAATTCACCCAACTGGAAATTATTCTTTTGAAATACAAAAACCTATTTGAAAATAAAGGATAGCTTTTATTATTTATTTGGGAGTTATGAAACAAACAATAAAAATGCACTCAAAATTTTGCTATAGTGAAAGTAAATATTTTACTATCTAGTGATAACCTAAGCCTTACAGAAAGTGGAATAATCAGAGTAAAATAGTTTATATTTTCCACATTTCTTAAAACTTAAATGAAGAAAATAAACATTACGTTTACCAAAAATAATCAAATCCAAAGAAAACAAGAACAAAAAAACCTATTCTCTTGAAACCCTTGCAACCTGCTTCATCTATTAAATGAAGTTATAAAGCTGTCACAGATGAGTTCCAAGAAAGAGTACAATATGGAAAAATGGGTTTACTTAATGTAGTCAAAAGCAGTAAATTCTTCATCTCAGATTACAGGGGCATGGGCATTTTTGAGCAAAATTAACCTAGACATGAGTTAACTAGATTAATTTCTCTTAAAATTGTAAAATATGACACCTGGGCAAGACTGAACTTGGAAAGGCCACTTTATAGAATTAGTTGCTGTAGTATCATCTGATAGTAACAATTTCTACTACAGGGAAAAGAATCTGAAATCTTTAAATAAGCCACTGCTGACAGATAACAATTAATTAGGATAATTCAAATCTGAAAGTTCACCTCATGTTCTGATAGAGATTTAGTAATCCTGATTCTCAAACAGAAATATAAAGAAGTCACTGAGGGTATTACTGACTTAGTGACTTCAGGCCCCCTCCCCCTCCCCCAAAAAAGACAAAGTAGTTTGATGTTATAATTATGTAATAGAAAAAGTGAAAGCATTAGAGTCAGGGAGACCTAAGGTCAAATTTTCTCTTTGATACTGACCTGCTCTTTGATAACAGAGTAGTATTTTAACACCTGTGGGTCTCAATGTTTTTGTCTGAAAAATGGGGATAATGTCACTTCCCTAACTGGGGATATTTTTTTCAGAATTAAATAATGAGTTAATCTGAAATGTCTAACAGAGTATATGGTATATACAGGGTATTCAATAAATGCTACTTTTATTTTTTTCATCATTATTACTATATAAATTTTGGTGTAGGAAGTAGGAGTGGGTTTCCTGCTGTCATGACTTAAATGGTCATACCTGCATTAAAATGATATCTGCATGTCCTGGTCAAAATCTAAAAATTAAAAAGAAATCATCAAAAAAATAACATACTTTTAATTCCCTTCTGTGTCCTTACTGTGAGGAGATAATAATTCATGTTATCAATCAAGTCAGGCCACCTATATTCCTGAAACTACTTCTCAAGCTGCCTCTAGACTATAATAATCAAGGCTCTCTAATTTTCCTTGCCATGGCTTATTAATGTATTTTGCTTCAGTCACTTTCCTAAATGGCAGTAAGCTAACTGGAATGAGACTCTGACAACAGCAGGGAGAAGGGCTGCTGGTGGGCTGGCAGCTTGTATCTGATTATCAAGTGCTGCCTTGTGCCAAAGTCAATTCTGGGATGCCAGGTGTGCCTCCTGTTAGCACTCCTAGCCCGTGACTTATGGAAGATGGATTTGGAATGAGTTTCTGCCCTGTACAGGCTATGTGCTCATTGATTTTCTATCCTGCTACCACCCAGGCATTCTATTCCTGCTGCCACCTTCTCACTTACTTTTCCAATTAAAAGCATCTATATCTCCGTCTAAGACTGCCTCAACTCTTTAGTTTGGACAACCTGAAACTGTACTCAACTCATGTGACTTTCTGATTGTCTCTCTCTTGGCATTAGTTTGTTTTGATCAGTTCTTACAGAATGTCCTTTCCTTTCTCTGCATGCCCTGATCCATGGGCTGCAAATTCAAATGTCCACAGGGACTGGGCAGGAAAAATAAACTGGTAATGTGGGCAACAGTGTGGAAAGGGCTACAGTAAGCTAGAGAGCACATGTCTAATCATGGCTGCTGCTATTCAGTCCCAGATGAAGGTTGCCAGTGCAAGTATATGAGTCCCTGCTTTAGCAAGTCTTCTGATTTTTCATTGCCTATTTTTTAATCAATGAAAAATATTAGCATATATACATATGCAAATTCACACATGTATTTTTGTGTATATAATCTATATCTATGTATCTATCTAGCTAGACAGTTTTCATGTCTCATATAACTCTATCGTATTCAGTAGATAGTCAAATATAAAAAATGTAAGAAGTAGTTTTGTATACAAATATGGAAAGTAGTAGAAACTTTGTAGTTCTGAAGATTAAGAGCCCAGGATAAAGAAATTTTAATTCAAGAAAAACTTACACACACACTTATACACAATCACACAATACTTGAATACATAGTATATTCTACAGTGTCCTTGGTTCTCAGAAAATATCCAAACTTTCTGTTTGTTGAATTAAAAAACAAACCAAACAAAACAGAAAAACAAAAAACAAAGATATATGTTGACTTTAAATTTAAGATACCCGTTACACATATTGTTCCATGGAGCCTCTTAGGATCCCTATGGGGTAGATAGCATATACTTATATCAATTTGTAGTAGAGAAAATCTAGAGTTTAGAGAGGTAATATAACTTACTCAAGCTAAATGTGAGGTCAGAACCTGACATAAGCTTCCTTCATTCCTAGTGCAATATTCTTTCAACCAGGTAGTAAGTGCTTGATAGGGCTATTTGTCTTATTATTAAAAGTTTAACTCTATATTGCTTACTTCAGATTATGACTCTCTTTATGGTACAATAATATCATTATTAAGGGACTTTCTGCCCACGAGATGGTTTCCCAAAAGTTGTAAAGAAATGTTCTTTTTCTTCTACCAGTTTTTCTGATCACATACAATATATAGCTGTGTTTCATATAATGAGGATATTAACCCATTTCCTTATAGATTTCAAGGACTATGTGAAGGAGCATGGCTTTCACTCACCACTTGCACTGAAAAAAAGTATTTCTAGCTTTGAATAACTAATTGGGAGGAAAAAGGAATGCTCCAGAGTAGAATTAAACGTTAAGGGTCGAGAATTAGGCAATGGTGAGGGAAATAGAATGAAGGGAAGGTAAAAATAAGAGATGGGAAATAAAAGAGTAACAGTATCAATAAAGGTATGAAGGAAGCAGATATATTGATAACATAAGATGATAATTGAGTAATTATATATTTAATATTTCATTTTATAATATATATTATATGTACAATAAAGTGAATTATCAAAACAGAAACTGGTTTTGGGAACTCCCAGAAGTTACAGTTAGTGTCAGAGTGACAGCAGCTTTGTGCGCTGTGTTTCCCATAAACTTCACAGTTGGCAAATTTATTGCAATAAATAAATTTAATTTATTTTCTGTCCGATATCTATTAACATTTCTTTTTGACACAGCACTCTGATTTCCTATGGCTAACTACCTGATGTACACTTTTCATTTATATGGATTTGCTCTTGCTGACTTAACTCCTGTTGAATTGATGAATGTAGGTGTTTACTTACTTATTTATCATCTATGTATGAATGTATAAGCAAATTCATATTTATTTTTCTATATATCTGTCTGTATCTATTACCTCTGTACAGGACTATCTAAAATCAGTTTCCACCTACTTATTGTCTCACACCTATATAAAATTTTTAAGCACTGTAGTTTTATATGACAAAATCTGGCAATGGATAATCCCTTTTCATCTCTTTTTCTTTTATTATTTTTTTATTTTTTGCATCACAACTGTGTTATTTCATATAAACAGTTATATTAAACAGAGTCATATTGATATGTCATAAAAAATTGTATATGGAAATATATCTTTATATATATTCACATGTTCATACATTCAAATATATACTTCACAGTTTTACAGATTCATTATTTGGACTATTCTAATATAGTTTCTGTTCACTACCGTCTTCCCCTTTAAATAATCCAACTCATGATTGCTATTATGCAGAAAACTATATTATAATCTATAGTGGATTATAGTGGAAATGGAAATTGCATCCCACTACTTATAGATTATATAAATAATACTTACAGATTGTGTAAGTATTGGAATGGAATTTTTTTTTCTTATCCAGCATGCATCAATCTATGCGATTAACAAATATTTATTAGTTACCTACTATATGCCAGACATTCTTCTAGGCTTATGAGTTTTGTAAAAAAAAGGAGATAAAAATACCTGCCTCCTGAAATTTAAAATAGAGTGGGAAAAACAGAAATTAAACAGAATATATATCTTTATATCATGTTGGAAGATGATCTATGCAATGGAGTACAAAAATAGAGTAGGGCCAGGGGAGCAGAAGAGTCAGAAATGGTGAGACAGTTTGCAATTTTAAGTCAGGCTGGAAAATAGGTCTCTTTGAGAAGATGATAATTGAGAAAAGCACTGAGGAGGTGAAGGAGTGAGTCACACAGATACCTGGGAAAAGAGAGGTGGAGGCACAAGGAAACAAAGCTGATAGGTGAATGTCTGGCATGATCGTGGAATAAAAGAAAACCAGTGTGGATGTTAGAGAGAGAGTGAGGGATAGGAAGGGTAGCAGAAGTTCAACTCGGAGGGGAAGGGAGTTTATGTCACCTAAGGACTTACTGATTTCTGAAGGGTCTTTGGCTTTTACCTTGAGTATATTGGAGAGCCAATAAAGTTTGCAGCACAGGTATGACATTGATCTGACCTACATTTTGAAAGCATCCTTCTGACCGCTATGTTGGGCATAGAGTTCCATAAAGGTGGAAGCAAAAGTCGATTAAGAGTCTAGTGTAGTACTGTGGACTGATTGACTGTGTTACCTCCAAATTCATATGTTAAGGTTTTGTTTTGTTTTGTTTTGTTTTGTTTTGTTTTGTTTTGTTTTGTTTTTGAGACGGAGTCTCGCTCTGTCACCCAGGCTGGAGTGCAGTGGCCGGATCTCAGCTCACTGCAAGCTCCGCCTCCCGGATTCACGCCATTCTCCTGCCTCAGCCTCCCGAGTAGCTGGGACTACAGGCGCCCACCACCTCGCCCGGCTAGTTTTTTGTATTTTTTTAGTAGAGACGGAGTTTCACCGGGTTAGCCAGGATGGTCTCGATTTCCTGACCTAGTGATCCGCCTGCCTCGGCCTCCCGAAGTGCTGGGATTACAGGCTTGAGCCACGGCGCCCGGCCCATATGTTAAAGTTTTAACTCCTCTTGTGGCTATTTCTAGAGATGGATCCTTTAGGGGAGTAATTGAGGTTAAATATGGTCATAAATTTATAGAAGAATTTGTCATAGTGGTGGAGTCCTGATCAAAATGACATTAGTGTGTTTACAAGAAGGGATGCCAGACAGCTCACTCACTCTCTTCCTGTACATAGACTAAAGAAAAGCCATACGACAACATTGAGAGATGGTGACCATCCATAAGCTGAAAAGATAGCCCTCACCAGAAACCAATCTTGCTGAACCTTGATCATTGACTTCCGGTCTCCAGAATTAAGAGAAGATAAAGTTTCTGTTTTTTAAGCCACCCTATCTATGGTATTTGTTAATAGCAGTCTGAGCAGGCTAAGACAGACATGCAGTAATCCAAAGGAGATATGATAGTGGTTCAGTCTAGGGTATGAGCAAGGCTACAAGTAAAACAGATTTTTAGGGGAGGAAGTTTGAAAGTTCAGTTTTGTGCAGATTGAGTTTGTCTATTGGACATACAAATGAAGACATAAGGAAGACAATTGGATGTATGTATTTGGAGTTAAGGGAGGAGCTCTGTACCAAAGTTCTAAGTTTGGTAATTATCACACATAAATAGTAGAAAGTCACAATAAAGGCTGAGATCTCCAAAGTAGAGAGTATAGACAGAAAAAATAATGGCTAAATTTTGAGCCCTGATCAACTCTAATATTTAGGGGCTCTGGGCAAAGGTAGGGACCAGCAAAGGAGACTAAGAAGGCAGGAAAAGTTGGGGGGTGAATCTAGGGAGTGTGGTTGTCCTAGAAACAGAATAAAGAAATTAAATTATCTCCAAGACATTATATTTCTCATTTAGTGGAAGTAATGTACTCTGTCAAAGGCCACTGTTATGTCAAGTAAGTTGGCCTGAGATTTGGCCACTACAGTGACCAAATTCAGCAGTGTGGCAGACCTTGCCAGGATGATGTTAGAGTAGTAGAGGCAAAAGCTTGATTAGGTAGATTTGAGAGCTCATGGAAGGAGAAACTTTAAGGACAGTAAAAACAGTAAATTACTTCAAGTAAATCAGCTTAAAAGGAAGACAAAGAAATGAGGTGTTAGCTAGGGCATTAGAAGAGTCCAGGGAATTTAAGGATTGGGTAATTAATGCCATATTTGTCTTTCTTCTAGAGATGATCAAGTAAAAAATCAAAGACACTGATGACATTAGGAAGAGAGAGGTGCATTCCTGGAATAATGCTCTCAAGCAGGAGAGAAGGAATGCATTCTGGTGCACAGGTGGAAGGGTTGGCAATATGCAGAAACACAATTAGGCAGAGTATGTAGGCGTAGGAACTTGGATACACGAGGCTGTGGGCTTTGAAGGAGGTTCTCTTCTAGTTGCTTCAATTTTCTCAGTGAAGTACAAATCAAGGTCATCATCAAAGAAAATATATACAAATAGCAGAGTGAGGGTGTGTGATAATCCTTCTAATGACAACCTCTTATTCTCCTTTCCATTGGAAGAATATTCCTCTTTCATCTTCAGGGTGAATTTGACAATTCTCACTGGCTCAAGGAGTGACCTGTGACCCAAGCCTTGCTAATAAGTGTATAACTGGCCATGACGATTGTATCAGGGAAGAGCATGTGACCTATGTCTAACCAACGAGACCCAAGAATAGGACTTTGGGTTGGGAGACGTATCTGAGATGGTGTTTCCTGTACATACTTAGACAAACTTGTGACTAATAAGAATAAAATGAACAGAGAAGTATAAGACAACTTTACATGGATTTTATTCCACTACAACTGAACCCACACTAGCATAATTTGCTTAAATAACAGAATGACAAAGATTCTGAAATTCCCTTCAACCAAAACCAAACACTAATGATACGATGTCAAAGAAGCTGGATTCTTGCCCAGATCTGTTTTTCCCAGAAGTTTATAGAGGTCCATAGTTTCTGAAACGGGCCATTTTGCGAAATGATTACTGTTATTCACACTAAAACAAGATCAGACCATCCTTTAAACAAGTTTTTGACATGAAGTAGAGAATTAGCATCAGATAATAAATAGTAATAATAATAGCAAATACGTACATAGCATTTACTATATGCCCAATATTCCACTAAGTGCTCCATATATGAATAAATGTGAGTGTGTACACACAAGTATATGTTTTAATTCCCTAAACTACCTTATAAGAAAGTTATTGTTACTAACCCAGTTTTACAAAGAGATGAAACTAAAGTACAGAGGGGTTAAGAAATTTGCCAGATGCAACATAGTTTGGTAGTAAAAAGGCCAGGTTTTGAACCAAGATACTCTGACTGCTTGGCTGCCAAGTATGTGCTCTTAATCACCTTATGGCCTTCATAACAACGTATTTTTATTGTGGCAGAAACCACTGGCTATCAGTCTGACAGATGGTCAACCCATGATAGTAGAAAACTGAATTTATTTAAGATAGCAATTTCTCAGATTCTCCATTTGTAAGACCACACTAGGCTAATGACACATAGAAATTATTAAGAGGGACACCTGAAAAGCTCACTTTATGGCAAACTGAGAGCAGAAGAAGTCTTTTACCCTTCCTCATTTTATTCTTCCTCTTTCCTGTAATATGAGTATAATAACTTCCTCTTTCCTGTAATATGAGTATAATAATAATCAACAGCCATTTTAACCCACGAATTAAGCATAACCATAAAGTAAGGATATCAAAACAGAAAAATAGACACTGAATGCCTGATGCCCATGGTGCTGCCATACTAGCCTTGGACCAGCTACTTGTGGACTTCTTCCACATGGGAAAAGAAAAGTATTATGCATTCAAACCACTATATTTGGGTGTTCTGGTATAAAACATCAAAATGAATCAGGGCTATCTGTAGAACTAAGGAGAAAAATGATTAATCCAAACTCCTTTTGGAGTTTTAATTACTCTAAAATTTAAATAAGACAAGTAGCTAATGTCTTTGAATATACCTTGAATTTTGTATGAAACAAAATGCATTTGAACTCTGTACTCACCAAAAACCTACAGCCTAACCGACCTCTGTTATTTTTATTTTATTTCATTTATTTATTTATTTATTTATTTATTTATTTATTTATTTTGAGATGGAGTCTCGCCCTGTCACCCAGGCTGGAGTGCAGTGGCACGATCTGAGCTCCTGGCAAGCTCCACCTCCCAGGTTCAGGCCATTCTACTGCCTCAGCCTCCCGAGTAGCTGGGATTACAGGTGCCCGCCACCACGCCCAACTAATTTTTTATATTTTTAGTAGAGACAGAGTTTCACCGTGTTAGCCAGAATGGTCTTGATCTCCTGATCTCATGATCTGCCCATCTCAGCCTCCCAAAGTGCTGGGATTACAGGTGTGAGCCACCAAGCCCGGCCTGATTTTAGTACTTAATAGAAAAAACAAAACAACAACAACAAAAAAACCCTCTGTTATATCCTGAATATAATATTAAGAAAAAATACAAGTTCATAATTCATATAAACTTATCCAAATCTTAATAAATGATTTTGCTTCAAATATAGAGATACTTGGCAAATTCATCACAATTATGTTTTCTATGTAAAGTTCTTTAAAAAGTTCAGAAGCCATAACTTCACAAAGTAAGCTATATGTATGTATAATGAAATGAGGTTTGTATACCATTAATGCATTGTCTAGTCTCAGGAACCCCAAAAGCAGAACACGTAAGGTATAAGTTTTCCTAAGTGCTTTCTTACATTGTCGACAGAGAGCAAATATGTCACCATGAAGGGAGCTGGGCTTACTTTTTGTTCAAGGATATAAATAGGTGCTTAGTAAGTATCTGTTGCTATTGAATGAATTGGATAAACAGAGAAAGTCAAAGGAAGCTTTTACTGTTGCAAAATACAAGAATATCTTTGAAAGAAATCAGGCTGGCTCCAAATATTCATGAGATAAATGAAATATGTCAGAAAACAAATAGCTAAAACTCAATATAATGGAGCAAAATCTCTAATATCAAGGCATACACATTCTAATTTTAACTTCTCTGCCTACTGTCTTATTTGCTCCATTTTATTATTCTATTCAGAGCATGAAGGACATAAAGACCTCAGAGGTTGAAAAATTTGACATCTGTCTTGTAGAGCATATTAATTTTTTAAAAATTCATTAAAATTCATTTAAAAATTAAAGAGTAGTATTTTATTAAAACTTGTGTGGATTACCCACTATATAAAGCTTTAGACTTAGGGGGAGTGCAGAAGATTTAATTATCTCTCATTAGGGAGAGGGTTTACAAACCTGTCAATTTAAAGTGAGAAATTTAAAGAAGGTAGAAACTTTCCTTAAGTAACTGCTATGCAATAATCCAATGATAATGCTCACCTTAAAAAAAAAAAAAAAAAAAAAAAAAAAACCAAACAAACAAAAAGAAAAACTCAGAAAACAGTGAAGGATGAAATGAAGGTATAGAATAAGGAGGCTGGATAGCTTTCAAGCCTCATCCCAGGCAAGTCTTACCATTTTTGTTTATCTTTGACTTGCCCCCTCCAATATACACATGCATACACATACACTCAGACAGAATATTTAGTACTAGCTTTACACAGAATAACTTGTAGAATACTTTTACCACCTGACAACCTCAACTTACATACAGTATGATTTTTGAATCCTTAAAGTGATATTGTAAAGAATTCATATAAAATTTGCACATTCAAACAGTCTGGATTTTTTTATTTTATGTATATTTATCATCATTCTTTAGAAACATTTGTATATTTGTTATAGCTAAACCTGGCAGCCTTGACACTAAACACCTTCTGCTGGTTGTAAGATAAATATCTATTCATCTATTTATATCACCTCTGTACTAGGATGAGTAGAGTCTTCTGTTGGCTCCCTTTGAAATATACACCTATTTGACTTATACTAGGAAATTTCTGTCTTTACCTCAATGCAGTATTTAATTTTCCTCATAACCTTTATTAAACAAATAATTCATTATTTTATTAGAGATTTGTCATATAGTCGCAAATTAATTTAAGTCTTTCTAAAATGTCACTTCTGTCCCACTTATTTCCTCTCTGTTTTTTATTACTATATAACTATTCCCTGAAATTATTTTTCTGTATTATTTGTGCTCTGAAAATCATGCAATCTTGTTTTTTTAAGTCATCTGCATAAAACATTTCTTTTCACGTTTGGCCATACCTATGCTTTTGGTTTTGGTGCAATAACTTGCAAAGTTTTTAGTAGATATTTGAGAAGATTCTTCTTATTCCTGGGATACCCTTGGAATATAAATTCAGTGCTATATAATCTCATGACTTTTAAATTTTTTTACAGAGGAGAGATTCATATGACATACAATTAAATTATAAAATTCAATGCCATTTATGCATTCACAATGTTCCACAACCAATATCTTTCTCTAGTTTCAAACCATTTTTTTTTTATTATCCCAGAAGGATACTCTGTGTCTATTAAGTAATCACTCCACTTATTCCACTCCTATCCACTGGCAACCACTGAACCATTTCTGTCTGTATGGATTTTTCCATCTGGATATTTCATACAAAGGAATCATAAAATATATGACCATTTTTGTCTGGCTTCTTTCACTAATCATAGAATTTCTAAGGTTCATCCAGATTGTAGCACATATCAGCACTTGATTCTCATTATGGATAAATCATATCCTATTGTAAGTATATACTATATTTTGTACATTCATCTGCTAATGAAAATTTGGATTGTGTCCACCTTTTGACCATTGAGAATAATGCTGCTGTAAACATCCATGTACATGTTTCTGTGTGAACATATATTTTTATTACTCTTGGATCTATATATAGAGGTAGAATTGCAGGGTCATACAGTAATTCTTTGTTTAACTTTGTAAAGAGCCACCAAACTTGTTCACAGTGGATGCAACATTTTAAATTATCACCAGCAATATACAAGAATTCCTGTTTTTCTAAATCCTTGACAATGATTACTATATATTTTTAAAATAATTATATAGCCAACCTAGTGTTTATGAAAGGTATCACACTGTGGTTTTTATTTGTAATTCCTTAATGACCAGTATTATTGTACATCATTTCATGTGCTTGTGTGCCAGTTGTATACTTCCTTTGGTGAAAAGTCTTTTCAAGTCTTTGCTCAGTTTTTAGATTTAATTGTTTATATTTTTGTTTATGAGTTAATTATACCTTCCAGATATTAAACCCTAATCAGATATAAGATTTGCAAATAGATTTTCATATTTTGTAAACTGTCTTTTCACATACTCAATAATGTTAATGTTCTTTGATACACAAAAGATTTTCATGATAAAAAACATTTATTTATTTATTGCTGTTTGTGCTTTTGATGTTAAATCTAAGAATTCTTTCATTGCTAAATACAAGGTCATGAAGATTTAGCCTTATCTTTTTTTCCTAATAGTTTTATATTTTAGGTGCTATGTTGAGATGTCATATATTTCTGATCTATTTGAGTTAATTGTTGTTTCTTAAGTGAGGTAAGAGGTCCAACTTCATTCTTTTGAATGTGGCAGTTATCCAGCTATAACAGTACCATTTGATAAAGACATTATTCTGTCCCTATTGAATAATTTTAACAACCCTGTTGAAAATCAATTGGTAGGTAGCAAGATTCCTCCAGCTTTGTTCTTCTTGTTTAGGATTTACCTGGCTTTTCAGGCTTTTCTTTGGTTCGACATGAATTTAAGTTTTATTCCCAGCTATCCATGCTCATCGATAGGAAGAATCAATATTGGTAAAAGAGCTGTATTAGTCCATTTTCACACTGTTGATAAAGATATATCTGAGACTGGGCAATCTACAAAATAAAGAGGTTTAATGGACTTACAGTTCCACATGTTTGGAAAGGCCTCACCATCATGGTGGAAGGCATGGAGGAGCAAGTCACATCTTACATGGATAACAGTAGGCAAAGAGGGAACTTATGCAGGGAAACACCTCCTTATAAAACTGTCAGATCTCATGAGACTTATTCACTATCATGAGAACAGCACGAGAAAGATCCACCCCCATAATTCCATCACCTCACACTGATTTCCTCTCATGACACATGGGAATTGTGGGAGTTACAATTCAAGATGAAATTTGAAAGGGGACACAGCCAAACCATATCAATGACCATACTACCCAAAGCAATCTTGGGCAATTTTCAATGGGAATATGTTCCTGATTTGGCTCTCAGCTTGACTGTTGTTGGCGTATAGAAATGTTAGTGATTTTTGCACATTTTGTATCCTGAGAATTTGCTGAAGTTGTTTATTAGCTTAAGGAGCTTTTGAGCTGAGGCTATGAAGTTTTTCAGATATAGGATGACGTCAACTGCAAACAGGCTTCATACTTACAACGACTTGATCTTTGACAAACCTGACAAAAACAAGTACTGAGAAAAGGATCCCCCATTAAATAAATTGTGCTAGGGTAAAGGCTAGCCATATGCAGAGGATTGAAACTGTATCCCTTTCTTATACTACACACAAAAATGAACTCAAGATGGAACAAAGACTTAAATTGAAAACCCAAAACTATAAAATGCCTGGAAGACAATCTAGGCAATACCATTCTGGACATAAGAACAGGCAAAGAGTTCATGATGAAGACAATAAAAGCAATTGCAACAAAAGTAAAAATTGACAAATGGAATCCAGTTAAACTAAAGAGCATCTTCACAGTAAAGAAAACTATCAATGGAGTGAAAAGAAAACTTACAGAAGGGGAGAAAATTTTTGCAAACTATGCATCTGAAAAAGGTCTAACATCTAACATCTATAAGGAACTTAAACAAATTTACAAGGAAAAAAACAATGAAAGTGGACAAAAAACATGAACAGACCACTTTTTGAAGGAAGGCAAACATGTAGCCAACAATCATATGAAAAAAACTCAACATCATTGATGATTAGAGAAATGAAAATCAAAATCACAATGAGATACCATCTGATACCAGTCAAAATGGCTACTATTAAAAAGAAAAAAAAAATAACAGATGCTGGCAGGATATGGAGAAAAAGGAAAGCTTATGCACTGTTGGTGTGAGTGTAAATTAGTTCAACCATTGTGGAAGACAGTGTGGTGATTCCTTAAAGTCCTAAAAACAGAAATACCATTTGACCTAGCAAGCTCATTACTGGGTATATACCCAAAGGAATATAAATTATTTTATTGTAAAGACACATGCCTGTATATGTTCATTGCAGCACTAGTAATAATAACAAAGACATAGAATCAACTTAAACGCACACCAATGGTAGACTAAAAAAATGTGGTAAATATACACCATGGAATACTACACAACTATAAAAAAAGAATGAGATCATGTCCTTTGCAGGAACATGGGGGGATAAGCAGGTCATTATTCTTAGCAAATTAATGCAAGAATAGAAAACCAAACACTGCATGGTCTCACTTACAAGTGGGAGCTAAATGATGTGGTCACATGGACACATGGACACATAGGGAGGAATAACACACACTGGGGCCTTTCCAAGGGTAGAGGGTGGAAGGAGGGAGAGGAACAAGAAAAAATAACTAATAGGTACTAGGCTTAATGCCTGGGTAATGAAATAATCTGCACAACAAGCCCCCATGACACAAGTGTACCTATATAACACATCTGCACTATCTCCCTGAACTTAAATTAAAGTTACATTAAAAACTAAGAAAATCAATTGTCTGTATGTTTGGGTTTGTTTCTGGGCTCTCAATTCTATTCTATTGATCTATGTGTCTGTTCTTATGCCAGCACCAGGCTGTTTTGATTACTGCAGCTTTGTAGTAGGTTGCCAAATTGGAAAATGTGAGTATACCAGTTTTGTTTCAAATCTTCAATATTGTTTTGTTTTTTTCAGGCTCCTTTTGATTCCATATAAACTTGAGAACCAGTTTTTGAATTTCTGAAAAAAAAAAGCCACTGAATTTTCTACAAGTATTGAATTGAATATGTAGATCATTTTGAGATTCTTGCTATTTTAACAGTATTAAATCTTCCAATCCCTGAACATAGAATGTCTTTCTATTTAATTACATCTTTTACATTTTCTTTTAGCAATGATTTGTAGTTTTCAGTGGACAAGTCTTTCATCTTTTTGGTTAAATTTAGTTTTAGGAATTTTATTCTTTGAGATATTATTATAAATGATATTTTCTTAAATTTCTTTTGAATTTTTCACTTCTGATGTAAAGAATCAAACTGATTATTGTGCATTGATCTCGCATTCTACGACATTGTTAAAATTGTTTTTAAGCAAAAAGGTAATTTTTACTTTGGTTTCTTTTGGCATATATATAATACAGGAATACAATTTCAAGGAATAATTACGTAGTAATGAAAAACATAAGGAAATTAATGGGAGGTAAGTGACATTTCAGAAATGTCACTTCTCTAAATTAACTTGTGACTATGTGACAAATTCCTCATAAAATAGGAGTTTTGTGTTTTTTTGGCATTTGTTATCCCCTTTGAAATATTACATTAATGGAGTATAGTATATTGATTGCCTTTCTTATGTTGACCCATCCTTGTTTATCTAAGTTCCACAGGTCTTGGTGTATAATCTTTTCATGTGTGGTTGGATTTACATTGCTTGTGTTTTGTTAAGGATTTTTCCATCTCTATTCATAACAGATATAAACATATAGTTTTCTTGAGGTATCTTTGTCTGACTTTGGTATGATGGTAATTCTGACCACACAGAATGTGTTGGGAAGTGTTATTTAATCTTCAATTATTTGGAGGAGTTTGGAGATGATTGGTGTTAATTCTTCTAAACGTATTTGGTAGAATTAAACAAATATTAGCCCTCTGGTGCTAGACTTGTTGTTGGAAGGTTTTTGCTTACTTATGGAAATTATTCACTTATAATAGGTCTGTTGAGTTTTCCTATTTTTCTTTTTTGTCAGGATTGTTAATTTGTATTTTTCTAGGAATGTGTCCATTATTGGGAATGTATTTTTCTAGGAATGTGTCCAGGTTATTGTAATGGCTGATACTGAGCTTCAACTTGACTGGATTGAAGGACGCACAGTATTGATACTGGGTGTGTCTGCGAGGGTGCTGCCAAAGGAGACTAACATTTGAGGCAGTGGGCTGGGAAAGGCAGACCCACCGTTAATCTAGGTAGGCAACATCTAATCAGTTGCCAGCATGGCCATATTAAAAAGTAGGCAGAAAAACGTGAAAAGGTTACCCTGGTTTAGTCTCCTAGCCTAAATATTTCGCCCATGCTGAATGCTGTCTGCCCTCAAACTTCGCACTCCAAGTTCTTCAGCTTTGGGTCTCAGACTGGCTTCATTGCTCCTCAGCTTGCAGACAGCCTATTGTGTGACCTTGTGATCATGTGAGTTAATACTATTAATGAATATATATATATATATTCATATATATATTCTTATATATATTCATATATATGTGTGTATATATATTCATATATGTATATATATATAGCTCCTATTAGTTCTGTCTCTCTAGAGAACCCTGAATAATACAGACTTTTGTGCCAGAAGTGTTTATAGAGGAATAAAATATTAAGGATGGAGTTCTTTCAATGGTTTTGGGATTTCTGAAGTTTACTGTTTAATATAATTAGACACCAAAATGCTAAGAACTGTACTTCTAATAGTATGGAGAACACCGATGATCCTTGGTATGAACTGTTTAGAGAGTTATGCCAAATAAATGCATTGGACACTCCTGATTCATGGCTAGAGAGAGGAAAGGAGTTCAGGGACTCTGTACGTAATACCTTTGACTGAATGTGGAGAACAAAGAAACATAAAGAAGTTGGTTTTTGCTCCTAAGTTCACTGGAAAAAGTGATGAAAAACAAATGATGAACTCAAGGATTCTAACTCTGGGCTTCAGAAGCAGATACTGAGCCTCAAATCCACTAAGATTGCCCTAAGTGAGAGTCTTATCTCCTGTAGACAAAGAGCTGAAATAGTGAAAAATCAGATACAAGCTCTTATCATGCAAGTGACTGACCTGCAATGAGAGGTGCATGTACAGCCTCGCCAGGTTTCTGCTGTTAGTGAGGGCATTGATCAGAAAAGAATGGGACACTGCAACTTGGAATGGAGATGTGTGGGAGGACGCTGATGAAGCTGAGAACACTGAGCTTGTAAACTGATGAATGGGATAATGGTGGAAGAAACATAGAGTTGGATCAGGCTGAATTTGTTGATTTGGGCACACTAAGTAAAGATTCTACATGTAATGTTGCAGTTCAGGGAGTTAAAAAAGGTTCTAAAAGTTTATTTGATTGTTTAGCTGAAATATGAGTTAAAAGATGCCCACTGTGAGCGAGCTGGAAATGCGTGATCTCCCTTGGTTTAATGCAGAAGAAGGGATCTAAAGGCCTAGGGAGATTGGGATGGTGGAGTAGATTAGTCACTTTAGACCTACTCATCCCAGCTGGGAGGGCCTAGAAGATATACCCTCAGTGCTTTGCAAAATAGATTTGTGAGGGTAGCACCTCCATCTTTGAAGAGCCCTGTAATTGCTCGTCTCTCTATGTCAGATCTAACACTGACAATTGTAGTCACTCAACTACAAAATTTAAATATAATGGGAATAATTGGATCCCAAGTTGGCAGGGGCCAAGTGGTGGCACTCAACCCTCAAAAGGAAAGGTGAGTGGAGCTACCATAATTGACAGCAGAGGCACAACAGCAATCAGAATAGTCTGAATCGTATAGAGCTCTGGCATTGGCTAATTAATCACCATGTTTCTACAAGTGAAATTTACAGAAAGCCTACTGCATTCCAATCTAGCTTATATTCCTATTTAGTTTATATAAGCAGAAAACTTTCGAGTTGAATGGACAGAAGACTAATTTTGGAATTATAAAAACAGAATCATGGCCCCTAAATCAGTTTCCAGACTTGAGCCACTTTCCAGAGCCAGAACCCCTTGAATGAAGGGGGGTCCCTTTGAGAAAGGACCCCACCACACTACCAACAATTCATGCCATTAATGTTTCTCCCATCCTTCCCCAAGGAGACCTCTGACCTTTTACCAGGGAGCTGTGCATTGGAGAAAGGCAAATAATCAGACATTTCAGAGACTACTGGACACTGGCTCTGAGCTGACGTTGATTCCAGTGGATCCAAAACATCACATGGTCCTCCAGTTAAAGTAACGGCTTATGGAGGTCAGGGACTTAATGGAGTTTTAACTGAGGTCTGACATACAGTGGGTCCAGTCGGGCCCTGGACTCATCCTGTGGTCATTTTCCCACTGCCAGAATGTATAACTGGCACAGACATACTTTGCAGCTGGCAGAACCCACACATTGGCTCCCTTACTGGTAGGGTGAACACTATTATTGTGGAAAAGGCCTAATGTAAGCCATTAGAGCTGCCTTTACCTAGAAAAATAGTAAATCAAAAACAATATTGCATCCCTGGAGGAACTGCAGAGATTAGTGCCACCATCAAGGACTTGAGAAAAGCAGGGGTGGTGACTCTCACCACATCCCCATTCAATTATTCTATTTGACCTGTGCAAAAGACAGATGGATCTTGGAGAATGACAGTGGATTATTATAAGCTTAACCAAGTGATGACTCCAATTACAGCTGCTGTACCAGATGCAGTTTCATTGCTTGAACAAATTAACAAATTTCATGGTACCTGGTATGCAGCCATTGACTCAGCAAATGCCTTTTTCTCCCTTCCTATCCATAAGGCCCTCCCGAAGCAATTTGCCTTCAGCTGGCAAGGCCAGCAACACTCCTTTACTTTCCTATGTTGGGTATATCAACTCTCTGGCTATGTGTCATAATCTTATTCAGGGAGAAACTAGTCACTTTGGCTTCCACAAGATATCACACTAGTCCATTATATTGATTACACTATGCTAATTGCAACCAGCAAGCAAGAAGTAACAAACACACTGAACTTATTGGTGAGACGCATGTGTGCCAGAGGATGAAAACTAAATCTGACTAAAATTCAGGGCACTTCTACCTCAGTAAAATTTCTAGGAGTCCAGTATTTCTAGATATTCCTTCTAAGGTGAAGGAAAAGTTGCTGCATTTGGCCCCTCCTACAACCAAGAAAGAGGCACAATTCTCCATGGATCTATTTAGATTTTGGAGACAACACAGTCCTCATTTTGGTGTGTCACTCCATCCCATTGATTGAATGACCTGAAAGGCTGCCAGTTTTGAGAGACGTCCAGAACAGAAGAAGTCTCTGCAACAGGTCCACGCTGCTGTGTAAGCTGCTCTGCCACTTGGGCCATGTGACCTAGTAGATCCAATGATGCTTGAGGTATCAGAGGCAGATAGGGATGCTGCTTGGAGTCCTTGGCAGGCCCCCATAGGTGAATCACAAGGGAGGCCTCTAAGATTTTGGAGCAAAGTCCCTGCCATCTTCTGCAGATAACTACTCTTTTTTTGAGAGGCAGCTCTTGGCCCAATTCTGGGCTTTGGTAGAACATGAACATTTGACTATGGGTCATCAATTCAGCTTGCAAACTGAACGCCTATAACGAATTAGGTGCTTTCTGATCCATCTAGCCATAAAGTGGGTCATGCACAGCAGCCCTCCATCATCAAATGGAAGTGATATGTATGTGATCAGGCTCAAGCTGGTCCTGAAGGCACCAGTAAATTACATGAAGAAGTGGCTCAAATGCCCATGGTTTTCACTCCTGCTACCCTGCCTTCTCTCTCCCAGCTTGCACCAGTGGCCTCATGGGGAGTTCCCCATGATCAGTTGACAAAGGAAGAGAAGACTTGACCTGGTTCACAGATGGTTCTGCATGATATGCAGGCACCACCCAAAAGTGAACAGCTACAGCACTACAGCCCCTTTCTATGACATCCCTGAAGGACAGCAGTGAAGGGAAATCTTTCCAGTGGGCAGCTTTGAACTGCGCATCTGGTTGTTTACTTTGCATTGAAGGAGAACTGGCCAGATGTGCAATTATATACTGATTCATGGGCTGTAACTAATGGTTTGGGTGGATGGTCAAGGACTTGAAAGAAGCATGATTGGAAAATTGGTGACAAAGAAATTTGAGGAAGAGGTATGTAGATTGACCCCTTTGAGTGGTTAAAAACTGTGAAGATATTTTTATCCCATGTGAGTGCTTACCAACGGGTGACCTCAGGAGAAGAGGATTTTAATAATGAAGTGGATATGATGATCTGGTCTATGGACATCACCCAGCTTCTTTCCTCAGCCACGCCTGTCATTACCCAATGGGCCTATGGACAATGTGGCCATGGCAGCAGGGATGGGGCTTATGCATGGGCTCAGCAACATGGACTTTCACTCACCAAGGCTGACCTGGCTACAGTCACTGCTGAGTCCCCAATTTGCCAGCAGCAGACACCAACACTGAGCCCTAAATGTGGCACCATTCCTCGAGGTGATCAGCCCAACTACCTGGTGGCAGTTTGATTATAGTGGACCTCTTCTATCACGGAAAAGGCAGAGGTTTGTTCTCACTTGAATGGACACTTATGCCTGATATGGGTTTGCCTATCCTGCACGCAATGCTTCTGCCAAGACTATCATCTGTGGACTCATGGAATGCCTTATCCATCATTATGGTATTCCACACAGCATTGTCTGTGACCAAAACACTCACTTTATGGCTAAAATAAGTGAGGCAGTGGGCTCATGCTCATGGAATTCATTGGTTATACTATGTTCC
Source organism: Rhinopithecus roxellana (assembly GCF_007565055.1). Lineage (NCBI taxonomy): Eukaryota > Metazoa > Chordata > Mammalia > Primates > Cercopithecidae > Rhinopithecus > Rhinopithecus roxellana. The sequence continues at coordinate 121,844,856 of NC_044550.1, read as the reverse complement.
CCATCATCCTGAAGCAGCTGGATTGATAGAACGGTGACATGACCTTTTTAAATCACAATTACAAAACCAACTAGGTGATAATACTTTGCAGGGCTGAGGCACAGTTCTCCAGAAGACCATGCATGCTCTGAATGAGCATCTCATATAAGATACTGTTTTTCCCATGGCCAGGATTCATGGGTCCAGGAATCAAGGGGTAGAAGTAGAAGTGGCACTACTCACCATCACTCCTAGTGATCCACTAGCAAAATTTTTGCTTCTTGTTCCTACGACATTACATTCTGCTCTCTTAGAGATCTTAGTTCGAGAGGGAGGAATGCTGGCACCAGAGGACACATCAATGATTCCTTTAAACTAGAAGTTAAGATTGCCACCTAGACACTTTGGGTTCCTGCTATCTTTAAGTCAACAGACTAAGAAGGGACTTACGTTATTGACTGGGATCTATCAAAATGAAATCAGTCTACTACTCCATAACAGAGGTAAGGAAGAGCATGCAATACAGCAGATCCATTAGGGCATCTCTTAGTATTACCATGTCCTGTGATTAAGGTTAATGGGAAACTATAACAATCCAATCCAGGCAGGACTACAAATGGCCCAGATACTTCAGGAATGAAGGTTTGGGTTACTCCAAAAAAAAAAAAAAGCACCTGCTGAGGTGCTTGTTGAAAGCAAAGGAAATGCAGAATGGGTGGTAGAAGAAAGTAGTCATCAATACCAACTATAACCACTTGACCAGTTGCAGATAGAAGGAATTCATTGTCATGACTATTTCCTCTTTCTTTTGTTAAAAATGTTTGTGCATGTATACACCTGTACAAAGAAAATGCCTTCATTTTGTTCTCATTTTCCTTTATCATGTGACACAAGATTTACTGACTTCATATTGTTAACTTGATGTATTTACATTTGGGCTGGGGATTGGTGTATTTCCAGTTGTACAAAAGACAGTTGTATTAACTTAGGTGTAATTAAGACCTTATTATTGTCGTTATTTGAAGATTATGTATGATCTCAGGAGATGTGTATGGGATCAAGTTGACAAGGGGTGGACTTGTGATGGTTAATACTGACTGTTGACTTGATTGGATTGAAGGATGCAAAGTATTGATCCTGGGAATGTCTGTGAGGGTGTTGTCAAAGGAGATTAATATTTGATTCAGTGGACTGGGAGAGGCAGACCCACACTTAATATGGGTAGAAACCATCTAGTCAGCTGCCAGTGCAGCCAGAATATAAAGCAGGAAAAAATAAAAAAAGAAAAAACGTGAAAACATTAGACTGGCTTAGCCTCCTAGCCTACATCTTTCTCCTGTGCTGGATGCTTCCTGTCCTCAAACATCAGTCTCCAAGTTCTTCAGCTTTGGGGCTCAGACTGGCTCTCCTTGTTCTTCAGCTTGCAGTTGGTCTATTGTGGGACCTTGTGTTCATGTGAATTAATACTACTTAATAAACTGATATATGTATGTGTGTGTATATATACACAGGTGTGTGTATATATACACATGTGTATATGTGTATATATGCACATGTATATATACATGTGTATATATGTACATATGTGCATATATGTATATATACACACATGCATATATACACATGTATATATACATATATACACACATGCATATATACAGATATACATATATACACACATGTATATATATGCATATATACACATATGTACGTATATGCATATATATACATATATACACATATGTACGTATATACATATATACATATATACACATATGTACGTATATACATATATATACATATATATGCATATGTACGTATATACATATATATATCTCAGTTCTGTCCCTCTAGGGAACCCTGACTAATACAATTATCTAACATGTTAGTGTGATATCATTATTTATAATCCCTAGTAATGCCCTACTTTCTGATTTTAGTTTTTGATTTTTCTCTCTTTTTCTGAGGCAATCTAACTTAAGATTTGTCAATTCTGCAGATATTTTCTAAGAACCAACTTTTGGTCTTGTTGATGCCATTTTTTTAAATTCTAGATTTCATTTACCTCTGATCTAATCTTTATTATTTCTTTTCTTCTAATGTCTTTGGGTTTAGTTTGTCCTTATGTTTTTATTCCCTTACAGTGTAAAGCTATTTATTTGAGATCTTCCATATTTTTTAATGTAAGCATTTATAGCTACAAATTTTCCTTTGAGCATTGACTTCACTGCATCTCGTAAGTTTTGGTATGCTGTGTTTTCATTTTAATTTACCTCAAAGTGTTTTATAATTTCCCATGTGATTTATTATTTAATCCATTGGTTGTTTAAGAGTGTGTTGCTTGATTTCCACATATTGGTAAAATTTCCAGTTTTCATTCTACAGTTGCTTCTGGCTTTATTCCAATGTGTTGAGAGAAGAGGCTTCATATTATTTCAACCTTTTAACATTTATTGAGAATTCCTTATAACCTAATATAAGTCTTATTCTAAAATATGTTTCATGTTCATTTGAGAAGAATGTGTAATTGCTGTTTCTGCATTGTAATTATTTTTATTTCACTGTCTCTTCTGTTTTCTTGTTTCTCAATTTTATTATTCTAAGATTATCTCTTTGCAATTGTGCTCATCATTTTATTAATGTTCTTTGCTTACATTTCCTATGTGTTCTTTTAAAACTCTTAACATGTGTTTTTCTTACAGAGACAATCTTTATAGTTCTGAATATGCATGAGTGTATGTCGGCTTTGTTTTGTTTTATTGTCCTCACAATAGTGGAAACACATATGATGATGCTTAGAATTGAACTTGTTCTAATTTTTTGATATTGTTCATTTGGAGAGTTTAATTTGGAGAGATTATCCATTGCTATAGATCACTTTATTGTCCCTCCACCAACTTATCTGTCATTTATTTATCATATATTTTATAGCACTTAAAATGTCCCAAGCTCTATGTTAATAACTGTGTGTAGAAACTCTCTGTCTGGAGAATGAGAATTGCGTGTAAAGAGAATTACCATAATGAAATTTAATTTGTGCCATGATATAGGCATTTATAAAACACCAAAAGAGAACAAGGAAAGGGGAGCTTTTTAAGAAATGTTTAGGGCACTAACAAGTGAAGATATTAGTGTATTAATATATTGTATGTACCACACATTGAAAATTGTGTATCAACTAAAATTGTAGACTATAATTATCTTGGAATTTTCTATAAAATTCTAGTATAATGCCTAGGTTTAATTGCCAAATATAGTGAGGGCATATTATTTCTTAAATGTACAGTTTTTAAAAGATCATACATTTTACATATATATGATTAGAATCATATATCCTAATTATTAATATTAAAGTTATATTCTACATAATTCAATTACAGGTCACGAAAATATCACCTTCTTGTTCACTGAGCAAAAAATTGAACAAAGCATTTATTTGGAAAATAACCAACTTATGTAGTACCATGTGAAATGCTTCAAATATTCTATAATAAAATGGAATAGATTATAAGCATGTGTAATATTAGTACAAAGGAAACATGAGTGACATTGTAATAACAAACAAATGTTTGTAACCCTAAGTTAAATTTGATTTGGCAGACATATTCTGATTTAAATTTTTTATTCCTGAAATGTAAAAGAAATTTATGTAGGTGCATTCACTTTTTAAAAATTGCTCTTTTTACTATCCTCTTCATTCACTCCTCTTCTTACTCCTTTATTTCTGATGCATGCTGTGTTTGTGTAGTTCTTTCTAAAATTTTTCCATCAAATCTAGTCTGCAAAACGGTTTTGTTATTAATCTTACACAACTAGGTTGCAGTTTTAACTCAATATAATACCTTGAGGTTACTTACCATTTGAATCATGTTTCTAGTTAGTGACATAGTCTCTAAGCAAACTTATTCCTCCAATAATGTAACAGTACAAAACATTTTTCAAAGATTGAAAAAAATATGTGTTTGTTAAACAGCCAGACAGAAATTTGGAAAGAGGAAAGTACCAACAAAGTCTGTTTTGCGTTGCCTATTACATGTTGGAGAATTGGATATCTTTTTTTTATTTTTTTTTTTTTTTTTTTTTTTTTTTTTTTTTTTTTTTTTGGTCAACCCAACCACATTACAAGTATTTTCTTTAGGTAATTGTTCATCTGAAATTCTTCCCTCTTCTATACAAATGTTCAATTTTCTTACTCTTTCTTGATCTCTCCCACTTAAAGGAGAGTCATGACAGCAGCAGATGTAGTTTAAGGAACTTAAGCCTTGGAGTAAAGCTCTGCTTTAAGGTCTTAGACAAGATACCTAAAATTTTAGAGTCTCATTTCTTTCCTCCTAAGAGATATTATAATCTACCTCGTTGGAAAAAAAATAAGTAAGGAAGTATGCAACATGCATAGTATGTGGCTTCTTATAAAGTAATTCCCCATGTTGTTCAAATTTTCGTGTTAATAATTATGTATCAATAATAATAATGATGACAATGACTCACCTGTCTGTATAGTTGTCTTAATCTCTTTCTTCTTCCAAGTTGATTATATGCTCAGCTTTTTTCCTTTCTTATTTCTTATTTCAATTTCAATCCTATTTCAGTCCAAAGAAACTTTGGACTAATTTAATTCCTGAAGATCAGTAACCTTCTACTAGTCAAATGGATTCAATGCATTTTAGACTTATCGATGCACATTTGATATCATATATTCAGTATGGATCTCTGTGTTTGTGTGTGTGTGCACGCGCGTGCGCACGCATTTTGAGATGTTGAAATTAACATCTTTTCCTTTTAGAAAATTGTCATCCTCTGGTTTCCTTCCTTATTTTCTGGTCATTCCAATTAGATCGTTTTTATTCTGCAATTTTAGGATTTTTAAAGATTCCGTCCTCTGATCTCACATTCACCCACCTAATTTTTCTTGGAGATAAGTTCTAGACTTACAAGTTCTATCATCTTTTCACTAATGATTGTCATATTTATCAATAGTTTCTACTATTCATCTGTGTTCCAGATACTTACTTCTATTGTCTACTGAACATCAAATTGATAGTATAAGGAACATCAAAATACACATAACTCAAACTACAATCAGTTTTCCTATTTGCCCTCTCTCTTCATGTTTTCTTTTATTAATAGCAACATTATCCACTTAAATTATCCAAGAAAAATTCTAGGTTAGCTCAAATTATTCTTTTTCTATGATTGTTATATATCTTCACCGAATCCATTGATTCTCTCTCTCAAACATCTTCTGATTCTTTTCTTTCTTCCTTTTTTTCTACTGTCTTCCTTTAAAATAACCTAGTAATTTCTCACATGAACTATTTTAGTAGCCTCTTAACTTTTCCCCTACCGCTTGTAATTTCTATCTTTCAATTCATCCTCTGCAAAGATGTCATATCTTTCTAAAGTACAAATAGGAGCAGATTAATAATAAGAATAATAGCTTTAGTTAAGCAAGATAAATTAGATCTGGAGATCTACTATATAGCGTGTGGCTACAGCTAACAACAATGTATTGTCTTCTTAAGATTTGCGATGAGAGTACATCTTACGTTAAGTATCCTTACCCTTCCTCTCTCCACACAACTCAATAATAATAAAGGAGGTGGAAAAAATTTGGGGAGGTAATGAATACTTCTATACCTTTGATGGTGGTGATAGTTTCACAGATGTATTCTATTCCCCAAATTGAAAGAGGTGTATACATTAAATATGTATAGATTTTTACATGTCAATCAACCTCAACAAAGTGGTTTTGAAAAAGAATAGCTAACAATTATATACCATTTATTAAATGCTAGGCATTGTTCTGACAGCTTTAGACATGTTATGGTCCAAAACACCATAGTGACTTGGTATAACCTGTTAAGATAAAAGTACATTTTATTATGATGACCTGTAAGTCCCTTCTCATCTAAGCCTCAAACTATTTTCTATCCATATCTCCACTGCCACTGAAACAGCTCCCTTTCAATGAACATGCCATTATCTTTCATCCCTTAATGTCACTGCACAATCTATTCTTTTGAGCTAGGATTCTTGCCCCATCTCATCGGCCTGGGAAACTCCTACTCATCTTCCAAGTCTCAGTTCAAATGGTAACTCAGCCACTTACTCAGCTCTAGGAAGGATCCATATTGCTGTTTTCTATGATAACTTGTCTATGCCTCTTTTACAAGACCTTTACCTTATTACCCTTCTTGGTTATACGGTGCCATCCACTACACCAAGTAATTGAATTCACTGACTATATTTTATCATATTTGCGTCTCTAGGGCCTGGTACAGAATCTAACAAAATAAGTCCTCAATAAAACTTTCCTAAATCAAAGAGTGGACCAAGCACACAAAGGTAATCTACTTTGCTACAAAACGTGCTTGGCCCAATTTATATATCTATATATCCAAAAAACAGTAACCAAATTCCTCTGCATGGTTTCAATCAAGAAAATGAACTTTTTTACTAAATAAACTCATGGAATCTTTTTTTTTTTTTTTTTTTTTTTTTTGAGACATAGTCTTGCTCTGTCACTCAGGCTGGAATGCAACCACATGATCACAGCTCACTATAGCCTCAATCTCCCACGTTCAAGCGATCCTCCTGTCTCAGCCTCCCAAGTAGTTGCAACTATAGGTGTGCCACCAAGCTTGGCTAACTTTTTTTTTTTTTTTAGAGAGATAAGGTCTTGCCATATTGCCCAGAATGGTCTCCAACTCCTGAGCTCAAGGTATCCTCCCGTCTTGGCCTCCAACCTGCTAGGACTACAGGCATGAGGCATTGCACCAGCTTCTCTCTGTCTCATATAAAGTACTAATATATTTAGTCATCGCAAAACAAAACCAAAACAAACATATAAAGTCTAGCTATATGGAATTCCATACATTAAATTTAAAAATTCCCCTCCCTAGTTTTATTCAAGAAAATCAAACACTCTAACAAAAGTGAATGAGGTCTCCCTTCTTCCCTCCCTTTCTACCTCTGTTTCTAACTTAAAGTTGTAAGATCATCACTCCTCATCTAAAAACAACAGAAAAATATAGAAAGCCTAGAAATATGGTAGTGAGACTGTAAATCAAAACTTCTAAGAAAATTCTCCCTATATAAATATAGTAAGGACAAATGTTGAACAGCAGTATGATTTAACAGAAAGAAGTCTAAGTGTGTTTTCAGAATATCTGAGTACTCTTTTTTCCTTATATCCCTTATTAACAGCATAGCACTATGTTACCAGTCTGAGCCTACTTCCTCAGCTACAAAGCAAAAACAATACTCCCCACCCCACATACTACAAAGAATTAGTTTGAGGATCAAGAGACAGAGTGTTTTTGAAAGTGTGCTATGAAACATAATTTGCTGTACTGGAAAGTGTATATTCACTCACCAAACACAGTTCTTGCAGGCACAGATTCTCTGTTAAGCCAGAATGAAACTTGGGAGAGAATGACAGTCATGATGCAAGGCAGATATGTCTGAATCACAAAATACCCAATTTTTCTTTTCAAGTGGAAATGAGCTGTCATTACAGTGTATTCACCTGGAAGAAAAATATATAAATATATAAAATATATAAAATATAATATGCTCTAATGAGTATTTCCTTTGAGTATCATGTCAGCACTCAAAAGGTTTTTTTTTTTTCTTTTTTTTTTTTTTTGGAGCATTTTGGATTTTAGATTTTCAAATTAGAGACGTTCAATTTGGATTTGTTTTCCTTTCTAAGTCATGCTTATTGACCAAAGGAATTCAGAATTCATAAATGCTCTCTGCCAATGGTTTATTTCACTTGGTTAGGCCCCTCATTCCCACTGGTATAAACCTCAAGTCTCTGTTTTGATTGTTCTAACTCAGTGCTCTCTGGCTCCAAGAGTATTGATCTCTGGCCACATCTCCAAGACTGATATTCTGGCCCTCATTTTCCCACTTTTAACCCTATCGCCAATTCTGAATTTTTCACTATTATGTGTCTGTGCTAATTTGCTTCAGTCACTTCTATCTAATCCTCATATCTACCTTCCTTTCTGCTCCCTGTGTTTTAATTATTGCCAAATGTCGATAATTAGTCCACACAGCTGTTTTTTTGTCTTTTTATTTTTATTTATTTATTAATATTTTTAAGTGAAGGTGGCCCTCAGAGAGGGAATCAACTTTCTACATGTGCCTGTAGTAATTATCAATATCAAAAGTTGAATAATCATAAATTATCTAGAATGGGGTGAATAAATAGAAGACTAAAGAAATTATCACTTGTTGGTCGGGCACACTGACTCACATCTGTAATCCCGGCAATTTGGGAGGCCGAGGCAGGATGATCACGAGGTCAGGAGATCGAGATCATCCTGGCCAACAAAGTGAAACCCCATCTCTACTAAAAATACAAAAATTAGGTGGGCATGGTGGCGAGTCTGTGGTCCCAGCTACTCGGGAGGCTGAGGCACGAGAATCACTTGAACCCAGGAGGTGGAGGTTGCAGTGAGCCTAGATTATGCCACTGCACTCCAGCCTGGTGACAGAGCAAGACTCTGTCTCAAAAAAAAAAAAAAAAAAAAAAAAAAAAAATCATTTGTCAGAAGGTAAAAATTAAAATTCATTACTTTGAGAAGACACATATGTTGCAAATACATAGTGCATTTTAGGCCACTGTTTCTCAAACTTCAATGCAACTATTAATCTTGGAATCTTGTTAAAGTGTAGATTCTGATTTAATGAGGAGTAGGGCCTAAGATTCCAAATGTCTAAGAAGCTCCCAAGCACAGCCTACGCTGCTAGCTCTTGGACCTCAAGAGCAAAAGATTTTAAGCAATCTGACACACTTCTAAGTCCTTTAACCTATTAATATTATTCTTTTTTTTAAGAAGAATTTTACTAACCTGTACTAGATTTAATTGTCTCCTTTCCAATTGATTGGCCCAGCAGATCATATTGATTTAACCTAGAGCCATCAGGAGCAACCTGTACTGAATCAGATGCATTGTAAGTCCAAATATAAGTGACCTCTGAAGTTGTATATGCATCTATAGGAAATCAGAAAAAATAATATTTTAAGCATTTTCATAAGAACCATCAATCTAGTGCTACACAAACGGTTGTGTATTTCATGCAATCACTATATACTTTCAATATTAATACTTAAACATCACATTTAGGGCAAAAATGTCTCATTTGAATTTACTTCAATATGAGAGTTATGAAGAGGACCAAAAGAGACGATCACGACCTTGACAGTATATTTATTGCAACCACTTTGAAAGGTGAAGAGCAAATTTGTTGTTAGAGTCTATTACAATTCCTGGGCCCTGAGATGATTAGAACATCTCCGTTAGGCCAAAGGTAGCATATGAAGACACTGTGGTAAAATAAGCTCTTTAGCTTATTTATAAATAGCAATCACTCATAAGATAAAAATCATAATTCAAAATTATATTAATTTTTGGACATAAATGTATCCTAGTTAAGAGTTAAATGAGTTAGCTATCATGATACAATGCATTTCATTAGAATAAAAAGTAATTATTATAAAACATATAAGACAAATAATAATGCTATACTTGCATCAAGTTGCAAATCCTTTTAAAATCATGCTCATTTTAAAATGAGTTAATGCACACAGATATCACTAGACTACACATTCATAGCATCCCAGTTTAACTATGGATTGCCAGGAAGAGGAAAAAAATGCAACCAGATCAGACATAACTTCCTGATTTATTGGATGAAGAACTTAGCAGAAGTAAGATGACTTCAGAGCTGGCATGCAGGCAACATGTCTGGTCTTAGCCTTTCTCTGGCAGTGGCATTTTCTTACCTCTCCATGCACCACTGGGGAACAGATAAGCTCTCCATATAGGCAGAGTCCCCCCCACAGTTGAATAACAGGTAATTCTTTCTATACTACTGACCTTCTGAAGAACTTCTATGCACTTTTACTCATGAGAATGTTTAAAAGTATAGTTACCCCTAGTTCTTGAGCAAAACTCAACATCACAGTCACATTACCAATTAAGGGACAGAAAGGGCCAGTTGTCTCTGACAATAGTTCTACCTCCAGCTCTCTAGGACACTGGAAATCTCATTCTCTGCAATCTATAATTTTCCTAACTTTAATAGCACCATACTGTGGTGACCCTGGTTCTGAAATTGATATAAAGTCTGTGATTGCAGATCAATTTCCACTCAACCATCAGTAACAATAGAGTAAATGATTATGAGTTTGTGTTTTCTAATGACATACTTGGCATTGTCTAATGGCAATGTTGTCTGGTTTTCTGAATGTTGCTACTAAATGTCAGTATCAGTGAAACACCCTTATCACTACATATATAGTCACCTATATTCACAATTAAATTATATTAGGTGAAGTAATTTTTGAAATAAGATTCTAAAAATGTATATATATGTATATATTTATATATGTATATACTTTTAATAGTAGATAAATGTTCATATTATTTGATATGAATGAATTTTAATTATTCTAAGGTTTAGTTTTCTAATTAAGTAATTTCAATTCATTAATCATTAATGATTGATTACACTGAGAAAATTAAACAACAACATTACTAATGTGAATAACTAGCAACTCATTTGTAGATCAAGTGGCTTGTTTCATTTCCCCCATGAATACATATTCTGACTCTCCAATAAAATTTGAAATGGCACAGAATTTAACAAAAAGATCCATCAAATGATCTACTTTACGTTGGAAGGGCCTCACAATACTCTGTAGTTGTCAATTAATAATGAAGTTTTTTTTTTTTTAAGTAGAATGACATCACTTTTGAATTATAATGTTTCTTTTAAACATAAATAAGAAAAAATGAAACCCTATAAAAGAGATGACATTTTAAAGGCACTAATGAGATTCTGATAGGCAGCAACTCTGACTGATTCATGCTTGTACTTCCAGGACCAGGTACAGTGCCTGACACACACAAGAAAGATTCTCAATTCACTCTCACTAGATTAATAAATTAAGTCATAATATTTTAACTATGTTCTTTACTGCTATGGAAGAGGGAACTCTACAGAAGAACTCAAGAGTTTATTAAGGAAAGTGACTGATTCTTCATATGTCTTTTGAAAAAGCAGCTACTGCACTTCATTAGTCAGATAAGAATATAGTTTTGAGATTTTGTGTATGGTGAAAATAATGCAGCAGAAATTTATGCAGTGCAGATTAAAGCCTCTCCCGGAAAAAGGCAGTTATATACATCAACACACATATAAGCCAAGAGGTCATAATAATGTTTCTCAGTAAAGTATCAAGGGAGAGAAAGACAGTTTTACAAAATTCATTAGGAATTCCACTTCTAAATTAAGCTACCATTAAATAATCTTGTTTGTGTTAATTAACCCATTTTTGAGTCCTATGTTGCATTAAGCAGATGTATACCAACTGATTCTTAATATTTGGTAACCAGGAAAAATACTTCAAAATTATTTTTACCTATCAATTTTTTTTTTATTTTTTTTTATTTTTTTTTATTTTTTTTTTGTTTTTTTTTTTTTTGTTTGTTTGTTTTTTGTTTTTTTTTTATTATACTTTAAGTTCTAGGGTACATGTGCATAACGTGCAGGTTTGTTACATATGTATACTTATGCCATGTTGGTGTGCTGCACCCATCAACTCGTCAGCACCCATCAATTCATCATTTATATCATGTATAACTCCCCAATGCAATCCCTCCCTCCTCCCCCCTCCCCATGATAGACCCCAGTGTGTGATGTTCCCCTTCCCGAGTCCAAGTGAGAAATGCAAATCAAAACCACAATGAGATACCATCTCACACCAGTTAGAATGGCAATCATTAAGAAGTCAGGAAACAACAGGTGTTGGAGAGGATGTGGAGAAATAGGAACACTTTTACCTATCAATTTTTAATCTGAAAGATAATTTACAGCTTCTTTTGGTTTAATGAATAGATTATCCCTAGACTTTCATTCAGAAATTCTAAAATCAAGTTAAAAAACAAGGAAAAATTCAAAGATGTGCAGCAATAGGAATAAAACAAAACAGGACTGAATTTAAAATTGTAAGCACACAGAAAAAAATGCTTCTTTTGATTGAGGACAATGACGAAGTTCCTGAAATCCAATCTTTTTGTGGAGTGGGGGTAGGGAAGAAGAGGGCTTTCAAGTAAAGAAGGAATAAATGAATAGAAGAAAAATTCACAGCTGCTTCTGCCAAACTTTGTTATGCCAAAATTGTCAACTTTGACTTGGCTTGTGTATTATTCCACACTGGTGTTCATACTTTTAATACTTATGCATCAAGCACCTACTACAGGCAAAGACAATAAAATAACATAAAATTGTTTATTCAGTGTGTCAGAAAATAAATGTGAAGAAAACAAAATTAGTGCTAATTACTTAAACAAAAAATGTCTAGCAGCAAACTTCATTTGTTGCTCATAGCTCCTTCTGGGTACAGAAAACTATATTCTCAAGCATGCAATATTTCTGCACTCCATAGATGCAGTATAAGAGATTTTTAAATATTATTTAAATATTTTCAAGTGTGCTTATTTCATTTTCAGAATCAGGACATCCATCACATCATTTATATTTGATGACTTAATAACAATAGCTTGTCGACTAAAAAAAAAAAAAAAAAAGTGCTTCTTACAACATGATTACATCTTGAATTAATCTCTTGTTTGGTATCAAGGCTTTTCAATTTTTTCTATAATGCCACTTATGTAATGGAAATAAGTCTTTCTCTGCTGCATCTGCTGTGGTTTTCTCAGCATCATGTTTACATAGTATAAAATGGTTGACTATCTTAAATAATGTTGGAAGAAATGCCAGTACTGAAGTTATGGTTTCCATGACAATAAAAGAAGGCTTTGTAGTTAAATAAAGAGGAGATTCTCAAAGAAAATTGAGAACTGACACCTTTTGCAAGAACAAACCAGATTTCAATTCTTGTACCACAAAAGTAGGATCATCAAAATAATTAGAGTGTTTTGCATTCATATGAGCCACCATTCTTCCATTTTCTTTTGCTTAATACAGTTTATGAGAAGGCACACTATTCAGTGATACATAGTTTTAATCAGGTGAGAGTACTGTATTTCTACTCAACAATGAAGAAAAAGTCAAAAGGTGTTCAGAAGGGACAAAGATGAGGGTGCCAGAAAGATCAGTCTCTAAAAAGGTCAGGCAATAGGACACCCTCACACAAAAGAGAGGCTGCTCAGCTCTGTTCATGGATTTATGCTGAACCTATCCAGAATGTCATGTGGGACTAGGGAGATTATTTGACCTTCTGCCTTTTCAATTATTCTGGAAGTATGAATGCATCTTCTTGACACACAAGATATAACTCCTCTGACCTAAAGAAGAGCTAACTTCACAAACCCTTTTCTGAAATGTCCTATGTACATAGAAGGTGCCAGAATGTAGCAATGCAGCTACATTATCTCCTTTAAGAAATAAAAAAGAAATCCTTCCATTAGTTACAGTAGAAGACAATGACACAGACTAAGCTTCTGTGCATGTCATTTGCAACAGGCTGATTGCCACTTTAATAAACAATAGAATCTATCCTTTCCAGTTCATTCTTAGTTGATAAAAAAGCAACATTTGAGTTTTTAATGTTCTAGCACTTGGAAAAGAAGGTAAATTACAGTCCTAAACTTCAAGGAATTCCTGGTCTAATTTTACATGATATTCTGTATTAGCAGTAAAAATAGGTTATAATTGTTTAACATCGTGATTAAATTATAATAATATTTGAGAGATGTTCCTTAAGGAAAATTAGCATGGCTTTTACTTCCATATCTTATTGACAATTGTTGATCATCTCATAATTTGAGGAAAAAAACTAGACAATTAAGCAGTGCTGCTGAATTTCCCTGATATTATTGACCCAAAACATGTACCTTCATCCCTGTACTTACAACTGCCAAATTTCAGAGGACATGAATGAGCATCCATTGGGAAATCCTCCAAGTGCATTGGGCATTCAGCTTGAACTGTAAGCCTAAAAGTCAAAATTCCACTATTTGTTTAAGTATATTGGTAAGTCAAGAAAAATCACTCATCATTACTGTCAACAGACTCGATAGAGGTAGAGTCTTCATCACAGCATTTTATTAGGCTCATTAATATTTAAATAATATTTTGTTCATTCATGTTTAGGTGATCCCTCAGAAGACACTGGCATATACAAATTATTAGTACAAATGAAAATAATAATTAAAAATATACTTTAGCCATTTTAGTTTCTTAAGAAGTGAAGAAATTACATATTCATTTTAAAGGGCTCTTTCTCATTAAGCTCATGATTAACACTTGAAATCTTAAGGACAAAACGTACTCTATCATTAAAAGAATGCTATTGTCTCCATTAGCTCATCAACAAACATATAGCAAAATTGATCAAAGGATTCAATATTAGTTCAGAGGAGCTCCCTTCAACATATGTGAATTCTGAATTAATACTGTATACTGCATATATATTCACAGTTATACACATAATTCTAGATATAAATACATACACATATGTATTTCCTAGAAATAACTTTGTCAAGTTTAGATTGTTGGATAAATTATAAACACAAATTACGAATGTTAAATATATATGTTTCTGTATCTACATGATTGCAACAAAGAGTAATCATAGAAAATATGATATAATTCAAACTTCCAATTATTCCATTTCATGTAAAGACAAAGTGGATATAGCAGGTACTAAATAAAATTTATAGAGAAATCTGTTATAATGAGCAAAACAAATGTGATCACAATTCGTTATGGCTTAAATTCTAAGAGAATGTTTAAATAGAACCTTAGACAATATATTCCAAAGTTCTATGTGTCCTGTGCCTGCATTTTATTTAAACCCTAAAGTTTTACTCATTGCCTTAGTTCATAGAAATGATCAACATACAAAGTCAACAGGGGCATTGCATCTGAATACATTGCAAGATCCAGAGAGAGAAACAGAGGCAGAAAGACTAACTAGCACTTCCATTTAGGCAATGAACAATTTAGTAATGAGTCCTCAAGAAATTTTTCTTTGAAGATCAAAAATAGCATAGGACTGTATTGTTGTCCCATTTTAAATAACTTTCATAACCGAAATCTAGCACTTATGAAATAATAACACATCAAATAACTGGAATATGCGTTTCTGTCTATATATAACGCTGATGTCAAATATCTGTTTTAAATCTTTTATGAAACATTTTAGCTTTAGATTCCACATAATCTTACTAGATTTGTGATTTTTTTCTTACATAATACAAGTAACTTATTTTACAAAATTAATTCATGAATATGCTTAAGATGTAATAGGTTTTAGGATCAACAACTATTCTGCAAGAAAATTTTATTAAAGTTTAAATCATATAAACAATGCTATTGGATACTTTTTGAATTACAAAATGGCAATTTCATATGGTTCAATCTAGTACATGTTTATGGTATCCAATATACTTGTAAGCCTTATTAAATAAAGCTTTCTCTCTGAATTTAAAATAGTTATTTTTTCTTCGGAGTAACTTCATAATGAAAATTAAAATACTAAATTAGCCTGGGCATGGAGGCTCACGCCTGTAATCCCAGCACTTTGGGATGCCAAGGTGGTTGGATCACCTGAGGCCAGGAATTTGGGGCCAGCCTGGCTAACATGGAGAAACATTGTCTCTACTAAAAATACAAAATTTAGCGCGGCATTGTGACACGTGCCTATAATATCAGCTATTTGGGAGGTTGAGATGGGAGAATCACTACAACCCAGGAAGCGGAGGTTGAAGTGGGTCAAGATTGCACCGCTGCACTCCAGCTTGGGCGACAGAGAAAGTCTCCGTCTCAATAAATGAATAAATGAATAAATAAATAAAGTCTTACTATGAAATAACAAACATTTTGATGGGATATCTGATAAGATATTAAAACTGTATGTTGATACAAATAAAATTCAAGTCATATTACTAAAACTATACTTAATAAAAACATCATGTGAAGAATAACCAAAAACATCAATTCATAATAATAAAGGCAATTCTTAACATTTAAAGAACTAAGATGAGACTCAAACTCATAAATACTATTTTATATAGTTTTTTTAAATCAAAACATTTGCAAAGCATATTATGGGTACTTCAATAATCTGGTAGAAAACACTCAACTTTTGCTAATACCTGGCAGCTAGATTGACTGGTTGTTTAATACATGAAAATTTCTTAGTATATAAATGCATCAAATCAAATCTAAAAACATACCTCATTGTATACAGCAGAGTCCCATCATCCTGAATTCGAAGTAACTTATTTGGCATTGTCATATTATGAGCTACTGATTTTTTCCCGTTGTGAAAAAAGGTATCTGGAGTCCAGATTTTGCTAGCCATTAAATTGTTTAGCCGAAGGATGTTCATAGGACCTTTAAATTTTAAACGTTCATCTTTCCATTTTTGTCGAAAGAAAACATCAATTGTATATTCCTGAAATAAAAAATATAATTTCTTTGAAAATAGTAAATGTTGTACACACAAGACACTATAAAATTCCAACAAAATAATATTCTAATAAATTTAAACAGAGAGCGAGCTATATTGAAAGAAAAACATTTTTAATCAGAAAAATTACTCCTTTGTCTTATCAATACATGTTGCCACATACAATGGGATAAAGTATGTCTGTGTATACTATTAGCTATATATTCCTCTGAAAAGAAAAAAATATCACTTTGGCCTCTTTTAGTTGAACAAGGTCTCAGTCAAACTGCTCCACTGCATCCTGTAGTTTAGAACTGCTTGGAGAGGGGATAAGCTTGGGCAGGGTCTGGTTGATTTATTTTAAGTAGCCTATTTCTTTTTTTTTTTTTTTTTTTTTTGAGACGGAGTCTGGCTCTGTCGCCCAGGCTGGAGTGCGGTGGCCGGATCTCAGCTCACTGCAAGCTCCACCTCCCAGGTTCACGCCATTCTCCTGCCTCCGCCTCCCAAGTAGCTGGGACTACAGGCGCCCGCCTCGTCGCCCGGCTAGTTTTTTGTATTCTTTAGTAGAGACGGGGTTTCACCGTATTAGCCAGGATGGTCTCGATCTCCTGACCTTGTGATCCGCCCGTCTCGGCCTCCCAAAGTGCTGGGATTACAGGCTTGAGCCACCGCGCCCGGCCATAAGTAGCCTATTTCAAGAAAAAATGAGTAGGCAGCTTTCCCAGTAATAAATAAATAAATAAATAAATAAATAAATAACATTTTTAAAAATTAAAAAGAAAAAAAAAAAACCCACAACACTCAAGCACACTGTCAGATCTGTATGAATCATCATCTCCTGTTGCCAAAGAAACTGTAAATTATCATATTTATTTTTTAATCCTAAAAAATGGTAAGAACATGATAACATTAGCAAGACTGTCTTAGGAGATAATTTCAATAAAGTTTATTTATGAAATTAGTTATAATACAAGCACTTTACAAGTTTTTAGAATACTTCAATTATGACTATCTTGCAGGGAAACTCCCTCATGTTAAAATGTACTTTAAAATATTGTTACAGACCCAGTAGTGATCAGGTCCTCTATTATTTTTCTCCAAATTTTAACTTAGATGAAACTCTCTTTCTCTCTCTCTCTCCTTACCTCTGTCTCTACCTTTACCCTATCTTTCTTAAGGTAATGTATACATTTTAAATGAAATACACAATGCACGATTGTAAATACTATTTACAATCCACTGGATGTTAATTTTTTTGCCAATATATGTTTGTATAAACATGCTATAAATAATTAAAATGTTCAATTACACACCTGAGATTGGAAGTTCAGAAACTGTCCTTTGAGCACAAAACCATAGTCATTACATATTTGAAAATAAACAATGCAGAGATGCCAATTTTACTAAATTAATGTTTGCAGAAAAGAACAGATTAAAAAGGCCATATACTTATCAAATAGAAAATCATTTGTACAAATCTGAATCAAATACATGAATCCCAGTGATCCCTCAAAACTTGAAACTGTGATGACACTAACAAGTGAAAATCCGAGGTAATGGCATGTGAGAAGGAAATGAACAGAGGCTCTGGGCTGTTAATCCTTAAAGGAATATTCCATAATCTTATCCACACTCACTATCATCTAGTTATCTTTTTTAATGTTTAACTCTAAACATTAAATGGAACTCTAAAATTAAAAAATAATGAACAAAGAGATGAGTCTTTGCACTCTAAGTTTCATGTAGTATTTCTTTTTTAGCTGGGATTCCTCAAATACTAGCCTAACGTGACTACATATGATTCTTGCTTACTTTTCTAGGCAAAATTAATGAATTTTAAAACTTTTTATAAGACTTCAAAATCTATATTTCATTTCCATAAGATGAGGGTATGTTTTATCTGTTTCAGAAGCTGTTGATATGACAGTCATTTTCTGGAGGTCAACCACACAGGAAATACTTAGAGTTTACAAACAGGAAGTTGCAGGTGATTTTTTTTTTTTTTTTACATTTTTAATGACATATTTTACTAATTTATTTTTGTTTTTAATAACTTCAACTTTTATTTTAGATATGGGGGCATATGTGCAGGTTTGTTACATGAGTATATTTTGTGATGCTGAAGTTTGGGACACTGTCATCCAGAGAGTTAGCATATTACCCAATAGTTAATTTTCCAACCCTTTTCCTCCTCCCTCTCTCCCCGCTCTAGTCCCCAGTGTCTATTGCTGTCATCTTTATGTCCATGAGTACCCAACGTTTAGCTCCCACTTACAAGTGAGAACACGCTTTATTTGGTTTTCTGTTACTGCATCGATTTACTTAGTATAATGGCTTCCAGCTGCATCCATGTTGCTGCAAAGCAATGATTTTGTTCTCTTTTAAGGCTTCCTAACATCCCATAGTGTACATGAACCAAATTTTCTTTATCCAATCTGTCACTGATGGGCATCTAAATTAATTCCATGTCTTTTCTATTGTGAATAGTGCTGCAATGAACATATGCATGCATGTGTCTCTTTGGTAAAACGATTCATTTTCTTTTGAGATATATAACCAGTAATGGGATTGCTGGGTTGCATGGTGGGTCTGTTTCAAGTTCTTTGAGAAATCTCCAGACTGCTTTCAACAGTGGCTGAACTAATTTACATTCCCAGCAACAGTGTGTAAGTATTCACTTTAGTCTGCATCTGTTTGTTTGTTTTTTCTAACATCTTAATAATGGCCATTATGACTGATAGAAGATAGTATCTCATTGTGGTTTTGATTTCCGTTTCTCTGATGATTGATGATGTGAAGCATTTTTTTCATCTGTTTGTTGGCTGCTTGTATGTCTTCTTTTGAGCTGTGTGTGTTCATGTCTTTTGCCCACTTTTTAATGAGGTTGTTTGCTTTTACTTGTAGAATTATTTGTTTCTTAAAAATTCTTTCCAGAATTATTATTCATCTTTGAGGTCTCACAGTGTCCCAAGGTGTGCCCTGCCAATCTATCTAACATAGTTTGAGTCTTTTTCTCCCACCCTCACCATGCAAACTCATATTATGCTCTAGGCAACTGCAACAATCCCCACTCCTTGTCATTCCTCTAATAGAGCAAGTCCTCCACCTGCCTCAGTCCCTTGAACACCTGCAAAAAAAAACATAGCCAGCTCTCTTTGTATTTCCATAGGGCTCTTCATTCTTTCAAGATCATCTATTGCAATTATACATTTGCTTCTCTGCCTCCCAAACAGCTTATAAATCCTCAAGAAAGGAACCATGGCTTTCATTTGTGCTTATTTTCTTTTTGTTTCTCAGACATACACAAGAGTGTAAAGAATATTACAGGGCCGGGCGCGGTGGCTCAAGCCTGTAATCCCAGCACTTTGGGAGGTCCGAGACGGGCGGATCACGAGGTCAGGAGATCGAGACCATCCTGGCTAACACGGTGAAACCCCGTCTCTACTAAAAAAAATACAAAAAAAAAAAAAACTAGCCGGGCGAGGTGGCAGGCGCCTATGGTCCCGGCTACTCGGGAGGCTGAGGCAGGAGAATGGCGTAAACCCGGGAGGCGGAGCTTGCAGTGAGCTGAGATCCAGCCACGGGCACTCCAGCCTGGGCGACAGAGCAAGACTCCGTCTCAGAAAAAAAAAAAAAAAAAAAAAAAAAAAAAGAATATTACAAACAACTTGTAACCATCACCTAGCAGAAATGTCATCACAAATATTGTTGAAGACCTTCCTCTTCTGTTTATCCCTTCTCAATCACAGTCCCCTTGTCCCCGAGGAAATAAGTATCTTAAGTTTAGTGTATACCATTCCCATATATGTACTTTCACATTTAGTGTGGAGAGAGAGAGAGAGAGAGAGAGAGAGCGAGCGTCACATTTTAAACATTGATATACATGTATATCATACCTTGTATATTTTTCTGATACTTGCATCTTTTAGCTACTTTGCTGAGATTTACTCATGGTAATATATCTAGCCCTCTGATTTATTTTCACTGCTTTATAGCGTTATATTGGAAGACAAGCTTCACAATATCATCATCATTTTTCGTTATCTTTTTTTCTTATTTCACCACATGATGTAATCATGTGGATTTCTCTGTTAATTAGTAACAAATAATATATGTTCATGTTTGTTAAAAATTCTGGTTTTCTCTTCTATAAATTGTCCGTTCACTTAATCTACTCAGTTTCCTTTTAGGTTGTCTGTCATTTTCTCACAAACTTATGATAATTATTTATATAGTTTCTATACTAACACTTTCTTAAAGAATATACAACTTAACAAGAATCACACTAAAGATATCCAAAATATCATAAACACATTCCCATGTTTCTTCAATGGATATAAAAGCTCTGCCTTTTACATGAAGGCCTTAAATCCATCTTGTATTATTGTGTATGATATGAGATCAGGGTCCAACTTTTTTTTCTAATAATAGAAAACTAGTTTTATTAGCACCATTTATTGACTGGTTTATTTTTTTCCCTATACATA
Source organism: Rhinopithecus roxellana (assembly GCF_007565055.1). Classification (NCBI taxonomy): domain Eukaryota; kingdom Metazoa; phylum Chordata; class Mammalia; order Primates; family Cercopithecidae; genus Rhinopithecus; species Rhinopithecus roxellana. The sequence goes on along the minus strand of NC_044550.1, from coordinate 121,823,955 downwards.
TGCAATGACATTTCTATAATATATACAGTATCCATATGGGTATGGATCTGTTTCTGATTTCTATTTTGTTTTTATTATGTACCTATCCATAGTTCAATTCCAAAGCCATTATTATAATAATTGTATATAAGGTTTAATTAACAATATTCTCTTTATTGTCCAATTGAAGCTATTTTATAATTTCCATCGTGGCTTTTCTTTTTCTTTACATAGAAAACATTTTTAACTGTGTTTTTATATTTCCAAATGTATTGGCTTCTTTCATTTATATTTCATCATTAATGTTTGATTTTACTGCAATTGTAATAAGATATCAGACATTATAAAATAATTTTTTGCAATTCATTGAACATTTAAGAGTTTTTTTGTTGTTGAACCTGACCATTTTCATCTTTTCATGATAATTCAGTTCATTTATGCCTATTGTGATTACTAATATTGGACATGTTTCCAGGCTGTATTGTTTTTAGCAGTGAATTAAAATTATAAGGATAGAAGAGATAACATATTGGACTTTACATGATCAACCAACAAAAATAAAGGAAGAACTCTAGAAAATTAAAAGAAATAATAAAAGAACACACACTAAAGCACACACAAAGTATAAGGAAAGAAAAGTATCGAGCTAAAAGAAAATGTAAAAAATATATAGAAATCAACAATATCAAACATTACTAAAAGGTAATAACAGCTTAGAAGTAGAGAGTGTAGAAGGCAGAATGCAATGAGTTGAGGAGTGAACACAGGGTACAAGTGAGTGAAGAGTAGAGTTCTCGCCTCCACTCTTGCATTTAAATGCCAGCAAAGGAAATCTAGTTTTACCAGTAAAACCTAGAGACTAGCTAATACAGGTTAGCTATTGTTGTATTTAAAAAAAAAAAAAAAACACACACACACACACACACACAAAGAAAATGCAGGAGCTTAAAATAACAACCATTTATTATTAGTTTAGAAGTCATGAAGCTGGAAGTTGGTTGATCTCACCTGAGCTCAAGTTGACCTTAGCTGAGCTTGCTCATAGTTCTCTGCGTTAGGTGGCCATTGGCTGATCTAGGCTGTCACTGTGTAGGGCTGCTGGAGCAACTCAGCTCAGCAAGAACTGTCTCTTGTCCTGCCTCACAAACCACTGGGCTAACCTGGCTTTTCTTTCTCTCGACAATGACAGAAGTACAAAAGAACAAACTCCAATGCACAAGCCCGTTCCAAGTTAGTGCTTGTGTGATATGTTTTAACAGCCCATTGGCTAAAGCAATTTACATAGTTAAATTGATGGATAATTGGTATAGTAGGTAACCCCAACTCTCAGTGAGAGGACACTACCAAATGAGATGGGAAAACATGGCTATAGGAAGGGGCAAAGAACTTGAGCCAGTATTTCATCATTGCAACCGAACATACTAGGCCTCTGTAAAAGAAAAGTAAAAGATGTTGGTGAATGAATAAAGAGTTTGAGGTCATCTGAAATTTCAATGAAAGTCACATGAGTCTAATCTCAGGGAGGCAGGTTGGTTATAACTTAGTAAATATGACTATTATCAACTGTATTTACCTAAGAAAAGAGTGAAGAGTGAACCTTTAAGTGGAAGCAGGGTAATCAGCTTAGGACAACGGCTTACAAAATAAAGTGTGTATATCCATTTGGGTGCAGGAAGAAAATATTAGAATCTCGATTTTTATGTATCACTTTAAATATAAAAAGTAAATGAAACTTTTATAAAAGATAATATATGGAACGATATAAACATTATTAAGAGTAAGAATGTAAATAAGTAAATTAAGGTCATGTTTATAAGGCATTCTATGGGAAGAGAAGCGGCAACAGGAAATGGGGAAGTGAATGCATTTGTTATCAGTGTAGTGTGATTGTGTCTAGTTAGGTGAATTTACAATACTTACTTTTGATTAAATTAGCTCTAATGAAAATAGGCAATTGGCTTCAGAAGACTACTGATAAAACACCATGGAAGAAAGTAATAATTATACAAACGAAAGTGGAAAACAAGAAAAAGAAATACAACACTCTGTCTAATATGAGCTCTATAGGAGCCAGGTTAAAAAAATAGTAAACAAACTCTAAAAAAACTCCAAAAAAAATTTATAATTATCAGTGAGGCTATTTAAAATATGGGTTTACAGGTTTACACCCACTGTTTATAGCAATAAGTTTCGTCTTAAGCACATGTTGTAATTTAAAATACTGGTCCATGATAGCATCAGACCATCATTTTAAAAACTAATAATCCAGAACACAAGGACAAATATCAAAAGTTGATGGGTGGATTTTTAAATATGAGCATCATAATTCAGTAACCAATAGTCAATGACATACTTCTTAAAGTTGAATCTATAATAGTTGTAAAGGCAAGTATTAATGTGATATAAATTTAGAATCATATCTTTTAATTGCTACAACATAATGTATTTAAGAAAAATATTAAAAACAATAAACTGCACTTAAACATTAATTACTAGAAATATAAAAATTTTAAGTGGGAACAAAAATAAATGTATTTCTTTGATAAATATAATTATTCCTTAAAATAAATATTTATTTTTAAAAGTTCACTTTAGTCCATATTTTATATTTTTATATATTAGTGTAAAATATAGGTATAGATATATAGATACATAAATATAGCTGATTAACTAGTTTTTGTATGTTTTGCTTTCTAGATTAAAAAGACAGGGAAAGAATTCATTTCAATAACATAATGTTCATCGCATAGCCACTAACTACAACAAGATTTCCAAATAATTTTCATGTGATTCCCTTAAATGCTTGTAAAATGCACACTCTAAGTATTTGAAAAGAATATTCTTGAAAAGTGCATTTAAAGTTAACTTCAGATTTTTCATGAGTACATACTAACAGAGTTATTACTTGATTTGTGTTTTATAAGGAAATTACCAAAAAAATTTAAAAAATGGTCTAACTCCTTCATACAAACTTAAAGGCTTAGATCCATGAACTGAGATTCTAAAAGAAATTAATAATAAAAGGCTGAATTACACAATGCATTGGAGAATACACATACAACTAAAGTGCAAATTTAATAAGAAACAAAAAATCACAAGGATAGATCAGCTTGCATGTATCCTATGGCTTATATACAGGAGAAGTGAGACTGACTGTTGGGTGACACTAAAGAGTTGAGAAATCCATACACTCCAAGATTTCAAAAATTCCTTACAGGAAATTTAATCAAATTTCCTACTCTCACAGATGGGATTATAGAAAAATTCAATGAATTTCCTGTTTTCAAGTTTGTTAGTGACCAAACCCAGACAAAGATGCAGTTTCCAGTCAAATGTTTTTGCCACTACTAAAAATCTCCATTTATATAGTAAACTCCTTAAGTGTTATATACATAATTTGTCCTGGAAACAAGGAAATCACTCTCTATAAGCCATTGCACAGTTTATCATATAAACTTGATTTTAAGGACACATTAACTTAATGAAGGCACCATATTGTTTACTGCCTGACTACATTATTTATGAATCAATACTTGCAGCCAATTCCTGAAGAATCTTATCCACTCACTAAAACACAACTAAATTGTAGGACTGCCCCTGGAGTGATTTCTCATTTACTTTGATTTTCTATATTTATTTAAAAATAGTAAAACTTACTACATTATACTCTTGTGGTTAATAAAGGCTAGTCTCCCTTGAGTAAATTCCAATCAGTGTGTTTCTTCTATAATGAAGAACATGTAGTCTATGAAGCAGATCTATAAACAATGTAAAAATTATCACCCTTGGAATATGCAAGAATAATGAAGCTCAAATACTTTCAGCTGGTAATCAAAGGGGGGATAGACAACAAATTTAGCACAGTATTTGCATTGCAAAAAATTGTAAAGAAAAATGAGAATCTTAAGAACAGATCAGCAAAGGGCCAATAAACTCAATTAGTACAAGCCTTATTATGCAAAGAAGTTCACATAAGCTACAGTTGCAGAACAACATAGCTACTGCACATTCAAAACATTGTGGAGGTAAGATGTTTGGACATTCTTTTTGGAACCAGGGGCCAGGTAAATTTCACTAACAAATTAGAGAATGATGCTAAAGATTCATATTCTAACAGAAAATAATTATATCTAATAAAAGTATTCAATATGATTAATAGTTATAGTAGACAGCGATTTACTTTGATATAATATGTGTCATTTAAAATTCATAACAACTTTATTGCATATGCAAAATTATCCCAATTTCACAAGTGGAAAATACTTCAAAAGCAATATTTACTTAAAAAAAAAGACAGAGAGGAAAAATTTGGTCTCAAATTCCGTGTTTCTAAATACCATGGTCTTTTCATTATACCATACATAAAACAACACTTGAAGGCAGAATGTCAGAATAAAATTTTCTTCTTTCATAGATCAATAAATAGACATTACTCATGGCTTATGAGAAGTTACAGGAAGAACTAAGTTATAGGGCTGAGACTGGAGTTTTGGAATCTCTGAAAAACTGAGGAGCCATACACACTATTATTAAATTGGACATCTATCTTATCCCATACACAAAAATCAACTCAAGGCAGACTAAAGGCCTAAATATAAGACCTGAAACTAATAAAACTCCTAGAAGAGAAGATAGGCTCTTTGACATTGTTCTTGGCATTGAGTGTTTTGAACATCATTCCAAAAGCTCAGGCAACAAATGCAAAAACAAACAAGTTGGCGTACATCAAACTAGAAATCTTCTGTACAGCAAAGGAAACAACAAAGTATGGAGGTAGTCTTATGGATTGGGAGAAAATACTTGCAGATTACATATTTGATAAGACGTTAATATCCAAAATACATAAGGAATTCACGCAACTCAATAGTTAGAGAACAACCTATGGGCAAAGAATCTGAATCAACAGTTCTCCAATAAAAACATAAAAATGGTCAATAATTATATAAAGAGGTGCTCAACATCACTAATCATCAAATAATTACAAATTAAAATCAGTATCACCTCACACCTGTTAGGACAGTTATTATCAAAAAGATAAGAGACAACAAGTGTTGGCCAGGGTGTGGATAAAAGGGAATCTGTGTACACTGTTGGTGGGGATGTAAATTGGTGCATCCATTAGGAAAAACAATATTGATATTCCTCAAAATGTTAAAAGTAGAATTACTATATGGCCCAGGAATCTTTCTGTTAGGTATATACCCAAGAGAAATGAAATAATGACCTTTAAAGATATTGGCATTCACATGCTCATTGTAGCATTATTCACAATACCCAATATACAAAAACTATCTAAGTGTCCGTCAATGCATGAATAAACTATTTAAATATGGTATATATGTACAATGAAATTCTATTCAGTTTTAGAGAAGGAGACTCCGTTATTTGCAACAACATAGATAAACATGGAGGGCATTATACTAAGTAAGATAAGTCAGACACAGAAGGAAAATACTGCATGATCTCACTTATATACGGAAAAAGGGAAGGGAGAAAGGTAGGTTGGTTGGTTGAATACATAGAATAAAATGATAGCAGTTACTGGGGTGAGATGTGAAGAGGGAAAAAAATAGGGAGGTGTCAATCAAAGGGCATAAAGCTTAGATACATAGTACGAATGTCTACAGATCTAAGGTAAAACATAAGGACTATAATTATTGTATACTGGAAATGTAAGTGCTCTTACTGTAAAAAAGAAAAAGGAAACTACGCAAGAGGATAGGTATGTTAATTTTACTTGACTGTAGTAGCCACTAACTATTATAAGTGCATTGAAATATAATGTACATCTTCAATGTGCATAATGAAAAATCTACTTTGCACAATTAAAACTAACTCAAACACAAAATCAAATAATAATAGTGATACATATTAAGTAAGAAGAAATAGATGTTAAATGCACAAATTCTCAAGTCAGATAGATCATGGTACCTGACTTTGAGCAGGGTGGCTAGCCTTTCTTTATATCAGTTGACTTATCTGTAAAATGGTAAGAAAAATAGAACTTACTTCCTAGGACTCTTGTAAGGATTTAGTGAGATAATATTTGCAAAGTTCTCAGAAAATGGTTTGGACACCAAGGATGATATTCTGGCATAAATCATCTTCAAAAGATCTTTCTCCCTCTCCCCATACTCAACAAAAGGGTGGCCAGACAAGGTAGAGACACCCAGCAATTAAAGGTCATAAAGTTCCAGAGGTGGGGGCCACACAGGATACCACAGAGAATGCCACTGGAGAAGAAGCCACCTGTGTTTTTGGTGACTGCAATAAGGAGGTCACTGAGAAGACAGCACAAGTATGTTCCATGGGAGACCCAGTATTCATCTACCAACCATACAAATAGCATATATTGCTAACAGAGAACTACAATAGAACCAGTTCAGTAAAAAGGTATATTCACCTTTTACTAATCTCCTTTACCCTTGCAACAACTTTGAAAAACACAGAAAAAGAAGAGGAAGAGTGGATCTTGGCCTGTCCCCACAGTACATCCCTTACCTGTGAAAAATGCATGGAAAAGGAGAGAACATCTAGATGGCCTAAGAGACTGATGCTGAAATTAGTCTGGACTGGACTCGTTAAGCTATAGTAGGCACTGAAGCATTGCCATAATGTGAGGAAGAGAGTTTGAAAGAATAAAATCTTGTTGATTTCAGTCTCCTGAATCTCTAAAGCCCTTGGGATGAAGTACAAACACTCTCACAGCCTCCAAGGCCCTGCACGATCTCTTCCTCTCTACCCCTCTAGCCTTGCCTACAATCATCCCCCAACACATCCACACACCTACACCCCAACACACGCACCCCTCTATGCTGCCACAATTATGACAGAAGTACGTGTCAGGCGTCTGATTTATCATGCTGCATTTTCCTATGCAAACTCACTAACCTCTGTTGATCAGTCTTCTCTATCCCCTCCCTACATCTAGACAACTTTTATTCCACACTGAGAACAAGGATCGTGACCTCGCGACCACCTTCTTCAATGCTGTGTCACCAGCATCTAAAAAACTACTTGGAACATAGGAAATAAACAATACTTTGCCTATGAATAAATGAATAAGGGGAGTCATTGTAAATTTAATGTAGTATGAAGGATACTGAGCCATAAGGTTTCTGATGAGACATAAGAAGAAAGGCATCATTAGCAGAGGCAGATGGCAGAAAAGCTCTCAGATGTCTTATGGCAGCAATCTGCAAACAACAAGCTAATCCTTAAATTCACAGGTGTCAAGTTACTTTCGTTCGTGTGTTTGCATGTGTGCATCTAGGTAACTATATTAAACTAATCACCAATATACTTTATAATTATATAAATAGTTATATTTTATAGAATAGCTGTATTTTAACTATAATAGTTATTTTAAAATATGAATAGTTACCTTTTACAGAACGTATATAGTATAATAGCGATATTTTAAAGAAAGTCAACACATACCAAAAAAGCCATGCAATTATAAGTTGTCTGGTAACAGAAAGCATCATGTTTTAAAGTATCATCTGGGCGTATCGCTATAACTTCTTGGAGGGTGATTATGATCTTCTTAGTCTTTATGGCCTTTATGGTCTGGCTCGGAATACTTTTCTAGCCTCATCTCTCCCAAAATTCCTAAGAGCGTTCTAGGCTCCAGTTATACTGAACTTTCACATTTTACTAAACAAGCTCTTTCAATTTGTGCTTAAACACTCTTTTGCATTGTGTAGCTAGTCAATCCTTATGTGTTCTTCTTAGCTATCTTTTTTTTCCCTAAAATCCATACCAAACTCTATATCTACCACCCACATCCCCTCTGATAAGACATTAATCCATAAATACTTCAATGAAAGCATTACTGTACTGTTGTAAAATGAACTATTTTCCTTAGCTGTCCTCCAATATCCTGTGAGCAATTTGAGGGCTACACTTACATATTTCAGTTCCTATCATGGTGAGAAGCACTGAGTGTATACTTAGGAAATCTTGTTGAAATGTACAGACACAAGTTATGCCTTCTAGTATCTCAGACTGCCATAAAAAATAAAAATAAAAAAGTCAGGAAGATTTTCATAAGCCTATGTACAATGTCATTTAAAAAATACTATGAACGTCATGTGGGGGAGCACAGGGATAAAGAGGACTGACGACTTGGAATAACCTAGAAAGAAATCAGAAAACAAATGAAATTTGAACTTGGTTTTGACTAAATAAAATACCTCCAGTTGGCAAAGAAGGAGGTAAGCATAACAAGAACAGGAAAAAACATGTGCACGGCCAGAGAGTTGTTAAATATAATGACATGTTCAGGGAACAGTGAGAAGTTCAATGCCTTCTTTAAAAATAAAAGTCTCACTGATAGTTATAATGCCGTACAGCTACTGCCCTCCGTCTCGCCTCCTCTCTTCAACCACGCTGCTTAAAAATGTTACCTCCACTCTTTCTCCATTTCCTCACCTCCCACTTGCCTCCACCCACTGCAATCTGGTTGCTTTTACCACAATCAGCAAATACTTCTGTTTTTAATCTAATGACATATTTAAAAACCTTTTCTTGATTTTACCACAATAGATGACACAATGTTCGCTCCCTACTTTTGTAATGCTCTCTTGTACTGGTATTCTTAAAGTCACATTTTCCTGGTACTCTGAGAAACCATTGCTAAAATCCTCATCATGGGATGTGAGACCTTCGATGCCTGTCAGCTATCTACATGTACTGATATCCCCTAGAAAATATACGGTAGTAGGACCAATGGATAATATTTATTAATCTTAATCTAGGCATACAAGTTCTTTGTGGCTTTCCCAAAGACAGTCTCGAAACTTGAAACCTAGGACAAAAAACACACAACCCCTGAAATTTTTATTTAAAAAAATCACTTCATGTTCAGAAATCACAGTTGTTTATTATTATTGTTTTTCTTTTGTCAACATTTATTTTTGGTTCAGAGGGTATCTGTGCAGGTTTGTTACACGACTAGTTTGCATGTTGCTGTGGTATGACATACAAATTATTTTGCCACCCGGGTAGTGAACATAGTATCCATAGGTAGTTTTTCAACCCTCCCCCTCCCTCTCCCTCAAATAAGCTTCAGTGTCTATTGTTCCTATCTTTGTGTCTATGTGTACTTGATGTTTAGCTCCCACTTACAAGTGAAAACGTATCATATTTGGATTTCTGTTCCTGTATTGATTTGTTTAGGAAAATGACCTCCAGTTGCATCCATGTTACTGCAAAGGACATAATTTTATTATTTTTTATGGCTGCATAGTTTTCCAAGGTGTATATAGACCACATTTTCTTTATGCAGTCCACCACTGATGAGTATCTAGGTTGATTCCATGTATTTGCTATTGTGAATAGTGCTGCAATGAACATACAAGTGCATATGTCTTTTTGGTAGAACAATTGATATTCTGCTAAAAAGCTGAATAGTAATAAGCATATAGTATATAGTAATAAGCTTACTGGGTCATATAGTAGTTCTGCTTTACGTTCTTTCTGAAATCTCCAAACTGCTTTCCACAGCAACTAACCTAATTTACATTCCCACCAGCAGTGTATAAGCACTCCCTTTTCTCCGCAACTCTGCCAACATGTTATCTTTTTTACGTTTTATAATTGCCATCTGACTGAGGTGAGACGGTCCCTCATTGTGGTTTTGATTTGCATTTCTCTAATGATTAATGATGCCGAACATTTTTCATATGCTTGTTGCCTACATGTGTGTCATTTTAAGAAATGTCCTTTCATGTCATTTTTCCATTTTTAAATGGGAATGTTTGTTTTTCACTTAAATTCTTTATAGTTCTGGATATTAGACCTTTGTCGGATGTATAGTTCAAAAATAATTTCTCCTATTCTGTAGGTTGTCTGTTTTCTCTGTTAATAGTTCCTTTTCCCATGAAGAAGCTTTTTAGTTTAGTTAGGTCCCAGTCATCTATTTTTGTTTTTATTATAATTGCTTTTAGGGACTACAACACGAAATTGTTGCCAAGGCCTAGGTTCAGAATGGCATTTCCTAAGTTTTCTTCTAGGATTCTTATAGTTTTGGGTCTTACATTTAAGTCTTTAATCCATCTTGAGTTGATTTTTGTATATTGTGAAAAGAAGGGTCCAGTCTGAATCTTCTGCATATGGCTAGCCAGTTATCCTAGCACCACCTATTGAATAAGGAGTCCTTTCCCCATTGCTTGCTTTTGTTGACTTTGTCAAAGATCAGCTAGCTGTAAGTGTGTGGCTTTATTTCTGGGTTCTTTAGCCTGTTCCATTGATCTACATGTTTTTGTACCAGTACCATGCTGTTTTGGTTACTGTAGCCTTGTAGGGTAGTTTGAATCTGGGTAGTGTGATGCCTCCAGCTTTGTTCTTTTGCATAGGTTTGCTTTGGCTATTCAGGCTCTTTCTTTGGCTCCCTGTGAATTTTGGAATATTTGAATTTGTTTTCTAATTATGTTAAAAATTATATTGATAGTTTGATAGGAATAAATCTTATTTAGTTTTTACAAAAGAATGGGGAGAGTGGTAGGGAATACTACTTTGTGACCTTAGAAAACCAAGAGAGCTATGACTGGATGCACTAAGTTCCTACAACACTCCTTCTCCAAGAAAGGTAATGAATGAAGTCAAACTACTTTTACCTGTACCCTTCTGGAACTGTTTCCCCACCCCTTAGGTGATGTTTTACTGTACACAAAATACATGGGTTCATACAGTTACCCAGCTACGAAATAAGCCATCTCACCTTAACTCTACAGAATCCCATTTTGGCAGAGGGCTGTAGCACACATATCTGACGAGAGCACAGCACTGCATCTGATAAGGAATAAGACAGTGGTCTCTGCTTTTTTTTTTTTTTTTTTTTGGATCAAAGCACAGTTTAGCTCAGAAAATGGGACCACCCTTCATTTTGACAGATACCCACAGTTGCTCCTTCTCAGTCTCCTCTTCCATTTTTTGTCCTCTTTCTGTCCTTTAAATATTGGTGTTCTAGAGTTTCTGTGAAAGTAAAATGGCCACTTCACTCTAATCTCTTTCCTTGTAAAATTTTATATATGTCTATGGTTTCAACCACCATTATATGGCCCCCGAGCTATCTATACTCCAAGCTTCTCTGTTGGGCTCCAGATCTACGCCTGCTACCTAGACATCTCCAATTAAAATTTCAAACTTAACATGTGTAAAACATAAATGTTCATCCCCCAGCAACAAAACAAAAACAAACAAAACTTCTCCTACTGTGTTCCATATCCCAGTGAACAGTACCACTTTTCACCCAATTCCTCAAGATGTCATTCTATACTTCTTCCACCCCTACATCCAACAGATCAACAATTCTACCCCACAAAGAACTTTTGATTCTTTTCAATGCTCTCCATCTTCAGTTCCACTGCCCTGGGCCAATCCACATTAATCTCTTGCCTGTAATAAAACAGCTTTCTAACTAGTCTTCCTTTTCCCAATCCTTTAGTATAAATTATTGAACCATAGAACTCTTACTCTGCCACATACCCTCTACCTTCCTCCACCTCTTCATCAGTCTTATAATAGATTTGTGCTTCCTTTAGCATAAAGTCGAATACCTTATCATGTTAAAATACAGACTTTCATGTTCTACAAATAGTAAATATTAGTCTATAGATCATAGGAAGATCCCAGGAAACAACTATCTTAAAAAATAATTCAGATGGTTACAATCCAAGTACCTGTAAATCACATTTTGGGGAATATTATTATAAATTCTAGGAGGGTGTTGAAAAATATTTGATGAACAAATGAATGTTCCCAGTGTCTATTTTCTAACTTTCCAAAATGTCAATAACCTTACAGCAACCAGCTTCTACATGCTGACTTTAAAGGGAGTAAACATTATTAATTTACTTTTGATACAAAGAATTTGCCATGTTCATCACAGGTTTTCTTAATGAACCACATTTACAAATGACAACCTCTGATAAAGAGGAACAGATTAAGTTCAGTGTCAATTTTGACCAGATATTAAATCTCACAACTCTCTAAACTTCCTTGATGTTAACTACTGAACTATACAATATCCCAGTACCTTCTGCAGATTCTAAGAGATAATGCACTCTGTGTTTTTATAGAGAAGAAAAGTATTATCTGGAAAAATCAACATAATCAATAAACCAAGGTCATATTTACCACACTGCCTGCTTCTTAGCCTAATGGTAAACTCTGTATCAGATATCTCAAGATTACTTCAAAGTTTTCATTGTCCAAGCTCTAACCCTAACACTTCACAATAGACAACCATTTGAACTGAGGTTCTTAGTCTAGGTTTAGGTTAAATAATTGGTAATCATAACACTTATACCTTAATAATATGCACACACAGTGAAAATGTTTACTAATATAAGAAAAGACATCCTATAGAAACCAAGGAAAAAGGGAAAAAACAGTACAGTAAGTTAGAAAGTGCTAAAATATACATGCCTACTACAACCTTGGTCAATTGTCAGCTACTAGCACATTTCAAAAATTAATTACCTCCTTATGAATTTCAAAATGTTGAAATAAAATATTTTTAACTTAGTTGCAGAAACTGTAAGTATAATCTTTAATTATAATTTAGATCTACAACATTTTTGGGACAATTACACTAGTTAATGATTCCAAGAAAGCAATGTGTGTGTGTGTGTATGTGTGTGTGTGTGTGTGTGTGTTTGCATATTTTTTTGGTTCTTAATTCTTTTTGCTATGCTGCTTTTTTTCTCTCAGGCTAATGTCATAACAAATCTACATCACTGACCTGAATAAAAGAAATTAGGAATTTAGGTTTTGCTACTGACTATGCTCACTGATTAGAAATAAAAGTGTATAAGCTAAGCTACTAAAAGTAAAACTAAATTTGTTCTTTACTTTTGTTCTTTATTAAAAAATTGCTTATGTAAGATATTCATTAGATATTGCCACATCCACTTTGACTTGTAGGTAATACTATGTCTACGTTTTCCCTTCCCATTATAACATTCTTTTTTATTTAGAGTGTCACAGCCACGTCTCATTGCTCAAGCTATTTATTGCTCCATCCATACTAAACATAAATTCAAACTTTGCCTCCTTACTTACCTTGATTTCCAGTAAAACTAGTATCAACATGGAAATCATTCATTTTGATCATCATGAAGACCAAATTGTTTCTCTCCATAAAATGTATATATATATATATTTTTTTTTTTTAATTGAGCACCATCTTCCCTAATAGACTTACAATGTGAGTAAAAGGATGTATTTGTATGTGTCTGTGTTACTTGTGTCTATAGGCTATTCAACTTTAATTTTTCCCAGCTGCATCTTTCTTCTCTAGATTTGGACAAATATCAACAGTACCTGTTCAGTGATCAAAGTATCTCCTGGTCCTCAATTAACATCTTCCCTGTATTACACATTATTCATATTTCAGCTATCTGTGTATTGCCTCTCAACTCCAAATCCACCCTTCTTTCATTTCCTTTGTGATACCTGATGGATCCTATAAATACTGCTCCTCTGCCAGCTCACACAATGTCAGGCTTTGTCAATAGAGGGTGCTGGAGGGACACTCCAATGTAGTCAAAAGAGAAGGGAGCTTTTCTTTCTTGGTCTCTTTCTGGGTCACGTGCATTGTCATTTTTTTGGCACAGCTTCAAAGGACTGACATGCTGTGAGTTTTCAGCCCATGCAGAATATTTCTGTAGACCAGCTTCAGCATATACCCTCACATATTTCTTCACCACCAGTAGCTGCATGTTCCTGTAGCAGCAGCACCCCTCCAGTGAGGTCAGAATTCACAGATCTTAGGGGGAAAGGGTGCTCTTTCAAGCCCTCAGTTTCTTCCTGATTCTAGAAGTGGTGACACTGCAACCCTAGAAGTAGATGTTCTGTCTGCATTTGTTAATTCTGTATTGCTTGGAATCTTCTTTTATCCACGTTTTAAAATGAATTTAACTGCCTTTTATTAGTTAATAATTCTTTATATCAGATTTTCCCTATGATGTTTTATGACTGGACTGTGTTTACATAGTATGCTCCCATTTGGTAGGTTTGTGATTAACTAGACTTCCTCTAAAACAACTGTTGGCAAGCCTGACTAAATGAGGTAAATAAAGACAGAAATAAAGTAGAAAATCTGACAAGAGCAGAGCAATCTCACAGAAATTTTTTAGGCTAGATGCATTAAGGGAAATGTATTACTAGAGAAAACGTCTAGGGCCTTCAAGATTTTCAAAAACGTACTAAGATGCTGAATATGCATTCCATTTTTGAGAATATATCTATATTTGGGTGTGCATACACACACTTACTCACACACACATGTATTCTGAAATATAAAAAGAAAACTAAAAAATCAAAGTAAGTGATTTTTTCTTTAAATGTTATCAACTGAAATTCCACTCAATGCAACCTATATTGGTAGTGTGAGTATATTTTAATGTTTACTATAACTTGTAGTAGAATCCCCCCAAATAAGAAAGCATTATCTTGAGTCTGCTAAAAAATTTTAAAGTTCTCGGGTTCAATTTACTGATGAAACACAACTGCTTTTAGTTCAGTTCAGACATAAAGGAGCTAAATGTGTTCCATTGCTAATGACTATATATCTAACATCAACTACCAATTTTTTGAATATGTTAGTGATCCCAAAGAATGGTCACAACAAGGAGAGGTAGAAAATTAATCTAATCCATTATCGCCACTGGAAAACAAATGACTTTGTACATTTTGGCAAACAAGTATGATGTGAGTTTGTGTAAAATCCCCAAAAATCAAACATGTCTTGCTAGAAACATATATGTTTGCATTTATGTATGTGTATATGCATATATATATATATAGAGAGAGAGAGAGAGAGATGTTTTAGCTAAAATAATTCACTTTGCAAAAAAAAAGCTAAAATTTCAATGCAGTAACTGCTACTATTGAAATTTACAACATGAAAAAAATCTACAATATTGAAAATGTACTGATATTTGGGAGTCATATCATTTGTCTTTCTGCTTTGACTGATAATAAGACACAAATTAACCATATGTAAGAGTCATAATTTATATAATATGCTAATTTCTCAATGTAGTAGTTAACAAAATTCTGACTTTACTTGATTTTTGATAGAAGTTAGGTATTTATTTGCACTGTGTCTCTCTAATATTTGGGAGCATTTAAGACAATCTGCACTAAGACAAAGAGTATTTACTAGGACAAAATTATGTTTATAGCCAAACAATAACATTTGGAATGCACACTCTTACTAAAAATAAATAGTCTTTGTCATCATTATAAGGATATGTCCACTTAAATTGACCCATGGAAAGAGGCAGATTAATATTTCAAGTCAAAATATACAATAATGCAAGGGGAAAACGAGGGTTGTGCTGAAGAATAGGATTTTTTCCTCTTGTACCAGAATTGTACCTAAGACCCAGAATTGAAGGAGAAAAATAAAAGCACTTAAATCATGACATTCCTAGTTTAAAGAATTTTAATGGACTGCCAACATTTAATATCAACCACCTCCCCAAAGGTGGGGATCACCCCTCAACCACATGGAGCCTTACATGTTCAGCCACCCAGGTCAATAAAAGAAAAGGTCTCTGAGGTCAGAGATGTGGCGCTGATGGAATAAACAGCATATTTTTTGCCATAAAAGTGGAATTTATGTTCCTAATGGAAACTTAGGGAGCTCCTGATAAATTAGCTGGTAATGTTTATGAAAGCCTGAAAAAGTGGAATACTTTTTGTTTTGTTAGTTTATCCAGATAGAAAATGTCCAAACTTATCCATTTTCCCCCTGAGTTATCAGAGAAAGGGAAGAATTTGAGGAGAAATGACACAGTGGCAAATACTGAGCAAAAAGGGA
Source organism: Rhinopithecus roxellana (assembly GCF_007565055.1). Lineage (NCBI taxonomy): Eukaryota > Metazoa > Chordata > Mammalia > Primates > Cercopithecidae > Rhinopithecus > Rhinopithecus roxellana. Next base: position 121,808,141 of record NC_044550.1, on the reverse strand, counting down.
CAAGGACTTCTCTAATTCTCGGTGCCTGGGTCATAAGAAAGATGAATGTCTAAAGAATCATGAAGTCCTAGAGAGAAGGATGCCTGAGGGGTGAATGAGCCACAGATTTGGCAGGGAGGTAGCAGGGGACAAGAGACATGCACATCAAAGGAATATAAAGTAAGACAAATGTCAGTTGACGTGCTGGAATCTGACAAGTTATTATGAATGAAAAACTCTTTCATCAAAAATGTCTATTGCAGAGCACTGTGGTTAGTAGTAAAAGTGAAGGACTTATCATTAAATTTTTAATGCTTCATCAATAATTCATCTTTGGTGATTCTAGCCCATCAGTACCTAACACATCAGATCAATTTTCCTTACTTACCTATCTCATTTTATTGTATTTTAATTGATTGGAGACAGGGTCTCACTCTGTCATGCAGTGGCACAATCACAGCTCACTGCAACCTCGACTTCCTGGGCTCAAGTGATCCGCCCACATCAGCCTTCTGACCACAGGCATGTGTCATCACACCCTGCTATTTTTTATATTTTTTGGTAAACATGGGGTTTCTCTATGTTGCTCAAGCTAATTTCAAACTCCTGGGATCAAGCAGTCCTCCCACCTCGGCCTTCCAAAGTGCTGAAGTTACAGTTGTGAGCCACCACACCAGGCCTGTCTCATTTTAAAGAAAAAATAAATAACACCAGTTCCATAGAATCCAAGAGTACTAACATTTTAATTTCTTAGGTTGATTTATGTATACCTACTATGTGTGCAGATTGTATGTATGGTATGTATATAGATAGCATAACGAGGCAATCAGTTTGCTCAATACCAATCAGAGGGTTTTGTTGTTGTTGTTGTTGTTTTTAAGTGTGTAACACTGACCATGACCTCATTCTGTAAGAAGTCTTTATCCATGAAACTATATTCACTTTCCTTATGGAAGTTTGCAATTCTGCCTTAATCCTCCTAGAAAATTTTTCTTCTTAATACAATTAATTTTATTTAAATAATTGTTTATCACACTGTAGTTAGGTAGACATGTTTTGAAAATGATATAAAATACACAGGACTAATCCAAACACTGAAGTTGGAAATGGAAACCACAGATCCAAACATCTTTAACTATCTATGCATTTGGGTAGATTAAATAGACATGAGACATATACATAATTCTGTAACACTAAAAATGCTACTTTATTTGAAATTACCCCCACTCCCCATTATGTGAAGTAAAGATACTATTTAATGAAAAACTCACCATATCTGTATCTGAGACAGGGCCAAAACTGGTCACGTAGATGTTAGTGAAGACTTCAGTAATACTGTCTGATATAAGAAAAGAGATTGAATATAGATATTATATAATAAGAGCCACAGGAGAGAGAAGGGTTTGAGTACACGGTATGGTTTGAAAGCTGTATCATAAGTTTGGGAGTACTGGGTTTTACTTTCTTGTCAACTTTCGCAACCATAATGACTATAATGCTCAGTTATTTCATTGGTTTTTACCATCCTAACTGCAAAATGCATAGAAGTATTATGACATTCTTACTTGGAAACCATACCTGATTAGCACATCCTCATTTATATTGCTCAAAATGAATAGTTTCTTAGGAAATATCATAAGTGAAACAGTTTATAATAAATATGTTACCAGTACTAAAAATAAAGTATGGTATTATTTGATATAATTCTAAATTTGATGTTTCAACTAAATATTTCAGTATCTCATGATGGTAAAGATTCAATTTACAGATTGTAAATCAGTACATCTTCTCCATACAGCACAAAACAGCTTGGTAATTACAAATAAACATAATTCCAATTAATACAAAAAAGCTTTATCATTCAGTGACATAAAAAAAAACAGATTACTTTCAAACAAGCTTGCTTTTAAATGTATTTAAGAATATCTGAAATGCTAAGACTGAACTAAATTGGATTCTAAAGTTATATAACATCATAACTGTAATACAATTAACTGGAGTGCTCTATTAGCTAGGTAATTTAGATCTTTTATTTTAAATAAGCCAAATGGTGATGGGGAAAAGGTCAAAGAAAAGATCGAAAAACAAAAATCTTTTCACTGCTCTTGTAGTAGAAAAAAAAACATATCATTAATGTTTATCATCATGAGTGAAATGTCTTATTCATTAGCTATCACGTAAACAATAACATGAATTGTTTTTCGTATTATACTAGACACTAATTTACAACCATCAAAGAGAGTAAACTATGTCTGGGATTTTGTATCCATTAAGGCAAGAATAAAAAATAGAAAGGCTATTGATAAAACAGGGTAGACTTTGAATGCCTACTACATACCAGGTATTCTTTAAAGTACCTGAAATATCATAATCTGCATGTCAAACGTATGTGGTAGATTCTCTGTTATCCCTATGCGTGTGTACAACGATTCAAAGAAAGGTAAGCAAACTTGCCAAAGACCCACAGCTAATAGAGTAGATAGAGCAATGATTTATAACCCAAGCAATCTAGTTTCTGAGTACTCAAGCTAAATCAAAGCGTCATACCATAGTCAATGATAAACTTAAAACTAACAGTAGTTTCTTATTAAACGCATGTTTCTATTCACCAGAATACTCCATGCCAAAGGCATAGTTATAGTGCTCCAAATAAATATGTTCATCACACTTTGTTGTATATACTATTTCATCCCTAAAACTGTATTTTTGAAGTTCTATTATAAAAGCATTTGAAAATAAATTTATGAAATAATTTTGGATGCAATGTACCCCAAAGACCCAGCTCAGGAGCAGCTTTCTGGGTATAAAAAGTCCCATAGGATCCTGAGTTCAGAAGAGTCTCATGCGTAATTTAGTGGTCTATTTGTGCTTTCTTTAAAAATCTTAATTATTTTTTAAACAAAGCGGCCTGTATTTTCATTTTGGACTGGGCATCACAAATTATGTAGCTGGTCCTGTTCTTGAATTTATATATACTAGAAAGCAATTGTGGAAATGAGAACCAACATTTTTTTTTTCCTTTTACCCACACCAAATTAGTCACACTATTACATTTATTCAATTAGTAACTAGATAAAACTTTGTAATAGCTGTTGACCTAAAATGTTCCAGAGAAGAGAAATTAAAATGTGAAGGTAGCTTTTACCCTGAGAGAAGAAAGTGAAATGATTCTCCTTAGTTTAAGTAGTAGAGTCCAAGAAATTACAAAAATGTGTGAATGTATTGATGCTAATGATATGAATAACATTCTCTATATGCCAAATGGCAAGTAAAGGGTAAAGGGGTATCAGTACCTAGTGGCTATAAGGAGGTGTCAGCTAAGAACTGACATGAAAAATAAGGTTAGTCTCAAAACTCTAAGCAGTGAGAGAAACACCTAAGACTCAGAACATAGATATAAAAAGTTATTTTCAGAAAAAGAAATGGTTTCATGGATTACTGACTTCATAAGCATAGCTAAATAATGTGTGCATTGGGGAGATATTGTCCTGCTATGGAAGTTCAGAAAAAGGAAAATCAACAAGCCAAACACTGGCGATGAACATCCAATAGTGTCTAAGGGAAAGGTATTCTTAGCAATGAGTTTTCTTTTTTTTTCTTTTTCTTTCTTTTAGATTTCAATATAGATGCATGCACAGAACTGTAAACAACCAACAGTGGGCTAATGAAATATTTTAGTGTAATGAGTATAGATATTCGATACATCTAACACAATCCTCTAGAATTCTATGAGCAAAAGTCAATATTTGGTTATATTTTGGCTTTCCATAGACAAGGAAAGGGAAGTGAACAAAGGAAAAGGGAAAAGAAAGGAATGGAGGGGAAAGGAGGCTAGGGAGATTATATGAATGTAGGCTATTTCCTGTAGAATACAGGTTATTCTAATCTTGTGACTCTGATTTGTCAAGACATTTTATAGTATCGTCTGCTTATGTTTGTTTTCCCATGTGGATTTGGAACAGGGTGGAATTGTGCTATTAATGCCTGTTACAAATTCTGATCCATTGAAAAGATGTATGTTACAGAGTAAACAACTGTATTTATAGTCTGGTGGCAACCTGAGTCTCTGTGCATTTTAGGTACCATGATTCACTCTTCAGTCTTGATCACTATTTTTGTTGGTTTGTTTGTTTTTGTTTTTTAGATGGAGTTTCGCTCTTGTTGCCCAGGCTGGAGTGCGGTGGTGTGATCTCAGCTCACTGCAACCTCCGCCTCCAGGGTTCAAGTGATTCTCCTGCCTCAGCCTCTCAAGTAGCTGGGACTATAGGTGCTCACCACCACGCCCGGCTAGTTTTTGTATTTTTAGTAGAGACAGGGTTTCACCATGTTGGCCAGGCTGGTCTCAAACTCCTGACCTCAAGTGATCCACCCTCCTGGGCCTCCCAAAGCACTAGGATTACAGGCATGTGCCTGGCCCTGATCACTCTTAGTTGACACACCAAGATCTGTTCTGACTCAGAGCCTTCAAAATGGCTATTATCTCTCATTTTCTCTTTGGTTAATTGTTACTCTTCATTTAAGTCTCAGTTTAAATGCTCTCTCCTAAGAGTAGGAGTTCATAATCCCCTATAAAGCCCTCTTCTCTCATTTTTGCTCTCTGACACTTTCTTTTTATGGGAACTTTTAACCTTGCCATTTTTTCAATGCCTTAATATATTCTTCTTCCTTTCAGTTTTGTGTTTGGTCTGTCTCCCCATGCAAGGTTTAAGCTCCACAAAGAAGGGGACTGCACCATTTCTGTTCACTATTATGTCATGAGTGCTTACTACAACGTATATCACATGTTACGTGTTGTATGTTTGAACAAATTATTTCTCATTTTAATTAATGTAGAACATCAATCTTTTACCAAAATATTTCATCAACATTAAAAGTGATCATGCACAGCTGCTGCTAGTTGAGGAAAGGATGCTCATCATTTGTGAAGGCAGAGCCCAAACTTTCCATTGACAAAGGCAGGTCGAGAGTCTAAGTAATAGGCTTCCAGTGCAGTAACAAAGCTGAGCAAAGGGAAAGAATGTACTTGAAGACAGCACTGATTCACTGCAAACCAAAATTGAAGTCTGAACAGTTAAGCAGCTCCTAGCAGAAATATCCACCATTAGTTACCTCAGAATAAAATAAGAATAATTTGCCAGCTAAATAGTTGACATGAGAAATACCAAGAGTAATATGCAAAAGTAAAAGGATATTCTGTATAGATTTCTCCAGAGGCAAAACACAAGGTTGATAACAGGTACTTTAGGAAAAATAAGTAATGCATGTGGCATACCTAGAAGAACGTATAGTCCTTAGAGCAATCATCAAATTCAAGATGGTGAAAGAGGACAAGGAACAGCCTGCAGACATGTACTGAGGAACACATAATGTATTCCTAATATTTCATTCTTTTAAAATTAATCCTAAACAATTTTGACAAAATCTTAAGATATGATGGTGGTGGTCACTGTTAATCTTACTCTTCTGTGTACTTCTCTGAGTTTTTTAAACTGATTCACAAAAAAAAAAAAAAAAAAAAAATGGCCTGAAAGGATATCCAAAATGCACATATAAGTAATTTCAAGAAGGGTTTCATTAATGAAAAATTGCTTTTTGCTCAGAAATGCAGCATAGAATAACAATAAAAACTTTTTTATAAAATCTTTACAAAACTATGAAAGAACAAAATTAATGCTCGATTATGATTTATTTTACAAGATTCACTTAAAATAGATGGTTGGGGATAAAAAGTGAGTAAAGCAAAACATCTACCTGTGAAAGATTCACAACATAATAGAAAAAGAAACATTTAAGAAATTGTAATCCAAGAAACATCTGCTGCAACCAAACCAAAAAGATAATATCTCAATGCCCATAGAAGCATGTTGGAGAAAAACATGGAGGTTTCACTCTTTTGTAATTTTCAATGGTCCTGATTCAAGGCAGGGAAACTCCTTTGTGCAAAAGTCAAGTCCCACAAACAGTTAACTTTCACTCATAAACATGGTTAACATGCATGTACAGAGGATGTGATGAGGTTGTAAAGAAAGGCAGAGTTGTATCAAACAGACCTGACATGCCACAGTAATATGAATATTGTTTTTATATACATGGCAGCAAGGGATTCACTGAAGGACTTTGACTTGGAGAATTTTGTGGCTAGAGCTGTTACCAGATATATTATATTACCTTTATATAGGGCAAGCCAAGACAAAGTAGACTGAAGACAACGTATTCAGTGTGGAACATAATGCCATTGTTAAGACCAAAGGAAAAAAAAAAAAAAAGTGCGATCAATATTAGGAAATGGTAGAAGTCAAGGGAAAAATTTGTTTGTTTTAAAGTAATATTGCAGGAATAGGCCCTTTGGTTTGACTGTTAGAGGATGTGTGGAGCCTGGAAAGGAGTAGGTTCAGTAAAACTATAAAGGCATAAAACAAATGAAGAGGTTTGGAAAGTAAATGGAGGGTAAGGACATGAAGACAGTAAGTGGAAAATATTCTTTTTAAAAGCTTGTCAAAAAAGATTTTGACAAACACAATAGTGGTTGAACTGTACTAGATAATATAACACACAATAGCAAGCAAATTTTCCAAACAAAAATTTCTAAGATTTGGCAACAGCAAAATCCTATCTTTTTGTAAATGATTGCTGGACATTTGATATGTATATTCTTTGTACCAGATCCTCCTTCTCTTTCTCTTCCACCATAGACACACACATACACACCATTTTAAAACTGATTTTCTGAAGAGAGTGGTAATAGTATATATGTAGAGTTGAAAGAGAATCATAAAGATATTTCTGAAAGTTTTTGTGTGCGTCATATGAAAGAAGAAGTAACTCATATTGACTATTTATCGTTTGATCTAGTCAGTAATGATGCCATTCTAGGAATGGAAAATAACTCCTCTAGGAAAATGTTCTCCACATCAATGATGTAGAATCCAAGAAAACTAATTATAATTTGATTCACATGCAACGAGCCAGTAAAGTTTCTAAGTACACAATCATCTGCATATTTAGGAAAAAAACCCCAACCTCTTTTATTCTACTCTTACTTTTATTTTAGGTTGCTGCATTAGCCAATCTTCAATAATTATGTTAAATAATAGTGAAAATAAAAATCACGCGTTCATTATTATTTTTAAAAACTTGTCTTTTTAAATTTAAGAATAAATTCAGGGAATAAATTCAATATATCGCTTCCCAAAGTGAGGTATTCACAATAAATGGGAAGTGAATTATCTGATTCTCTGTGGTCTATATGTGTGTCAACTATTTGACTTTTGTAGGCATTTAAGATTGAACATCTTGGAAAGTTGCAATTTTCCATAAAAAAAAATTCTTTCCTCTCTGTTCCTATCCATAGACTTTTTTCTTGGATTAATTCTCAGGGTATAATTTTCTGTGGCTAATGTCTCCTACCCATTTCTGACCTTCTAGTCTTACTATTTTCTTGGAGTTTGAGAGTGTAAATAGACAGCTACTGAGAAGTAGAAAGATTGGACCAGTTTTCCGATTTAAAGCTACTGCAGTTTCAAAATATAGATCAGGCAGTTAAGACAAGATGAAAGTTTTTTTCCACCATCTATAAGGCTAATCAGGTTTATTGTTTCCTGTTGTTCATTGTAGATGGGTATATAGGTCTGCACACAATTGAACATAGCAATGAGTAAGTGAGTGAGTGAGTGAATAAAATTGTCATTCTATCTTAAACTACGACCACTCCAAATCTCTCCCTAGCTCTATAGGTTCATTTACTTAATATTGTTTTCTCTTTGTTGTATATATCTACTCATATGGTAGACATGAGACACATGTGGCCATTTAAATTAAATTTTAATTAAATAAAATTAAATAACATTTAAAATTTTTTTCCTTAGTACACTGGTTATATTTTATCCATATGTGGCTATGTATAGTAACATCCACATAGAGTAGCATAGTAGTTGGATAGAAGAGTTGAACATTTCCATTATCACAGAAAGTTTTGTGAAATAATATTTGTCTATATCGTCCCAATAGAAGTTAAGTTCCATGAAGACTGGGTTTTGCTTGCTCAGAAAAATAAAGCCACCTCACAGAATAGCCCCTGACACAGTATATGTTCTTAGCAAATCTTGGTTAACTAAATAAATTCTTACTCTTAGTTCACAGTCATTTAAAGTAGACATAACCTCTGCTATCATAATGAAGCTTATTATAGCTTAATGAAGAGAGATACTATGCAAAAACGAAATAAATATACAATTGCAGACATGATATATGCTGAGAGTATACAATAAGGGAACTCCTCCTGGAAATATTTCCTTCACTTCTTCTCCAGGACATCGTAATCACTTTATTTTATTAAAACCTTACTGGTTACTTTTCCCCTAAATCCTTCACTCACTCCTAACTCCTAACCTAATAATAATGGAATGCCTCAAATTTCAGTTTTTGGTGTTCTGTATTTACACTTCTTTGATGATTTATTTCATGTAGTCAAGGACTTCTAAATTTCTATTTGCAGTCTAGAACTTTCTTCCAAAATACAGACTTCTATATACAACTGTTTACTTGGCATCTCCACTTGGCTGCCTAATACAGTTTTTAAACTTAGCATGTCTCAAACAAAACTAATTTTCCTCTCCAAAATCACGGCACTTACAGCCTTCCCTATTGTATTTTATTTATTCTAACTCTTAGGTCACAATTACTGGTTTTATTCACAGCTTCTCTCTTTTCAACAGTAAATCTCCTCTCAAAGATAGGTATAATCCAAAGACTTATTACCTCCTCCGTTGTTAAGACTCTTAAAGCTGCTGGGCGCGGTGGCTCAAGCCTGTAATCCCAGCACTTTGGGAGGCCGAGACGGGCGGATCACGAGGTCAGGAGATCGAGACCATCCTGGCTAACACGGTGAAACCCCGTCTCTACTAAAAATACAAAAACTAGCCGGGCGAGGTGGTGGGCGCCTGTAGTCCCAGCTACTCGGGAGGCTGAGGCAGGAGAATGGCGTAAACCCGGGAGGCGGAGCTTGCAGTGAGCTGAGATCTGGCCACTGCACTCCAGTCCGGGCGACAGAGCGAGACTCCGCCTCAAAAAAAAAAAAAAAAAAAAAAAAAAAAAGACTCTTAAAGCTACCATCATCTGTCTCTGGGAATACTGCTTGCACTCATTCACCCCTAAAGCCTCTTTTTTTAAAAAATAAAATAATAGATTTATTCAGATATAATGTATATAATATGAAATACACCCTTCTAATACAATTTAGTGGATTTTGGTATCATCACAAAGTTATACCATATTACTCTCTAAACTTAAAACATTTTTATTACCACAAACAAATCCCGTATCCATTTGCAGTCTTTCCCCATTCTCCCTTCTCGTAAGCTCTGGCAACTACTAATTCAGTTTCTGTTTCTATGGATCTGCCTATTTTGAAATTTTTATTATAAATTAAATCCCTTCTATTCTATTCTATTCTATTCTATTCTATTCTATTCTATTCTATTCTATTCTACTCTACTCTATTCTATTCCAAATTTGTAAAATTTTTTGTCATGAATGAGTGTTGGATTTTGTCAAATTATTGTTTTGCACCTATGCAGATGATTATGAAGCATTTGTCCTTTTTCTGTGATATTGTTTATTATAGCAATGTATTTTTATGTGTTAAAATAACTTTGCATTCCTGGCATAAATATAACTTGGTTCAGTGTATAATTTTTTACATGTTGCTGAATTTAATTTGCTAGTATTTTGTAGATACATCTTTCAGTTTATCTTTTGATTTTGTTGAGCTTCCTGGATGTACAGAATAATGTTTCTCACCAATTGGGGAACTTCCCAACCATTATTTATTTAAATATTCTTTCTGTCCTTTCTTTCCTTTCCTTCTAGAAATTCTACTATGCAAATGTTGGTATGTTTTATGTGTTCTCTAGATCTTTATGGCTGTATACCTCTCTTCTTGTGTTTTTTTTTCTTCTGTTCCTTGGAATGAATAATATCTCAATTACCTTTTTCAGATTTATTGATTCTTCTGACTGTACCAATTTGTTACTGAATCCCTCTAGCAAAGGTTTTATTTCAGTTGGTTTTTATATCCTGGGTTTCTATGAGATCCTTTAAAAAATATATGATGTCTATCTCTTTGTCATTATTCTCTTTCAGTGAGATATTGTTTTTATACTTTTCATTTATTCTTTAGACATTGGTTCCTTTAGTTCATTGAAAAGATCATTTAAGCTTGTTGACTAGTAATTATCTAAGTTTCCTGAAGGACAACTTACATTGACTCCTGTTTTTTCTGTATATGGAGCATATTTTCCTGTTTTTATTCATGGGTCATAGTTTTCTGTTGAAAATTTAAAACTTTAAATACTATATGATAACTCTAAAGATAAGGAATTCTTCCACTCTTCCAGGTGTGTGGTATGTACGTGTGCATGTGCATGTGTATGCATGTGTTGCTGTTTGTTTCTGTTGCTATTTTTTTGTTTACTGACTTTATAGGACTATTTCTGTAAAGCCTGTATTCTTTGTCTGTTGCAGCCATTGACGTCTCTGCTCAATTAGCTTAGTGTCCAGCAAATAATAGCATAGTGATTTTCTTAAATGCTTTGAACCAATAAGTTTCCCAGCCTTTGCACAAAGGTTCTGTGGAGTGAAAGGACTAGGGGGAATTAATGTCTTTAACACTCCAGCACTCAGTTTACAACTCTGCCTTAGCCTTCACTTCCTGCTTTTGCAGAATCTCAAGGCCATCCGACATTAAAGATTAAGGCCATTTTAAGTCATTCTCAGGCACTTCTGCAAGGCTTTCTAGATTCCCAGGAATAGGTTTGAGGTTGTAAAGCCCCCTGTTGTCATCTCAGTGCTCAGTTTTTCTTTAGATTTTGCCCAGCTTCTGGTTAACCCCAGCTTATATCTCTGTTAAAATTACTGTGACATTAAACAATACCTGCTAATTGTTTTCATCAAATGCCCTGGAAATAGAGCTGTCCACAAGAGCAAGCTAAGTCAAGTCATATAAAGATGAGCCCTGAGAGTGGACAGACGGGTCAAATAGTGACAGTTTGCTGGTGATGGGACTTTTGGGGAAGCTCCAACCCAATGCTGTCAAATCCAATGGCTGCTACACTGCCACTTTTCACAAATAACAGAGTTGTAAGACTTGATTTTCAAGTTGAGCATGGAGAATACAGAAAAGAAGATGAAACAATGAAAGTTAAAATGACACAAAGCTCAATGTGTTTAACAAGCTTCAGACATTTTTCTTGTAAATGCTCCTCAAATTGTTGCAAGACTTTGGTTAATTTCAAGAGTACTGAAAAGGTTGATTATATAATTTCTGTCACTGTTCTTGTTGCTTTTATGGAGGAGCAGACTTTTGGAGGTCCTTACTTTTCCATTCCATAAGTATTTTTCCACAGTCTCTTCTTAAATCAGAAATCAGATTGTGCCAATTCTCTTCACAAAACTCCTGAATGCCTCTATATCTCACTCCAAGTATTAAAAGCTGTGGCCTTATATTCATGTCCCACAAAACACTTCATAACCACAGCCTATTACTTTGTTTCTTCTCTGCTATTGCCCTCACTAACTCTTGCCTCACTGATCTCTTGACTGTTCATCAAACATGCCTGATATTTCACAGACATTTTCTTCTGCCTAGTAGGCCCTTGTCACAGATGCATAGCTTACTCTCTCACCTTACAGTTTTATTTTATTTTTAGAGAAAAGGTCTTACTCTGGTGTGTAGGCTGGAGTGCAGTGGTATGATCACAACATCATAGCTCACTGCAGTCTCCAAATCCTGGGCTCAAGTGAGCCTCCCATCTCAACCTCCTGGGTAGCTGGGACTACAGGTGCACACCACCACACCTAGCTAATTTTTATTTATTTATTTTATTTTAGAAACGGGGACTGGCTTTTTTGCCCAAGCTGGACTTGAACTCCCGGCTTCAAGTAATCCTCCCACCTTGGCCTCCAAAAGTGCTGACATTACAGGTATAAGCCACAGAGCCCTGGCTGTTTACTCATGTTTAACAAATATTTATATAGGGTTGACTACATGTCTGACACTTTCTAAGCATTTTAAAAATATTAACTTATTTACGACTTTGCTGAAAGATCACTTTCTTCCAATAAGCCCGAAATGGACATTGTAATTCAAATTTCACCATCTCTCTATCCCCAATACTTTAGATTTCCCTTAACTTGCCCTGTTTTTCCCCACTTTTTCCACAATAACTTTAATTTTCAACATTTCCTATAATTTTCTTACATATTACATACATATTTTAAAATAAAAACTCTAAGAAAACAAAGATAGTTTTTTCTACTGATATTTTCCAAGAACACATAACAATTCTGGAACGCAGTAGGCTCTGAATAAATATTTGTTGAGTTAGCCTGACTCAATTTGGGGTAGAGGAAGGGTAGGATTCCTTAAACAAATTATATTTCAGTGATATAAAATGGTGCATTATAAAGATCTTTTAAAAATGTGTAAGCTTGAGTGAGACACATAAGAGAATATTAAGCCTAACCCAGCATAGGTTAGAAAATATAGGTCAAAGACAGTGATATAAAATATAGTTGGATCTCATGAGGAAACGAAAAAAAGTACAGAAAGAGAACAGAAAGGGAGTAGAAGCATAGTATAAGGTGAATCTGAAGAAACAGGCACAGCTAACATGCACGCTTTGTAATTGTGTGATCTTGGACAACAAGTTTGATCTGTATAATATGTATAATTCAACATAGATAATAACTATACCTACCTTATGGTCTTGTTATAAAGATTAAATGAGTTACTTTATAAAATCACTTATAGCTGACACATATAAGGTAATATAAAAGATTTTGCCATCTATGTATATCTGTATTTAATTGGGGAGTTCCAGGCTGTGAATGCATACTCCAGAGTCCATGGTTCCACTGAATAGTAACTGGGCAACTTAGTTAACCTCTGTGCACCTAAGTTTCTTTATCTCTAAAGCAAGAAAAGTAAAAGAAGCCAACTCACTGGGTTCCTGTGAGGATTAAGGCTTGAAAGGAGTATAGAACAATGCCAGATAATAATGTTCCATAATGCTAGCTATTATTAGCATTACTATTATAATTGGAGTCCAAAAAGTAAATGAATATACCTAATATTGAAATACATACCCAGAAATAAAAAAGGGTGCAATCCCAACATTTAAACAGTTTATAAATGAAAGGAAGCCAGAAAATTAGGCTAGAAAATAGTATACAGAGAGATAGTGAAATCAAAAGTAGAGGAGAATACAGTATCTCAAACACTACAGATGAGTGCTACAAAGGCAATTCACGTTCCTAGGAAGGAAACGGTGATATACAGTTGATGCTGCTGAGAGATCCAGTGGTCTGAGGCCTGGAATATTTGCTGGGTTTAGAGATCTTAAAGTCACTAGTGGAGTAAAGAATATGCAGAAGCCAACATGGTGTGAGAGATATTAGAGAAGAGGGAAAGACTAAAAAGATATTAAACAATCCTTGAGAAGTTTGACTGTGAAGGGTAAGAGAACTCTAGCAAAAGGGCAAGGTGGAGGAAAAGAGACAGCTTTTTATTTTGCTTGTTTAAGGCAGAAGATAGTTGAACATATGGCAAGGCAGATGGGGAAGACTGAGGTTGAAAGGCAGAAACAGAATATACAGGAGAGAGAAAAGATCAATGACAGAGTAAAATTTTCTAGCATGTAGCCAGGACATTAACTAAAAGGGATTGGCAACTAATACACGGAGGGAGGAGGGAAGAGAGAACATCCTTGATTTTATCAGGAAAGAGTAAGAAGCGTATTTAAACAAATGGAAATAGATTTTTAAATCTAGTGTTAAGAAAGTTGAAGATGTTCCTGGAGATAAATTTCTAGTTAGCTGCCAAATATATGTACATCATTCTTATAATAAATAATGATTCTAGGTCAAAAGTTTTATAGTTTAGGGAATCCTATTAATAAAATATGAAATATTGTATATCCATATGATACGGGTTGGCTCTGTGTCCCCACCCAAATCTCATCTTGAATTGTAATCCCCATAATCCCACGTGTCAAGTGGGAAGCAATTTCAGCGTGGAAGTGGTTTCCCCTATGCTGTTCTCATGATAGTGAGTGAGTTCTCACGAGATCCGATGGTTTTATAAGTGGCTCTTCCCCCTTGGCTTGTTTGCACTCTCACCTGCTACCACGTAAGATGTGCCTCTTCCCCTTCTGCTATGATTGTAAGTTTCCTGAGGCCTCCCCAGCCCTGTGGAACTGTGAGTCAATTAAACCTTTGTTCTTTATAAACTACCCAGTCTTGATATGTCTTCATAGCAGTGTGAAAATGGACTAATACACCACGTAAGACCAATTTAGTATTTAGTGTCAGCTCCTTGTTCATATTCCCTTGACAATTGCAATTCCTATACATACAATGGCATTCTACTGCAGCTGTGATGCTCTGACTGAGGGCTTTCTCTGGTGGTGAGGGTAGCCTGGAAGTGTACAGAGTTTATGTTCTTGAGAGCAACTAGCAATCAGTGACTAATGGGAGATGGAAGAAGTGTAACTCAGCTTTCTCTCCCTGTAAGTAGAGACAACTCTAAGGCATGTTCCACGTTACTCCCCAAGAGTTCACAGTGGTACTAAACCACAGTTGTCCTGAGCAGTAAGCTGCTCATTAGGATACCTTGCATTGGCTTTCTTTCCTTACTTGCTCACTTTGCCACTCCCTCTTCTAGGCCCTCCTGATATCATTTCCCAAACAAATCCATGTTTTAGAGTCTGCTTCTGGGGAAAATGAGAGGCAACTACAAACATCATTTGCTTACCTTAAGAAGGAAAAATGACAATAGTTACAGACACAAGAGAAATATCAATTATATTCACTGGTGCTAACCATCCAAGCAATAAGTTATACTGTCTTCATTCTTGTAATTTAGATATTAACAGCTATATCAGTAAAGACATGAATGTAAAATACTGAGAGTAAATCAGGCTGTAGATGACATTCCTTCAACATCACGATGCTAATAATTTTGATCATCTTGTATCATAACTAGAATGTCATGCACACATTTTAAGATGAGTTAGTCATTGCTGTGCTTTGACTTATGCTCTCAGCAACAACAAAGACATTTTGCTTTCTGGGATGATTCCCATAACACCTACATGTGCCACTTGTCATCCATCAATTGAATTAAAGTCAACAAATACTTATTAAGTGACTTCTGTGTATATGGTACTTAGTGTTCTCTAGTAAAAGTTAAAAACATTAAATTAGATAATAAAATTGTCTCCATTCTACCACTAAGGAACTCTTGCCCCTTAACTAGTATCCTACTACCAGTGGGCAGACAACATACATTTGATAAAAAGGATGACTCAAACAATACAGTACTGTATTTGGATGGTCAACAAAGGATCCATAAAGGCAGAAAGAGTTAAGAACAATAATAAAGGGCATGTATTTTGTTAAAGTATAATTATGTTTTATTATAGTTCTAAGTTTTGTCTTTGATAAATTGTAATGATTTGGAAAAGTGAAATATAAACTCATGTTTAATATATTACATGCTCTCTTAGTGTAAGATTCCTGGTGCTTTTAAAACATGTTGCATATTTATGTATTATATTTGTTGTTGTAGTTTTCTTTTATTACATTTGCTTTTCCCAAATAATTACATTACATTTATTTTTAAAGTATAGACTATTTGGGAATCCTGAACAAGAATGCCTTGTTCTTGTGGTGTGTGCACAATTACCACTTCTATTCAACAGTACTGGAAGTCCTAACCAGAGCAATTAAGGAAGACCTTAAAAAAAGAAAAGACATCCAAGTAGGAAAAGAAGAAGTGAAATTTTCTCTGTTCACTGATAATATGATCTTATATATAGAAGGCCATAAATAATACATCAAAAAAAAAAAACTGTCAGAGCTGATAAATAAATTAAAGTTTCAAACTACAAAATTAACCTACAAAATCAGTAGCATTTCTATACACTAACAATGAAGAATCTGAATCCTATTTAGAATAGCATAAAAATACTTAGAAGTAAATTTAACCAAGGAGTTAAAAGACCAATGAGAACTATAAAATATTGTTGAAATAAATTGAAAATGACACATATATGAAAAGATACCTTATGTTCATGAGTTGGAAGATTTAATATTGTCAAAATATCCATGCCATCAAAAGTGATCTACAGATTCAATGCAATTCCTATCAAACGTTCAATGTTGTTCTTCACAGAAATAGAAAAAAAAAATCTTAAAATGTGAATAAAATGACAAAATATCTTGAATAGCAAAAGCAATTTTAAGCAAAAGAAAGAAAACTGGAGACATCACACTACCTGACTTCAAAATACATTATAAAGTTATAGTAATCAAAACAGCATAGTACTGGCTTAAAACTACACATATCAACCAATGGAATAGGATAGAAAGCACAGAAATAAACCCACATATCCACGGTCAATTGATTTTGAACAAAGGTTTCAAAACCACACTTTGGGGAAAGGACAGACTCCTCAATAAACGATGTTGGAAAAACTGGCTATCCACTTGCAGAAGAATGAAATTGGACCCTTTCCTTATCCCTGATACAGGACTCAACCCACAACTGATTAAAGACTTAAATATAAGACTCTAAACTATCAAACTAATAAAAACATAAGGGAAAGCTATACAATATTGGTCTGGGCCATGATTTGTTAGATATGACGCAGAAGCACAGTCAACAAAAGCAAAAATAAACAAATAGAATTGCTTCAAACTAAAAAAATTTTGCACTGCAAGGGAAACAATTAATAGATGGAACAGAAAAAAACACAGACTGGGAGAAAATATTTACAAATCATAAGTCAGATAAGAAGCTCATATCTACACTACAAAAGAAACTCAAACTACCCAATAATAGGAAAACAATTCTGTTTAAAAGAGGGTGGCAAAAGACCCGAATAGATGCTTTTCAAAACAAGCATACAAATGGTTAACAGATATATTTGAAAAATGCTGTACATAACTAATCATCAGGAAATTCAAATTAAATCCATAATGAGATATCACCTCACACCTGTTAAAATGCCTATCATCAAAAATATAAAAGATAACAAGAAGTGATGAAGATGTAGAGAAAAAGGAACCCTTGTACACTATTTCTAGGAAAGTAAATTAGTACAGTCATTAAGGAAGACAGTATGGAGGTTACTCAAAAAACTACAAACAGAATTATCATATGATCCAGCAACTGCACTTTTAAGTATACCCAAAGAAACTGAAATCAGCATGTTGAAGAGATATTTGCACCCCATGTTTACTGCAGCACTATTCATAATAGCCAACATAAGGAAACAACCTAAATGTGCACCAATGGAGAAATAATTTTTTAAAATGTGGTATATATACACAAAAGAATTCTACACAACCTTTAAAAAGAACAACATTCTGTCATTTGCAATAACATGGATGAATCTAGAAGACATTATGCTAAGTAAAATAAGCCAGCTACAGAAAAACGAATACTGCATGATCTCACAAGTGGAATCTAAAAAAGTCTATATCATAGAATAAAAGAGTAAAATGGTGGTTACCAGAGGCTGAGGATGGGGAGAAGAGGCAGGAAATGGGAAAATGATGGTTAAAGGGTGCAGAGTTTCAGTTAGACAGGAGGAATAACTTCTGGTGATCTATTGGAGAGCAAGGACACTATAATTAATAATTATGTATTTTATATTTCAACATTACTAAGAGTGGATTTTTAAATACTCTTGCTACAAAGAAATAATAAGTATGTGAGGTGATGCATATGTTAATTATCCTGATTAGCTCATTCCACAATGTATACATGTATCAAAACATCACAGTGTAAGGGATAAATATATACAGTTATTATTTGCCAATTACTTTTTTTTTTAAAGAATGCCTGTACACTTGTAGACAGGATACAAAACATTCATGAAGGAGAAACTAAAGACATCTCATCATTATAGTCTCTGGTTTTTAATTACAAATAAATATAACATGAGAATGAATGCAAGGTCTATATATCACCAATACATTTGGGGACTGTTTCAGCTTTTAAACCATTACCTAGGTAGAAGATTTAGAGTGCCTTCTGTCTTTGAAATGTCTTTCTTCAATATCTAGTGATTCAGCTTATTCCAGGCAGGGAGCTGAAGACCTCTCTCTCTCTCATCAAAGCACCAATGAAAAAGTTCAACTAGGAAAGGGAAGCAGAGACTGAATGCACACTGATTTGCTTCTATTTAGTGGGATTATTTGGTTCAATTAACAAATATCTACCAAGAGCTTACAAAGTACAACTTGGAGACATCCCCAACCTGACAGGCAAGGGAGAGAATGTTTCCAAGGGGAAGCTATGTGTGGTTCCTTCAGTTATTTACATTTCTCAAGGCAACCTTTCATCAAGCAATTGCTGCATGCTCAGTCTGGGCCTCTGACAAGGGTAAGGAAGAGTGAAGATGTGAAGATGTTCTCAAAGACACAACTTCTATTATAAACTGCATTCTCCTAGTAAGAATAGAATCCCACTTTATCTTAAGCTGTTAAAGATGGAAATCAGAGCACATGGACTATGCAAGAACATTACGAGTCCATACTTTAGTCAGAGCACTGGATAATATAGGGCTAATATTCCCAGGTTAGTTAGTAATTTGTAGTTTATTAGTCACCATTCTGAAATCTCATGCTGTTCTCTAAGGTACTGATAGAAACCAGTATAACAGCTGAGTTAGGAGAATGTAAAAATAAAAACTTTGCTGTTACAAATTTACATGTTGTTTCTAATAGCCATAGTAATGAGAAAGAACTTTAAAAGTCAATATGTAATGGGACAAACTTTTATCTTTGTAAGATGTTATTTATAAATCAACATAAAGTGAAAACTCTTAATGTATTAAGAAACTCAATTCATGTATATTACTAATAGTAAGGGACTAAAAATTTTTGCCATGTTTTTATTACAAAAGAGTTCATAAGATAAAGCATGCTAATTGATTTTTTTACATTTCTATCAGTCCCACACAATACTACCGTTGACAACAATATTTCTGCTTACTTTGCAAAATAATTTTCTGTTATTTCTTTACTTTTTGTAGAAGGAAATAATTCAGTGTAATAGAAAAGAAAAAACATTGAAAGTACAACCCCAATAATTTCAAATGTGTGTTAATGCCTTGCCTTTCAAACATTTAAAATTCCGCCTCCTTTATTTTCAGTCTTGGTAAAAGGCACCATAATTGAGGCAATTGTCAAACTTTTAGACTCAATCTGAGCTTCTGATTCATATTCTACATCTTAATTTTTGACCAGGTTCTGCTGGTTAAATTTTCTATATTTTTCTCGAATTTTTCTTTCCTCCCCATCTCTACTGGCAGTGACCTCTGGAATGACCTCTTAAGGGTTTTCCTGCCTCTAGTCCTGCCAGTTCCTTCTACCTTTCATTATGTTGTCCCAACTGTTCCTTCCCAATCAGAAATCTTGTGGCATCACTTTTCTAATCAAAATTTTTCTCAATGGCTCTTCTTTGCCTAAGGTTCAACTACCTTAGCATGGAACATAAAACTTCTCATGATGGGTCTTTGTTCATGTTCACTTCCTAATCCAATGATATTCTGTATTGTGTGGCTTAGCCACACCAAATTCCATGTTATTCTCCTTCATACCTTTGTTTCTTTGTACACAAAATACAAGTACATACAAAGTACATACAAGTAAAAACAAAGTACATACTTTTGTTCTTTCTCATACATAAAATATCTCCTCATTTAACCTTTGTTCTTAAAAAATCAGCTCAAATCATCCTTCCTCTGTGGAGTTATCCTTGCCATCCCTCAGATATTTAATTAGTCTTACTGTTGAATTCTGGGATTTGTGTTGTTTCTTCAAATAAAATAATTGTGTTGTTTCTTCAAATAAAATAATTCACATTGTAACATTCAATGCATGAGAAGATATTAAATGGCATGTAGTCCTCCTTTCTATTCACCACCCAATATCTCCTAGTACTTTGTTCCATACGGTTCTGCACATATATGTGTGTGTATATATATACACACATATATAGCATCATAGATATATATAGCATATATATACACACATATATAGCATCATAGATATATATAGCACATATATATATAGCATCCTAGATAATCAAGGAATATACAAAGGAACCCTAGAGAAAAACCACTTTATCTTTCACTATTTTCTATCATCTACAGCCATACTTGGTTTTATTATACTTCACAGGCAGTGTGACATAACAAATTGAAGGTTTGTGGCAACCCTGTGTCCAGCAAGTCTACTGGCATAATTTTTCCAATAGTATGTGCTCACTTCATGTCTCTGGGTCACATTTTGGTCATTCTCATATTACTTCAAATATTTTTTTATTAATATTATATCTGTCATTGTCACCTATAATCAGTGATCTTTGATATTACCATTGTAATTGTTTTTGAGCACCACAAGCCACACCCATATAAGACAACAAACTTAATTCATGAATGTTGTGTGTGTTCTGACTGCTCCACAGTCAGGAATAGCTGGCAAGCTATTCTTAGGTCTCTCTTCCTCTCTTCAGACCTCCCCATTCTCAGAGACGAAAAATCATATTCTTATATTTAAAATTGGGCCAATTAATAACCCTACAATAGACTCAAAATGTTCAAGGGAAACGTCACACATCTCACTTTAAATCAAAAGCCAGAAATGCTTGAGCTTAGTGAGAAAGTCGTATCAAAAGCCAAGAGAGATTGAAAGCTAGGACTCTTGTACCAGTTAGCCGAGTTGTGACTGCAAAGGAAATATTCTTGAAGGAAACTTAAAATGCTACTCCAGTGAACACACAAATAAAAAGAAAGTGAAACAGCCTTATTGCTGATATGGAGAATATTTTAGTGGGCTGAATAGTTCAAAGCAGCCACAACATTCCCTTAATCCAAAGGCTAATCCAGAGCAAGGCCCTAACGTTCTTTAATTCTATGAAGGCTGAGAAAGATGAAGCTGCAGAATAAAAAAAGTCAAGTTAGCAGAGGTTGGTTTATGAAGTTTAAGCAAAGAAACAGCCTTCATAAAATAAAAGTACAAGGTGAAGCAGCAAGTGCTAACGTAGAAGCTGCAGCAAGTTACCCTAAAGATCTAGCTAAGATCACTGATGAAGGCAGCTACACTAAACAACAGATTTTAAATGTACACAAAACTGTCTTAGATTGGTAGAAGATACCATCTAGGACTTTTACAGCTAGAGAGGAGAAATAAATATCTGACTTCAAAGAATAGACAGATTCTTGATAGAGGCTAATGCAGCTGGTGACTTTAAGTTGAAACCAATGCTCATTTACTATCTCAAAAATCTCAGGGCTCTTAAATCTATTCTTCCCCTGCTCTATAAATGGAATAACAAAGTCTTAATGATAGCATATCTGTTTATAGAATGTTTTACTGAATATTTTAAGACTACTATTGAGACATACTGTTCAAAAAGAAAGATTCCTTTCAAAGCATTACTGCTCAGTGACTATACACCTAGTCACACAAGAGTGCTGATGAAGATGTACAAGTAGATGAATGTTGTTTTCATGTCTGCTTAACACAGCATGTAATTCTGACTTTAATTCTTATTACTTAAGTGACACATTTTGTAAGGCTATCGCTGACATAGATAGTAATTCCTTGAAAGAATCTGGGGAAAGTACATTGAAAATCTTCTGGAAAAGGTTCCCCATTTGAGATGCCATTCAGCACACTTATGATTAATGGGAGGAGGTCAAAATATCAACATTAACAGGTTTAAGAAAACCTGAGTCCAGTCTTCAGAGATGACTATGAGGGGTTCAAGACTTCAGTGGAGAAATAGCAAAAGGACAAGTGTTAAAAGTAAAGACTAAAGATGGGACAGAATTGTGGCAATCCCATGATAAAAGCTTTAATGAAGAGTTTGCTCTGATAGATGAGCGAAGAAAGTGGTTTCTTGAGATGTAATATACTCCTGGTGAAGATGCTGTAAACATGGTTGAAATGGTGACAAATAATATATAATATTATGTAAACTTAGCTGATAAAACAGCAGCAAAGTTTGAGAGGACTCATTGCAATTTTGACAGAAATTCTACTGTTAGTAAGATGTTATCAAACAGCATCACATGCTGCAGAGAAATTCTTTGTGAAAGAAAATGTGGCACATATACACCATGGAATACTATGCAGCCATAAAAAAGGATGAGTTTGTGTCCTTTGTAGGGACATGGATGCAGCTGGAAACCATCATTCTTAGCAAACTATCACAAGAAGAGAAAACCAAACACCGCATGTTCTCATTCATAGGTGGGAACTGAACAATGAGATCACTTGGACTCGGGAAGGGGAACATCACACACCGGGGCCTATCACGGGGAGGGGGGAGGGGGAAGGGGGGAGGGATGGCATTGGGAGTTATACCTGATGTAAATGACGAGTTGATGGGTGCTGACGAGTTGATGGGTGCAGCCCACCAACATGGCACAAGTATACATATGTAACAAACCTGCACGTTATGCACATGTACCCTAGAACTTAAAGTATAATAATAATAATAATAATAATAATAATAATAATAATAAATTAAAAAAAAAGAAAGGAAGAGTTCATCAATGTGGCAAACTTCATCGTTTACTTTAAGCAACTGCCACAGCTACCCCACTCTTCAGCAACCACAACCCTGATGAGCCAGCAACCAATAACATTCACGCAAGACCCTCCACCCACAGAAAGATTGTAATTTGCTGAAGGCTCAGATGATGGTTAGCATTTTTTAGCAATAAAGTATATTTAGTTAATGTACATGTTTTAGATATAATGCTGTTTCATACAATGGACCATAGTGTAGTGTAGACATAATTCTATATGCACTGGGAAGCAAAAGTTTATGTGACTCATTTTATTGAGATATTAGCTTTATTCAGGTAGTCTGGAACTGAACCTGGAATATCTCTAAGGTATGCCTGTAGTTATATTATCTTTGAAATATGGTTTTTATGTAGGGAATTTGTTTTTATCTCCTTCTTCTTGGATAGCATATTATAATCAAGTATAAGGCTATACAAATCCTATCACACTTAAATATGAAATAAGTCAAATTTATAACTTATAGATAATTGGTATAATTTACATGTAGGAAAATTGTTATGATGGTACATTGCTGAATTACATTAATCATATATGGGAAAACATTTAAAGCAATGTTTTAGATTTAGATGCTAAAAAACGTAGGTTTTAAGATCAGTTGCTTTTGTTTCAAGTAGAGTTCAGTTTTCACTTTCAACAATCCAATATTTTTCATCTACATCATTCCAAAGTAAAATGCATTCAGAGCCTTGCTGGCAATAGTACAAACCCTTGCTATCTTTCCCTGGATCTCCTGGATCAGCCTCAAAAGGAAACTCAGTACTTATAACACAGAGCTTATTGATATTCTAATTTGATGATATTATAACTTTCTTCTTAAAAATAAATTTAGCTTAAAATAGTATAAAAGCAAAAATGAAATCTACTAAAGTAATTAACTTTACCACATATTACTGGATGCTGTTTCTTGAATGTATATATATTGGAAAATATTATGATTACTCCATACTTAACATGTAATTAAGAACTTTTAGAAATTTAAGTAGCAACAGTTAAGTACTTGTCATATCTCTTGAATTCCAAATGTGTGATAGTAAAAGGAATTTACCACCTATTCACCTATTAAGCATTTACTGTGTTCCTGAACTAGATTATATTTATATATGATCAAAATTTATCTTCATGATCCCCCATGAACTGTCCTTATATTCATTTTACCATCATCCAAATTCAACAGCTAATATGAGATGGAATTGCATTGAAATATTTTACTCTGACATGAAATCCCATTCTCCTAATCACTGCAGTAATAAAATGCAACCCACAAACACAAGCAGTAAAAGGATTTTTATTTAGTTTATACCAGTATCTTGAGTAGTCCCAGTATAGTCAAACCATATATATGTACTACACAGTCTTCATGGGACAGCCTCATGTTAAATGTTTTGGAGATAATATAGACATAATACTAAAGAAACTTACAGTCCAGTTAAGTAGTCAATGCTAGTTATGAAAACATAACATTTAAAATTTTCATCTCATTATATATATGATATGCATATATTTATGTATATATCATCTTTGGTCTATATCGTAGATCACACACATATTATGTATATTCACATACATATATGTATATGAATATACATGCATCTATCTATATATGTCTCTATCATATCTAGATCTTAATTTTGAGGTTGAACTGCCTCAAACTTAAATTAAAATAGTTATACCACTTTATCTTAAATCCGAAACTTCCAAAGAGGGCTACATGAAGACACTGATAAATGGATAAATGAATGCTCTTTCTTACATCCCTTCTTATTTCATTCTTGTTTTTCCTCCTTCCAAAAAAAGAATTAAAAAAAATTGAGTGTCTATTATACTATTTAATATACTTAGATAAAAGACAAATACAAAACATAGTATGTAGATACCATAGTCATGGAGGAAAAAGAAACAAGTAGACAGATTATATCCATGAAGTGTGCATAAATCATAAAAATATTCAAAAGTGCAATGGTGTGGTGTAGGAGGTAGGAGATAGGGAAAGGGGAGGCACATTGTTCTGAACTCAAAGCTGGGGAGCCAGAGAAGCTTCCCAGAAAAAGACTTTCCAGACCATCCTTATATCTATAATGCATGTGTTGTTTTGTTAATTTTTTTTCTGCTTTAGGAGCCTTTACCTTCTATCACTTTTTCATTACATGGTATCATTGTTGGAGGCTTAAAAAAAAAGAAAGAGGGGGTCTATTAATCATAGTGAATATTAATACTTATGATAAGTATTCATATTACTTTGATGAAATTCTAGGAGATCTAGAGCTTACTTAGAAAGAGAATAGATGCAGTATAGAGTTTGGAGCTCAAAGTGAGGGCAGAAATTGGTAGAAGAAATTTAACAAAAGAAATTCACTAGACAGGGGAGAGAGATGAAAGGATGAAAGAAAGATAACTATGAAATTAAGCCAATGATAGACTGTTCCAATGGTTCTCCAAAATTGTTTTGGAGGCTACGCCTAGATCTGATCATAAAATATTCTTTTTAATTTAATGCAAGTTCTCAAACTCAGCATTCTTTGCAATTTACAACACTTTTACTTTATTCTAAATCTGTCTCTGAATCCTAATTATGTCCATACCTTTTTCAGACAATAAAATATTTTTAGACATTTTCTGCTTAAAAAAAAAGTAGAGGCAAGAAATATATTTTCTACAGACAAAAATTTTTAAAGATATATGAATGGGTAATAACATTGAAGATATAGAAAAGAAAATAATCTTCCAAGAAAAATGATTATAGACTACGTCTGAAATAAAAAGTTGTATTTACTATTTATTAGTCTAAAACATATCTCTAATTTCACAGCATGATCATATCCATAGGAAACATTTTAAAGTAAACATTCAAGTTCCTTTATTCTTTCTTCATTTTCAGTCAAATTTTATCCATTCTTTTATCTCTTTTGATACACTGTTAGGAAGAGTTCATCATTTATTTCCTACCCTAAATTCAATTTCCACCATTTCTTCTTATAAAAGTATTTGTTATATAAACTTGCAGGTCGATACATTTGGGGTTTTACCAAAAACTGTTTTTTTGTTTGTTTGTTTGTTTTCTTTTTTTAACCTGTCCACTCTTACTTGTTCCTGCCATTCCTGGTAGTCTTTTAAGCTGCTGTTTCAGCTCTCCAGGCAGTTTTTAAAGGCACCTATGGTACAACCCCAGCTAATAGATCAAAGAATTCACTCCATGTTTGCCTTCACTGAACTCAGAACGTGGGACGGTTAGATTTTTGCTCTAAGGGCAGAGAATCACTATAAATGAGGCTTTGCACTTCATGTAATGAAAACACATCCAGTTTGTACTCTCAGGTACAGTTACAACTAAATCAGGGTATTCCATGATACTCCTCACCCAAGTTCTCCTGTTTGAAATTGGCATGACATTTCTTTTTTTTTTTTTTTTTTTTTTTTTTTTGAGACGGAGTCTTGCTCTGTCGCCCAGGCTGGAGTGCAGTGGCCGGATCTCAGCTCACTGCAATCTCCGCCTCCAGGGTTCACGCTATTCTCCTGCCTCAGCCTCCGGAGTAGCTGGGACTACAGGCGCCCGCCACCTCGCCCGGCTAGTTTTTTTTTTTTTTTTGTATTTTTTAGTAGAGACGGGGTTTCACCGTGTTAGCCAGGATGGTCTCGATCTCCTGACCTCGTGATCCGCCCGTCTCGGCCTCCCAAAGTGCTGGGATTACAGGCTTGAGCCACCGCGCCCGGCCGGCATGACGTTTCTGAACTCTGTTTACAACTGTTGAGCCTCCACATTCTGTTTATATTTGTGACTCACAGATTATGAAAAAAAAAATTATAAGTAAACTACATAATTTATTTTTCCTCTGGTCCTCTGAGAAATAATAATGTCTGCTTCTCCTCTTGGTGTGAATGTTTTTATGTATTCCATCTGTAAATGTTCACAAGAATATAAATCCAATACACAAATGAAATGCATAATTTCCTGAAAGAATTGTGGCAATTCTCTTCAGTTCCTAAGGATATATTACCACATAAAGAAAAGAACTGAGATCCACTTCTGTCCACGTAAGAAAAAATTTAGACGGATCTTTTGGGGCTTATTTTGTCAGGTGATTGTATGCACTGTCCATTTCCATTGACTGTAGAGTACTTGTCTCTATGTAGCCAGAGAACAATGAGGTTACATCACTTCTAAGGCTCTTAAAAGGGGAGACCATTTTCTGCAATCAAGAAGGATGTGGGCATCCATATTGATTTTGGAGAATGTCTATGGTAAAGTGCTTGGATCAGACAATTTAATGGAAGATGAAAATTCAAGACCAGGGTAAGTTTAACCCAGCTGTAAAGGAAAAAAAAATTCTCTCTGGAAGGCTTCACTGTCTTTTCACATCTTACTGTTTTCTCTCAGCAGTAGAGCTGTCTCCATAACCTTTAAAATTTCAGCTATTGTTTACTCAGCACCAATTTTGTGCCTATCATTTTTAATAAGTTCTACGGAGAATATAAAGAAGTACGAGTGTGTTCACTGTTCTCTTTTTAGTGTGGAAAACAAGAAGCCACAAATTATACAATAAAAATAATCATATTTATGATAATCCTTCCTGATGCTTAAGCCAAAGTCTTATAATTATCCTTGACTTTCCTCTTTCACGCCCAAATCCAATCCATTGGAAATCCTGCTGACTCCATCATCAAAGTATGTCCAGATTCCTATCACCTGTCAAGAATTCTACTGCTCCTACCCTGGTCCAAGCCACTACTGTCTCTCACCTAGATAAAAGCAGTGCCCTCTTAACCAATGTCCTTGCCCAGACAGTCTACCCTCACCACTGCAAAGAGACTGGGTCTTATAAGATATAAGAAAATCAAATCATGCCATGGCTCTGCCTAGAACTTTGCAACAATTTCTGATGTTACTCAGAAGTAAAAGCCAAAGCTTTTACAATGGCCAGCAAGGCCATAAGTAGTCTGAGCTGTCTTCTCTGTTACACATCTGACTTCATCTGCTAATCTCACCCTCTGTGTCTTTACCTCCTTTTCCTGGGCACACTCCTATTTCACATCTTTTGAACTGAATGCACTCTTCCATATTGTAGAATGCTCCTTTTTTCAGGCATCCATATAGCTGACTCCTTCAAATTTCTATAAGCCCTCATCAAAATCTCAACATCACAATCAAACTAATATTAATAGCCTCATATAAACTTAAAAAATTGTTCATCTTGCTCCCAGTTATCCCACTTCTTATCTCCCTGCTATTTTATTTATTTTTATTTTCTCCATAGCATTTGTCACTTCCTGACATACTATATATTTTACCTCTTCACTATGTTTGTTATTTATTTCCATTCCATTCACTAAAATGTAAATTCACAGGGACATGAATTTCATTTGTTCACTGATAAATTTCAATGGATTAGAACAATTGCTAGCACATACTTGACCCTCAATAAATATGCATTAAATAAATAAATTTATGAAGAATTAATAAAAAAAGTGTCCTTTATTGACTGCATTCTACCTGCCAGTGCTTTGCTAAGTATTTTGCACACATTATTTTATTTTGTCTCATAAACCCTATGAGGTAAGGTATTACTCCTCTTCTTGGCAAATGCAGAAGCCAACATTTAGAAAAGTTTGTAACTTGCCCAAGGTTACACAGCAGGTAAGTGGCAGAGCCAATATTGAAACTCATATTCACTTCTAAAGCTTGGATTGGATGTTAACTGCTGTGACATGTCGAAACTAGCAACTTGTTTTATTATACAGTTCTGCATAATTATGAGTTTCTGTGATGTGTAGGAACGGATTTAAGCGTTCTGGACTGAGAAGCATAACGTAATTATCAAAATATATGTTATTCCAGAATCTAATCCTAATTTAGAAAATTTTTCAAAACAAGACACTGGCTTATAATATCTATAGAAAAAGGCAGGAAAAACACAGAGAATGATGGCAAATTTGAATTGGTTATCCTTTTCATTCATCTCATCAGAGTCTGATTCTCATTTCTCTTTTGGAGATTGCTTCTTAGTATCTCTAACGATTGATCTCTGTTCTTGACCTCCAAATAACACAAAAACCAAAGTATTGGTAAATTCATCATTTTAAAGTCAGCCAGGTGGTTTTTTAAAAAAATCCTTTAAGCTGCTTGTTTGGAATCAGCTGACCTTCAGATACTTACTTTCTTGGTTCCTCTTGAAATCACCCACAATTTCAAGAATGCTAGCACTTAGTCCCAGCTTGATAAAGCAAGGAAATCCTTTAACTTCCCTCACTCGTGGTGCCAGCGTATCCGCTTGCCACTCTTTTTGTACACATTACATTATTTTAAGCTTGAATTTGTCATCCAGTTTTGCCCCATCTGTGTCATGGCTGGCTCCACCTGTGTCTTAGATTCTAAACTTCCATGAGAGAAGAAGAGATCTGGATATAATTATACATACTAAGTCACTTTGTACAGACCTCACAGGCAGCCATGAACTGAGTAGACTCTTAATAAGTGCATTCTGATAAAAATATCCTAGTCTACTCCCTTCCGAGGCACCCTCCACCCACGTCAACACTTCACTTTCTTTCTCATCTGCCTGGTGAGTCATATCAGTGCTAAAAATTTATATTAAATGCTTCAATCCCAATGTCTTACTTTATTTTTTGCCAGCATTTTCTTAACCTGAATAGTCCTTATAACTGTAATTGTTCACGTCTTGTGGTATAAACATAGAGGAATATATAAGCAGTCAACAGACTCTTTGCATTTCAATGCACTAAACAATATTTTTTAGAATTAAACATCCATCATGCTTTAAAAATACTCCAACAGCTTGTGTTTCTAAATGGTGCCTTAAACAGCAGTTGTTCTTTCCTTTGCAAACTCAGTAAAGGGATAATATATCCTTTGGGGTCAGGCTATGCTCCATCTTTCCCCCAGTAGACCCTTTAACTGCAAATAACTTTTCTTAAATGGCTTCTCAAATTTCCCTTTAAATCAAAGTTATTATTAAATCAAAGAAAACTAGAGAAGAGTTGTTACAAGTGCAAAGCATTCACTTTAGCACTTCCTGCAGGGTAGCTCATTTCAATATGTAGCATTTCTGATTCTCCCTTTGCCGAAGATTCTGCCAAGCACAGGAACCCCCAAATAATCAGGGCTATGCTAAGCACAACATTATCAGAGCTAGAAGAAAATACATCACAGCCTAATCCGCTGTATGTTTTCCATCTTGCTTTCATTTATTTATAATTTTCTGTATTACCTTAAAATATCACTGGGTTGATTAAAATGGCAGTTCATTAGTAAGACTTGTTAAGGGTCTTTCTAACTAGACACTTCATCAGGTTACATATTAGACCACTTGAAACAAAATGTAGTTAAAACACTCTTGTTTACATTTCTTAATCATTATTCTCATAATGGCAAATGTAGTACCTCTTCAAGAGGCACGTAGACTCATATCCATCTTTACAGAACTTGGTGAAATGTGGTATTTCTTAATGCACATAAGGTGCCAAAACTGTACCCCTGTTGATCATTAAGGGGACTGTGGCACACAATGCCCCTGCCCATGTTAATTTTCACTCCTTAAACTCTTAAATATCTTCAACCATTGCCCCATTGTGCTCCTCAGAAAACTTTAATAATGCTGGACATCTCAGAAAATCAAAATCAACTTTCTTTTGCTCTGCTTTTAATCCCTTTTCCTAAGACCTTTAATTTTATCCTTCTGTCTAGCTTCCCTCTATGGATTTACCAAAGCCAATCTACTTGTCAATTTTCTGATTTTCTCTGAATCTCCCATTTAAGAATCTGTTTGCTGCAGTCTCTCCACACCCCTGCCCAGAAAGAAAACAGACTTGCAATAATCTGGGAATATGGTAAACTCACTGAGAAAAAAAAAAAGCCACTGTTTTACAGCTTCCCAAATGTATAGTATCTAACAGCTCCTCTCTTTGATGTTTATCAAGCAATTACAGGGTGCATGACAGCTGCATCAGAATAAGTATGCCTTTGAGAAACCAAGACTCCGCATATCAAAATCACTTCTGAGATTCACATGAAGCCTGGGTCTGCAGACATTATCGCAGGACAATCAGTAACTAATCTAATGGCCTCAAGATTGGTATATTCTATTTTCTGAGATGAGCATAATGAACAAGACATAACTGCTGCTCTGTGGAAGTTTGATCTACTGCTGGAATAACACTTATTCCTCTTTTCTCACATTTCACTGGACATTTCTCTCCCTAGAGAGAACATTTGTGAAGTAACGTATCCAGCCCTATTAACTACCCATAACTACCTCTCCTGAGGGAGAAATAGTAACTTTTGTGACTAGAGGGTTTGGGAAAAGAAAGCTAACATGATCAGCTTTGCCACTTTCTCTGATTTAAGATCCCCCTGTCCAGAAGAGCTGTATCCTATCTTCTGGGTTTTTTTTCTTTTCTTTTCTAATTCTTTTTTTTTTTTTTTTTTTTTTTTTTTTTTTTTTTTTTTGGCTTTCTGTGATAAGCACACAAGTTTGGACACAAGCCTGCCATCTGGACATAGGTCAGAAAGAGTATCCCTTTCTCCTTTCTGGCTGTGCTATTGGGGCTCTACATACACAACACAGTGATCAGGAATATGTTTGTCTCTCTGCAGGCCCCAGTACTCCTGAAGTGAAATGTTAAGGAGCCCGACTCTGACTCTGAGCATACATCTAAGCCACATTCTCCAGTCTAGCCTGCTAGTAATAAAACTGATAACGTGATCTCTGGAAGTCTTCTTTCTATGTCTACTTTTTATTTGGTTTGGGGTTCAGGAGGAGAAAAAGGGTCTTATTATAGGCCCCATAAGCCCTAAACAGCTACAGAGGAGCAATTAGGCATGCTTCTTATCTAGTATGTTGCATTTTGTTTTATTAGATCTATGTGGAGTGAAAATAACTCAATTTGAATTTGAATTCTGTCACTTACTATGTGTATAACCTTGGGCAATTTATTTAACTTTAGTCCCTCAGTTTCCTCAATCATGTATTCAAATAATATTTAATGAGCACATGCAACGTGCCAGGCACTGTTCTAGGGTCTAAGGATACACAGTAAACAAATAGACTAAAACGTCTGCCTTTGTGAAACATTTTTATTTTTTATTTTCTTTCTTTTTTTTTATTTTTATTTTTATTTTATTTATTTATTTATTTATTTTTTGAGACAGGGTCTTGCTCTGTCGCCCAGGCTGGAGTGCAGTGGCCGGATCTCAGCTCACTGCAACCTCCGCCTCCCGGGTTCATGCCATTCTTCTGCCTCAGCCTCCCGATTAGCTGGGACCACAGGCACCCGCGACCTCGCCTGGCTAATTTTTTGTGTGTTTTTAGTAGAGACGGGGTTTCACCGTGTTAGCCAGGATGGTCTCGATCTCCTGACCTCGTGATCCGCCCGTCTCGGCCTCCCAAAGTGCTGGGATTACAGGCTTGAGCCACTGCGCCCGGCCTCTTTATTTTTATTTTTTGACAAAATCTTGCTCTGTTGCCAGGCTAGAGTGCAGTGGTGCAATCTCAGCTCACTGCAACCTCCGCCGCCCGGGTTCATGTGATTCTCCTGCCTCAGCCTCCCGAGTAGCTGGAACTACAGGCATGTTCCACTACGCCCACCTAATTTTTGTATTTTTAGTAGAGACAGGGTTTCGCCATGTTGGCAGGATGGTTTCGATCTCTTGACTTCGTGATCCACTCACCTCGGCCTCCCAAAGTGCTGGGATTACAGGCGTGAGCCACCACACCTGGCTGTGAAGCTTTCATACAGTAAAATTGAAATAATCCTAGGACATAATGTTAGTATGAGTATAAAATGGCTTAGTATAGGAGACACGCTTACAGTGTTTCCTGGACATAGTAAGTACTCAACAGGTGATGAGGATGATGATGATAATGACAATGATGATCTTTGCTTCATTGAGGGAAGCAATGCCAGCTCTAACCAAACAACTTGTGTTATTAACGTAGTTTTTTTTTCTCTGTGATTATCTCTGAGCTTCAGGATGTCCCATGAGGCAATGATGATTCTTTACATAAAAATATGTTACATCTTCTGATTTCTAAATTCCACTCTCTAATGCTGAACTCAGCTCCTTAAAGGATACTGTTATTTAACCTGCTATACTGTGTCAGTAGAATTATTTTCTGACTTTGAAAGCAAAGGGCTTTCATTTTGTTTTATTTTGCAATACTGATGTTTCATATAGTATATCATATTGTTAACTGAATTCTGATGGGCAATATTGAAAAATTATTTTCTTTTGTCTTCTTATAGATGGTAGGACTCTAAATAATTTATGAAGTCAGCAAGGATGTTGTTACACAGAATTTGCACCTCTTTAAGAATAATCATTATTTTAACTGCATGCATTGGATGGTTAGAAATTCAAGGATCATATGTTTGCTGTGTTAGTTCTTGTATGGAAATGGTTGAACTAACACACTCTTGGCCTTAGATTGATACCTAGCCACTGTCTCTGATGCAATTAATCTAGGATTCATTTCAGATTAAATATCTCTGAGCAATCTTCTATCAGAGAGTCCTTTTATCCACATGTATGCCAGTTATGACGATCTTTTGCACTAACTTGGCCACTTGGTAGAATTTGTCCATTTGGATACCTGACTAACCATCTGTGATCAAGCCATTCACCTCAGCCACATTAATGTTCTATACATAAGGAACGATGAATTACCTTCACAGGAAATGGATAACTTTCAAATACAGATCATATCTTCGTCCACTCATTCCACCATCATAAACACACACCTGTTATACCAAATATTGAGATCTGTAATTTTATTTGTACTTTTAGACATGACATCAAAACTTGGAGAGTTTAAATATAATGTACATGTGGTCATAAAGACAGTAAGTAGCAGAAGTGTTAACCAAAAATATTCTTCTGGACCTAAAGTCTGACATTGGTCTGCCAAAGTTTACCAAAATTTTACAAATATATTGTAAAATCTAATAAAAATCACTCCAAATTTAGGGAGATATTCTTAAACTAAATCATTACGGAGCCTAACACTATCCAACACAGTCTACTTACATTGTAAAGTCTAATGAAAATCACTTACCCTAAATTTAAGGAAATATTCTTAAACTAATCTTTATAGGACTTCACATTCTCTGACACTTTAGAGCCCATCTTCATTATAATCATTATACTTAACTTTGTAGAACTCAAGAGAAGGTACTGTCAGCCCCTTCTAAAACTGTCAAGGGTAAGATAATTGACAAGTACCATATCTTTCTTTGCTCAGAAATGTGTAACCACAACAACATATCTACAATTGCCTGTACCAACTAATAATGGAAATATCTTTAGTGAGCTCTCTATTGTTCAGTACTCTATATGTTTTTCAATAACAATTACCTTTAAGAGAGAAGTTAATTATTTCGTAGTGATTTTTATTTTTACATTACAATGCAAAATAAATCAAAACTTAAAGAATTGTAAAAGCAGTGATAGCTCCACTCACATTCCTAAAAGAGACAGGAAAGGAGAAGGAAACCAACTAGTAAAAAGGGGATTACTCCTTCTGTGCTACTATCTAGGGAGCAATGAAACTATATATTAATTCCTCCTGGCTCTTTGAAAATATGATTTATCCAGGAATTTAAATAATATTAAAGCCAGCATTTCTTAAAGCTCATTTACCATTTTGATTGTGGTGATGGCATCACAAGTATATGCATAAGACCAAATTGATAAAAATGTATATATTAAATATGTTTAATTTTGTGCATTAATTATGATATGGTTTGGCTGTTTCCTCCCCCAAAGCTCATCTTGAACTGTAACTCCCACAATTCCCAGTTTTTTTGGGAGGAACCCAGTGGGAGGTAATTGAATCATGAGGGTGGGTCTTTCTCATCCTGTTCTCATGATAGTGAATAAGTCTCAAGAGATCTGATGGTTTTAAAAACAGGAGTTTCCCTACACAAGCTCTCTCTCTGCCTGGTGCCATCCATGTAAGATGTGACTTGCTCCTCCTTGCTTTTCACCATGATTGTGAGGTTTCCCCAGCCATGGGAAATAGTAAGCCCATTAAGCCTCTTTCTTTTGTAAATTGCTGAGTCTTGGGTACGTCTTTATCAGCAGTGTGAAAATGGACAAATACAGCAAATTGGTACTAGTAGAGTGGAGCGGTTCTTAAAAAATACTCAAAAATGTGGAAATGACTTTGGAACTGGGTAACAGGCAGAGGTTGGAAGAGTTTGGAGGGCTCAGAAGAAGACAGGAAAATGTGGGAATATTTGAAACTACCTAGAGACTTGTTGGATGACTTTGAATAAAATGCTGATAATGATACAGACAATGAAATCCAGGCTGAGGTGGTCTCAGATGGAGATAAGGAACTTGTTGGAACTGGAGAAAAGATGACTCTTGTTATGTTTTAGCAAAGAGACTGGTGGCATTTTGCCCCTACCCTAGAGATTTGTGGCACTCTGACCTTGAGAAGGATTATTTAGGATATTTGGCAGAAGAAATTTCTAAGCAGCAAATCCAAAAGGTGACTTGAGTGCTGTTAAAGGCATTCAGTTTTAAAATGAAAACAGAGCATAAAAGTTTTAAAAAATTGCAGCCTGACAATGCAATAGAAAAGAAAATCCCATTTTCTGAGGAGAAATTCAAGACACCTATAGAAATTTGCATTAGTAATTTCTATAGGAGCCGAATGTTAATCACAGGACAATGGGGAAAATGTCTCCTGGGCATGTCAGAAATCTTTCTGGGGGCCCCTAACATCACAGGCCTGGAAGTTCTGGAGGGAAAAATGGTTTCATGGACCTGGCTGAGGGTCCCCCTGCTGTGTGCAGTCTAGGGACTTGGTGCCCTGCATCCCAACTGATCCAGCTATGACTAAAAGAAGCCAAGTTATAGCTCAGGCTGTTGCTTCAGAGGGTGGAAACCCCAAGCCTTGGCAGCTTCCACATGGTGCTGAGTCTGTGGGTGCAAAGAAGTCAAGAACTGAAGTTTGGGAACTTCTGTCTAGATTTCAGAGGATGTATGGAAATGCCTAGATGTCCAGGCAAAAGTTTGCTGCAGGGCAGGGCCCTCATGCAGAACCTCTGCCAGAGCAGTGTGGAAGGGAAATGTGGGGTCAGAGCCCCCATACAGAGTCCCTACTGGGGCACCACCTGGTGGAGCTGTGAGAAGAGGGCCATCATCCTCCAGATCCCAGAATGGTAGATCCAGAAACAGCCCGTACCATGCAACTGAAAAAGCTGCAAACACTCAACACTAGCCTGTGAAAGCAGCCAGGAGGGGGGTTATACCCTGCAAGACCACACGGGCCAAGCTGCCCAAGGCCACAGAAGCCCACCTCTTGCATCAGCATGACCTGGATGTGAGATGCAGAGTCAAAGGAGATAATTTTGAAGATTTAAGATCCAATTGCCCCACTAGATTTCAGACTTGCATGGGGCCTGCAGCTCTTTTGTTTTGGCCAATTTCTCCAATTTAGAATGGCTGTATTTATGCAATGCCTATACCCACTATTGTATCTAGGAAGTAATTAACTTGCTTTTGATTTTACAGGCTCATAGGAGGAATGGACTTGTCGCAGACTTTTGAGATACTGGTGAAATCAGTAAAGACTTTGGGGGACTGTTGGGAAGGCATAATTGGTTTTGAAATGTAAGGACATGAGATTTGGGAGGGGCTGGGGTGGAATGACATGGTTTGGCTGTGTGGGAGGAATGCAGTTGGAGGTAACTGAATCATGAGTGTAGGTTTTTCCCATGCTGTAGGTTTTTCCCATGCTGTTCTCATGACTGTGAGTAAGTCTCATGAGATCTGATGGTTTTAAAAGCATGAGTTTCCCTGCACAAGTTCTCTCTCTGCCTGCTGCCATCCACGTAAGACGTGACTTAATCCTTGTTGTCTTCCACCATGATTATGAGGCCTCCCCAGCCATGTGGAACTGTAAGTCCATTAAACCTCTTTCTTTTGTAAATTGCCCAGTCCCAGGTATGTCGTTATCAGCAGCATGAAAACAGACTAGTACAAATTATATTTCAATCAAGTCAAAAAAGAAACACAAAAACTAAAAATAAATTTAAATACACTGTTTTATATGGAGATGTCAACTTACATTTCATTCAATAAGAAAAACTCAGGTTGGAAATAGAATTAGCTTCAAAAATATTTAAATGAAATGGCAATAACAAAACCACAAAAAGAACTAAGTAAATGATTTGAGATTATGTCTCTAAAGTTTTAATGACAGGCTTTAAGCAGCTGCCATATGGTTGCTGGTCATTATTAAGAAAGAAATTCTTAGCTGATTTACATTCAGTAAAGCAATGGTTTGCAAAATAGCAAAAGACAGTAAAGTTAAACTGGTGTATTCAATTATTAAACATTTATTGGGTGATATTATATGCAGGATGCTGTGCCAAGTACTGTAGAGATAAAACAAGAAGACTTTGTATCTCTACTAACAAAATGTACAATCTACTCAGGTAATCATAGCACGTACAATAGTAAATATAATTCAAATCTTTCTTATTTAAATAAAATTAAAGTTTCTACTCCCTTGCCTATGTCAATATCCTTTGAATCTTGATTTTTCTTTCTCTGACTTCATCTAGTCTAACAAGTGATATATCCATTCCCTGCAAGACATACACTAAATCATGTTTCTTAAAAAATATGAATACATGAGACATGGATAAGACAGATAAGAAAGAAATATTGAAAGTAGGGAATAAGTGAATGATGTATTTCAATAGGCCAGAGAAGAAATAAAGTGGCCAGGTGAGTATTAAGAGTTAGTGGAGACAGGTGACAATTAAGCATTAATGGATAGAACTAGGAGATACTAACACCCGCAAAGGTAGTCTCCAGACTAAGAAAGACTTTGGAATCAGGTACACAGAAGGGCAGCTAAATCCATAGTAAAGGAGGAGAGCACCAAGAATAAAAATGAGAGCAAGAGATAGCTACATGGATTGAAAGGGAAAGAGAGGAGGTCCTCAGAGAAGAAAGAGGCAGCAACATACTAATACTACTAAAACATAAGACAAGATAGTGGTCTATTTGAGAATACATAATGACTTTTAGTTTAAAGAACAATTTTGCAATAAAAGGCTTAAGGAAAAATAAACTTTATTATATAAAACCTAAGGTGTAATAGTTTAGCCTTTTATCTATAATGTTAACATTTTGAGAATGTTTAATAAGAATTTTAATAAAGATATAAGAACATTAACAATCTTAAAATGGTTTTAAAAGGCATTTATTCAATATGAGCAAGGATGATAAAAATAAAACTAAACATTATGAATGTACCAGTAATTCACTTTAAGAGTTAATCATTTTGGAATGTGTAGTTTTATTCAGTTAATGACAACTTCAACATATAACTGATAGCCATAAATCCTGTTGGAAATAATTAAACTTTTCCACAGCAATTTTAAAGGAAGAATACACTTACGTTTAATTGATTAAAAATGTAATATCCACAACTGGTAATCTTGTCACATAAAAACAAAATTGCTTTTTCTCTTGCTGAAGACTCAGAAATAAGATATTTTGTAGGTAAAGTCACATCAATGCCATATCATATTCTGTAAATGGCATGTTATCATCTTCATGAAATATCTATTCCTACATAATAAAGGAGCATGTAAGATCCCAAGCCTTGGAATCAAAGAGATCTAAATTCAATTCAGAGTTATACACTAATAATTTGTGACCCTATGCTTATTATTTAACTTGTATGTGCTTCAATATTCTTATCTGTTAAATGTGGCTTATAATGCCTATCTTACAGTACTTTAAAATAATTAAATGAGATGGTGGGTGTAAAGTACACTATACCTAGCACAGGTTAAACACTGAAAAAAATGTATTTTTAAAAATTAGTAATTGTAGATATACTAGTTTTCTATTGTGTAACAAATTATTACAAACTTAACAATGTAAAAGAATACCCATTGATTAGCACATAGTTCTGTAGGTCAGAAGTCCAGCATGCTATATTTTGGTTCTCTGTTCAGGTTCTCACATGGCTGAAATCAAGGTATTGGTGTGCTGTGCTCCTTTCTGGAACCTCTGGGGAAGAATCAGTACTAAGCTCTTTCAGATTTCTGGCCACATCTATTCCTTGAAGCTGTAGAATTAAGGTTCCCATTTTCCCTGCTGGCTGTCAAGTCTCATCTCCAAGAGGCTGTTGTGTTCTTTGTCATGTGGCCCCCTCCAGCAATGAAGAATCTCCCTCATGTTTTAAATATCCAGGACTTTTCTGTCTCTGACTTCTTGATTTAGATTATAAAGGCTCATGTATTTAGGTCAGACCCACCCAGATAATCTCCCTTTCCTAAAGTCAACTGTACCATATAACAAAACCTAATCATCAGACTGAAATCACAGTCACAGTCCCAGAAATTATACAGAGCATGTAAAACATATGACATGAAATTTGGGGATAACCTAGAATTCTATCTCCTACTCATTTCAGTAAATGTTTGAAAAATTGTCTATTGCATAACACTTTCAATCATTTTAAAAGGTTACCTTTTTTAAGTTTTGAAGAAATCATAAGTAATCACGATTATAAATCTAACAAGTAATTAGATCACTAATGTCTGATATTTATACAAGGGAAATAAAACATATTTATGGAAGTCTAAGTTTCTAAAGAAAAGCCAGATGAAGTTAAGCTATCATTTATTCAACTGCTCAGG
Source organism: Rhinopithecus roxellana (assembly GCF_007565055.1). Classification (NCBI taxonomy): domain Eukaryota; kingdom Metazoa; phylum Chordata; class Mammalia; order Primates; family Cercopithecidae; genus Rhinopithecus; species Rhinopithecus roxellana. The sequence goes on along the minus strand of NC_044550.1, from coordinate 121,768,811 downwards.
TTTTCTCAGAAACACCTTATTCTCCTGTTTGGTTCTATACTTTCATATATGTAATCTCAAAATCCAACAATTCCTTCTCATTTAATTCCAGTGTATGACAAGAAATATCATGCAATTTAAAAATTCTATTGGATAGTTTTGCAATAAACTTCTACTCAAAGGGCATCCCACAAAGGAGAAGTTCAATCACATGTAACCCTAGGACACACAGTTAAATAAAGATTATCAAACTCCATGAATTCTCTTAGTAAAAATAACTATCTCATGTACTATTTTTAAAGGATCTCTCATTTTCACTCATTATTTCCTAAATTATGAACAAATCTCCACATTATGACATGTTTGCAAAAATCAAAGAGCACATGCGAAACTGGCCACTAATGAACATCCAACATGTGGTGGGTACTTTTACAGGAACATTACAAATAATTTCATTAATAGTTGTAAACTTGCTACAAATGTTAATTATTTTATACTTATTTTACTGATGAAGAAACTGAGGCAGGAAGAAGGCAACTCATATGTACAAAAAGCACATGGTAAGAACTTGCTCAAACCAGAATACAAAACCTGGTTTTTCAAGCTCCAAAGCCTGGTCTTTTCCAAAGTACACTATATTGTGTCTCATAAGATGTACATGGGTCAAATGGAACAAAGGGAAATGAAGCAGTTGTAACCAAATGCATCTGGAAAGAGGGCTCTTGCATTTAATATGCCTTCATCTATTTGCCTTTCACATACTTATACTTTCTTCATGTACCATATTCCTTCAATATCACTTATAATAAGCTTAGCATGGTGGAAATTTATATGAACAATTGCATCATTGTATTGCTAATTTTACAAATAACCCAAGTACCAATGTACTAGGTACCAAGAAATGCTGAGATTATCTATCTAGATCACATGGTCTTCTTATCTCCTTCTCATTAGCTATTCTCCAGCATGATAATACCAAAAGCTCTGATTCACACAGTAAGGGAGTAAAATCAGTAGTGAGAATAACAGATTCTGGCTTTAATTCACAATGCCCTAATAGATTTTCTGCTAACCACTGTACTGTCCTTTCTGATCCTTCATGTCTAAATCTATTTTCAACTCTGGATACATGTCAAAGTCAGGATGACCAAGAAATGCAATAATGAGAACACTTAAACAAATAGAAGAATGAAACTGCACACCATCCTTCCCCTTCCAGAGGTACTTATCCAGAAGCTAATGATTACACAAATGTAACAAACAGTGACCTCCTCCAAAGCATACATATACTCTTTGACCCCACCTTTGTTGGATTTGAAGGTGCTTAATTCCTGACTGATGAGACTCTGGAGAAAGGCTCTTGAGAAAATTATATTGAATTGAACATCCATGCCATCACAAAATAATTAGGTGACTAAAGGCAAGTAATTGGTTTGTGGCTCTCATTTCCTTGCTTATAAGGTAGGGGTCATCAATTTATCTATCTCATGGGAGTGATAATGAGTATTAAATGATATGTAAAGTACTTAGCATGGCACCTCAATCTCAAAACCTGTTAGAAATTATAATTTAGTATGATTCCATTATCTTATAACTTTTCACTAACAGCCTCTGCAAGACAACTGAAAAAATGTAAATGGTTTGTGTGAAACTAATAATAGTTTTGCAAAATCTCAAAATAGAGAGACATTTTAGGCTTATGCTTCTCAGTCATTTAAAATACATCTTTATAGTTTTTGTTTTTATCTCTATCATGTGCATCTAGTGTCTCTTCCAAAACTTTTGTTGTGGAGTTAGAAGGCAGTGCCGTAAGCATTACAGACAACTGAAACCATAGAGCCTTTGTTCATGATCACTGCTCAGATGGTCTGAAATGCAGTAACTGCAAGAGCTACTGAATTAGTTCATTTCACTATATTAAATCCAAGGTCAACCCAATGGTTCTAATTTTATATACTACTGAATTTAAGGTTCAGCAGACCAATTTAATCCACCTATCAAGCAACAAACATTGTTTCTGAAAAGGATGACTCATTTTTAGCAATGTCAGAAATCTAAATCACTAAAATATATAGACACAATTGATTGTTGAATGTCAAAAATGTTTCTGAGAACCCAAAGAAAGTAGCTCTCCAAGGTACAGATATGTCTGTTTTTACATACATGAGTGTTGGATTCACATACATAATTAGTTGACAAATGGTGAATTCTACATACTGTGCCAGGCACTAAGGACACAGTAGCAAACCATACATGGTCTCTGTTCCTTACCTATCTAACTCCATTCTCCCTGGCAATTACTGTCACAGAGGTTGAAATTTCAGACTAACATTTCAAAGACTATCTCTTTTTAAATATCTTCAACTGGAACTATCTCTTCACAGCACAAATGGCAATGTTCTTTATTCCTGAGAGCTTGGGATAAAGAGCATACAGCACTGACTTCTAACACCAAGAAAAGAGAAGGTATATAAAGTTGACTATATCCAAAAAAGCATTGTTATTAACATCATATCTTCATAATAATTAATTTTATATAATAGTTAACTTCATAAATATTCTATGCATGCTACAGACAAAACATAGTTGCAGAATTATTTATCTTAAAATGAGATATGACCTGTGTCACCAAACAGTTTGTATAATCAGTCACTATGGAAGATGACTTGCACCCTGAGAAATGGGTTCTACCTGCCAAGTGTGGTAGTCATTAAGCTACTTGCAAAATATTGCTAGTTCTTCTACTTCTGAGTAAATGGTAGGGTTGCACTTCCCTGTCCCCTTGAAGTTAAACATGTTTATATGGCTTCCTTTGAACGACGGACTGTGGGCAGAAGGACATTGTGTCACATATGGGCAGAAACTTTAAATGACAGTATGCACCTAGCTACATCTTTCCCTTGGACACAGTGGCTAGCAATGTTTTAGATAGTGGAGGTCCATCAACCTGAGACCATAAGTGGGGAAGATATAAAAGAGAGCCCATTCCTACATGCCATCCAACCTCAGTGGACAAGGTTGAATTGTGAGCAAGATACATGAGAGAGAGATAAAACTGGATAGTTATTACTGAAACATAAGTCAGTTAATTCTGACTAATCCAATCACTAAACAAAAGTAAGACTCTGACCTTATAACACTGATAGCCAGCTCAGAACAATGGGGGCAAAGGTCTCTCTTTGAGGTTTTGAGGAAAATGCTAGCTAGACTCATCTGGTAACAGACCAATCTTACTTATACACATTTATTTTTCCCTTTTAACTTAAGAGTTCAAATAAAGAACTATGAGAGAAAGAAGAAAGAAACCATCATTTTTAACCAGAACCTTGAAAACAGATGACTCAGTCCAGTGTTTGGACCACATGCATCAGAATCAAGAACATCTGATGAAATATAGTTCTGGGACCAAACCAAAACTGAATGAGTCTTTGAAGATTTGTTAAATTTGCACTTAACAAGTTTTCTGACTGATTTTTTCATACCTTTTATGAGAAGTATTGGTTTAGGGCCAGAGACTGCAAACTAATACTCAAGTGTGATTTGTTTGGGAAGCACAGAATTTGTTTACTTTGATTTAAATGAAAATTGGTTGACCTTTAAGACTTAAGAAAACTTTCTATAAAAATGGAGATCTTCAACAACTTTTGAAAAATAATTGGAATATTTGGCAACTCTGATTTTAAACACTTATATGGCAATAATCAGATAAAACTCAACACCCTTCGTACAAGAAATGTGCTCTCCAGTTCTTCAATCTCCATTATACTCCACTCATTCCTTTATTTGTTCTGCCCATAGAGAGCATTTGAGTTTGGGTCCCTTTGTTCTGGCTCTTGAAGGCTATGTTACACAGACTGGAGATTCCACTCTGGAAACTGGGAAAGAAGAAAGCTATTAAAGATGTTGAGCAAAATAACTACATAATCAAATCTAACTAAAAGTTAGAAATCTGGCAATATGGAAAATAGGGTAGGGCTAGGTTAATATACTCAAACGTTTCCTTGGGGCAGCACAATATTTCCTGGTCAAGCAATTTACTCGACTGAGTGACATACACTGGATGGATCTCTGGCTAAATCTAAAGGGCACACCCCTGTAATCAGGGAAGCTATTACCGAATTTCAATGAGCTACTGTCATCGGGAATTTCAGCTTGGGGTCCCCAGATTTGTCATCTTTAAAAGAGAAGACAGAAGTTCACATTTCATTGGATTCCAAATGTTTTAAGTTAATTATTTATTTAAAAACAAGAATAGGCCAATACATTATGTTGATACCTGTGGATTAGAGGATGGAGATTAGAAGCAAGAAACTGGATAGGAGTGAAGAGAATTTGAAAAATCATTTTCAGATGGATTTTTAGTTATTGTAGCTTGACAAATACAGATACCATTAGCCATGCAAGAGAACTACAGGCTGAAAAAACAGTTTTAGGTGGCAGAATTATGAGTTTAGTTCCTAGAAACTGAATTTGAGAAATCCATGTAAGAAAAGGCACGGTTCATCATTTGTCTATCTATTCAACATATATGATTACTGTTATATCCTAACAATACTACATATAGTATTGTGGATAAATCAACAGGCAAAGAGTCATAAGTCTTTGTGTTTAGAGATCTTAGATTCCAATAGGTGTATGATAGAATTACAAAACTGCATGTTAGAGTTATATTAAATATAGTAACGGGAGATTTGTTCCAAAGGAAATGTGTGTATTTAAGTGGATGGTAGTCATTTAAGGCTTCTAGATGGTAGTGACATCTATCTAAAACCTAAAAATAGGAAAATGTGGTTCCTAATAGAAGCAATAGACTACATAATGACTCACAGGCTAGTGGTCCAAAATCTATTTTTAAATTTTACTAAAACAAAAAAAATGAACTTAATTCAGTGAATCTGGACCACCACAAACAAAATTAGTGACAAGTAGTAAGAGATGGAGCCAAAAAAAGTGAACAGAGACCATTGGCTACAGGAGCTATTTAAGTGCCCTGAATCATGAAAGTAGTGGATAATCATAGAAAGGAGTTCATCTGAGTGAAAATAAGCAAAGCAAAAAAAAAAAAAAAAAAAAAAAAAAAACATCAGGGATAGAAATTAAAATTTGTGAATAAACTACATATAGGTTAATATTTAAGGTCATGAAATTGAATTAAACTGTTCTGGGAAAATCATTAAAGTAAAAGGTAAGAGTTAAAAGTATAGAACATTGGAATGCACCCATATACTTCAGAAGAGAGAAGATAAAGAGAAACCAAAGGGGGAAAAAAAAACCTGATAAAGAATAGAAAAGGGGGAAAAACAAAAACAAAACAAGAAAGAGGAGTATCAAGTGGAGATAGATCTATGAAGTCCAACAGGACAGAGAATTTGAAAAGATGTTGTCATTCACATGCCATGTATAAATAATATAGAGCAACATTTAGAAGCATAAACAGTTGAGAAATATAATTTAACGCATTTATTACTATCTTACTTACACCAGTCACTTCCTAATCAAACCTTACTCAGGTTTAAAAGAAGCTCTTAATTGGGATTTTCATGCAATGGGAGTACCTAATTTTGTACAAACTCCTAGTTGCTAGGAGTCAGAAAACCAAAGCAGCCTTTGTGTCCTTCCAGGCTGGACAGACTTTAGAGGTTTGCAGCCTTATTCTGCTAGCTTGTATTCAACTCTATACTCTGTCTATTTCTCTACAAAATAAAAAAATAAAAAAATAAATTGGTTTAGATTTCTGTTCCAAAACGCTATTTTCTACTCTATTTGCCTTGAAACAAGCCACACACACACACATACACACACACACACACACACTCACAAAACCACACGAGAAATTTTAGATCGAAGGGACATTGTAGGTTATTGAACTATAGTCCCCTCATACTCATGTTCCAGAAACTGAGTCACAGAGATAATACTGGCCCATGGTCACACAGCTTTTATATAAAAAAAAGATTTATATACAAACTAGCGTTTGTTTTGTACTCTAGCACACAGCTTTGCCATCACAAAATCCTCTGATCAAATTAAAGGCTCTTTCTTCTCTTAGCAAGTCTGTAAAATTAAAGTACTATATTTTTCACCGATTCAGGATCCTCTAGATTTATAAAGTGGTCTTTGTCAGGCTCTGATACAAATCATATATAATATTGTTTTAAAGAACATCACCCATTTTCTCTCTCCAAAAAGAAAATTTAGAACATGTTAAATAGAACATAAAATAATTTAAATTGAGAGTACTATTATATTTCTGCCAAAACTTTATGTGTGGTAATTTTTTTATCATAATACCATATTCAGATTTAAATTAGTTGTTTTTATAATCAATTTTTTATGCAGATTTTGTTCAAAACCTTCATTTCGATTTTTTCTTCCCACAACTCATTAACTGCAGTATCCAATACAGTTTTTATAAAGCAAGGTTCAAATATTACTGAGCATTATTGCAGACTAGTTTTAATTTTTTTCTACATACCTATATACAGATATAGATATGTCTTTTTACTCATAGAGGATGATATAAGTAAAGTGCAGTCATGACTGGATAGAGAAATTATATTTAATATTATACAGCCTATCCACCTAAATTAAGGGTCAGTCTTATATTTACCAATAATTTTGTAAAAGTATAAGAAATAAATGTGTTTATGATTATACTCTGCTAAAAATAAAGTTTATCACCACCAACATTTAGAAATAAAAAGTATAAATCTCTAAGTGTCAAAAAATTGATATCATAATAATATTTATTGAGCACTTAAAGGGCCCCTTCTCTTCACTACATTATATTCTTTATGAATTTCCCCTGGGGTTGTACGACATGGTAGCCTGAGCTAATCACTTCCTTGCTGCACAAAGTGTGGCACACAGAACAGCAGCACTGGCATCACCTAGGAGCTTGCTAGAAATGCAGCATCTTGAGCTCCACATAAATGTATTGAATCAACATATGCATGTTAATAATCACCAACCAGGTTATTCATATGCACACTTTACAAAGCGGGAAATGGAGGCACAGAGAGAATAAGTAACTTTTCTATTAGAGAGTTAGCAGATGTGACAGGCATTGCCAGTAGCTTACTGATCAAATACATCCTTCTCCTTTCTAATAACTCCAATTTTATTTACGGTAGAAATGTGCCCAATGCCAAGCAGGACACTAATTTCCCCAGATGTCCTCCTAGCTGAAAAGAGCTATGAAGATAAAGGCAGAAATCAGCTGCAAGTGCCTGGATGTCTTATTTTTCTGACATAAGGAACAGATGATTCCATTCCTTCCTTTTATTCTGGCCTTAATCATAGATAGGATAGTTGGAGCTGCAGCAGTCATCTTGAGATCATGAGGTGACAAGCATAAAGAGAAGGAAACACTAAGAAAGGTGATGAAAAAAATAAAGAGTCTATGTTATTTAAGCCACCTTTTTTAAGAACTCAGTGCTAGGAGCCACCTATCCGTAAAATTCTTGTTCGTGAGAAAAATTAACCCCCACTGAAGTCACTGTAGGTGGAATTTCCTATTACACTCAGGCAAACACAGCCCTAACTGATGAAGGCTACTACGATAATTCTTCTCTTACCTATATTTGATAATTTTATTCCAATGCTAGAGAGCAAAGTTTCCTGTTTCCAATTGGCATTAAATTTGCAGTATAAAAAGTCACTTGAGATTATTATATCCTTTTCCAATGTCTTCAGACTTAAGTATGTAAGGTGTTACACCGCCCTCTCTAAGCGGGTGGGGAAAATTACAGATATAAGAGGCCACAAACTGTTCCCTAAAGGGAAGGGATTTGATGAAGAGACATCTGCTTTCACCCCACTAACTTTCAGATCCAGTCACTTAAATGTGCACCTGCCCAATTTCCTTGTGTTGATAGATTTTGCTTAACATCCCAGCTGTTCCAACGCAGTGGCAACACAGTCAGAAATTGCAGCTGCCCCCTGGAACTGGTGGCAGTCAGATATCTGAGGCTGAGATGACTGTATTAGAAGCTGTCACCAAAAATGACAAAGACCAGAATGGGTGCGGTAGCAGCTAAAAAAGAATGGCAAACGCAGTCAACATCTGTGTAATAAGCATCTGATTGTAAATGTCCTCATCCTGAGTCAGCAACTGTATTCCATGGAATTTTTCATCACCCCTATATTTCACAGATCATAATGTAAATCCTAAATGACCCTCCCTGCTAAAGATATTAATTGTGCCATCAATTTGGCAGCAGCCAAAAATACCTCCTATAACCCTGCAGATTATCAGGGAAGCTTGAAAGTATGAAAGTTGAAATGAATCTGTTACAGCATGAATATTCTCCTCACTACTACATTGTCTTTTCTCCCTTAAGAGTTCAGATAACTGTTATTCTGATGTATGTGCCTGAATAATAAGAAGTCAACTTATGACATTTAATCTTTTTAAATGGTGACATATTTTAATATAATTATTACTAATAACATGGTTCTATATATGGTTTTCTTGTTAGTTATCTCTGATCCTGCAACTCTATAATTGCCACTAAGCCAAAACTACTCAAAATGATAAAAGGACCCTCAGTTTTAATTACTGTTGTCTTAGAAATCCTCTGCTTCCTTAAAAGTGACTCTACATTAACTCTAATTCTTTTATAATATTTTTACAATGTAAGCCTGCCCCATTTAGTCTCTTAAGATTCTGAAGTTTCTTTTACTCGAATATGTGTTGGACGATTCTTTTGCAATTCTACTAACCACGAATCATCAGTTTCCCATTTTTTGCTTCAGTGATTACCCTTACATGCCCTAGATAACTAATTAAATCTACCCTCCCATATTCCCCCCTACCTGACCTGAACACCAGCCTTGCAATTCCATTTTCTTTTAATTAGGAAGTACTCTCTTGTGGTATCCAAATTTTAATCTTCTTTGCAAACCTAAGTAGCATTTTAGCCCACTATTATTTTCTTGAAAATTTTGAAGTTTCTCTATATAATCATAGTAACAACAATGAATTTGTTCTGTTTACCCTGATTCTCTGACTATTGCTAACTTATGGAATTCTATTGTAATGACCCTTAAAAATGCATGTAATTGAAAAAAATTGAACTCTCCAACCAAAAAATCCTAGTAACTCAGCATCTTTTGCTACAAAATCTAAAATCTTCACAAGTAATTAAGAGTAAACAGGAAATCTTTCATCTCTTTCTAAAAGTCCCCCGTGACATTTTTCTTCCTCCTCTAAACTCCTCCAGTTCAAGTCTGGAGTTATCTTCTGTCCTGGAAAGTTTTTAACATACCTAATTCTAAAAGCATCCAATCCTTTTGCCAACTTAATTGAAACCAAATACCTATGCAATACTTCCTAAAATATGTTAGGTCCCATTATAAAACATAACCTAAATAATGCATTTTGTAATACTACTTGGAGACATTTATAATTTTTATCCCTTCTTCAACTTTCCTTAACCTTGAGATGTAACTCTACTCCTCTGCTCATAAACAAAATCCAATTGTACTACCCCTTATATTGAAATATTCATGTATTTCAGTATATTCCTGAAATAGTCATCAAGTTATTAGATTTTGCTACATCTCCACCAAACATTTAAAAATATTACGACCTTATTTTTAGTATATTTTTTGATGGATACTATATGCATATTTATATATATATCAGAAGGAACATCTTACTTTGTATGATGTTTTAAATCCAATTATTAATGCCCTAATTGATCACATTCTCTAAGAAAACGATATGCTTTTATACAAAAAAATGGCATCACACATATCCCCGAAACATTTTACATTCATTCCCCTAATAAGCTTGTGACAATCTGAATGTTAATAAAAATATTTATTAAATCGCAGAACAATATTTTTAAAAAATTACGTGAAACTATTTTTACTTTTTAACATGTTTTAATACTGAAATAAACAACAAGAAATATAGAGAAGGTGAAATAGATTTAACTCATATATCAAATTAAGATTACACCTTAAAAATGTACTATTGTACCTTTTTAAGTACAAAAAACACAAAGATACCAAAACTACCACTAATGCTAATTACTCAAACTGCAAAATCGAGTGGAGAATTTGAAGGGATCTGTATATGGTGATAAGTTGATATCCCTAATTTGATGAGCTTCTGTATATAATCATTTAATATTTAAACATTAATTTTAGTTTTATAATACCTTATTTGTAAATGATAAGATCTGTACCTCATGGGATGAGGGTATTTTAACTGAAAAACAAAAAATTCCAGAATTCTGTGTTAACAACACTAAAAATTTAGAAGAAATAAACACAATTCTCATTACATAACTCTTCATAAGTTTTGCATTTTGTTGTTCATGTCTAGTTTTCTTTCTTTCACCTGTAGCTCAAAACAAATAAGTTTTTCTAAAGAAGATAACTGAGTAGTATACGGAAGTTTCTATTGGAATTAACACTGTCTTAGGACTTTTGAGAATGCCACACTTAAACACCCTCGACATCCCTGCTACAGACATAGAAAAATGTGCTCTCTGAGTCTTACTGTCTTCTATAGATATCATAATTCTCCACCTCACAGTAAATATACCAGAAATCACTCTTCCCTTTATGACAGAATACTTAAAGTTCAATAAAGAAAACACAGAGTGGTTATACAGAATTCTTAATTAAGAAGAGAAAGAAGAAACCAGTGCCTAGAACACATGAAAGCCAGAACAAGCCAAAATATGATGTGATATGAATTTATGCAGACTGGGTCTTGTTCATGATAGTATTTCTAGCATTTAAAATAGTACCCAGCAAATCCTAAGCCCTTAGTAAGAAACAGTTGAATGAATGAGCTATACTTACAGCTACAAAACTTGGCTAACTCCAGTTAAATGGTACAAGCAAAAATCATTTCCTACTTCGCTAAACTTCAATAGAATATTCTTATAATGGACCATGTGTTGTGTGGTTTCAAGCTATTTTGAGAATGACAGGGTATATGCCTCATCTCCCCATGAGAGACTTCATTTCCAGGAAGACCAACACCACACCTTGTATGTCTTTATATCCTGCAGAGTAGAATGGCTGGCATATCACACACTTTCAATACACATTTTAAGGAACAAAATACTAGAATAATTTAGTTTGACTCTTTCTGTGTTAACGCATTGAGAAGTAATGAAATGTTTACTGGCCAATCTGTTCATTTCACTATCTTCACTACCAATATAGATTTCTACAAGGTGATTTATCTGTAGCAATCAAAATAGAACACTAAAACAAATGGATCAGTCATGCTTATGGTCCAATTTATCCACTGTGTATTAAGGGGGAGAGAAAGAAAAACTTTGACTGCATCTGAGCTGAAGTGCTACAGGCAAAAAATACAGCGAGTGAGGCATGCTTGTGCCTGAAACAGCCAAAATAAGCACCCCTCAAAATTATGACTGAGGACAACACCTTCACAACAGTGATGGTTGAAAAAACCAACTGCTATTAACCAAAAATGTTTTCAGATGAAAACAAAGCCCTAGTGTTAGTTCATTAAAACATGGGCAGTGGCCAGGCACAACGGGTCATGCCTATTATCCCAGCACTTTGGGAGGCCCAAGTAGGAGGATCACTTGAAGCCAAGAGTTCAAGACCAGACATAGTGAGACCCTGTGTCCACAAAAAAATTAAAAATTAGCTGGGTGTGGTGGCACACACCTGCGGTCCTAGCTACTCAGGGGACTGAGGCAGGAGGATCACTTGAACCTGGGAGGTGGAGGCCACAGTGGTCTAAGACTGAGTCCACGGTATTCCAGCCTGGGCAACATAGCAAGATTCTGTCTCAAAAAAAAAATAGGTAATATTCTCTGGGCCATGCACTTTACTGACATCACCTAAACTTTGCCTGACACTTGCTCTATGGAGAGAAAGTGCTACTATCCAATATAATGCATCCAGTGCTCTCATATATTCAGTCTGTCTTTCCTATAAAACAATCACATGCTATATATCTGGTTAAAACAACCGAGACAAAATTCTGCAAAACTACCTCACCGTAATTACTTCCTAAGAAGTCTATCTTAGTCCCATTCTGCAACAAAGAATGGGCAAGCAACACACAGTGTTAGTGAGGGTGTGCAGAAACACTAAGATGCTTGTTAGTCATGCCTCAAAATATTAAAAAGCATCACAAAAAGCTGTACCTAACATTAATATGTTTCTAGTTTAACCTAGCATGCACTGTGTTAAAGTCCATCAGCATGCTATTTTCATGCCATATGGAGAGAAGTGGGATAGCCCCCAGACACAATTCAAGAAACTGACTTTGAAAGCTGTGTCCACAAGTCTCCAGTCTCCCCAATGGCATCCCACTTCAGGCAGCCATTACATGTTTCATGCCTCCCACAAAGTAAATTTAAATAAATAGGAAATGACAAACGACTTGATATCAGTCATTTACACTTTTATCAAAAGCTGTTTACACACTTGTGTGAAATCATCCCAATTAATTCATTTTCTCACTCATGAAATAATAAAATGCAGTGTTCCCTGTGACCTTTAGGCAGTCTAGTGGGTGGCTCTCGTGCGGAGCATGAAAGGGCTCTGAAATCTTCTTATGCAGAAGGCTTATTCTGAAGGTTATCCTACTCAGTAAACTTTAGGAGACCCCAGGAATCTGAGTCTGAAAGGCAGGGAGACTAGATTCTCAGCTGCCTCATGCTTCTGAAGGAGCATCAGCCTTGACTGCAGCTGCCTGATTGAGGAGAATGCCAAACATCACAGTTTTTCAAAGAAGCAGAAGCTTTAACATCTGGAGTTTACTCTGCCTTCATCTGAGACTAGAACTACTTAACAGCTCAGCTCGATCTCTTATTTCCAACCATCTTGCAACCTACCTTTCCCTATCTTCCCCTCGCCTCCTCAGTTTTATATACTGAGATCTCAAAACACTTTCGGCATGTTCTCTCCCTCTTGATGTCTCCACCCCCATAATCATAAAGATAAGTATGATGTGATCAAGCATTAGGATATATACTCTAAAGTTTCAAGACTCAGAGGTTTTGCTGTTGAAGTGTCTGGTACATCCCAGGTTAGGGTGGTGACTATGCTTTCAATTTTATAATGTGTCCCTAAAATCATCATTTATATCATATGATGAGCTTTTATTCTGTAAATACACCTTTGCTTCTATAGGCAAATTCATTATTTTGAATTGATGATGCCAAATTGTTATATGTCATGATAGTAATCATGAAAGATAAATACATTATCTTTTTCATTGGTTTTGTTTTCAGGGATTTTGTTCATGTACAAAGATGTGCCCACAATAAGACTGAATGCATAAGAAACACACAAATAACTTCTTTCTTTAAAGCTGGACCCTGTGTGCTCCAAGTTTATCGTGTTTCAGAAGTCAAAGCTTTTATAAATTAAATGTGACATGGGTTGATATATTCTATTTCATTTCTAGTAGAAGTGGTAGTAGAACCAACAATAACGATAATAATTTCTACATGTATTGAGTTCTTACTCTGTTTGCCAGCCACTATCCAAAGGGATTAGATGTAAAAAGTAAAATAAGCCCTCAAAAAACCAATAAGCCTTGTAATTGTACAAATAAAGAAACCAAATCAAGGAGAAGTTAAGCAATGTGCTGAAAGTTATATAGGTACATACAATAGGAACAGAATTCAAAAGCAGGCACTGATCTTAACCATTACTTTATGAAGTAATACAATGCTCTTTTGAGGTCAGAATTCCTCTTAGGTTCTGGGAGGGATCAGATTTTTCAGTATTAACTTTTTCCCACTCAATAGTTTCTATTTCGGCCGGACGCGGTGACTCAAGCCTGTAATCCCAGCACTTTGGGAGGCCGAGACGGGCGGATCACGAGGTCAGGAGTTCGAGACCATCCTGGCTAACATGGTGAAACCCCGTCTCTACTAAAAAATACAAAAAGCTAGCCGGGCGAGGTGGCGGGCGCCTGTAGTCCCAGCTACTCGGGAGGCTGAGGCAGGAGAATGGCGTCAACCCGGGAAGCGGAGCTTGCAGTGAGCTGAGATCCGGCCACTGCACTCCAGCCCGGGCGACAGAGCGAGACTCCGTCTCAAAAAATAAATAAATAAATAAATAAATAAATAAATAAATAAATAAATAAAATAATTTAAAAAAGAGTTTCTATTTCATTTTTTATAAATTTGAGGAGTAATAACATCAACGGAAATATTTTATCATATATCTCTCCACAGCCTGAGGATAAATGTCCAAGAGTGAAGTTGAAAACTAACCATCAGACACTAAGGCTGTGTTCAGACCTCACGTTTTTCATGGTTTTTAAGCATAAAGCATCTTCAAGGTTTCAGAGTATGAAACAAAAGTACCAGGTTGGGGGAGGGTGGTTCTAACTAGCCAACCTCCTCAAAACAGCTTTTCAATGTGCAGTTAAGCATGGCACTCCATCTAGATTTTCCAGGCTGAATCTATAACTTAGATTCCAAGGCTTGTCATAGCTAATAGTTGTTACTCTTGACCATGTGGACGTCAGCTTTCATAAATATATGAGGTCTGTCTTCGCACTTCAGTTTTCCAATGACCTTATAAAATTGACCCCAAAAAACAAATGTTGCTCCTTTTATTCATTTAACGGTGTGAAAGCCTCCTCTGAAATATAAAAATCCATGGAAGGTACCCCAACTTGTTAGTACTAATGACTAAATTGAAGACAAAGAGAAGACTTGATACAGTTATTAGTTCTGGCTAATCTGCATCTACGTTCTTGTTAGATAAGATTTTGAGACAATGCCAGGTGAAGTTTTCAGGCCCACAATGAAGTGAGACTACCAAACGCATATCTACCAATATTTTATTGACGTGTTTTTCAAATAATATTGCTTTCTAACATAATATTCCCCTTGAAGAATTCTCCTCTGCTATACCTAAAAATGCTAATACCTATCAATTTTATATCACATTGCACTGTCTTAAGAATTTCAATGTTCTTGAGCCATATACTACCCCTGTAAGATATAAATAGAATAAGTGGAACTTCTCCTCCCACTTCACAGGTGAGTAAATAAGTCATAGATAGGAAAAATGAATCACTCAAAATCACACAGTTTGTGGCAGAATCACAGGTACTGTAAGTCAGGAGTTTGAGTAATTGGTATAATAATTATCCCAATTCACCAAGAAATCAACTTAAAATATGTTGGTGTTAATAGTGAGAGATTGGTGTAGTAATTAAATAATCATTCCATTGATTTTAAGGATGAAGTAAACTCTATAGTTGATCATTTTCATGGTGGCACATGGAAAACAAAAATGAAATCAACTAATAAAATGGAAAGTCATTCAAGAGATATCTTGTTGAGTGCTCACTATGTGCCACGCATGGTTCCAGATGCTTAGGATAGATATATCAGTGAATCAAGCTACTGTGTGTGTGTGTGTGTGTGTGTGTATAGTGCTAAAGAAGCACAAACAAAAAAATGGAATTGGGCAAAGAGGATCGGGATTGCTGATGGGTAGACAGGTTGGAGTTTCATTAGATTGGTCAGCGTTGACCTCGTTGAGAAGATGAGACCAGTGGATACACCAGGGAAGAGAAGACAACCAGAGAAAAGGCTCCACAGAGTATCCCAGTGTGTTCAAAGAGCAGGAAGCAAGCCAATGTGACTGAAGCAATGTTAGCAAGAGAGTTGTGTGAAGTGAGGTTAAAGAAAGAATGGGGAGAAAAACTTTGCAAGGCCTTGCAGGCCACCGCAAGAAATTCAGCTTTTATTCTGAATGAATAGGACACCATTGCAAGGATCTGAGCTGTTGAGGGGAATGATCTGACTTAAAATTTTAAAGGGATCTATTATTAATCATTAAATACCTTAAGAAATTTTACTCAATCATTATATAACTTTTGTCATATAAATGAATCACAATGGACTGTCCTCCTCTTAGAATAAAATTCTATTATTCCCATTTTCCCAAAGAAAATATCCAGGCTCAAAATGTCTAGAATAAGAGCTGGTAATGATAGAGCCAGGTGAAAAGAGCATTTTTTCTAACTCACAGTTCAAAACTGGTTCCTCTTTTCCATGTACTCATTTATGTCATAGTTATAAAGGAAAGAAAATAGTAACTGAGATTAATTAACTAGATTATCGATCAATAGAGAAGTTCAGTTGGATACATTAAAATCGAATTGAGCCCATTTTTCCCTTATTATTCATTTCTGGGAAATAATGATACAGGTAATTTCCCTGAGCTTTCTATTTGAAATGACATGTGTGCATTCAGACTGAAAATGTTGGATGCAGAAGTAATCATGATAATAATTTAAACTTGCAACAGTACATTTAGAAAGTTCTTCAAAGTCTTTTAGCTATTATCATTTATTAACTGTCCACTAAATGCCAGTCTCTATGCTAAATTCATTGAATATGTCATATTTAAAATTCATAAAAAATTTAAGAATGTCATTAGAAATACTGTTTCACAGATGACAAATATAGATCCAGAGAGGCTAGGATTGAAAGGTCACACAACTGCTTAGCCCCAGAGCCAGGATTTTGCTAAATCTCCAGTCTAAAGCAAGGTTCTCTTCATTAAGTGACACTGCTCTTCTGCAGAGCGATACTCAACTTACAACCTCAACATTCCTAACTAAAAGGCCAGCCAGATATAGGTAGTCCCATTTTCCAGACAATGAGCTGGTCACAGAAAAGTTAATCAAGCATCAACATTTATTTTATGACCACAATAAGCAAATCAATATTTAGCTGCTTCAATGAGCTTCAAATCTTAATAAGGTAACAAGCGAAACATAAAATGGTAATATATCATATATGATAGCACATAATATGTATCAGTAGACATAGTGCCAATGACTGGTTAAAAAAAATTAAGAGAAAATTTATTCTGGGTGCTTCAATTCAGTTAAGAAAGATCTTTACTAAAAAGGACTGGTGATAAGATGATTTTCATAGGAAAGGTAGGGTTTAGATCAGCAGAGGGGATGAAGAAAAAATGATTCCAGTCAGAGGAGATCATATGACTAAAAGCCAAGGGAATAGATGAGAATGAATTATCAAGAGAAAATAAATAGATGTGTTTGAAGGACAGGAAGAATGGGAGGTGGGGTAAAGTGGTAAATGAAACCAGAGAAGTAGCCTGCGGCAATCCTTGTTAAATTAGCAATCTAAGGGAGGAGAGAAAGAATTGATATAATTGAACTGCCAATATGTAGCACATGCTTTGTGTACACTTTTTGTTTATATAATCAACTCAACAACTCTAAAGGTAACTATATCACAGCCACAGAAACAGAGGTGATATGGCCAAGGCACAGTTCTGTGTATGAATGGAGCAGAATTCCAGTCTAGACCTGTCTTCCTCCAAGGAATATGTTCCTTCCACTATCCCTCACCACCATCTACCAAAGGAAATGAGGAGCCACCGTTGGCACTCGATCAAGAGAAGAGAGTGACATATGAAAAGGAGTATAAAGCTAAAAGAAGACTGACCTGACTGTGAGATATTAGCATACGTTCAATATCAGAGGATTGAGGAAGGAAGAGAATAACTCAAAAAAAGCCACTTAGTGTATTGTATTAACCCAACTAACAAGGTAACGTAAATCTCTATTTGAATGCAAGCATTGGAAATAAAAAGGATGCAAGATTTTACAAAAGAAATATAAGGAGATCAGTGGCAATACCTAAGTCCTCAAACAGGTAGTTTCTACTACCCAACCATATACCCAGAGGATAAATACTCCTCTTAAAAATTCAAAGAGACAAAGGCTACAGGCTAACTTGGATATTTTAAAATTTGACAGCAGATGATTTATTTTAAAATAATACAATCTATGCCTTTGGAAAAAATCTGCCTTAGTGCAAACTACCTCTTAAACCACGATTGTGAATTATGAGAGCCTTACTTCTTACTTACTAGGCTTACTTCTCTTATACAAGTTTGGTCAATAGTTCATTGTCACATATGTTAACATGGATAGTAATCCTTATATTCATGTTTATTAGGCATATTAATTACTAATCAGATATTCTTTTCCTTTTTATTTTTCCTACTAGAAACTAAGCATATATTAAGCAACTGAATCCTTCCTTCAGGATACAATGTGTCATGTCTGTGAACATTATTCCTCTCTGGGATTTCTCTTTTAAAATGTAAGATATCACTCAGGGATTCAAGTAAAAAAACTAATAGAAATTAAATGGCATATTATTGAACCATTTGGGCCTCTTCCAACTTTTTTCTTACCCATGGACAATCCAAACCATACAGTTGACAAATATATATATACACAAATCTTTTCCAGCAACTAAGGATTGCAAAGTCACCAAAACTTGCAATAACCAGATTAACTATATAAATCTTCGATTACTATCAACTGTTCAACTAATTTGTCTTAATTTTGAATTAACTGTGAAACCAAACATCTTAATGATTGTGAAACCAACAAGTGATAAATATGATCATTAAAATTTAACATATTACCCAAGCCAAATTTTCTTTCCCTTTTTGAGTAAAAATACATTTTTCTGAATAAAAAATTAATGTTTAAATTTGAAATCAAACTGTGCCACAATCTAAAAATTTAGACTTATGTCTAATATATATCTGAAATGTCTTTTAAAGTTTCAAGAACAACAAACTTGTGCATATTTTAGAAATATCACATGCAAGTGTAAAGAAGCATCATCATAGAATGCTAAAAAGTGTATTTGTTAAAATACAACCACTATATTCTTATATTTTTTATGTTCCTTATTTCTGTGTATCTGAGCTGATATGAAAATATGATCAAAGAAAATAAATATACTTTCTTTACATATGAAATATACTTTCATATGTATATCTGCTCAATAATGCTTGATTTTAACATACTCTAAGTGTAAGAAAGTTAGCCATTTAAAATAAGTTAATTTAAAAACTATTCATGCAGAAAGTCTGGGCTCCATATGACTTTAGTCATTCTATGAAAGATATGTTAAACACATTATGTATGTATAAAAGGAATCACAGATAATCTTTTTTCATATATCTTACTTTCTATTTTCTATAATTTTATATACACAGTGATGCATTCATATATAAAATGTATTAAAATAGGAATATTACCCTTAACTTTTAAAGGCATTATTTTATGAGAGTTTTAAAAAAGGAAAACTATTTTTACCTCCCAGTCCTGGTCTAAGCCGATTATCGTAACCATCCAGAAGTCTGTCAAGAATTCTTGTAAAGATGGTAATGTTATTTTTAGCCTCATCTTCTTGGATGTTAGCCAGCACCAACCTAAACAGATAATTTTAAAAGCTTATATATATATATATATATAAACACACACACACATATATATATATATATATATATATATATGTGTGTGTGTGTGTGTTTTGCAAATGCCAACCTGCTTGTCTTCCTTAATTTAAATTTTAACACTCCTTGGGCTATTAGTACTACCCGTTTTCCTCCTTTTTTTTTTTTTTTTTTTTTTTTTTGTTAACTTCTATAAATACTGGTATGTCTGCAAACAAGGTAAACATGAAATTGAAATAGATTCTAAACAGTAGATTATCAGAAGTTTGATGTTAACATTATTTGAGATTCTTACCCCTTTAACATTTGTGTGGACTATTCATTTTCTTTCTAAATCCATCTCCTGGGATATGTTATGATTGTAGATTAACACATGCAAACACTATTAGCATTGCTATTCTACAGTTAGAAAATTCCAGTAATCAGACTCGTGAAATAACTGTTTTCAATATTAATTGGAAAATAAATTGCTTTTTGAAGGTAAATATATTTTCTATCTCTCTCATAAGAGTCTTTCTTTTTTGTATGTCTTTTTCTCTTTTAAATCAGGATTTTTTCCTTACTTTGGGTATACCTCCACCCAATGGCCAAGTGCAATATAGACATCAGGGAAACTCCACTGGCTATGTGCCAGGCTCTATGTAGCCAGGAGGTGGAGGTGGGCTCTGAAAGCATCAGCAACACATACACAGCTGCAGAGATCCTTAGAGCCTAGTTCTTCCTGATTGGTCTCTGAGAAGAGCAATATTGTAAAGATTAAAATGCCTAGTTATTTTGTTTTGGTGATAAATTTGTAGAAAGAACAAATGGTCTCAAAATATCACCAGAAAAGCTTTAGAAATTGTGATTTTCTCCATTATTTCTCCATCATAAAGCCAAACCCTGATTCTATGACATGGAGCAATTTGTTGCAGAAGCAACTAAATGTATAAAACAGAATGTCCATTTTCATTGTCTTTTTTTTCCTCAGAATGAATCAGATATTTAAATTACTGGCCCCAAAAAGGAATCATTTATATAATAGAATACAAGACTGGCATAAGCATTACTGGTCAAATATAGAACAGAAAACTAGTTGAGAGAAATATGGTTAAACACTGAGATTTTCAGTGATTATTAATTGATCATGGGTTGTCCACACTTTTAAAATAAAAGTAATATGTAATTACATTCTGATCAAGGTGCATTGTATAAAATATTATCGAAAGTGTCCATTTGCATTTAAATAATAACAGAGCTAGTAGCTATAAGTAGTCACAACACATCAAAAACTGGTAACCAACCTCAAACAAATGTTGTCTTAAGAGCAGTGAAAATATTAAAATATTGAAATGAAGATAAACATCTACAAATTAAATAAGCATCTCACTTTATACCCTCTAGCTTCAAAAGTTTCTGTATTGCCTACTTAAGCTAATTTTAAAACCAATAAGTAAGATTTTCATAAAGTTCCACATAGAGATTTTCCCTTGAAAGTGTTTTTTAATCACATTTTGTATTTTCTTTCTCAAATCAATATGCAGTCATTAAATTAGTAGATATTTTCCAAATAAAAACAAGGCTTTATGAGATAGATGGCATCTCAATTCTAAGAAATGTTTTCATACTTTGACCATTACTCGGACAATAAAATAAAAAGTTAAAAGATAAATAAAGGTATAATAAAGACTTACTAGTTTTTTAAAAATAAATAGTTACAAGAACATTCTTATAAAACTTGTATCTTAGGTCTTCTAGTATTTTGAGAATCATATCCTAAAGGCATTAAAGAAAAGATGCCCACTGTTGATGAAAATCAGGAAAGACTACAAATAAAATGAAGTTACTGAAAGCAATAAAAATTAATTTCATGTTTTTATAGTATAGGCAAAAGAAAATTCATTACGTATTTTAAATCAGTACTCCTGATTGTAAGCATTTGAGAAAAAAATCTTAATAATGCAAAAAGTTGATGATTAATAAATCTAGCTTTTGTTTTATTGTTTGTGATTGTGAAGTTGCATTCTACCTCCATCTAGAGGTTTAAGACTCACACATCATTTGGGTTTTCTATGGTGACTAAAGGAGCCATACCATTAAAAAAAAAAAAAAAAAGAAAAAGGAAAACAAAAAAATAGTTAACACTCAAATCACTTAGCTGGTACTTTTCTGTCAGCTTGAAGGAAAACTTGGCTTCCTTACCGAATCCTGGTGTTATATTATAAGTGCCTATACTCAATTACTTCAATTCCTTGTAGGAATATGCCATTGAAAGGATTTTCTTTCCTTCTGTGAATGTTCTGCATGGAAAATGCTTCTGTTTGCTTTTGGATCTTATCACTAAGAACGAGAAGCAGTGAAGTTTTTACAATCTACTACTTCATAGTTCACTTTCCCCATACACCCCCTTTCTGAGAAATAATTCTTTAAAACACTCTTGATTTTCAAAAGCATTAATGGCATACAAGAAACACATCTTTACCCTGAATTAAAATAGTCAAATACAATAAATATCTCACCTGGCAGGGTCCCACACCAAGAAAACAAAAAGCAGCAACTGCATGTTGTAAATGTTCAATTTTATCTTCATCACCGCCGCTCTTTACAAAGCCATGAAAGGAAAAACAAAATACACTTAAAATTGCCTTCAGTTCCACTATCCAAGTAACCCCAAAGATTATCCTTTTAGTTAGGGATTCGTGTTAAAGCTACGGAGATTACTTCCTGGACAGTGTGTGGGACTTGATGATTGAGATTTCTTTTTTATCGACCCCCACCCCCACCCTTTTCCTTTCTCTCTTTTCTTTCTTTCTTTCTTTCTTTCTTTCTTTCTTTCTTTCTTTCTTTCTTTCTTTCTTTCTTTAACAACAAGATGACCAAGTAATCAGACATCTCTCTGCCAGGAATGTCCCCCAACCTCATCGTCAGCAAACACTGTTTTGCGCACACATGTAATAATAACACCCTGGACTTTAAACTGACATAGCAGCTGGAAAGGGAATGGGTTGGAGGGGAGGGGAGGAAAGGAGAGGAGAGATGGGTACTTCACACCACAACCCCCTCAACCAAGACCACCTCCGCAACCACAGCGGGAAAAGCTAGGGGCAGGCAGCCCACTTTTGCAATTATTCTTTTCATTACAGTGAACTGCAATCCTCATGTTTTCGTTTCTTCACTCCCCTTAACAAAATAAAATAAAATAATATCCCTCCTTGTCCACCCACGGTTGCCCAAGACCAAGTCTTGGAGGCAGCCAGGTTCGGATCAAGTGCTGCGAAACGACGCGTTTGACAGCTGCTCCGGAGCCAACGATCACAATAAGAGAAGGAGCGTGAGGCTCCGGCAGCAAACCACCAGCCAGGCAGGCAGCGGTAATCACAGTGTGCAAAGTTGAAGACCATAAAAGAGCCAGGCTAACGTGCTGCCGGGCAGGTGTCCTGGATTTTATTGTAGTTGCAAATATGCTTCTGGTGATAAGTATCGAAATTATTTTTTAAGTGCGCTGGGGAGGAGGGAGGTGCGGGAATTGAGCCTCCTCCGTTTCCAGGGAGCCTCTGAAAGTGGGGTGGGGGAGATGAGGCATGCACGCGAGGCAAAGACAAACAGGAAAGGGTCTCTATCAGGACCAACGTGTGCGACCCTACCTGAAATGGCAAGCAGAATTCGGTGTTTTCTTCCTTTTGCCCTGATCTTGACGAGATAGGAAACTTGAGAGAGAGAGAGAGAGAGAGAGAGAGAGAGAGAGAGAGAGAGAGAGAGAGAGAGAGAGAGAGAGAGAGAGACTGCAGCAGCCAAGCGAGAGTGGAGCGATGGGCTGGTAGAAGCCGGAGAGGAGCGCTAGGAGCGGCGGCGGCGGCGCGATGTGTAGAAGGAGGCAAAGGCGTTCGTAGTGGCGGTATGGGCGGAGGAGGAGGAAGAGGAGGAGGAGGAAGAGGAGGAGGGGGAAAACGATGACAGGAGCTGGGGCGGGGGGGGAATTGGGGGGACGCGGGCGGAGGCGCGGTGCGCGCCGGCGGTGGCGGGCGCGAGCCCCGTGCCTGGAGGAGGAGGAGTCAGGCCGGGTAGCAGGGATAAGGAGGTTCCCGGGAACGCAGGGACCCCCCCTTACACACCCACTCCCCCGCCTCGATCCTTGGTAACTGACCGTCGCCCGCCTGGCACTAGCAGCGGCACAGACCCGGGCGGCGTCGGGTGCCTGGGTGCGCTCGGAGCGCAGCTCCCCTCGCCCACGCCGCGCCGGAGGAACGGAGCCCACGCGCCGCCCCGGGCTGCTCCCCGAGGTTTCTTTCTGGGGCTCCCGAGAGCCCCCAAGGTTCCTGGCAGGGCTGCTGGTGGGTGTTGGGGTGAAGTCGGAAATGCAGTGTGGCTGTGATGCCCTAGATCCCTGGGGCCGCGCCCTGCCGCCCGTCCCCCAACATCACCCTGCTGTGGAGCGACGTGGCTGCTAAGAGGTAAAGAGGTTCTGCTCCCGCTGGAGGGCAAGGGGACTAATCACGCCTTTACTTAGTCATCAGCGCATCCACGCAGGACCAAGTTCAAAGCATGTTGCGTGAAATCAGACAGCAGGAAGTTTCTGAACCCTCCTGATATATCATTCATTCCTTCACACTCCTGTAATCAAGACCGATTTCCCCTGAAAGCTCTGAGAGCTGGAGAATTCCCTTGAGCCAGTCAGTAAAGTCCATTTGCAGATTACACACACACCTTGGGAAACCTCCCGCTCACTTCCAGCAATCCTTTTCCAACCTCTTTTCACAGGCGCCCTCCCTAGCAGGTGATCAAACTCAATCAACAGCTCCAAAAGTTTACATTACCCCGGAGCATAAAGGGACCTGCTGCGTTTCTACTACCTCTGCAACTCATTCCCCAGGGGGAGGAAAAGTAACAAGGTTTGAGGTTTTCCCCCTTTAGGGCTTTTCACTGGCAAAGGGACTTGGAATTCCAGTCCCATCTTACACTTTCAGCACTGTGTGTTTGATCTATCTTATTTCTGTTCTATTTTATATGAGGTGACAAAATCCAAACGTGCAACTTGAACAGAAAAAAAAAGAGAGACATTTTCCTTTTTGTACTGCACATAAGACAGAATGTTATGCACATTCTACTAAGGCAAAGCAGAATCAGTGTTTATCTCCTCCAGAAGTTGTTATAAACGTTAGACACTTTAAAGGAAAAAAAAAGAGAGGGAGAGAGTTAAGTATGCTGATATGTTTCTGTCATTTTACATTCAGAGTCAATATGTGCCAAACACTTCAATTTTGTTAGTTATGCACCAAAAATTCAGATGTTTTTCCTAGATGGAGCAGTTTTTCTAACAGGCACTGCTAATCTACAGTACATTTTAGCTTTGCTTTGAAGATTATGGGAGGAGAGTAAAACCTTTACATTGTAAATATTTCCAGCTGTCCTTTTTAACCTATTAATCACCACTTTCTCGATGAGCATTTAATATGTTACAACCTAAACAAACATTTGCTCTCTTATTTAGCTTGCTCTGTGAAGAATGGAACACCACCCAGCTCTCTCCTCCATCATTAATATTCCTTTCCTGACTTGCCCATTGCAGAGTCTAATTGAAATTCACAAAGATAAAAAGTGTGCCATTTAAAACCTTGCAACCAGAGAACCTTAAGTGTCTTATACTTGAGATGAACAGTTCACTTCCTACTGTATTTTCCTATTTTCCATTTCTGTGAGTCAATCTTCATTAAGATCTCTATCACTTCTCCATTTATATTATTAATAAATTGTTGATATTTTGGTAATGGAAGTTAAGCAGTGTATGGTTCTTCCCAGCCTTAATTGCTATTCTCCAACAAAATTTTTCTTTAATGAATGTCACAATTTTTGTAAATATATTCATATATTATTCTAATACTTATATGGTATTCTCCTGGATTCTAATATCAAATTATAAATGTTAGTTTTAATTTTTTTCATTCAACATTTATCTAAATGGGAATTGTTTGTTCTGAGAAATTAGCTTTTCCCTTTAGCACCCTTATTAAATGTGTAATTTCAATGACATATGACCCTCTTGCATGACACTTCACAAAGTTCGAGCTGCTTTGAATGATTTTCACCATTTTGGTTTTTGTTCTGTAAGTGTATGTTACTACATAGCACAGATTTAGAGATGCGTTTACTGGAGAAAGACCCAAAGTAAAAACTAAATTTAAATTTTTTCATTATAAAACCTTGATTTTCAGTTCTCACAAAATGTTTTACAATTTTAAATGTTGGATATGTGTAACTTAAACTTCAAAGCATATTAAAGGAAATGGAACTAGAAAAGCTGCTTGTGGGCAGCAGGTTTCTACTGTTTAGCCATATCTACGCTGTTATTTTGTTGTATTACTAGCCCAGACAAATTTCTCTGGAAATTTGGAGGATTATCCAGCTTCCTCAAACGTCTGACAAACTCAACCAGATTTTATTCTCTGCTCTTTGTGATAGAGTGCAGGCTAACTGCCTGAGATCTGAGACAGCCTGTGTGGGTCCTGACTAAGCTCTTCCTACCCACTCCTTTTAGAGCATGTCCTAAGGCAACCAATCCTGAGGAAGAATTGACAACTAATTGGCTGCCAGTAAATCCATTCCCACTTGGGCAGCACAAAATCTTCTGTTTCAAACCAGTTTGAATTACTGATCAACAAATTAGGTTGGTGGGTGGAGGTGGTCACTTCTTACATATTCTCCAACCCCAACACTGAAATCTCTAAGGAAATTTCCACATAAAGACCATGAATAAAAGAAAACTGAAGAATTGGGAGATCTTGGTTTTGTCTGATTTCTTATGAGCTGACATCTCACAATATTGTACAATTTTAAGATTTGTTATAAAAACTGTTCATGTTCTTGAACAGATATTTTGTACAGCTTCCATTTTTAGAGCTCAGCCTAGCATTACTGCTATAGAGAGCTACTACTTTATATGCCCTATTGAAGACTTAATCTTTAAGCTTCCTATAGACTGATATGTGTATATAAGTATATATATTACATATGTATATATAATACACCTATATTTTTGTACACTTATATGCATACATACATATATGCAAATATACTAATATATCTGTACATAGATAAACATATATCAGAACTAATAAAAATAGACATGAATATTTTAATAAGAGCATTTAAATATCACAATTCTACAAAAGACATTTAATTTTACTACTACATGAATTGAATCATGATGATCTTTACATGCTTTGAAGAGCAATATCATAATTACTTCAACAAGAACAGCATCTCACTATATTTAACTTTTAAACTCTCAGTACATATTTCATATAATAAATTTATGTATATTTTAACTACATACATTCTTTTGTGATTCATTCATTTAAACGAGAATACAAATTTATGAAAAATTAGGAACTGAAGCACAGATTATTCTGTTTTCAAACAATTAAATATTATCTTCTACTTTTTCCCATTGAACGATTTACTAATTTCAAAATGGACCTGGAGTATGTCAGTTCTCACATATTCACCACATTACCAAAAGACAAAACAAAACAAAACTGGTGCAAATTATTAGTTGACAATTATCAATTCAAAATCAGAACTGGGTCAAGAACTATTTTTCCCATATATTGCATTTAGATGGAGGCTTAGGCACGAAGGTTCTAAAAGAAGAAACAGCTGTGAAGTGGAAGTAACTAGTTTCACAAACAAATAATACCAAAACTACCCTCTTACATTCATGGATCTAGGTCACATTTCATTAGAGCTAAACTATGCACATTACCTTTTGCAAATAGAATTAGTAACTCTGTTTATCAAGTAATTTTACAAATTCTCATCCAACTTGCAAATTGAATATATCAAAGCATTCAGGATATCCTGGTGATTTCTGAGATTTTTAAAACAATTTACATCATGACACACATAAGAACTATTTGTAAGAAAATTATTTTGCTTTCCTTTTGTGAAATTATAGGTATAATTTATTTTTAGGTTAATGAATTGCTTCCTAAAACAAAGATAAAACTCTACTAATTCAAACCAAAAATGTCCTCATTGAAAACTATGCTTGTTAATGAAGTATAAGCTGCTACATGATCAGCAGCTTTTCCTGTGAAACATGTCCTTTAAATAATATTCATAGTAATGACAAGAATAAAAGGAGACCTGTAATGTCTTCATTGGTATAACAGCTTAGATCCCATTCTAAATGTTTTGTATTAACTCATTTAATCTTCAAAAGTAGGAAGTTATTATTATTTACATTTCACTGATAAGAAGGTTTAGACACAGAAATATTAAGCTGACTCAAGATCTCACAGTGCTGGCTGGCAGAAGGAGTAGAGCCCTGGCAATATGGCTCGAGTTTTCATAACTACTATACTCTATGTAATAACACCTTATCATGAGCAGTTATTCAGACAAAGGCAACAACAATAACAGCAAAATCAGAAAACAGAGAGAGTCCAGGACCTAATTGGAACACATTTATAAACACCTCAGGTGGGATAAGATTGGTCCAACTGAAGGATTATTCCAATATCACTATTTATAGCATCAAAACTCTTGCGTCTTAAGAGGAACAGAGGGTATATATAGTGAAGAAATAAATGAAAAATATAATCAGGCTATGGGCATTTTATGGTCAATCAGTGCAAAATGAAAGAGAAAATAGAAACCAATTATTTCTAAGAAAAAGTGAATAATGCTATAGCAAATTAATTATAGATATCAAATGACTTTAAATATAGATCATTCCTCTTTGGTAGAGACATTTTGTATTTGAGAGAGTGGCTTGCTCATAGATGCTCAATAAATAATTGCTGATCTTTGTAAAGTTAAGCACTTTGGAATACAAACTGGGAGCCTTGGTTCCAGAGCCTGACCTTGGGCAGTCTTAACTATGACATATGCTGTTACCTCTTAGAGCTCTATCTCTGTCCATCACTGGCTATCAGTGCTTAGATACCTTTTTTCCTCAAAAGGTATCTACTCTAGTGTTCTCTATCTTATCACCTTTCCTCTACTGAAATCCTGAACACTGGGAGATATTCAGTGTAGACTCTTTCTCAACCACCCGCCAGTACCGTACACACAAACACACACACACACTCACTCACACACATTTACTATTGCTGAGAAAGTACCTCCTATCTATCCATTATCTGAACCATTCTGTTCATTACCAATTCCATAGCCTTATCTCTATCCTCACTTGGAATATTGGAATATTAATATACAGTAGCCTACTAAGTAGTTTCTCTGCCTCTGATCTCCGTTTTCTCCAATCTGTCTTCCACTGGAACAACAAAAATATTTCTACAACTGATTTTGATAGTGTCACTCAGTCATCTGAAATGTTTTCTTGAAAACAGTATAAGGTGCAAACTCTTTTGCATATCATATCTGAGTTCAAATTATAGCTTATACCTCCAGCCTCAACTCTGCTCTCTCGCCACACTCCTTGTTACACACACATTCACGCATGTATGTGCACATACACACACATGCACACACATCCATAACCAGCATTCATTTTTCAAGCATCATTCTTTCCTCTATGCTTCCTGCAAACATAACTTTGCATTTCTCTCAAGAGCCAGTGGTTTTATGCCTCTATGCTTTTGTTTCTCACTGTCTTTTCCTACTGGAATGCTGTGTTCACCCTATCTACCTGAAGAACACTCCAAGTTTCAGCCCTGTAAACTACTTCTTCTTCCAGATAAAATTACCATGCCTTACTTTGTACTCCTGCTGAACTTAGCACAGGCATTTAATATTAAGCCTAAATATTCAACTGAACTTATTTATTAACTTTTCTATCACACTGTCTCAGTCATTTGGGGCTGCTATAACAAAATACCATAACATGTGTGGCTTTTAAACAACATAAATTTACTTTGTGCAATTCCGAAAGTCAAGAACTCCAAGATCCAGGCACTGCAAGATTCCGTGTCTTGTGAAGGCATGCTTTCTTGTTCATAGGTGGTGCCCCCTTGCCGTGTCTTCACATGGTAGAAAAGGGAAGGTAGCTCTCTGGAGTCTCTTTTATAAGGACACCAATCTCATTAATTAGGGCTCTGCTCTCAGGACCTAAGCATCTCCCAAAAGGCCTCATCTCCTAATACCACAGGGATTAGGATTTCAACACATGAATTTTGGGAGAACACAAACATTCAGATCATAGCACTCACCCTATTGAACCGTGAGCTATTTAAAGGCAGAAGGAGACTCATCTAAGCTATCTTTACCTTCTATGTGCACAGGTGAATCAAGCATATGTCATCTTTCAGGAAATTCTTGAGGACATGAGCATCTGTACCTTCATAAGTGATATAGTTTGGATATTTGTCCCCTTTAAATCTCATGTTAAAATTTGATCCTCAGTATTGGAAGTGGGGTTTAGTGGGAGGTATTTGGGTTATGGGGGCAGGTACTTTATGAAGGGCTTTTTTCCCTCCCTGAGTAATGAATGAGTTCTTCCTCTATTAGCTCCCTTGAGATCTGATTGTTAAAAGATCCTGGCACCACCTCCTCTCTCTTTTTCTTTCTTTGTCTTTCCATGTGATGCCTTCTGTCCTATGCCTTCTGCCATGAGCAAAAGCAGCCTGAAGCCCTCACCAGAGGCAGATGCTGGTCCCCTGCTTTTTGTACAGCACCTAAAGAACCATAGGCCAAATAAACGTACTTTCTTATAAATTATCCAGGTTTATGTATTTCTTTACAACAATCCAAAATGAACTAAAGCAGTATGTATATGGAATCATAATCCTTCCTTCAGAGGAATGAGATGTTACAGAGAGTTGAAGTAAAGAACTCAGACTCTGGTTCTAAATCCTAATCCTACTACTTACTCACTATACAACCTTTGACAAATTCCTTAGCCTTATCTTGTCTTAGTTTTCTTACCTGAAGAATAAAAGTATTTGTAGAACCTACTACTCTTGGTCATCACAGGTATTTTATGAGTTGATATATGTGCACAGAACAATGCATGAATCATAGACAACACTACACAGTGTTTGCTGGTGTTACTGAAGTATTTGAAAGCTGTTAGATCACTGCCTCCACATTCAGTTGATGAGATTTGTTGCATGCACAGCCCTTGAATTTGTTGAATCTTTTGGCTCTTATCTTTTCCCGTGAGTGTGAATATGTTCCCATCCACTCTTTCCCACCCACATTCAAGCTCCCACCTTCAGAGAATGACCTGTCAGAACCCAGCACATATACCTACATTCTCTTATGCTGCATTAGATTATTTTTTCTCGTGAGTACATTGTTTCCCTTATTCTCCCATTTTTTTCTGCTCTTTTTTTTCCTCCTGTCCTCCTTTTAGTATCCTATGCCCTCCTTTTTATTCCAGCTTGGACTGTTTCCATCTTTCGTTAGTTGTCTAATGTCCCCTTTTCCTCCCTCTTTCTCATTAGTATTCCTACATAGCATATATCTGCATTTGTGTATGCACTTGTCTTTTGGCATGTGGAAAAACGTGTGTTTGTAAGAGTGCATACAGATAAGAAGACAGCGTCTATTTAAGCAGATGAGAATGTGAGTGCTTATGCTGCACATGGATGGGCATCCCTGCCTGTGTTTCTGGGTAAAGTCCTCTGTATAAGCAATACTATTAAATCCACTCAAATGTATGGTATTGATCTATTATATTAATTGAATTGAAAAGTCAAGTGGGGCTTTATTTTTTTGAATAGGCTATTGATTTGCCTGAAATATTTTTGTAAAACCACATGTTTAAATGAAGCCCAAATCTGTAACACCTAGAGAGCTAAATTCATTTGTCAATGTGGAGGCGTCCGGCTGCCCTTCCTACCCATGCCCTAGAGTCAAATACGGTTAAAAGTTGCCCTTCCTTTTCCTGTGACTTCTGCATATCCAGTATGTATTCAGTTGGAAAAGAGAAATATAAAAATTTTCTGCATTATGAATTAAGAGTTAACAAATTATCCTTAAAATAGGACAACAAACAAAATAACAAACTATTCCAAAACATTTTGGTGGGGAGAGAGATGTTTTTAAAGAGGCTAATGATGGACATTAGTGCTGTCCAACAACTATTGCCAGTTTCCAGCACAGATGTATGAACAGATCAAATTTTCTCACTTTCCTTGAAATTAGAGTTGCCAATGAAAATTGCTCTGACCAATGATATGGGGAAGCTAAAAAGACTTAGGCCATTTCCAGATGGAAACTGGATAAATGAGTGTCTGATTCACCATGTTTACTCCTTCCCTGTTATCTGGTTATTACCAATGATGTTCCGAATAGTGGTGGTTCCTCAGTGCGTCCTTGAATGAGGATGACAAAGGTCAGAACTCTTAACTGACTGGCACCGAACATATAGCATGGACAAGAAATACATATTTGCTGCTTTAAGCCTCTAAAATTTGGAGTAGTATCTACTACAGAATAACTTGATCTATCCTTACTGCTGAAATATGAAGAGAACAGCAAGGGTTTTTTTGTTTGTTTGTTTGTTTTGTTTTGTTTTGTTTGTCTTGTTTTGAAACCAAATATCGATTGGTGAAGTGACATATAAAATCTTTTCTGGCAAAGAAGATTTTTTAAAGGATTCAAAAATCACAGCCCATAAATACCTTTTTGTCTAAGCCTAAATTAAATGATTTCATTGGTCTTTAGTTGTATTTATACTTGTTTTTCCCATTTCTTAACTGTTTTTATCTTTATTTCTCCTCCACTTAAACACCCAGAGGGGTTGAGAAAAATTCTGAGATTGTTCCTGACAAACGTTTCTTCTAAATCTCTGTTTCATTCTTCCTTACAGTGGCACAGACATTGGGTAGGTGGATGATATTCATTGAGTTCCAACAGGAACTCTGATTATCAAATCATCTGACGGGTATTAGAAATGGGAAAGAAAATGATTTAAAAAGAAGGGATAAGGAAAAGAGGACTGATGTGACAGCAACTGCTAGATGTTAAAGTGAAAGAGAGACAATTTTAAAAAAAGAACAGTTCTGAGTGGAAATGCATGTTAGGAAAGCATCTTCATGTTTTCACTACATAAAGAAAAACAAAAGAAATTGGCTCTGACCTAAAAATATAATGAGAACTTTGAGGCCATTTGCAGAGATTTTTGACAAAGTAGAAAAGGCCAGTTAGTTAAAGGTTTAATATGGACGGACTATTTTGTTTTCATTGCACAATTCACTGGAGCAAAAATTTATGGGTTTAAACTGCTTTTAGCTAGTCAATCAACATCAAACCATTGAGACAATTTAACATTCAAATTGTGAGAAGAAAAATATACTTGTCTTTAATAAGCCCTTGAGGGAGCAGACACTGTTTCTCTCTCCTTATATTCCTCACAGCGCTTTCCAGACAGTAAGTGCTCAATCAACATTAATAGAAAGTACAATAGGCAAGTGAATAAATGTGAGTAAATTAACAAATGAATGAAAGACTGTGTCAAAAAGTTCTTAAAGGTCATTTATAGTAGCTCACCTGTTCTCACCTTCTCCATTTTGACCCTCTCTAGCCTGGCCTCAATGCAGTAGGCTGTGTGGTCTTGCTGCAATACAGAGCTGATCATGTCACTGCCTAATTTAAAATTCTTCAAACACTTTCTATTTCTCCTAAATTCAAGACTAGATTCTTTATATGGCTAGTGTCTTGTATGCCTTGGCTCCTATCTGGTCTTGAGCCATTATTTTCCTTGCTCCATGAACACCAGCCTTCTTTCAGTACCTGAAATGCGCCAGACTCCCTAATGGCATTTCTTTTCCTGCCATAGGGCATCATAGCACATGTTTCCTCTGACGGAAGCCTCCTACCTCCTTTACCTGATTTGCACCTATCCATTCCTCTTAGAAAAAATTAGGAAGTACTTCCTTAAGCCTTCCCTGACACAGTAACCTCACCACCCCAGTCTCTGTTATATTCCCTTGTTAAATGTGCTTTTTTTTTTTTTTTTTTTTAGGATATCTTGTCTCCGTTTTTTAATCATCGTGTGTGATTATTTTATTAACATCTGTTAACCAACAGTGCTATATAATCCATGAGTTCAGGTCTCCCGCTTATTTTTACTTAACATTGTGCATCCTTGAATTAGTGCATTGCCTGATTCATTGTAAGCATGCAATAAATCATTGTTTAAAAAAAAAGAAAGAATAAATGTATAACAAACTCAGAATGTGATGTATAATGTTACTTTCAAAGCTAACATCTCCTATCCCTAGAATTAAATCTATAGTCCAATTATTTGGATTGTTGCTACTGTCATAAAGAGCCTATGGAGAACTAGGAGCTGAACAATGTCACTGCCTCTCTACACTTATGGGAAGAGGACATATTTTGTGTTGGTAAAAATGTGGGAGAGAAATTCAATCAAGGTAGGCCAGCAAAAGGAACAAAAGGAAATTATGTATTTGGTTCACAATAAGGAAGATTTTTTTTTTTTTTTTTGAGTCCAGGCCTTACTCTGTCTCCCAGGCTGGAGTGCAGTGGTGCAATTTCGGCTCATTGCAAACTGTGCCTCACGGGTTCAAGCAATTCTTTGTCTTAGCTTCCCGAGTAGCTGAGATTACAGGCACCCACCACCATGCCTGGCTAATTTTTGTACTTTTAGTAAAGATGGGGTTTCACCATCTTGGCCAGGATGGTCTTTAACTCCCGACCACGTGATCGACCCACTCAGCCTCCCAAAGTGATGGGATTACAGGCATGAGCCATTCAATGTAGGTGGTAATGATAGAGGCCAGTGGGCTATTAGCATCAAAGGATAAAACTGCATGTAGGTTATTGCCAGTGTTCAGGAACTGACATCTATCAAATCTTGCCTTAGTATCTCTGCTTAAAATAGAATGATCTATTATTATTTAGCTCGGATATAGGACTAAAGTCTGATGGATAAAGAAGAACACTGACATTAGAAAATCATGGCCTGAAGTGTTTTAAGGGACTTTGGCATCGAAACCAATCCTGCCATCTATTTCTGCCTAGGGCTATGTCTGAGCCATAAAGCTGACTAACTTCAATAAACCATTGAATTTACAAGTCACTTAGGAGCTCACTGAGGCACCCTCTCAAACGCTCTAACACCACCACAAGCTGGTTTATGATATTTTCTGGGTGCAACAAACTGTAGGCATTTTAGTATAAGTAGTAGACATATGTATATAAACAATTTAAATTTAACTAATATTTAGTTAATTAACCTAAGAAATTTTTCAGCATAAATCAACCTGTTTTCGGCTTATTAATTAGCATAAGACCTATAATAAATAACCTTTTGGTGGTAATAGTAATGGGATTGGAAGCTAGGAAGACTTTAAGAGGACCCAAACTCCTTGCATGAATAAGGTCTACAAAGAGCAAGTTCAGAAATGCCCAGAGTGCCACAAGTCAACCCTAGAGACATTGACCTGGAAGACATCTTGCCACTGGATCCAATTACAAGACCAGTTGATCTTGCCATCAGACTCTCTTTTGTAACACTCAGAGTAAATATTTCATGGAAGATGCTGTTCCATGGAACTAAGGGCAAATGAATGGAACTTTTCCCAATCTAAGAAGTTCCGTGATTATACCTGCTTGTTAATAAATGTATTCTGCTTGGAAGATTTTCGCCTGAGACCTGCTTTCATTGTGAGTTAACATCTAGTGAAGAGATTGTAGGATAGAGACTACCTCTAATCAGTGGTGGTTACTCATGTTTACCAGAAGAACCTGACATTCACTAAAGGATCAAATTGGTTTTGCATAGTTGGGTGATCTAGAACTGTTCACAGGATCTGTAGAGTCTGAAAATGAGAAAACAAGGAAAGAGCAGCTGGTATTTAAGGAAGTGTTGCTAGGGCTTTAGTTGTGACAGGACTAAAGGTAGCAATAGTGACACAAGTTGGCTGAAGCTAGTACAGAAAGGAAAGGTGCACTCACACCTGAACCTAAGTTTTTCAATTTAGACAAGGCCTCCCTTGGAAAATAAAATTTATGTCACAGGAAGAAATGGCATGGAGCAGAAAAGGTGTTTTATTTCTAGAACACTTGTAGGTAATATGGAAAGAAACTCTTGAGCCTGGTTTCTGGTAGGCTCAGAGCTTGGCTCTGACCCAAGTCAGAGCCAGAGATATTTTAAGGTTTAGCATCTTTCCCCAAAGAAAGCTCACCATGGTGAAACCACCCCCATAGAGTTTACAAGAATTACATGCTGGATTCTGGGCATAAAAAAGTAGTTATAATTAAGCATTAATCAGGCTGCACTTTGGTTGTTGAGTCAGATGAGGCTGTGCTGAATCCAAGGTCTAATCCCCATGAGCTTTATGGAGTAGTGAATATCCAGCAAGACTTCATGTGATCTGTTCTACTGAGGCTTTACCTAGTTATCAGGATTCTGGCTTTCCAGGTCTTCAATAACACCCAATCTCCAGGCTGACTGTGATGAAAGGGCACATCTGTAGGAAACAGCAGTCTGCTAGAAGCAAATTTATGAATGATAGGTAGAATCAGGCCTCAGGATTGCACACACCTGGCAGTGTCTCACTCCTTTTTATGTATGTTGTTGTCTTTTATTCAAACGGTGGAGCATGGGAAGGGCATCCCATATAGTATTTCAAAAGGACTAAATTTGAGCACTCTTACTCTGAGCAGGGAAATAGGCAAAGCCTTATCCCAGGTCAAGTTGGTTTCCTGACAAATCTTAACTAAAGCCTTTTCTCAGGACATGATTCATTTTTTCACTCTTCCTTGTGGGGCCTCCAGGCTGCGTGGAATTTCCATGTTATACCAAGGACTTGAGAGACATCCTTAGTGACTTTGGCCACAAAAGTGGCACCGTTGTCACTCTGATTAGAAATGGGCAAGCCAAACTGAAGGATGATTATTTTTAAAGCAGAGCCTTAGCGACTTCAAATGTCTTATCTGTTCTGCAATGGAATGCTTCAATCTATCCTGAAAAAGAATCTACAAACATGAGCAGATATTTAAAGTTTCCTGCCACCCTCAGCATCATGGTGAAGTCAATCTACCAGTCCCAAGTTGGCCCTTCATTCCGTGCCTGGACCCTTTGTATCATGGGTGGAGGACCAGTTTTTGGGTGTTGCAGGCCCAGGAGAGAAACTTCTGTATGACCATTTGAAAAATCTTATGCATACGTGGGTGAACAATATATCTCTGACTCCAATGGAGAAGGGCATCCCACCTATACTGAGTGGTTCCCTGAGTATGTCCAACAATGCCATCCATGAGGCATTCAGATACTAGGAATATCCCCTCTTGGTTATGCATCCATCCATGCTGTGTTTTTCAACTGGGGTCTAAACCCCAATTGAGTGGTCTTTTAGGTCCTCCTCTTTTAAGTATGTAGGTAGTTCAAGGTCAAGGATTATTCCAGGTGTTAATGGCATTAGTAAAGTTTGGAGGACCTTTTCTCTTGCTGCTGTCTTTGTAGACTTGTCTAACTGATTGTTGCCTTTTGCCACCAAACTGTCTGTCTGTTGATGCCCGGGGCAATGAACTGCAGTCACTTCTTTGGAGACCATGACTGCCTCTAGCAGAGCTAAAATCTCTTTAGCATATTTAATTTCTTGTTACAAGAAGTTAAAAAACCCTCTTTTTTTCCCAAATAACCCCATGAGCATGGATAACAGAGAAGGCATACCTGGAATCTCTGTAGATAGTCATTTGTGAGTCTTTACCTATTTGGAGGATGTGGGTGAGGGTAATGAGTTTTGCTTTCTGTGCTAATGTTCTGGGAGAAGTGCCTCAGCTTCCAAAACTTGTCAGTGTGTCACCACAGCATACTCGGCCTTTTTTTTTCTTCCTGATCCATAAAGCTCCTTCCATCTGTGAAAATCTCCACATCTGGATCTTCCAATTGTATGTCAATAAAATCTGGCCAGCTAGAATTAACTTGTTGGATAATTTGTAAGCAGTCATGCATAGGTTTAGATGCCATCTGAGGAAGCAAGGTGGCAGAATTTTAAGTAACAGAAGCTCTCAATATCACATTTAGGTTATTCAGGACAATATCATACTGTGGACATAGGCTTCTAGAGATCAGCCAAGAGCCTCCTCTTGTTACAGTAAAGGAAATACATAGTGGGGTGTGTGCACTGTAGTTGGCTGGGCCAGAGTAAACTTTTCTGCTTCCTAAAGAAAATCACAGGTGGCAGCAATAACCCTAAGGCAAGATGACCATCCCCCTTGTGACAGTACCTATTTTGTTTTGAGAAGTATAGACTGGCCTCTTGATGTTCCCTAAATCCTGGATTATTATTCCCAAATCCATTCCTTGTCTTTCATGCAAAAATAGATCAAAGGGCTTCCTCATACTGGGGAGTCCTAATACCGGAGGTGTTATCAACTTTTCTTTAATGGTCAAAAAAGCCTTTTGGCAATTCCCAGTCCATTCTAACTGTTTGTTGTATTCCCTTTTTATACATATTTTTTAATTTCTGGGGAGTACACAGTAGGTGTATATTTTTATGGGGTACATGAGATATTTTGATACAGGCGTTCAATGTGAAATAAGCACATCTTGGAGTCTGGGTTATCATATGCCCCCTTTAAGGCATCTTGTGGTCGTTTCCAAGATAGCTGAATAGGAACAGCTCTGGTCTGCAGCTCCCAGCAAGATCGATGCAGAAGAGAGGTGATTTCTGCATTTCCAACTAAGGTACCTGGTTCATCTCATTGGGACTGGTTGGACAGTGGGTGCAGGCCACAGAGGGCCAGCTGAACCAGGGCGGATCATCACCTTACCCGGGATGTGCAAGGGGTCAGGAGATTTCTCTTCCCTAGCCAAGGGAAGCTGTGACAGACGGTACCTGGACAAATGATACACTCCTGACCAAATACAGTGCTTTTCCCATGGTCTTAGCAACTGGCAGACAGTAGATATCCTCCCATGCCTGGCTCGGCAGATCCCACACCCATGGAGCCTTGCTTACTGCTAGTGCAGCAGTCTGAGATCAACCTGTGACACTGCAGCTTGATGGCAGGGAGGGGCATCTGCCATTTCTGAGGCCTGAGTAGCTCACAGTGTAAACAAAGCAACCAGGAAGCTCAAATTGGGTGGAGTCCACCGCAACTCAGCAAGGCCTACTGCCTCTCTAGATTCCATCTCTGGGGACAGGGCATAGCAGAACAAAAGGTAGCAGACAGCTTCTGCAGGCTTAAACATCCCTGTCTGACAGATCTGAAGAGAGCAGTGGTTCTCTCAGCACGGTGTTTGAGCTCTGAGAACAGATAGGCTGCGTCTTCAAGTGGGTCCCTGACCCCCCATGTAGCCTGACTGGGAGCCACCTCCCAGTAGGGGCCGACAGAAACCTCAAACAGGTGGATGCCCTTCTGGGATGAAGCTTCCAGAGGAAGGATCAGGCAGCAATATTTTCTGTTCTGCAGGCTCTGCTGTGATACCCAGGCAAACAGGGACTGGAGCAGACCTCCAGCAAACTCCAACAGACCTGCAGCTGAGGGGCCTGACTGTTAGAAGGAAAACTAACAAACAGAAAGGAATAG
This sequence comes from Rhinopithecus roxellana, assembly GCF_007565055.1. Classification (NCBI taxonomy): domain Eukaryota; kingdom Metazoa; phylum Chordata; class Mammalia; order Primates; family Cercopithecidae; genus Rhinopithecus; species Rhinopithecus roxellana. The sequence continues at coordinate 121,730,102 of NC_044550.1, read as the reverse complement.
CATCAACATCAACAAAAAGGTAATCCACACCAAAACTCCATCTGTAGTTCATCAAAATCTAAGAACAAAGGTAGATAAAACCACAAAAATGGGGATAAACCAGAGTGGAAAAGCAGAAAATTCCAAAAACCAGAGTGCCTCTTCTCCAAAGGATCGCAGCTCCTCGCCAAGGGAACAAAACTGGATGGAGAATGAGTTTGATGAGTTGACAGAAGTAGGCTTCAGAAAGTTGGTAATAACAAACTTCTCTGAGCTAAAGGAGCATGTTCTAACCCAACGTAAGGAAGCTAAAAACCTTGAAAAAAGGTTAGACGAATGGCTAACTAGAACAGTGTAGATAAGACCTTAAATTACTTGATGGAGCTGAAAACCACAGCATGAGAACTTCATGACACATGCACAAGCTTCAGTAGCCGATTTGATCAAGCAGAAGAAAAGATATCAGTGATTGAAGATCAAATTAATGAAATAAAGCTAGAAGACAAGATTAGAAAAAAAAAAAAGAGTTAAAAGAAATGAACAAAGCCTCGAAGAAATGTGGGAGTATGTGAAAAGACCAAATATACATTTGATTGGTGTAAGACAAAGTGACGGGGAGAATGGAAGCAAGTTAGAAAACACTCTTCAGGATATCATCCAGGAGAACTTCCCCAACCTAGCAAGGCAGGCCAACATTCAAATGCAGGAAATACAGAGAACACTGCAAAGATACTCCTCAAGAAGAGCAACCCCAAGACACATAATTGTCGGATTCACCAAGGTTGAAATGAAGGAAAAAAATGTTAAGGGCAGCCAGAGAGAAAGGTTGGATTACCTACACAAGAAAGCCCATCAGACTAACAGTGGATCCCTCAGCAGGAACCCTACAAGCCAGAAGAGACTGGGGGCCAGTATTAAACATTCTTAAAGAAAATGATTTTCAACCCAGAATCTCATAGCCAGCCAAACTAAGCTTCATAAGTGAAGGAGAAATAAAATCCTTTACAGACAAGCAAATGCTGAGAGATTTTGTCACCACCAGGCCTGCCTTACAAGACCTCCTGAAGGAAGCACTAAACATGGAAAGGAACAACCGGTACCAGCCACTGCAAAAACATGCCAAATCATACAGACCATAGATGCTATGAAGAAACTGCATCAATTAACAGGCAAAATAACCAGCTAACATCATAATAATGAGATCAAATTCAAACATAACAATATTAACCTTAAATGTAAATGGGCTAAATACCCCAGTTGAAAGACACAAACTGGCAAATTGGATAAAGAGGCAAGACCCTTCAGTGTGCTGTATTCAGGAGATTCATCTCATGTGCAAAGATGCACATAGACTCAAAATAAAGGGATGGAGGAAGATCTACCAAGCAAAAGGAAAGCAAAAAAAAGCAAGGGTTGCAATCCTAGTCTCTGATAAAACAGACTTTAACCAACAATGATCAAAAGAGACAAAGAAGGCCATTACATAATGGTAAAGGGATCAACTCAGTAAGCAGAGCTAACTATCCTAAATAAAAATGCACCCAATACAGGAGCACCCATATTCATAAAGCAAGTTGTTAGAGACCTAAAAGGAGACTTAGACTCCAACAAAATAATAATGGGAGACTTGAACACCACAATGCCAATATTAGACAGATCAACGAGACAGAAGATTAAAAAGGATATCCAGGACTAGAAGTCAGCTTTGGACCAAGTGGACCTAAGAAACACCTCTATGCAAATAAACTAGAAAACCTAGAAGAAATGAATAAATTCTTGGATACATACAGCCTCGTAAGACTAACCAGGAAGAAGTTGAATCTTTGAATAGACCAATAGCAGGTTCCAAAATTGAGGCAATAATTAATAGCCTACCAACCAAAAAAATTCCAGGACCAGACGGATTCACAGCTGACTTCTACCAGAGGTACAAAGAGGAGCTGGTACCATTCCTTCTGAAACTATTCCAATCAATAGAAAAAGATGAATCCTCCCTAATTCATTTTATGAGGTCAGCATCATCCTGCTACCAAAGCCTGGCAGAGACACAACAAAAAAAGAGAATTTTAGGACAATATCCCTGATGAACATTGATACAAAAATCCTCAATAAAATACTGGCAAACCGAATCCAGCAGCACATCAAAAAGCTTATCCACCATGATCAATTCAGCTTCATCCCTGGGATGCAAGTCTGGTTCAACATATGCAAATCAATAAACGTAATCCACCACATAAACAGAACAAATGACAAAAACCACATGATTATCTCAATAGATGCAGAAAAGGCCTTCGACAAAATTCAACAGCCCTTCAGGCAAAAAACTCTCAATAGACTAGGTATTGATGAAACATATCTCAAAATAATAAGAGCTATTTATGACAAACCCACAGTCAATAGCATACTGAATGGGCAAAAACTGGAAGCATTCCCTTTGAAAACTGGCACAAGACAGGGATACCCTCTCTCACCACTCCTATTCAACATAGCTTTGGAAGTTCTGGCCAGAGCAGCCAGGCAAGAGAAAGAAATAAAGGGTATTCAATTAGAAAAAGAGGAAGTCAAATTGTCTCTGCTTGCAGATGACATAATTGTATATTTAGAAAACCCCATTGTCTCAGCCTAAAACCTCCTTAAGCTGATAAGCAACTTCAGCAAAGTCTCAGCATACAAAATCAATGTGCAAAAATCACAAGCATTCTTATACACCAGTAACAGACAAACAGAGAGCCAAATCATGAGTGAACTCCCATTCACAATTACTACAAAGGGAATAAAATATGTAAGAATCCAACTTACAAGGGATGTGAAGGACCACTTCAAGCAGAACTAAAAACCACTGCTTAACGAAATAAAAGACACAAATAGAAGAACAGTCCATGCTCATGAATAGGAAGAATCAATATCGTGAAAATATGGCCATACTGCCCAAGGTAATTTATAGATTTAATGCCATCCCCATCAAGCTACCACTGACTTTCTTCACATAATTGGAAAAAACTACTTAAAATTCATACAGAACCGAAAAACAGCCCACATAGGTAAGACAATCCTAAGCAAAAATAACAAAGCTGGAGGCATCACACTACCTGATTTCAAACTTACGACAAGTCTACACTAATCAAAACAGCATGGTACTTTTACCAAAACAGATATATAGACCAGTGGAACAAAACAGAGGCCTCAGAAATAATAGAAGCCTCAGAAATAACCACCTGATCTTTGACAAACCTGACAAAAACAAGCAATGGGGAAAGGATTCCCTATGTAATAAATGGTACTGGGAAAACTGGCTAGCCATATGTAGAAAGCTGAAACTGGATCCCTTCCTTACACCTTATACACAAATTTATTCAAGATGGATTAAAGACTTAAATGTTAGACCTAAAACCATAAGAACCCCAGAAGAAACCCTAGGCAATACCATTCAGGACATAGACATGGGCAAAGTCTTCATCACTAAGACACTAAAAGCAATGGCAACAAAATCCAAAATTGACAAATGGGATCTAATTAAATGAAAGAACTTCTGCACAGCAAAATAAACTATCATCAGAGTGAACAGGCAACCTACAGAATGGGAGAACATTTTTGCAATCTATCCATCTGATAAATGGCTAATATCCAGAATCTACAAAGAACTTAAACATATTTACAAGAAAAAAACAAACAACCCCATCAAAAAGTGGACAAAAAATATCAACAGACACTTCTCAAACGATGACATTTATACAGCCAACAGACATATGAAAAAATGCTCATCATCACCTGCCATCAGAGAAATGCAGATCAAAGCCACAATGAGATACCATCTCATGCCACTTAGCATGGCGATCATTAAAAAGTCAGAAAACAACAGATGCAGAGGATGCACAGAAATAGGAATGCTTTTACGCTGTTGGTGGGAGTGTAAATTAGTTCAATGATTGTGGAAGTCAGTGTGGCAATTCCTCAAGGATCTAGAACCAGAAATACTGACCCAGTGATCCCATTGCTGGGTATATACCCAAAGGATTATAAATCATGCTGCCATAAAGACACATGCACACGTATGTTTATTGCCACACTATTCACAATAGCAAAGACTTGGAATGAACCCAAATGTCCATCAAAGATAGACTGGATTAAGAAAATGTGGCATATATACCCCCATGGAATACTATGCAGCCATACAAAAGGATGAGTTCATGTCCTTTGCAGGGACATGGATGAAGGTGGAAACCATCATTCTAAGCAAACTGTCACAAGGACAGAAAACCAGACACCCCTTGTTCTCATTCATAGGTAGGAGTTGAAAATGAAAACACATGGGTAGGAGTTGAACAATGAAAACACATGGACACAGGGTGGGGAACATCATACACCGGGGCCTGTCATGGGGTGGGGGGCTGGGGGAGGGATAGCATTAGGAGAAATACCTAATGTAAATGACGAGTTGATGGTTTCAGCAAAACAACATGGCACATGTATACCTATGTAACAAACCTACATGTTCTGCACATGTACCCCAGAACTTAAAGTAAATAAAAAAAGAAAAAAAATATGCAACAAATTTGCTATGAGTCTGAAGTTGGGGATCCAAATATGGCATAATCCAGCCAGGTCTAAAATACTCCTTAGTTGCTGCCATGTCATAGGCCTGGCAGCTCTAGAAAGAGCTTACTTCCAGTCAAGGAGCAGATTTCTCTGTCCCTGCAAAAGATTAGCCCCAAAGTGTTTAACTGAGGATTGTAACATTTTGCCTTTTCTTGCATGCTTCATATCCCTCTTTGGCCAGAAAATTTAAAGTTAATATGGTGCTCTGGTTAGAAGTCTCCTTGTTTGTACCAGCAACTAATATGTCATTAACATATTAGAGCAGAGTCCCATGTTTTAGCTGAAGGTCCTGAAGGTGCTTAGTAAGAATTTCCCCAAAGATGATTAGAGAGTTTTTAAAGGCTTGGAGAGCTGTCCAACAGTACTGCTGTTTTTCCTTAGTATCTGGAACCTCTCATTCAAAAGCAAACAATTTTGTGACTCTAAACTCAAAGGAATGAAAAAGAAAGCATCTTTCAGATCTGAGACTGTAAACCAGCAAGGTTCACCAGTTAAAGTTGTGAATAGTGTATAAGGATTGGGAACCATGGGGTGAATGTCCTTTGCAATTTGGTTAGTGGCTCTCAAGTTCTGAACAACCCTATATTCCTTAGTCCCAGGCCTCCGGACCACCAAGGTAGGTGTGTAATATGAGGACCAGAAAGGTGTAATGAGCCTAAATTGGAGGAAAATGGGTAACAAAGATTCAATATCTTATTGTGCTTTTTTCCTCAGGGATATTGTTTTAGATTTGGCGTGCCATTTCTACACATACATTAACCTGTACTGGAATTTTGGATTTATCCCTCTCTTGTCTCCCATCGGCTCAAGTATGGTGGCTCACCCTTTGTAGCAATTCTTCCGGTTTATGAGCTTCTTGTAACAATTCAGCTTGCTAGGTGCAAACTTCATATGGGGACATGCTGATATTCAGTCATCCAGGGAAATGGCAACCTTTGCATTCAGTTTAGTCAAGAGATCAGGTCCCAAGAGAGGAATGGGGCATTTAGGCATATGTAAGAAACTACGTTGGCAATCTAGGGATTGAAGTGGTCTTTATAGGGTCCTCCCTGTGACTCCTGTCACTTTTGTGGTTTCTGAAGACAGTTTGGACAGGTTTGTATTTAATACCAATTAAGTAGCTCCAGTATCTACTAGGAAGTCTATTTTCCACTGTCATAACAACCTGGGAAACACTCTGTGTGGGAAAACTGAAGGTTGTTGGTTGGATCAGAAGGCGCTCCCGCGGTCCTGTAATTCCTGTCCCTCATCAACAAAGTTCACAGCCTCAAGTCCCTTGCCTGAAGGTAGCAGGAAATGCATTTGGTGAATGAGAGGTTGATTTCTCTCAGTATTTGCCCCTTTGTGGTTTGGACAATCTTTTTTCCAGTGATCCTCCTGTCTGCGATAAGCACATTGGTCAGGATCTGCAGTGGAGTGCACCTTCTTATTGGAAGCATGGGGAAAATCGGGTCTTCTCTTAAGTGGGGTGCCAAGCAGGGTCCTTGACATGGTAAAGAGTTCCTAGGGTTAGAGCAGCTGTCAGTAAGGTGACTTGTTGGATTCTTTGAAGCTATTTCTGCTTCTGAACCTGGTCAGTGCTGGTAAATACTTTGAAAGAAATCCCCACTGATTGAGACAAAGACATGCCCAATGCCCCTTTGACATTTTGCAACTTTCTCAGAATATTGGACGCACTCTGGCTAATAAATGTTATGTTTATTATGTTTAAATGTTCTGGAACAGTGAGGTCAACATGTGTGTATTGCTTGAACACTTTAAAAATGCATCCCAGGAACTTGGAGGGGCTTTCATTGGGCTTTTGCATTACTTCTTGATCTTTGTTAAGACTTCTTTGCTTCAGTGCCTCTTCATGGAGTCTAGCCAGAGTGCAATCACAATAATGCTCAATCTTAGGCTTGTCTCCAGTGTTAACATTCCAACAGGGTTGACTATAGGCACTGAAATCTGGGCTGCTGCCTATACCAGGGTTATCAAGGAAGTCAATATGCAAATGATCTGCTTCATCTCTAGCCTTTCTAAGACCATTCTCCACTCCTCAAATATTAGAAGTATATTTAACAAGCTTTGAGCATTGGCCCAGGTGGGGTTATGAATTGGAAATTTAAATGAAAACAATAAGTGGGCATATTGTTTTTCAAACTGAGTAAGTCAGAAGTAAAGAACAAAGAGTATATGGAAATCAGCCCCATAGGTTTCCCGGCATTGACATCAACACCTCCCATAAGTAGCTGCCAAAGGCAGAATTCCTCTACTGAAGCTGAAGTGGCACCCTGGCTGAAGGGTTCCCTGATAGGTGTAAGAAATGACCACTCCTGTATCCCCCTCATTTCTGGCCTCTTGGAGGCGGGAACTATGGTTCAGGAGCTGGTGATGTGGCCAGGGCTCCCCCATATAGTAGGGGAAGTGGAGCTGACCACTTATTTAACTAAATTAGCAAAGTATCACCATCTCTTTACTGGGACTCTGCTAGTACAGGTTTATTAACATTCTCTGATATCTGAATTTTACATTTTTTTCTTTTTTCTTTATTGCCTGTTTTTCCAAAGCAATATAAAACACTATATTCATGAGAGACTTCATCTTGCTTGTCTTCTTCTTTTTTTTTTTTTTTTTTTTTTTTTTTTGAGTCGTAGTCTCGCTCTGTCACCCAGGCTGGACTGCAGTGGCCGGATCTCAGCTCACTGCAAGCTCCGCCTCCCAGGTTCACGCCATTCTCCTGCCTCAGCCTCCCGAGTGGCTGGGACTACAGGCACCCGCCACCTCGCCCGGCTAGTTTTTTGTATTTTTTAGTAGAGACGGGGTTTCACCGTGTTCGCCAGGATGGTCTCGATCTCCTGACCTCGTGATCCGCCCATCTCGGCCTCCCAAAGTGCTGGGATTACAGGCTTGAGCCATCGCGCCCGGCTGCTTGTCTTCTTTTTAAAGAACAAGTCTAGCTGAAAGAAGGTATTGTAACCAAAGGAACCATTTCTGGCCATCTTTCCCCATATTCTAATAAGTACTGGGACCAGGCTGCATTACAAATGTAAATCATTTTCTTCTTTTTCATGGATTTTTAGGTGAAGGATGTCCAATTTTGTAATACACAGCCCAATAGCCTGCTTAGAAAAATCAACTTATCATTTCTCATAGCAGCCAAGACAAAATTATAGATGTAACAAAGACACAATACCAGTCACTCCTCTCGGTATCTGAGTTTTAACCTAGAAAAAGAGACAAAATGGTTGCCAACACTCAGGCCTGTTGAGCATTTGCTAGTGACTCCTTCAGGACTCCCCACACATAAATGGAACAAGACTAGGCATGTGCTCTTACAAGTCTGAATTCTAAAACCAGATTTCAGAACTGAGACTGAAAGCATTCAGGAGTACTTCCTCCAAACAGTGCTCTTTATTATCTTTTCAGTTGGAGAAAGTCCTCTTAAACAGGGGTCTTCGTACAGGGTAAGGAGAGTCAACAGGACCTTATAACAGGTAACAGACCTCTGAAAAGGTCAACATATCAGGAGAAGGGAAAAGGGGTGTTCACTGCACTTGAGATTACTCACCAGATTCAGAAGACATCTTTCAGACTCAGAAACCATTTATCTCCTGTAAGCAAGCTTATGTGACAAATGTTGGCAACGCTCCACTGGCAAGGAAGGCTCCAGAGATGGCCCCTGGCTTAAAGGAGCCAAACAGCTACTTGAGCTTATCTCTGGGCCCTCCAAAATGGAAGGGGCACTAGCCATGGGCAGATACTGACAAGGGGTGCCTCTTAATAGGATCACCACTAAGATGTGACTATAATAGGCTTATGGACTGATGTACATAGCAAGTCAATACACTGAGACACTGGGTTGCAGCAGAGAAAGAGGATTAATTGTAGGTCACTGAATGAGGAGATAGGAAGAATCCTCAAATCCATCTCCCAAAGGAACTTGGGGTTAAGGTTTTAAGGGTGTTAGACTGAAGTGTGGAGATCATTGATTGGTCTAAGAGTGCATGATGAAGTCATGGGACAGGGAGATGAGAGATGAAGAAGCTGTATTCTTATGCTGCTCTTACTCCTCTGTAGAGGTCTTCAAACTGGTTAGTGGAATTCTAGTCCTGAAAATCATTCTAAGCAACCCTTAAAAGCCTTATGAGTCCAATGTCAGAGATTCCATCTATAGAAACAATGAGAATGCAAATCAAGTCTTAAGCACTTTTAAGACCCTCATTTTCAAATTCTTATCTATAGGAACAAGGGGGATATAAATGGTCAGTATCTAGTGCTACATGACTTTTAGCAACAAGGAGGTGGACCAGAGTGCTGCCTGATTAATATGTAATTATGATTAACTATATTTATGTCCAGAACCCAGCATGCAATTTTGTTTTTTGTTTTGAGACAGAGTTTCACTCTGTCACGCAGGCTGGAGTGCAGTGGTGCAACCTTGGCTCATTGCAACTCTGCCTTCTGTGTTGAACCCAGCAGGCAATTCTTGTTAACCTTGTGGGGGAAGTTTCAATGGCACCTACTAGCATGAATAGGACTGAAATGGGAATGTTACCATTAAAAAAAAAACAGATTTCATTCACCTGGTGTGTAAAAAAAAAAAAAAAAAAAAAAATGACTGATCATGAGAACACAAGTTTTCATCAATAGGAGTGTTAAGGAAGAGGACACTGAGAGTATTCTCCAAAGCAGTGTTTTCCTGAGGGAAAGAAACAAAAGATTTTATGATACTATATTACAGGGAAGAGAATACATCATCACATGTAGATAAGGGAGAGTAGGGGTCCCAGTTATACAGATGTTGTGAGTCATTTTGCCAGTACATAAGTTGCATGTTATGGTAATAAAGCTATAACTCCTTTGGGGTGGATATTTTAACAATGTAATGAGGAAAATTCACTAGGATCCATCTGTAATTTGCCAGAGTCTGTCAGAAACTGGTTCCAACCGACAAGGTGATTATATTCCACACAGGGTTTGGGGAAAAACAGACTTCAGGGCAAGATGCTGTACGACAGGCTGATTGTTAAATGTGATTAAATTCATATAATTCCTAAAGACCCTCTCTGTTTGCTGACAGAAATATCACAGTTTTAGAGCCACAGATTACAGCTCAAGACACAGCTGAAAGGTTAGCAAGTCTATGCTACTAGCCAAGGAATCAACAGATTCCATTAGATTCTCTACTGGGGGCAGAGAGCAAGATTAATGAGTTAATAACCAGGGCTGGGAAGGCTATAACATTGCAAGAATATAAAATCCAGCAGACCATCTGACCTTGGGAATGTCTACATTGTTTCCACTTACAGATTTACATTTATATCCGACTATATAATGCTCAGGATCCTCTGTCACCTCACTCCACATTGTCGTTTTCTAAAATCAGCAGAAAAAATTGGAAACAATATCAGTAGTTGTTGTTGCTGTTGTTTTGAGACAGGACCTTGCTCTGTCACTGAGGTTGGAGTGCAGTTGTGTGATCATAGCTTACTGCAGTCTCAACCTCCTGGGCTCAGGTGATCTTCCTGTGTCAACCAAGTAGCTGGGGTTACAGCCATGTGCCACCAAACTCAGCTAATTTTTAAAATTTTTTTAGAGGTGAGGTCTCACTATGTTGCCCAGGATGGTATCGAACTCCTGAGCTGAAGAGATCCTCCCATCTCAGCCTCCCAAAGCTCTGGGGTTACCCCTAATCATCACACCTGTCCTAATTCCAGTTCTTTCTATGTGACTGAAACCCTGGGTATTATTACTGGGTGCCAGGGAAAGAGTGATACTAAGACTTTATTTTTGTTTATTTAGTTATTTTTCATAGGAATTCTACCAAAATTTTCATGGTAAAAGTGTTTATAAGCATTCTTTTTCTCAAATTAAGACAGATTGTCTATAGTTCCATATTTAATAATATGGTCAAAAACATAGTTTTCTACTCATTTGTAAATACTCAAATGAAAAATAAATGTAAATGTACACAAGGGACATAAGCTCTACATAAACCAAGGAATCTGGTTGTTGCCCAAGATATTTCAGTTTAATGCCTGAGTGGTTAAGATCAGCAGTAAATTTATAAAGCCATCAATAATCTTTACAAGGAACTGTTCCTGATTGAATTCACCAAACCTTACCATCAGTTTCATCAAGTAGCAATGTAGCAAAGAATGTCATTTTAGGGATATGAGAAAAGGAAAGAAAGAACTCCTTAAGCCACTTTGACTGTGGTAATAGTACCAAAGTCTCCATTTTTAGCAAAGCTTAACAATAACTCACATTTATTAAGCCCTTACTCTATGAAGGACATTCCACAGAGAACTCTACATACAGTGTCTCATGGATTTCTTGTAACAGCCCTCTCAGATATTATCTCTGCTTTAAAGATTAAAAGAGAAAGGTTCAAGCTGTTTAAGTTATTCCAAGTTATTCACTCAAGACAACTGAGCCACTCAGAGCAGCATTATCACTTTCATGAGCTCTAGGCACTTTTGTCTTTGTGGGCCCCTTTCTTCATTGAAAAACAAAAATTGTATTTTGTAACTGCCTAAGTATGAAGACAATTATATCCCAGGCTGGATTTAGTCTTACATATGTGTTATTATTATATTCAATTTTTTTTCTTGAATTCAAAATAAATTAAAATTAAAATATTTTGTGAGACCCCCCAAAATCATGAGATCTTGGCATTATGCCTACTGTGCTTCATAAATAAGTTGGCCCTGCAGAGACAGGATTCAAACTAGGGCTGATGGAATGCGTCCAATAGCGACGTCCTTCTATGCATTCCCATCTCAGCCACTGTCAAATCGTGAACCTCACATGTTTCCCACCTCTCTCAAAATGATTTTTAAAATACGAATGTCACAATCTACCCAGTCTAAATTCTGTAAGTTTGTAGAACTCCAATTTCTTTGCTTCCAAGATGTAACACTCCAGAATTAATTAAGGATTAAAAAAAAAGAAAGAAAATGAAAAAAGTCACAGTATTTGCAACGCTGCAAAGGGAAAGGAAATGTTTTATTCGCAGTCATTTGAACTCTCAAAGCCGTAAAGAACATATCTTTATCACTCATTTCTGTGTTATTGAACCAAAACTGCCTGCAGGTGCATGTGACTATTTAAAGGAAATTGTAAATCGCTTTCATATCTTACTAATGTAGTGAGGACGTATAAATAGTTGCACATGGCAGATAATTAGTTTATGCCAACACATTATTGTGCTTACGAGCATCTGGATATCAACTAGTTGGCAAAAGAGCCAAAGAAAGTTATTGCTAACAAAATACTACAAAGTCATTTCCAAAATGCTGAGTGGTGAATATTTAAATGATAGAAAGAGTATGTTAAACTTATGCTAACGGGTAAGATTTAAGTTAAAGAATTTCGGAGAAAATGTAGCCATGACAAACAAAGAGTGGTATGCTTAATATTAATGCTTCCTGGGACTTTTGTTGCTTCTCTTTTGTTATTTTTTTAATAAAATAATAGAAGGAAACAAATGCATAGATATGCAGATACATATATAGATTAGTTATATGACTATATTATTCAGAATTATATAGATTACATAGAAGAAAAATCAGAAAAACATCTTTAGAAGTGTTTATTTCTAGAAAAAATTATTATATATATTTATACAATTTTTAAAAAGTGTGACATATTGTATACTTAAATCCCAATTTCAAACATATATTCTAAGATATATGTGCGTGATTTCTCTTGTCAGTTGCTCTGAACTTTGTTTATCCATGCAGAAGACTAAATGTCTTATGCCCCTCCTAAACTGGCCATTTTTTCTCTTGTATCCATCCCATGGAGCACTCAGATGTCATGGATGTTGAAGGAAAGGTGGGTCGGTCTCTTACTTATTGCCCATTGTGGCATTGAGACCACTTATTGTCCTTTCCTTCTACCTCATTATCTCATCTTTTTGAAGTTAATTGCTTGAATACATCACCCCTTATCCCTTCTTGTTGTTTCTATATTCTATCTTTTTACCCTTTTTTCTAGTATTTCAGTTTCCATAATTCCACGAATACGTGAGACCCTATTAACTATGAGCATCATTGACCATGCTCTTGTCTTTTTTTTTACCTCATCCAGATTCCAATAATCATAATCGCTCCCTGAAGAGACCCCTTCTCCCTTACTCCTCTCTTACTTTGTCAGACTAATTTAGGAAAACACCAATACTGTTTGAAGCCAAATCTGACAATCTGGGGAATAGCAGCATGTGGCTAGACAGAATACACAGTATCATGACCTTATCACTTCAGGGAATTCCTACCATATTTCTGTAGGCAGCTTTCTCTCTCTCACTCTGCTAGATGGTTATTTCACACCTCTTCTCTCTCATCAAGTATCCACAACTTCTCCTTGCCTCACTCTGCTGATTATTTTGCTTCTTGTTCTCCAGGGAAATGAGAAGCAAAATGGATGAGAGAGTTTTCACATGCTCCCACTAACAAATCTATTTATTTTTTTATTTTTTTTTATTTTTATTTTTATTTTTTATTATACTTTAAGTTCTAGGGTACATGTGAATAACGTGCAGGTTTGTTACATATGTATACTTATGCCATGTTGGTGTGCTGCACCCATCAACTCGTCAGCACCCATCAATTCATCATTTATATCATGTATAACTCCCCAATGCAATCCCTCCCTCCTCCCCCCTCCCCCCTCCCCATGATAGACCCCAGTGTGTGATGTTCCCCTTCCCGAGTCCAAGTGATCTCATTGTTCAGTTCCCACCTATGAGTGAGAACATGCGGTGTTTGGTTTTCTCTTCTTGTGATAGTTTGCTAAGAATGATGGTTTCCAGCTGCATCCATGTCCCTACAAAGGACGCAAACTCATCCTTTTTTATGGCTGCATAGTATTCCATGGTGTATATGTGCCACATTTTCTTAATCCAGTCTGTCACAGATGGACATTTGGGTTGATTCCAAGTCTTTGCTATTGTGAATAGTGCCGCAATAAACATACGTGTACATGTGTCTTTGTAGTAGACTAATTTATAATCCTTTGGGTATATACCCAGTAGTGGGATGGCTGGGTCATATGGTACATCTAGTTCTAGATCCTTGAGGAATTGCCATACTCTTTTCCATAATGGTTGAACTAGTTTACAATCCCACCAACAGTGTAAAAGTGTTCCTATTTCTCCACATCCTCTCCAACACCTGTTGTTTCCTGACTTCTTAATGATTGCCATTCTAACTGGTGTGAGATGGTATCTCATTGTGGTTTTGATTTGCATTTCTCTGATGGCCAGTGATGATGAGCATTTTTTCATGTGTCTGTTGGCTGTATGAATATCTTCTTTTGAGAAATGTCTGTTCATATCCTTTCCCCACTTTTTGATGGGGTTGTTTGTTTTTTTCTCGTATATTTGTTTGAGTTCTTTGTGGATTCTGGATATTAGCCCTTTGTCAGATGAGTAGGTTGCAAAAATTTTCTCCCATTCTGTAGGTTGCCTGTTCACTCTGATGGTAGTTTCTTTTGCTGTGCAAAAGCTCTTAAGTTTAATTAGATCCCATTTGTCAATTTTGGCTTTTGCTGCCGTTGCTTTTGGTGTTTTAGACATGAAGTCCTTGCCCATGCCTATGTCCTGAATGGTACTACCTAGATTTTCTTCTAGGGTTTTTATGGTATTAGGTCTAACATTTAAGTCTCTAATCCATCTTGAATTAATCTTCGTATAAGGGGTAAGGAAAGGATCCAGTTTCAGCTTTCTACTTATGGCTAGCCAATTTTCCCAGCACCATTTATTAAATAGGGAATCCTTTCCCCATTTCTTGTTTCTCTCAAGTTTGTCAAAGATCAGATGGCTGTAGATGTGCGGTATTATTTCTGAGGACTCTGTTCTGTTCCATTGGTCTATATCTCTGTTTTGGTACCAGTACCATGCTGTTTTGGTTACTGTAGCCTTGTAGTATAGTTTGAAGTCAGGTAGCGTGACGCCTCCAGCTTTGTTCTTTTGACTTAGGATTGTCTTGGCAATGCGGGCTCTTTTTTGGTTCCATATGAACTTTAAAGCAGTTTTTTCCAATTCTGTGAAGAAACTCATTGGTAGCTTGATGGGGATGGCATTGAATCTATAAATAACCTTGGGCAGTATGGCCATTTTCACGATATTGATTCTTCCTATCCATGAGCATGGTATGTTCTTCCATTTGTTTGTGTCCTCTTTGATTTCACTGAGCAGTGGTTTGTAGTTCTCCTTGAAGAGGTCCTTTACATCCCTTGTAAGCTGGATTCCTAGGTATTTTATTCTCTTTGAAGCAATTGTGAATGGAAGTTCATTCCTGATTTGGCTCTCTGCTTGTCTGTTGCTGGTGTATAAGAATGCTTGTGATTTTTGCACATTAATTTTGTATCCTGAGACTTTGCTGAAGTTGCTTATCAGCTTAAGGAGATTTTGGGCTGAGACGATGGGGTTTTCTAAATATACAATCATGTCATCTGCAAACAGGGACAATTTGACTTCTTCTTTTCCTAACTGGATACCCTTGATTTCTTTCTCTTGCCTGATTGCCCTAGCCAGAACTTCCAACACTATGTTGAATAGGAGTGGTGAGAGAGGGCATCCCTGTCTTGTGCCAGTTTTCAAAGGAAATTTTTCCAGTTTTTGCCCATTCAGTATGATATTAGCTGTGGGTTTGTCATAAATAGCTCTTATTATTTTGAGGTACGTTCCATCAATACCGAATTTATTGAGCGTTTTTAGCATGAAGGGCTGTTGAATTTTGTCAAAAGCCTTTTCTGCATCTATTGAGATGATCATGTGGTTCTTGTCTTTGGTTCTGTTTATATGCTGGATTACGTTTATTGATTTGCGAATGTTGAACCAGCCTTGCATCCCAGGGATGAAGCCCACTTGATCATGGTGGATAAGCTTTTTGATGTGCTGCTGAATCCGGTTTGCCAGTATTTTATTGAGGATTTTTGCATCAATGTTCATCAGGGATATTGGTCTAAAATTCTCTTTTTTTGTTGTGTCTCTGCCAGGCTTTGGTATCAGGATGATGTTGGTCTCATAAAATGAGTTAGGGAGGATTCCCTCTTTTTCTATTGATTGGAATAGTTTCAGAAGGAATGGTACCAGCTCCTCCTTGTACCTCTGGTAGAATTCAGCTGTGAATCCATCTGGTCCTGGACTTTTTTTGGTGGGTAGGCTATTAATTGTTGCCTCAATTTCAGAGCCTGCTATTGGTCTATTCAGGGATTCAACTTCTTCCTGGTTTAGCCTTGGGAGAGTGTAAGTGTCCAGGAAATTATCCATTTCTTCTAGATTTTCTAGTTGATTTGCGTAGAGGCGTTTATAGTATTCTCTGATGGTAGTTTGTATTTCTGTGGGGTCAGTGGTGATATCCCCTTTATCATTTTTTATTGCATCGATTTGATTCCTCTCTCTTTTTTTCTTTATTAGCCTTGCTAGCGGTCTGTCAATTTTGTTGATCTTTTCAAAAAACCAACTCCTGGATTCATTGATTTTTTGGAGGGTTTTTTGTGTCTCTATCTCCTTCAGTTCTGCTCTGATCTTAGTTATTTCTTGCCTTCTGCTAGCTTTTGAATGTGATTGCTCTTGCCTCTCTAGTTCTTTTAATTGTGATGTTAGAGTGTCAATTTTAGATCTTTCCTGTTTTCTCTTGTGGGCATTTAGTGCTATAAATTTCCCTCTACACACTGCTTTAAATGTGTCCCAGAGATTCTGGTATGTTGTATCTTTGTTCTCATTGGTTTCAAAGAACATCTTTATTTCCGCTTTCATTTCGTTATGTACCCAGTAGTCATTCAGGAGCAGGTTGTTCAGTTTCCATGCAGTTGAGCGGTTTTGATTGAGTTTCTTAGTCCTGAGTTCTAGTTTGATTGCACTGTGGTCTGAGAGACAGTTTGTTATAATTTCTGTTCTTTTACATTTGCTGAGGAGTACTTTACTTCCAATTATGTGGTCAATTTTGGAATAAGTGCGATGTGGTGCTGAGAAGAATGTATATTCTGTTGATTTGGGGTGGAGAGTTCTATAGATGTCTATTAGGTCCGCTTGGTGCAGAGATGAGTTCAATTCCTGGATATCCTTGTTAACTTTCTGTCTCGTTGATCTGTCTAATGTTGACAGTGGAGTGTTGAAGTCTCCCATTATTATTGTATGGGAGTCTAAGTCTCTTTGTAAGTCTCTAAGGACTTGCTTTATGAATCTGGGTGCTCCTTTATTGGGTGCATATATATTTAGGAGAGTTAGCTCTTCCTGTTGAATTGATCCCTTTACCATTATGTAATGGCCTTCTTTGTCTCTTTTGATCTTTGATGGTTTAAAGTCTGTTTTATCAGAGACTAGGATTGCAACCCCTGCTTTTTTTTGTTCTCCATTTGCTTGGTAGATCTTCCTCCATCCCTTTATTTTGAGCCTATGTATGTCTCTGCATGTGAGATGGGTCTCCTGAATACAGCAGACTGATGGGTCTTGACTCTTTATCCAGTTTGCCAGTCTGTGTCTTTTAATTGGAGCATTTAGTCCATTAACATTTAAGGTTAATATTGTTATGTGTGAACTTGATCCTGCCATTATGATATTAACTGGTTATTTTGCTCGTTAGTTGATGCAGTTTCTTCCTAGCCTCGATGGTCTTTACATTTTGGCATGTTTTTGCAATGGCTGGTACCGGTTGTTCCTTTCCATGTTTAGGGCTTCCTTCAGGGTCTCTTGTAAGGCAGGCCTGGTGGTGACAAAATCTCTAAGCATTTGCTTATCTGTAAAGGATTTTATTTCTCCTTCACTTATGAAACTTAGTTTGGCTGGATATGAAATTCTGGGTTGAAAATTCTTTTCTTGAAGAACGTTGAATATTGGCCCCCACTCTCTTCTGGCTTGTAGAGTTTCTGCCGAGAGATCTGCTGTTAGTCTGATGGGCTTCCCTTTGTGGGTGACCCGACCTTTCTCTCTGGCTGCCCTTAAGATTTTTTCCTTCATTTCAACTTTGGTGAATCTGGCAATTATGTGTCTTGGAGTTGCTCTTCTGGAGGAGTATCTTTGTGGCGTTCTCTGTATTTCCTGAATTTGAATGTTGGCCTGCCCTACTAGGTTGGGGAAGTTCTCCTGGATGATATCCTGAAGAGTGTTTTCCAACTTGGTTCCATTTTCCCCCTCACTTTCAGGCACCCCAATCAGACGTAGATTTGGTCTTTTTACGTAATCCCATACTTCTTGCAGGCTTTGCTCATTTCTTTTTCTTCTTTTTTCTTTTGGTTTCTCTTCTCGCTTCATTTCATTCATTTGATCTTCAATCGCTGATACTCTTTCTTCCAGTTGATCGAGTCGGTTACTGAAGCTTGTGCATTTGTCACGTATTTCTCGTGTCATGGTTTTCATCTCTGTCATTTCGTTTATGATCTTCTCTGCATTAATGAGTCTAGCTGTCAATTCTTCCACTCTTTTTTCAAGATTTTTAGTTTCTTTGCGCTGGGTACGTAATTCCTCCTTTAGCTCTGAGAAGTTTGATGGACTGAAGCCTTCTTCTCTCCTCTCGTCAAAGTCATTCTCTGACCAGCTTTGATCCGTTGCTGGTGATGGGCTGCGCTCCTTTGCAGGGGGAGATGCGCTCTTATTTTTTGAATTTCCAGCTTTTCTGCCCTGCTTCTTCCCCATCTTTGTGGTTTTATCTGTCTCTGGTCTTTGATGGTGGTGACGAACTGATGGGGTTTTGGTATAGGTGTCCTTCCTGTTTGATAGTTTTCCTTCTGACAGTCAGAAGGACTCTCTGTTGGTCTGTTGGAGATTGCTTGAGGTCCACTCCAGACCCTGTTTGCCTGGGTATCAGCAGCAGAGGTTGCCGAAGATAGAATATTGCTGAACAGCGAGTGTACCTGTCTGATTCTTCCTTTGGAAGTTTCCTCTCAGGGGTGTACTCCACCCTGGGAGGTGTGGGGTGTCAGACTGCCCCTAGTGGGGGATTTCTCCCAGCTAGGCTACTCAGGGGTCAGGGACCCACCTGAGCAGGCAGTCTGTCCGTTCTCAGATCTCAACCTCCGCGTTGGGAGATCCGCGGCTCTCCCCAAAGCTGTCAGACAGAGTCGTTCGCGTCTGCACCGGCTCCCGCTACTTCCCCTGTTGGTCTTCAGCTGTGCGCTGTCCCCAGAGGTGGAGACTACAGAGACAGGCAGGCTTCCTTGAGCTGCTGTGAGCTCCACCCAGTTCGAGGTTCCCAGCGGCTTTGTTTACCTACTTAAGCCTCAGCAATGGCGGGCGCCCCTCCCCCAGCCTCGCTGCTGCCTTGCCGATAGATCGCGGCAGACTGCTGTGTTAGCAGTGAGGGAGGCTTCGTGGGCGTGGGACCCTCCCGGCCAGGTGTGGGATATATTCTCCTGGAATGCCTGTATGCTTACAGCGCAGTATTGGGGTGGGAGTTACCCGATTTTCCAGGTGTTGTGTGTCTCAGTTCCCCTGGCTAGGAAAACGGATCCCCTTCCCCCTTGCGCTTCCAGGTGAGGCGATGCCTCGCCCTGCTTCAGCTCTGGCTGGTCAGGCTGCAGCAGCTGACCAGCACCGATTGTCCGGCACTCCCTAGTGAGATGACCCCAGTACCTCAGTTGAAAATGCAGAAATCACCGGTCTTCTGTGTCGCTCGCGCTGGGAGTTGGAGACTGGAGTTGTTCCTATTCGGCCATCTTGCTCCGCCCCCAAAATAAATCAACAAATCTAAAATGCTATGTAATCTTCATGTTGCCGTAGTGTAAGTATCATTTATTTTCAGTCTTCATTTAAGTCCTCAAGAGTGTTCGAAACAGTTGTTCATTCTTACCTCCCTGAATTACTATTCTCACTTAACTACGTGGACACCCCACTTTGTTTATTTATCCTACTTCTCTAGCCATTCCTTCTTTGTCACCTTTGCTGGCTCCTTCTCATCTTCCCTACTTCTAACCTTCCGAGAAAATAAGACTCCATCCTCAGACTGGATTCCTTCACTCTCTGTGCTCACTCCTTAAGTGACCTCATCCATTCACAGCTTTAAATACCATCTATATGCTAATACTCCAGGCAATAGCTCCATTTTAGAAGTATTCCTGAATTACAGACTCATATATCTAAGTGTTACATGGCATTTCCAGTTGGAGTTTGTATTATTCTGTTCTCACATGGCAATGAAGAACCACGTGGGACTGAGTAATTTACGAAGACAAGAGGTTTAATTGACTCACAGTTCTGCAGGTTTAACAAGAAGCATGACTGGCAGGTCTTAGGAAACTTAGGACAATCATGGCGAAAGGCAAGCAAGCACGTCTTATCATAGTGGAGCAGAAGAGAGAAGGGAGGGGAGGTGCCACACACTTTTGAAGAATCAGATCTCGTGAGAACTCACTCACTATTACAAGAACAGCAAGGGGAAAATCTGCCTCCAAGATCTAATCATCTCCCAGCAGGCTCCTCCTCTCATGTTAATTAAGAGTTGGGTGGGGACACTAATCCAAACCATATCGGAGATTTAATAGGTATAACAAATTTATCATGTCTAATATTGAAATATTGATTTCCATCTCCCAAATCTTCCTCACGTGTTCTTTTTCATATCCATAAAATAGCAATTTCATTCTTCACATTGTTCAGACCCGAACTTTAAAGTCCTTGTTTACTACCTTTTATTATTACACTCAATATCAAATCAATCTCCAAATCCTTTGTTTCTACCTTCAAAACATAGCAGAATCCTTCCCATTCTCATTGACTCTACCACAACAACTACTCCAGGCCTAAACTCCCTGACTTGGATGATGGTAATTGCTCCTAAATGTTCCCTCTGCGTTCATTCATGTTTCCCTATAGTCTCTTCCCTGTAATCATGCATCTCTATGTGGAAGCTTCCACTTTCATCCCCAGCCGCATGGGAACTGAGCTAACAGCTGACCTCGCCCTCAAGGGATAAAGAGTAGACACAATGTCTATATATATCATTCTCAATAGTATTAAGCATTTGACTTTTTATAGCCATTTAAATGTCATTTCTAATCAGAGCAGTAGTTGTGTATAATCAAAAACCCAAGTATCACAGAAAGCTAAACCAAAAACCTAAACCCTGCTTCTCACCGCTTAGTTGCACCACCTCAGAGGTAGAAACTTTTAACTCTCTTAACCGTTTTGTCTAGCAGTTACCTCCTTCTATAAAAACAACATACATACATTGATATCCCTTTGCTCATTTATTTCAAATATTATCCTCAGAGTCTCTGCTATTTTGGAGGAAGATTTAGTTCTTCTACAACTCTACCCTACTAATCTATCTCATAGGCCCTATATGGTTTTATTTCTATTTATATTTTAATGAATAAATAGTGCATACATGATTATGGTTAGGTATATATTTTGAACTAGAGAGCTAAGCAAAGTATTTTCCATTTTTCTTCTTTTAAGTATTTTATTTTCACCTCATGTTTTAATTACCTCTCATTTTCTTGATTATATTCTCAAATATTCTTCCAAGCATTTATTATGTTGGAAATTCTGAGACAGCCTCTCTCTTTACCTCTTTTTATTCCCCCTGAAGATCTTTTTTTCTGGAGTCTTCATTCTACTGTTCTAAACTGGATGATATGATTTTGGACAAATACATTTATCTGAGGTTCAGTTTTATCACCTATAACAGACATATGGCAAATCTATATAGCATGCAGAATTATTATGAGGACTAAATGAGATATCTAAGAAAATATTTTATCAACTAAAAAGTACCAAAATTATTATTGATGATATTATTATTATCATCATTAAAATATTATCCTCATGTTGAATTGTCAAAGCAACTTCACAAATGCAAGGTACTTTGGAAAGGACAAGCTCTTCCATCAATAACTCTGCCTGGCCACCCCAGATGAATATCTGGCTGAGAGGCAGCATGAAGCATTCAGAAGAACTTTGGCTTTATAATGAAAGGACCTGGATTTGACATTTTGGCGTTTCACTCACTAATATTAGTTAAGTCATTTCACTTTTTCCCATTTCAATTTCTCTAATATGCTATAATAGCTCTAGCTTTTTTTCATGTTTTAATTTTTTTCTATTTAAATAAAATTTTAATTAAGGTAATTACAGATTCACAAGTAGTTACAAAAGTAGCACAAAGAGGTCCCATGTAACATCACTTAGGCTCTTCCTATAATATTTACATAATTATAGCACATTAGAAAAACCCTCAAATCAGTAAAATACCCTTATGTAAACCATTTTTTTATTTTTAACATTTAAAACACTGAGTATGGTACAGTAACTCATATATACACATAAAAGTGTATACAACTTCCTGACTTTTCACAGATTAAACACACCCTTGTAACCAGCATTTTAACAAACGGCAGAAAATTGCTAGCACCCCATAATCACCTCTTGGGTTTCCATTCTAACCCAACTCCTTGATATTTCTAACAACACATATTAGTGTTGCTTTTATTGTAGTTATAAAAATGAAGTCATACTGCTTCATTTTCTTGCGTCTGCCTCCTTTAGTTCAACACATTTGTGGGATTCACTTTTGTTGGTTTCTTTATGTCTTTTGCCTTTGTCTTTATTTTATTTCAACACATAAAAGTCTTTTAAAATGTAATCAAACTTATGAGTCTTTTATGGCTTATACAATATGAAAGAGGTTTTTTAATTTAAGTTTCTTTTATTTTTATTTCCATAGGTTCTTGGAAAACAGGTGGTTTTGGTTACACGAATAGATTCTTTAGTGGTGATTTCTGAGAATTTGGTGCATCCATCACCTGAGCAGCATACACCATGCCCAATTTGTAGTATTTTATCCCTCATCCTTCCCACCCTTTTCCCCGAGTCCCCAAAGTTCATTGTATCATTCTTATGCCTTTGAATCCTTATAGCTCAGCTGTCACTTATGAATGAGTGAGAACATAGGATGTTTGGCTTTACATTCCTGAGTTACTTCACTTAGAATAATGGTCTCCAATTCCATCCAGGTTGCTGCAAATGCCATTATTTCGTTCCTTTTTATGACCAAGTAGTATTCTACCATACATACACACACACACACACACACACACACACACACACTATATATATATATATATTCTATCATATATAACATCATACATATGCACACATATTTTTGATATATATCATATATATTACATATATATTACACATATGTGTATACACACACATATATATATATACACACATACATACATATACCACGTTTTTTATTCACTCTTTGATTGATGGGCATTTGGTCTGGTTCCATATTTTAGCAATTGCAAATTGTGCTGCTATAAACATAAGTGTGCAAGTATCTTTTTTGTATAATGACTTCTTTTCTTCTGGGTAGATGCCCAGTAGTGGGATTGCTGGATTAAATGGTAGTTCTACTTTTAGTTGTTTAAGGAGTTGCCACATTGTTTTCCATAGTGGTTGTACTAGTTTACATTTCCACCAGCAGTGTAAAAGTTTTCCTTTTTACCACATCCCTACCAACATCTTTTTTTTTTTTTTTTTTTTTTTTAATGGCCATTCTTGCAGGAGTAAGATGGTATCACATTGTTGTTTTGATTTGCAGTTCCCTGATTATTAGTGATGTTGAGTATGTTTTCATGTGTTTGTTGGCCATTTGTATATCTTCTTTTGATAATTCTCTGTTCATGTTGTTAGCCCAGTTTTTGATGAGATTCTTTTCTTCTAGCTAATTTCTTTGAGTTCCTTGTAGATTCTGGATATTGGTCCTCTGTCAAATGTATAGATTTCAAAGATTTTCTTACACTCTGTGGGTTGTCTGTTTACTCTGCTAATAGTTTCTTTTGCTGTATAGAAGGCTTTTAGTTTAATTAAGTTCCATCTATTTGCTTTTGTTGCATTTGTTTTTGCTGTATTTGCTTTTGGGTTCTTGGTCATGAAGTCTTGGCCCAAGCCAATGTCTAGAAGGGTTTTTCTGATGTTATCTTCTAGAATTTTTACAGTTTCAGGTCTTAGATTTAAGTTCTTGATCCATTTTGAGTCAACTTTTGTATAAGGTGAGAGACGAGGATCCAGTTTTGTTCTTCTACATGGGGCCAGCCTACTATCCCAGTATCATTTGTTGAATAGGGTGTCCTCTTCTCTATTCAACAATTTTTTTTATATTTTTGTTTGCTATGTCAAAGATCAACTGGCTATAAGTATATTGCTTTATTTCTGGGTTCTCTCTTCTGTTCCATTAGTCTATGTGCCTATTTTTATACTAGTAGCATGCTGTTTTGGTGACTATGGCCTTATAGTATAGTTTGAAATCAGATAATGTGATGCTTCCAGATTTGTTCTTTTTGTTTAGTCTTGCTTTGGCTATGCAGCCTCTTTTTGGTTCCATATGAATTTTAAGATTGTTTTTCCTAGCTCTGTGAAGAATGATGGTGATATTATGATGGGAATTGCATTGACTTCGTAGATTGCTTTGGGTAGTATGGTGATTTTCACAATATTGATTCTACCCATCCATGAGCATGGGATGTGTTTCTATTTGTTTGTGTCATCTATGATTTATTTCAGCCATGTTTTGTAGCTTTTCTTGTAGAGGTCTTTCGCCTCCTTGGTTAAATATATTCCTAAGTATTTTATTTATTTCTCTGCAGCTATTTTAAAAGGGATTGAGTTCTTGATTTGATTCTCAGCTTGGTTGCTATTGGCTTATAGCAGAGCTACTGATTTGTGTTCATTAATTTTGTATCCTAAAATTTTGCTGAATTCATTTATCAGTTCTAGGAGCTTTCTGGAGAAGTCTAGGATTTTCTAGATTAAACAATCATATCATCAGCAAACAGTGACACTTTGACTCACTCTTTATTGATGTGGATGCCCTTTATTT
This sequence comes from Rhinopithecus roxellana, assembly GCF_007565055.1. Classification (NCBI taxonomy): domain Eukaryota; kingdom Metazoa; phylum Chordata; class Mammalia; order Primates; family Cercopithecidae; genus Rhinopithecus; species Rhinopithecus roxellana. Next base: position 121,705,713 of record NC_044550.1, on the reverse strand, counting down.
CTTTCTCTTGTCTGATTGCTCTGACTAGGGGACTTCCAGAACTATATTGAATAGAAGTGGTGAGAATGGGCATCCTTGTCTTATTCCAGTTATGGGTGAAAATGCTTTCAACTTTTCCCCATCAGTATTATGTTGGCTGTGGGTTTGTCATAGACGGCTTTTATTACATTGAGGTATGTCCCTTCCATGCTAATTTTACTGAGGGTTTTAGCTATAGAGGATTGCTGGATTTTCTCAAATGCCTTTTCTGCGTCTATTGAGATGATCATGTGATTTTTGTTTTTAATTCTGCATATGTAATGTTTCACATTTATTGGCTTGCATATGTTAAACTATCCCTGTGCTATCTGTTTTTAATTAGTCAGAGTAACGCTAGCTGCTGTAATAAAGCCAGTATCAATAGCTTACCCCAACAATTTATTTTCTCTTGCACACTTAACAGCCTAATGTGGTTTCTCTAGGCTGGTAATCAACCTTACTCCACACAATACATGGACTCAAGTTTTCCCCACATGGCAGTTTTGCCTATTTTATGCAGTAGCAGAAGGGGAATGGGAGCACAGAGAAAGACACACGTTACTTAAAAGCTTTGGTTCAGGCCAGGGACGGAGGCCCATGCCTGTAATCCCAGCACTTTGGGAGGCCGAGGCGGGCAGATCACGAGGTCAGGAGATCGAGATCATCCTGGGAAACACGGTGAAACCCCGTTTCTACTGAAAATACAAAAAAATTAGCCTGGCATGGTGGCGGGCACCTGTAGTCCCAGCTTCTCTGGAGGCTGAGGCAGGAGAATGGTGTGAACCCGGGAGGTGGTGGAGCTTGCAGTGAGTGGAGATTGCGCCACTGCACTCCAGCCTGGGCGACAGAGCGAGACTCCATCTCAAAAAAAAAAAAAAAAAAGAAAGAAAAAGAAAAAAAAAAAAGCTTTGGTTCAGAAGTGATAGGTCTCACATCTACTCATATCACATTGGTGAAAAATAGTCACATCAAAATATAAGGGATGGAGGGAGACTGAGAAATCATTTCTACTTAGTCACTTTCCAGCAACTACTTTACTTTCATAATATTACAAGTAAAAAAATGCAAGTTTTGCTGGAAAGCAAACCATCTTCTCCAGTACTCTGTTGAATAGAAGTTATTTCACAGGTATTTATGGAAATAAAATATGAGCATACACTTTTAAATTTAATGCATGAGACTATTTTGTAAACTCTAACTTACAATTGAAATCTCAGCTCCATGTGTGAGTACTTGTGTGTATGTTTGTGTGCGTTACATGTAAATAATTCATTAATAGGACCACATATCTGACTAAATATCAATCAAGTAATAACTTTCCTCATTTCATTTAGTTTGACAGCTATTTATTGAGCATCTGTTACATGCTAGGTAGTCTACTAGATGCCAAACATGCTACAATAAATGAAGAGGTAGGCAAAAATATTTGCTACCCACGTAATTAGTGCTTACAGACAAGTACACAGTAAGACATATAACGATTTATCCTTAAAACATCACCACTTCATCCCTAAATATTCAGAAAGCTGTTATTTAATTTCCATTAGAAAAACAAAACATTTAGTCTACTGAAGGAAAGAAAAATACAGGAAATACCAAACCCAACAAGGCTAGACCATTTTCTTTATAGCATGATTTTGTGCATCGTGAGTGTTCAAAAGAGACCCAAAAATACAGATTCCTAAACTTGCTTGCCGAGTTACATGTTTTCCTATAAAATCTTGTAGAACATCACCACTGGAGAATTCCAGAGCTGGAGCATCTTCTTTCACAGTTTTATCACAGCACTTTCATGAGGCAGAAATATCATAAAGGCTCACCTCTAAATATTGTTTTCATTTTCTTTTGTGATTGGACTTGAATTTTAAATTTGAAGGACCTAATTTTTAGATAGCTTGGAAAACGTTCTCATTTAGGACACTGTGGGAACCTAGAAGAAATATCATCTGTTGACACTGTGAAATCAAGCACACCAGGCTGGTAATTTGAACATATACTTCTTCACTTTTTAAAATTATTTATTTAGTATGTTTCTTGTCTATCCCTTATCTTCTTCTAGCCTCTCTGCTCATTGAGTGAAAACTAACACATTATGTTTGATAAAAAATATTCAACATTCTTAGCAAACTATCGCAAGAACAGAAAACCAAACACCGCATGTTCTCACTCATAGGTGGGAACTGAACAATGAGATCACTTGGACTCGGGAAGGGGAACATCACGCACTGGGGCCTATCATGGGGAGGGGGGAGGGGGGAGGAGGGAGGGATTGCATTGGGGAGTTATACATGATATAAATGATGAATTGATGGGTGCTGACGAGTTGATGGGTGCAGCACACCAACATGGCATAAGTATACATATGTAACAAACCTGCACGTTATGCACATGTACCCTAGAACTTAAAGTATAATAAAAAAAAATATTTATATAGATTTACTGTATTCTTAGGTTTCCTGAAGAAAATGCCTCTAACAAATATCTGAAATCTCTTCCTGGGAATCAATTACATACCATTACTGTTCACACTGGTTGCCCTAAAACTCACTCTTGGGGACCATCATCTTAATCTTGTTCAGTGAAATGTCAATTAATAATTACCCCTAAGCCACTTTCTATCCGGCCATCCATTCTAATTTCTAATCCCTTGATGTTTCTGCTGCTAATATAATCATGAACTATTTAGTTTAGTGACAAATTTTTAAAACAGATTTGTTAAACTTCATTAGAAAAGGCATTATGGTTTCCTTATGTTGCATTCAAATTTTTTTTTAAATAAATCCAGTATTTTTTCTAAGGAATACTATGTATGTCTCATCATTGAGGTCACGTATTAATACTCAGGCAGGTGTTCAAAATTTATTCTCAAAGGGAATTCCTACCTTTGACCTAAAAGACAATACAGTGACTCTCTGCAGTATTTGTTTTATCATTTCCTGTCATTAGGCAATTCTCCTGAGTTGGGCAAGTATCTGAAGCAGGCATGCTTGCTGATAGCTGGTCACTGGCCATCAGTCCTCTGGCCCCTGTTAAAATCAGAACTGGAACTTATGCAACTTCTGGTTCTTCCATTATGCAAAAGTAAATTGTTTGAAAAGTTAATCTGCTAACTATTTGAGCCACTTCTAAGCAGTAGAATAATGTAAGACAATTTGTGTAGCCTAAAGGAGCCCTGGCTTAGAGCGTGGCTTAGCAGGACAGGACCGACTAGAAGCACTGGCCTAGCTTCAGGGCTGAACATGATTCAATGTTTCTAGGGAAAGCACCTCTACCCAGTTTTTCTAATGTTTTCTAATATTCTCTGAGAGATGTTATTAACAATAAACACTGCATGACATTTGGATTGGACCTACTCCTGGGAAGGCAATTGTCTCTATCTTCAATTCGCAAAAGAAGAAATTGGGGGGGAGTGGTTCCAAGATGGCCAAATAGGAACTACTCCAAACTACAGTTCCCAGCATGACAGACACAGAAGACAGGTAATTTCTGCATTTCCAACTGAGGTACCGGATTCATATCATTGGGGCATGCTGGACAGTCAGTGCAGGACAGTGGGTGCAGCCCATTGAGCAAAAGCCAAAGCAGGGCGAGGCATTGCCTCACCCAGGAAGTGCAAGGGGTAAGGGCATTCCTTTTCCTAGCCATGGGAAACTGTGACACACAGCACCTGGAATATCGGGTCATTCCCACCCTAATACTGCACTTTTCCAAGGGTCTTAGCAAATGGCACACCAGGAGGTTATATCCCGCACCTGGCTCGGAAGGTCCCACACCCACAGAGCTCCCTCATTGCTAGCAGAGCAATCTGAGATCTAACTGCAATGCAGCAGCGAAGCTGAGGGAGGGGCACCCGCCATTGCTGAGGCTTGAGTAGGTAAACAAAGCAGCCTGGAAGCTGGAACTGGGTGGAACCCACCACAGCTCAAGGAGGCCTGCCTGCCTCTGTAGACTCCACCTCTGGGGACAGGGCATAGCCAAACAAAAGGCAGCAGAAACATCTGCAGATTTAAATGTCCCTGTCTGACAGCTTTGAAGAGGGTAGTGGTACTCCCAGCACAGAGTTTGAGATCTGAGAACGGACAAAATGCCTCCTCAAGTGGGTCCCTGAACACCCAGCAGCCTAACAGGGAGGCACCCCCCAGTAGGGGCAGACTGACACCTCACATGGCCGGATACCCCTCTGAGATGAAGCTCCCAGAGGAATGGTCAGGCAGCGACATTTGTTGTTTGGCAATATTCACTCTTCTGCAGCCTCTGTTGTTGATACCCAGGCAAACAGGGTCTGGAATGGACCTCCAGCAAACTCCAACAGACCTGTAGCTGAGGGTCCTGACTGTTAGAAGGAAAAGTAACAAACAGAAAGGACATCCACACCAAAACCCCATCTGTACGCCACCATCATCAAAGACCAAAGGGAGATTAAAAAAAACAAAGATGGAGAAAAGACAGAGTAGAAAAGCCAAAAATTCTAAAAATCAGAGCGCCTCTCCCTCTCCAAAGGAACATAGTTCCTCGCCAGCAATGGAACAAAGTTGGACAGAGAATGACTTTGAAGAGTTGAGAGAAGAAGGCTTCAGACGATCAACCTAGTCCGAACTAAAGGAGGAAATTCAAACCCATCGAAAAGAAGCTAAAAACCTTGAAAAAAGATTAGATGAATGGTTAACTAGAATAATCAACACAGAGAAGTCCTTAGATGATCTGATAGAGCTGAAAACCATGGCATGAGAACTACATGACAAATGCACAAGCTTCAGTAACCATTTCGATCAAGTGCAAGAAAGGGTATCAGTGATTAAAGATCAAATGAATGAAATGAAGCGAGAAGACAAGTGTAGAGAAAAAAGAGTAAAAATAAATGAACAAAGCCTCTAAGAAATATAGAACTATGTGAAAAGGCCAAATCTACATCTGATTGGTGTACCTGAAGTGACGGATAGAATGGAAAAGAGTTGGAAAACACTCTTCAGGACATTATCTAGGAGAACTTCCCCAACCTAGCAAGGCAGGTCAACATTCAAATTCAGGAAATATAGAGAACACCACAAAGATACTCGTCAATTAGAGCAACTCCAAGACACATAATTGTCAGATTCACCAAAGTTGAAATGAAGGAAAAAAAATGTTAAGGGCAACCATAGAGAAGGGTCTAGTTACCCACAAAGGGAAACCCATCAGACTAACCACGAATCTCTCTACAGAAACTCTATAAGCCAGAAGAGAGTTGGGGCCAATGTTAAACATTCTTAAAGAAAAGAATTTTCAACCCAGAATTTCATATCCAGCCAAACTAAGTTTCATAAGTGAAGGAGAAATAAAATCCTTTACAGATAAGCAAATGCTGAGAGATTTTGTCACCAGCAGGCCTGCCCTACAAGAGCTCCTGAAGGAAGCACTAAACATGGAAAGGAACAACCAACACCAGACACTGCAAAAACATGCCAAAATGTAAAGACCATCAATGCTAGGAAGAAACTGCGTCAACTAATGAGCAAAATAACCAGCTAACATCATAATGACAAGAATAAATTCGCATATAACAATATTAACCTTAACTGTAAATGGGTTAAATGGTCCAATTAAAGGACACAGCCTGGCAAATTGCATAAAGAGTCAAGACCCATCAGTGTGCTGTATTCAGGAGACTCACCTCATGTGCAGAGACACACATAGGCTCAAAATAAAGGGATGGAAGAAGGTCTACCAAGCAAATGGAAAACAACAAAAGGCAGGGGTAGCAATTGCAGTCTTTGATAAAACAGACTTTAAACCAACAAAGATCAAAAGAGACAAAGAAGGCCATTACGTAATGGTAAAGGGATCAATTCAAGAAGAAAAGCTAACTATCCTAAATATATATGCACCCAATACAGGAGCAACCAGATTCATAAAGCAAGTCCTTAGAGACTTACAAAGAGACTTAGACTCCCATACAATAATAATGGGAGACCTTAATACCCCACTGTCAACATTAGACAGATCAACAAGACAGAAATTTAACAAGGATATCCAGGAATTGAACTCATCTCTGCACCAAGCGGACCTAATAGACATCTACAGAACTCTCCACCCCAAATCAACAGAATATACATTCTTCTCAGCACCACATCACACTTATTCCAAAATTGACCACATAGTTGGAAGTAAAGCACTACTTAGCAAACATAAAAGAACAGAAATTATAACAAACTGTCTCTCAGACCACAGTGCAATCAAAATAGAACTCAGGATTAAGAAACTCACTCAAAACCACTCAGCTACATGGAAACTAAACAACTTGCTCCTGAATGACTACTGGGTACATAATGAAATGAAGGCAGAAATAAAGATGTTCTTTGAAACCAATGAGAACAAAGATACAACATACCAGAATCTCTGGGACACATTTAAAGCAGTGTGTAGAGGGAAATTTATAGCACTAAATGCCCACAAGAGAAAGCAGGAAAGATCTAAAATGGATACCTTATCATCACATTTAAAAGAACTGGAGAAGCAAGAGCAAACACATCCAAGAGCTAGCAGAAAGCAAGAAATAATTAAGATCAAAGCAGAACTGAAGGAGATAGAGACACAAAAAAAACTTTCAAAAAATCAATGAATCCAGGAGTTGGTTTTTCGAAAAGATCAACAAAATTGATAGACCACTAGCAAGACTAGTAAAGAAGAAAAGAGAGAAGAATCAAATAGATGCAATAAAAAATGATAAAGGGGATATCACCACTGACCCCACAGAAATACAAACTACCATCAGAGACTACTATAAACAGCTCTACACAAATAAACTAGAAAACCTAGAAGAAATGGATAAATTCCTGGACACTTACACTCTCCCAAGACCAAACCAGGAAGAAGTTAAATCCCTGAATAGACCAATAACAGGCTCTGAAATTGAAGCAATAATTAATAGCCTACCACCCGAAAAAGTCCAGGGCCAGACAGATTCACAGCCAAATTCTACTAGAGGTACAAGGAGTAGATGGTACCATTCCTTCTAAAACTATTCCAATCAATAGAAAAAGAGGGAATCCTCCCTAACTCATTTTATGAGGCCAACATCATCCTGATACCAAAGCCTGGCAGAGACACAACAAAAAAAGAGACTTTTAAACCAATATCCCTGATGAACATCGATGCAAAAATCCTCAATAAAATACTGGCAAACCGAATCCAGCAGCACATCAAAAAGCTTATCCACCATGATCAAGTGGGCTTCATCCCTGGGATGCAAGGCTGATTCAACGTATGCAAATTGATAAACGTAATCCAGCATGTAAACAGAACCAAAGACAAAAACCACATGATTATCTCAATAGATGCAGAAAAGGCCTCCAACAAAATTCATCAGCTCTTCATGCAAAAAATAAATAAATAAATAAAACTCTCAATAAATTTGGTATTGATGGGACGTATCTCAAAATAATAAGAACTATTTATGGCAAACCCACAGCCAATATCATACCGAATGGGCAAAAAGTGGAAGCATTCCCTTTGAAAACTGGCACAAGACAGGGATGCCCTCTCTCACCACTACTATTCAACATAGTATTGGAAGTTCTGGCCAGGGTAATCAGGCAGGAGAAAGATATAAAGGGTATTCAATTAGGAAAAGAGGAAGTCAAATTGTCCCTTTTTGCAGATGACATGATTGTACATTTAGAAAACCCCATCGTCTCAGCCCAAGATCTCCTTAAGCTGATAAGCAACTTCAGCAAAGTCTCAGGATACAAAATCAATGCGGAAAAATCACAAGCATTCTTATACACCAATAACAGATGAACAGAGAGCCAAATCATGAATGAACTTCCATTCACAATTGCTTCAAATAGAACAAAACACTTAGGAATCCAACTTACAAGGGATGTGAAGGACCTCTTCAAAGAGACCTACAAACCACTGCTCAATGAAATAAAAGAGGACACAAACAAATGGAAGAACATTCCATGCTCATGGATAGGAAGAATCAATATCATGAAAATGGCCATACTGCCCAATGTAATTTATAGATTCAATGCCATCCCCATCAAGCTACCAATGACTTTCTTCACAGAATTGGAAAAAACTGCTTTAAAGTTCATATGGAACCAAAAAAGAGCCCGCATTGCCAAGACAATCCTAAGTCAAAAGAACAAAGCTGGAGGCGTCACGCTACCTGACTTCAAACTATACTACAAGGCTACAGTAACCAAAATAGCATGGTGCTGGTACCAAAACAGAGATATAGACCAATGGAACAGAACAGAGCCATCAGAAAGAATACCACACACCTACATCCATTTGATCTTTGACAAACCTGACAAAAACAAGCAATGGGGAAAGGATTCCCCATTTAATAAATGGTACTGGGAAAACTGGCTAGCCATATGTAGAAAGCTGAAATTGGATCCCTTCCTTACACCTTATACAAAAATAAATTCAAGATGGATTAGAGACTTAAATGTTAGACCTGAAACCATAAAAACCCTAGAAGAAAACCTAGACAATACCATTTAGGACATAGGTATGGACAAGGACTTCATGTCTAAAACACCAAAAGCAATGGCAACTAAAGCCAAAATGGACAAATAGGATCTAATTAAACTAAATAGCTTCTGCACAGCAAAAGAAACTACCATCAGAGTGAACAGGCAACCTACAGAATGGGAGAAAATTTTTGCAATCTACCCATCTGACAAAGGGCTAATATCCAGAACCTACAAAAAATTGCAGCAAATTTACAAGAAAAAAAGAAACAACCCCATCAAAAAGTGGGTGAAGGATATGAACAGACACTTCTCAAAAGCAGACATTTATGCAGCCAACAAACACATGAAAAAATGCTCATCATCACTTGCCATGAGAGAAATGCGAATCAAAACCATAATGAGATACCATCCAGTTATCTATGAGATCCAGTTAGAATGGTGATCACTAAAAAATCAGGAAACAACAGGTGCTGGAGAGGATGTGGAGAAATATGAACAATTTTACACTGTTGGTGGTGCTGTAAACTAGTTCAACCCTTGTGGAGACAGTGTGGCAATTCCTCAAGGATCTAGAACCAGAAATACCATTTGAACCAGCCATCCCATTACTGGTATATAACCAAAGGATTATAAATCATGCTGTTATAAAGACACATACACACTTACATTTATTGTAGCACTATCCTCAATAGCAAAGACTTGGAACCAACCCAAATGTCCATCAATGACAGACTGGATTAAGAAAATGTGGCACATATACACCATGGAATACTATGCAGCCATAACAAAGGATGAGTTCATGTCCTTTGTAGGGACACAGTTGCAGCTGGAAACCATCCTTCTCAGCAAACTATGGCAAGATGTTCTCACTCATAGTTGGGAATTGATCAATGAGAACACTTGGACACAGGAAGGGGAACATCACACACCGGGGCCTGTCATGGGGTGAGGGGAGGGAGGAGGGATAGCATTAGGAGATATACCTAATGTAAATGACGAGTTAATGTGTGCAGCACACCAATATGGCACATGTATACATATGTAACAAACCTGCACGTTGTGCATGTTACCCTAGAACTTAAAGTATAATAATAAAAAAAAAAAATAAAGAAGAAGAAACGGACACATGAATGAGTGAGGTGAGACAGTAAGGGGTGGCGTTAAACATATAGCCTTTGTCATCAGGCAGAGATTTGCGGGCACCCTTGCTTCACCATTGATTGTGTGGTTAGTCCATTTCTAAGCTTGTATTTCTATGTTTAAAATGGATTGCATTGGGGAGTTATACATGATATAAATGATGAATTGATGGGTGCTGACGAGTTGATGGGTGCAGCACACCAACATGGCATAAGTATACATATGTAACAAACCTGCACGTTATGCACATGTACCCTAGAACTTAAAGTATAATTAAAAAAAAAAAAATTGAGATCAGATAAAAAAAAAAAAAAAAAAAAAAAAAAAGGCTGACAAAAGTTACCTGGAAGGATTATTAAGAGGATTAAATGGGAAGCATAGTGCCTGGCTTGGGGTAAATGTTTGAAAAGTGTGACTATCTCATAGGGAGCTTATGGTACAACTAAGCTGAGAACTGGGGTGTTCTCTTTTTATTAAATCATGTAGAAGTCAGTTAACACAGATACTCATACTAAGAAGAAATAGAAAGCCGCACAATTCTCTACATGACAAAATGTATATCCATTTTATTCCGAGAATTTGAAAATGACACTGGAAAGATACCTTCTACTTCATAGTCCTCTCTGTTATTTCTGTTATTTTTTTCTTCTAAATTTATTTTCCCTTTCTTTTTTTAGAAGATTCAGCTGTTTCATTTTGTTTTCCAAATAAGCATTTTGAATTATGTTATTTTTATTATAGTTTTCAAAGTTAAATAGGACACTGATAAGTGATGTTGATTTTATACTATTAAAGTCAAATTTGTTAAATATGCCATATTTTTAAATTTAATTTTAAAGTTTAATTAAATATGTAATATCGAGAATAGTAAGGAAGTTTCAAAATATGCAGATCAGCTGATTCTTAAATTATATCATGATAATAAGCTATTTTGAAAAGATATAGGCACTTTGCTTGGGTTGTTTTGCAGGAACTTTGACCATTTTAAAATAAAACTAATCAATTCTTCTGAGCCACAATAAATACATATTCATAAATACCAAAGTAATAAGAAAAACAGTGGTGGACATCAAAATCGATTTTACGGTGCATCCAATAAAAATGATATTTACAATACATAAACATTTTCATTTTAACTTAAATCACATGTGTATCCATTTATTTGCCAATATTTTGATATAGAAATGCCAGCATATAATGTTTTCTTTTGGCTTGACTGAAGTTTTAAATTATCTCTTTTACATGAATCATATCCAAAATGCATCATCTTACAGTTCACTTTTTTTTTCAAAATTCTTCTCTCTTCTTTCTTTATGTATTTCTTTTTGCCTGCCTGCCTTCTTTCTTTCCCTGCCTTCTTCCCTCCCTCCTTTCCTTCCTTCTTCCCTCACTCCTTTCCTTCCTTCTTCCCTTTCTTCCTCCCATTACATGGGTGCTTAAAGAGGCAAGTGGAGAAATCTAGATTCATAACTTAGTTACAAATTCTTTACAAATTTTTACAATTTCACTGTAGTTTTTAGTTGTTTCTACAACACAAAATTATCAAAATTATTTTAGTATATAATAACTCACATTCATCAATATTTAGCAAAGCAACTAATTTTGTTTTCATATTTTACCAGTTTACACGTATTTCATTGAGTATTGCCCTGATTAGTACAATTGGCACAAATGGGTAGGGGAACAAAAAATGTTGAAAACATTCTAGATACAGTGGAAGAGAAGCCTATGTATGTATGGGAGCAATTGTTATCTATGGATATTAGTCATTATATTTTAAGAAAACGATGGGAAACATTCTTAGCTACTTGTTAAGAGGCCAAATAAGAAGGCATTTACTGTAATTACTTTCAAAACATTTATAAATTTTAGCAAAATTGACCTTAATAAGATAAAATGTTCTTCAGAGTCTGGGTCTGAATAAATGTGATGGATGTAATCCAAACATCTGGGCCTCCACCCTACAGCTCCTTTCTTCTGTAGTAAAATAAGGGGCTAACTGTCAGCTGAGATAGCTAACTGACGGATGGAATCAGGGATGGCATGACCCATGATGGACACTTTAGACATCACTTTACATACTGGGGAAACTGGATGTGTTGGCCACAGTTTGAACAAATGTATTTACTTACTTACTTACTTACTTACTTACTTACTTATTTTTGAAATGAAGTCTCACTGTGTCACCCAGGCTGGAGTGCAGTGCTGCAATCTAGGCTCACTGCAACCTCCGCTTCCTGGGTTCAAGCGATTCTCCTGCCTCAGCCTCCCAAGTAGCTGGGACTAAAGGCACATGCCACCACACTCGGCTAACTTTTGTATTTTTAGTAGAGACAGAGCTTCACCATGTTGGCCAGGCTGATTTCAGACTCCTGGCCTCAAGTGATCTGTCAGCCTTGGCCTCCCAAAGTGTGGGATTACAGGCATGAACCACCATGCCCTGCCTGAATAATTTTAATACCTAGGTTGGATCACAGGATCAATCTCACTTTTGGAGATGTATAGAAAATGAGAAGAAAACATTCAAAGCAAAAAGAAAAGCAGGTTCTAACTAGATAATGCTTTTTTTCTATTTTTTCTTTTTCTTTTTTCTTCTCTTCCTCTCAGTTCCTTTTACTGGATTATCTTCCTCTTTCTGACCCATAAATGTTGGAGTACTTCATTTCTCCATTCTCTTGTCTCCCCCACTTTTCTTCCTATAATTAGTTCCTAGGTGAGTCCATCTGATTCCATGGCTTGAAGTCACTAATAACTCCCAAATTTTAACCTCCAGCCTCTCCCATTTTTTTTCTGAAATCTAGGATATTCCATTTAGTTGTCTGATAAGCATCATAAACTTAAAATAAATCTTTGTTATGGTTTGAATGTCCCCTCAAAAATGCAGATGTTGTCAATGTGGTGATATTAAGAGGAGGGGCCTTTACGAGAAGACCAGGCGATGAGAGTTCCTCGCTGCTTAATGGAGTTAATGCCTTTATAGAAAAGGCTTCATGCAGTGTTCAGTTATTTCCTGCCCTTACACCTTCCACGGTTTAAGGATGCAGCAAGATGGTCTCACCAGATGCTGACACCTTGATCTTGGACATACCAGCCTCCAGAACTGTGAGAAATACACTTATGTTATTTATAAATGATCCAGTTTCATATATCTTGTTATACTAACACAAAATGGACTAAGAGACTCTCCCAAGATGAATTTATGATTCCTGCTTTACTTTAAAACCAACTCCTCCCTGCCTTCCTCCTGCATACCCTACAGTGCTTCCTAACTCTCTAAATAATGCTATTTTTTCTATTAGTAGCTCAGACCAAATTTTATGGAGCCATTCTTTACTTTCCTCAACCTCCATCTCCTCCATATAATCCATTCACATTTCCCATTAGCTCACCTTAAAATAAATCTAGGAACTAACCATTTCTTACTTAGTAATTTAACAATTACTATCCTAATCCACATTATAATCATTTCACTCTTGGATTGGGGCAACTGCCTTCTAATTAGGCTGTTTGCTTTTACTCTTGCTATTCTTCAGTTTATAATTCACAAAGTCAGAGTAATCCTTTCAAAGATAAATCGTATCTTGTCCGTTCTTTATTCAAACATAAGTAGTTTCTTATATTACAATAACATGCAAATATGTCAATACATAATTATGTGTGTATATGTCACAATAATATCAAGGTCCTACAATATCAGAGTCCTACAATACTCCTTCAAGATCCCACAATATCAAACATCCACTTCTTTCTACCATACTTCCTTCTGCCTACTATGCTACAACCACATGATTCTTTTTGTTGTGTGTTAGTCATACCACACATGCTCTGTCTTGGCCCCTGACCTTGCCATTCTATGCTTGTAACATTCAATCACTAGATATACACTGTCTCTGATCAGCTATTATCACTTCAGAGTGATGACCACTTTATCTAAAAATAACATCTCTGGAAACTCTCTATCCCTTTTTATTTTTCATCATGACACTTATCACTACCTGACATTATATTTTTTATCTATTTGATCATTCTTCTGCTGTCTACCTACTAAATGTAAGCTCTATGAGAGCAGTATTTTGTCTGTTTCATTCACTGATGGATCCCAGAGCCTGCAGTAGTGAAGAGAATATAGGAGACCTCTAATAAATATATTTTAAATGAATGAATTCAGATATAAGGAAAAGTATGAAAGCACTCTGATAGTGTCTGAGACCAAAAAGAGGAGTAAAACATGAACAAGGTGGCCTTGACTTCTTACTGCTATCCCCTCACATGGGCAGTTCAGCATTACTTCAATTCTGAGTACCCAGCATAGTTCAAACAAAAGAGCCAGAAATGAGCAAGGCATTTCTAATGGGAATCGAGCACTTAGGTGAGCTTGGCACTTTGCTGAATATTGGACACACAGAGATAATTTGGAAATGATCCCTAAGTTTCAAATATTTGTAGTTTAAGAAAATGCAGAAATAAATGTAGTGCACTGTGGTAAGTAAAATGATTGAAGCACCAGCCGCATAAATACTTTGTAGAAATCCAAATTAGAAAATGGTTATACTGTGCTAGATGTAACTTGTGTTGGAGAAAGCTTCACAAAGCATTCTTGTGTCAAGTTAGTATTTTGGCTAAAACTCATATGTTGTTAAACCTATTATAAGTTGACTTGATGAAGAAATCATAATTTATTCTTAGAAATAATTATTTATATTCCATTGAAAATCTTACTTTAATTAGTATTGCTTCTCCTTGACAGATTTGACACAAGTAGTTTTCTTATATGTCTATCCAAAGGAAATGGAGAAAAAGAATAATGTAGTTAGGTAGAATACGTGATCATACATCTGACATAAACTGAGTTTAAATTTTAAAGATATGTTCACATAAAATGTATATAGGCAATTTTGAAAACTGTAGTGGCTGTGGGTGTTGTATGTATAGCATTGAGCTCAAGTAAGCAGATCATAGGACCGAAACAGATTTTAAGAAGAAAATAATGAAGAGGGAAAATATTTTAGTCACATTACTTTTTTGTAATCTTTGAGAAAATATTTTTCAGAAGCAGTCGATTAGAAACAAAATTATTTCCAAGTGGCTTAAAACACCATACTGTTTATTTTCTCTATGTAGAAAATATTGCATGCATTTGATGTAAAACTTCTATAAGCTGATGGATGGCAATAGTATATATAAGCCTAATTAGGTTTACAATATAAAATATGCATCTCAAAATTGTTTCCTTCATTCTAGCTCAAAACACATATATGCGTACACACATATACATGCATACACACACGCACACACACACGCCCACATACGCACACTACCTGGTTAATTGAAATATGTTTTCACAGCTTCAAACGTATGTTTAATTGCTTTTGATGCCAGAAAACTCCTAGCATCACTTAAGTTACTATACACACTCTGTAGCTGATATCTACAATTTTGGCACATAAAACCAAAACATCCTTATGTCTACTATTTATTTTTAATCCATTTGTGTAAGGTAAACCTAACACATGAACAAATTCCCTTCCAGTGTAACTGACTGGCAAGAGAACGCATCCAAGAGCAGGTTTTGACATAGCTCTGGGTCACTGGAGAAAGATTTCAAGTGACCTGGTTAGGTAAAAGAAAGGAGCAAAAAGGGATGGTGAGGATAACTTATCTCTCTCCTTTACCAGTTGGCTTATGAAGGCATCTAGTCTAATTTTGAAAAGGTGTCATAGAGAAACCTCTGGGCTTAGTCACAGCCAATATTTTAATGCAAACAATATATATATTTTATAGTCATTAAAACTATTAAAATGTTCTGGCAGAAGATTCCAACCACTAATCAGCTGGATGATATCCCCCAGAGTCAGGAAATGCTTTTCCTTATTCAGTCCTTTGGAAACAAATAGGAGGTGTGAGAGTATTGCCTACCTTTTTGAGGAGGGATATTGGCTAATGTTGGATTGGTTAAAATTGGTTTGGTTATTTTGAAAGCAGTCATTTCCCCTTTAACCTACTGAAGAGTCTGTTTTGTTCTGATATCTATCCTGCCACCTCAGGTAACAGAATTCTTTTTTTTTTTTTTTTTTAATGTTATTAAGGTATATTTGACAATTAGAATTTTATATATTTAAGGCCTACAATTTGACAATTTGATACACATATACATTGAGAAATAATCACCACAATCAAGTTAATTAACATATTCATCACAACAGATAGTATCAATTTTTGGGGGGATGAAAACACTTAAACTCTACTCTCTTAGCAAATTTTAAGTATCAATAAAGTATTGCTAATCATAGTCACATTATTATACATTACATCTTTAGGGATCTAATCCTTCCTTCCATTTATTGGTCTTGGTGTGAGAACATAACCCAGTTTCAGCTAGCAAGGTATGGGAAATTTTAAATCTTTGCTTTAAAATCAAAAGGAAGAATCATATACAGCAATAGTTTTAAAAAAATAAATTATTTAACTGCAACAGGTACAAAACCCAAGCTTATTCACTATACTTCAAACTGAGACTTTTTTATTCCTAATTCTCACACCCAGATAAGAAAATAAATTGCAAACATGTTGCAGCTGCTGAATGACTCAGCCTGGCAAGTTTCCTGTCTGGAATAATGTGCTGCTCTGGGAACTTCTCACCAAACATTCACCCCAACAGCATAAGTGTATACTTTCAACAGTTATTTATCAGGCATTCATTATTGAAAGTATGGATCATATGAAATACAGCAGGAGTCTAAGATATGTTCTCTGCCCTCATGACACTGACCGTCAAATTAAGAAAAGAAGGCACAAGTAAAGAAAAAAAAAAAAAAAGAAGAAGAAGAAGAAAGAATGCTATTGATAGTATAAAACCAAATGCCAAATAAATGATGTCAAAAATGAATTCCACAATCTAAGAAGGGAAAAAGTCAGCATAACCTGGAACACTCACAGATAATGGAGTTTATATTAGGACTGTTAAACAAGTGGAGGACAAAGATGGTGGAATATATATTAGGACTATTAGAAAATACGGAGATTCTGAAAGGAAGAGGAAATAATTTTCAATGTTATTCTTTAACTCTGCATGGTACAATGTTGAATTAAGAAAGAAATGTACAGAGATCATAAAACAGAAGGATGATGCAAGAGAAAAACCAGATATAAGTGGAGCACACAAGGTTGAACTGACTGTGGAAAGCCTTGGACATCTGACCTTGATCCTGAAAATGAGAAAATAATTGAAGGTTTTGAGCAGGGAAGTACAAGGGTGAAAGTAATCTTCTTGTAAGTGAAACCTTGTGTCTGTATGTGGAATTAGAAGGGAAGGATTGGCAGCAGGGTGCTTGTGAATAGGTCACTGCAGCACTGTTGTCATGAGAAAAAGGTTATATTTACAATTTACATCATTAAGCAAGGCTATCACTAAGTAAAATTAAATTGATCTAAATGAGTTGACAATTCAGTACAAGAAGGAAACCCAGTGCAAGTTATTTGATAACATGTAGATCAATATGCAAGACATTGATTGGCTTTATCCTTTTAGAAATAATCATTGTTGTGGTTGAGGTTCATGCTCAATCACAAACTAAGAGTTTCCAGTTGGTGCAAGAGAAAAATGGGATCAATGACAGATGGTCCCGCATTCCATTGTTTTTATGTGTCCTATATGTTTAAGGAGTAAAACATAATGTTTTGGTATCTTTATACATAGTGAAATGGCTATTATATTCAAGCAATTAAAATATTAGTTATGTCTTCTAGTTACCCTTCTTGTTTTTTTGGCAAACACACCTGCAATCTACTCTTTTAGTAAAAATACTCAGTTAAATACTATATCATTAACTATAGTCCTCACATTCTCTGTTAGATCTCTAGATTTATTTTTCCTATATTCCTGTAGCTTTGTATTTCTTGACCTGCATCTGCCCATTCCCTCTTACCTCATCCCTGGTAACTACCACTTCATTCCCTATTTCTGTGTATTCAGCTATTTTTTAAGAGTCTACACATAAGTGAGATTATGTAGAATTTTTTCTGAATCTGGCTTATTTCACTTAGCATAATGAAAGTTCATCCATGTTGTGGCAAATGGCAGGATCTTCTTTATTAAGGCTGAATAATACTCCATTATACATATATATATAATATCACAGTTTCTTTGTTCATTTATCAATTGACACGTTGTCTCTATATCTTGGCTACTGTGAATAATGCTACAATCAACAAAGAAGTGCAAATATCTCTATAACATGATGATTTCATGTTCATTGGGTATATACACAGAACAGCAGATAGCTTTATGACGTGGTGATTTCATTTCCTTTGGAACATACACAAAAGAAGAATTACTGAGTCATGTGGCAGTTCTCTCTTTAATGTTCTTAAGACCTTTCACACTGTTTTCCATAATGGTTGCACAAATTTACATTCTCATCAATAGTATGCAAGGGTTCCCTTTTCTTCATACTTTCATGAAAACTTGTTGTTGCTTGATTTTTGAGAATAGTCATCTTAGTAGGTGTGAGGTAATATTTCATAGGGGTTTTAATATTCACTTCCCTGGTGATAGAGCATGTTTTCATATACTTGTTTGCCATTTTTATGTCTTCTTTGGATAAATGTTTATTCAGGTCATTGGACTTTTTTTTTTTTAATTAGGTTACTTTTTTTCTCTTCTGTTGTGTAAGTTCTTCATATATATTGGATATTAACATTTTATCAGGTATGTGGTTTTCTAATATTCTCTCCCAATCTGTACACTGTCTTTTCATTTTGTTGATCCTTTACTATGCTTTTTAGTTTAATATAATCCACTTTGGTAGCCTGAGCTTTTTCGGATATACAAAAAGTAATTGTTCAGACCAGTGTCATGCAGTTTTTTGTATATATTTTCTTCTAGGAGTTTTATGGTTTCAGGTGTTACATTTAGGTTTTTTATCCACTTTAACTGAATTTTGCTCTTAATTTGTTGTTACAGGATCTGCCTCAAGTTGTCAAACTTAACATTGCTTTATTGTCTTATACACAACAGAAATAACTCTCATCAATCAAAACACCTGAAAATCTTGTCAGTAAAGATTATCTCTGATTTATTTCTACAACTTAACAGCTGTGTGATATTGAGCAAATTAATTAACTTTTCTGTGCAATACTTTCTTCATCTGTAAAATGATAACCTGCATATGGGTCTGTTGTAAAGATAAATTTTATATACATATGTGATTATGTGTAGTGACTGCTATCTAATAAACAAAACACTCAATGAATGCTAGCAATTATCATTGTTAATTTTGTCATCATCACCATCATCATGATGCTGTCATATAGAATGAGTAAAGGTCATCTAAGCAAATGAAGCTATAGGGAAGGGAGGCTATTATGTACAAATGAAAGACAGAGTCTAACTGATGGGTGGAGATGGGAGAAATTAAGAGCAGAGCCTATGGAGAGAGGATAATTTTTTCTAAGATATTTGCTGATAATGAGTTCTTGCTGAACAGTGTTTTCTCTCACTTTGCAAGGCTTCTTGCTTTCTCACCCCTTATATTTGCATTTTCCATTCCCCTAAGCAGCAACCTATGTGTCTAATCAAGCTGTAGCAAGAACAAGCATGTTTCATCACATTTACTGTATAGTGAAAAAATAATTCCAGTTCAATGTTCAAACAAACACCCATTAGATAGAAACCTGAATGCCAATAGTCATCCTGGGGATTACTTTTAACCAGACTATTCCCTACTAAAACAGCAAACATTGTGGAAATTATGCAGATATTTATCTATATGCACCTTTTACAACTTTTTTTCTAAGGAGGAATCAATATTTTTCACCAGTTTCTCAAAGAAGTCCATGACCCCTCATATTTTCTCTAAAGGTAGACAATAATCCTGAACCACTCTTCATCAAAACCTTGGATACAGCATAATGATCCACCAACTTTAAAATGATTTACATCTTTTATATCTATTTAGGTTTCTAGCTTATGCTATCTTCTGGGGCATTGAAATCCACAAAGATGTTCTCCATTATAGAAAGTAATTATTTCCATTTTCTTGTACTAAGAATCCTTTAAAAAACAAATTATATACAAAATTTTTAGCATTACGGGGCTTGGGACCAAGTCCCCAGGGAGAGTACTGTAGGGTGCTGCTTCCGAAATTATCTGTGAGGAAAGACCACTTCTTTTTTCTTTTTACCTCTAATGTATTGCAGAGTGACACTGTTACTGAATAAAATTTGAAAATATGACAATGTCAAATTACTGTAAAAATGTCTAAGCACTTACTCTCAATTTTTGTACTTATCACAGATCCATAACAACTAGTTCACAGATGAACACAATTCTTTGGACCACATTTTGAGCACTAATATAATTTACTGGAGATAGAATGCACTACATTTTAGGGTCATTTGCATTTCATAAGTAAATTGTGAAAATTAAAAGACCTACATGTTTTTAAAAACTATTTTTATTGTATTAAAAACATCTAAGTGATCTACCATCTTAACAAAATTGTAAGTGTATAGCATAATATTAACTGTAAACACAGTTTTGTACAGCTGATCTCTAGAGCTTTTCCATCATTCATAACTGAAACTCCATACCCATCGAACAGAAATCCCTCCATTTCCTCTTCTCCTCCAAAAGAAATTATTATTTATTTATTTATTTATTTATTTATTTATTTATTTATTTTGAGACAAAGTCTCACTTTGTTGCCCAGGCTGGAGTGCAATGGAGTGATCTTGGCTCAATTCAACCTCCGCCTCCCTTGTTCAAGCAATTCTCCTGCCTCAGCCTCCTGAGTAGCTGGGACTACAGGCACATGCCACCACACCTGGCTGATTTTTGTATTTTTAGTAGATATGTGGTTTCACCATGTTGGCCAGGCTGGTCTCAAACTTTTGACCTCAGGTGATCCACCCATGTCAGACTCCCCAAGCACTGGGATAACAGGCATGAGCCACCACACCCAGCCCAAAAGAAATTATTTTTAATGGTAAAAATTCAATCTATAATGGTGATAGGGAGGAAGGGCGAATTCCCAGCCCTATCTTGATGTATTTATGGAATGATTAAATCAGAAGGCATACATAATCAGATGACAGGACTCAAACAAGAATAAAGAGTTATTTATCTTTCTTTCCCCAGCATGCCTAAAAATATGATGATGGGAATTGCTGTGTTCTTTGTTACCATAAAAATCTCAGCTATTGTGGTGTGTATAGCCTTCATTGTCACGTTTTCTTTTAAAACTAGAAATTTTAACACATACAAGCTTCCAGCACCTTTCATCCAACCCTTATATTATAATCAATGCCTATATAAGAATGTATGAAAAATGAAATCAGATTTCAAGGTGCTTGCTATGTAGCAAGACAAAGAATGTAAAATTAAATTAACACAAAGCATCATAGGACAAGCATCTTATGAAGCAAAAAACAAAAACCTAAAAAAAATAAAGACGTTAAGAGATGTTAAGGGGAAGAAGAAACACTTTTTTCTAGGGGTAGGAGTGAAGGCTAATGTGAATAACTTTTGTTTGTTTTGCTTCACTACCAAGTTATCCTTTCAATTTTAATCTGGGGGAAATTATTTTATTATTTTTAAATTATATGATACATTTTCACTGTACAATGTTTCAGAAACCATAGACGTGATATGTTTAAGGGCAGGGGCAATGAGACTGAAGACGCTAAAATGAAGACATAACTGGGAAGCCAGATCTTGAAGGAGTTCAGTATGGGAAGGGCGTATTTTCAAAACATGTACCTTATAAATGGGCAGAAAAACAATCATAAAATTATCTTAAAGCAAGGTAAATATTTGGTTAGATGAGAGAGATCACACCAATCTTCCTACATAAAACAGGCCAGATTGAGAAATCACACTAAATTTTCATAAGACATAGGAAATGTGGCAATTTGAAATGGACAGGCAAAATAATGGAATGGAGAGTTTGAGGGAAGTAGGGAACTTTGAGAATAAACATTACAGTGACTGTGTTGGCAAATCACCAAAATAGGAATAATGTTAGTTTCATTGAGAACCCAGCTAGAACCAAACAACACAGTTCAATTTTGGAGTCATCAACATTGGGAAAATTCCTTGGATTGATTATGGGGAGATTCCCTGAGTCATCTTTAGTGTTCTGAGGTAATTAAAACATTTTTCTACAGATGAAAATAAACAAAATTATGTCTGAATTCCTCTTTCAAATAAACATACAATAAGATTATATAAATGTAGGAAATGACTCAGAATCTGTGAAACTACAAGACTTGTTTGTAAAATAGTTTAGCTCTTTGATTGTATTTTGTTAAAGATATACATAAATTCCCATATGACCGTAATGGTCATTTTAATGAAAACTATCTACTAAATAATAATCAAAGCACAATTACCTAATCAGATTTTGTCATAGTCTATTTATACCATGGTGAGCAGGAGGCTCACTACAGAGCACAGTTCTAACTTCCTATTGGATGTGTCCTACCTGGACATTCTGCCAACCCCTGAAATAAAAGCTGTAAAGGAAAAAATATAGCTTATTTATTATCTTCCCTTCTCCAGCTCCTTTTTCCCCTGTAGTCTCATAAATGATTCTATTGAGATCATTCTTATTCCAGGAACTAAAGCTAGAAACCTTAGAAATCATTTTAATTTTTTTTGTGTACATAGTAGGCATATATATTTGTGGGATACATGACATATTCTGATACAGGAATATCATATGTAATAATCACATCAGAGTAAATGGAGTATCTGTCACTGCAAGTATTTATACATTTTTGTTTTACAAACAATCCAGTTGGACTCTTTTTGTTATTTTTAAATGTATAATAAATTATACATGAGTATAGCATGTTGCCTGTTATGCTATCAAATACTAAACCTTGTTCATTCTATTTCATTATTTTTTGTAACCATTAACCATCCCTCCACCAGTACCCTTCTCAGCCTCTGGTAATCATCCTTCCATTTTCTAACCCATGAGTTCAGTTGTATTAATTTTTAACTCCTACAAACAAGTGAGATCAAGCGAAGTTTGTCTTTCCATGCCTGGCTTATTTCACTTAACATAATGACCTCCAGTTCCATCTACGTTCTTGCAAATCACAGGATATCATACTTTTTTTATGGCTGAATAGTATGCCACTGTGTATATGTAACATATTTTCTTTATCCATTCATCTGTTGATGGATACTTGGGCTGTTTATTAACTTGGTTATTGTGAATGGTGCTGCAACTAACATTGGAGTGCATATCTCTTCAGTATACTGATTAGATATCTTAGAATATTTTAAAATTACTTTATCTGTCTTGTCAATCAGAGCCAATATGATGTCAAATCCATTTGATATAATAATAATGATGAAATAGGTTAAAATTCCTTGACACTTACTATGAGCAAGGAGCTGTGTTAAATACTTTGTAGGTTTTTATTTTCATTAAACCTTCATTCCCATACAAATATGTAGGAAGTACCTTTATTATCTTCGTTCTACAAATGAGGAAAGGCTTAGAGCAAGTGAATAATTTGTCCAAATCCATGCATCTAGCATGCAGGGGAGATGAAATATGAATTTATACTCTCACCACTATCGTGTACTCTTTCACCTTCTTTCTATTGAAATTCATTCTCCTCATTCAGCATTTTATCACGTTTTTATCCTATCTAAGCTTTCTCACATATTGCTGCCTAGCTGATATTCCTACAGCACAGCTCTAAGTCACCTCCTCATTAAAGTATCATAAATATATTTGCATTTATTAATAAAAGCAACACAAATTTTATGGCCAAAGGGTCAAAACTTTTATACTTTGGATGCAATTTATCTTTCCAGCCCTATCTTTCACACATTTCCATCCATACAACTATTACTTCAGCCAAATTAACAATTTTGCTTTGCTTCAAAGGGCTATACATGTGCAAAAGCTGGGAAGTGTTGAGTGTTTGAGTGAGTTTTGGTGAGTCATGCCTGCAGGCTAGTAGGAACCAGACAGGGGAGGTGATTGTGGCCAGACTGCAAAGGAACTTGAGTCGCAGACAACAAAGTTTGACTTGTAGCCTAGAGCATGGAGGTAAAGTAAGGAATGGTGGGGACACAGTATGTGCTTGTGGGTGCACAGACTCTATTTTCACTATGTTTTGATGATATTCTGTCTGAAGAAATAAGCTGTATTTGTTTGTTAAGGGGGATTGACATCAGCATGGTTATGACAATTAGAACTTATAGCAAGATCAGTGACATCAGTTTGCTTCAAATAACTCAAGGGTTAGTGTGAACTATGAGCCAGTCTTCAACTAAAGTGTATGTGTTTCTTAGATTTTAAGAAGTATCGGCCGGGCGTGGTGGCTCAAGCCTGTAATCCCAGCACTTTGGGAGGCCGAGACGGGCGGATCACGAGGTCAGGAGATGGAGACCATCCTGGCTAACACGGGGAAACCCCGTCTCTACTAAAAAAAAAAAAATTACAAAAAACTAGCCGGGCGAGGTGGCGGGCGCCTGTAGTCCCAGCTACTCGGGAGGCTGAGGCAGGAGAATGGCGTGAACCCGGGAGGCGGAGCTTGCAGTGAGCTGAGATCACGCCACCGCACTCCAGCCTGGGCGACAGAGCGAGACTCCGTCTCAAAAAAAAAGAAAAAAAAAAGAAGTATCAAGACTGGGGAAATGTCACATGAACTTTAATGAAAGCTAATCGTATGTAGTTATTTTCAAAAAATAAAAGTAATCAACACTGACCTATAAGTAGTTGCTTTGACTAAATATAATAGTCAAATCAATCTGCTGTGTACTGTACAATAAAATACTGCATAATTGACGTTATTTCATTAACCAATTTAGAGTTTTTAACTTTAACAATTTATTGCTCAAAAATATTGGTTGGGCACAGTGGCTCGCGCCTGTCATCCCAGCACATTTGGGAGGCTGAGGCGGGCAGATCTCCTGAGGTCAAGTGTTTGAGACCAACCTGGTCAACAAGGTGAAACCCTGCCTCTACTAAAAATACAAAAATTAGCCAGGCATGATGACGTGCCAGTAGTCTCAGCGGCTCTGGAGGCTGAGGCAGGAGAATCACTTGAACCTGGAGGCGGAGACTGAAGTGAGCCGAGATGGCACCACTGCACTCCAGCCTGGGCAACAGAGTGGTACTCCGTCTCAAAAAAATTGTTAATCTGATTATTTCTTCATTTAACTTTCTTAGAAAATCCAAACATAAGATGTCTATTTTTGCATACGTTTGTTATTATTTTACATGGTTTATAAAATTAAACACAGATACCAAAATATCTCAATTAATAGGCAGTTTTGTATTTTGTGTTCTAAGTAATGAGCCATTATTTTTAATTTTACATTTTATAAAAATAATATTTAACAAATTGTAAACACTAGGGTAAGTTTTCTTAAAAGAGTGTTTTTCAAATAAGTTTGACTGGGTGGTTTAAAAATTGACTTACATACATTACAGTATAGGATTTCCTATCTTGCATTCCATGCATGTGAGAAAGATAATTCAGGCCCAGAAATGCATGTATTTGGAAGACTGAAAATTCGATGGGCATGACATTTTCTAACCAGATAAAAATATACATGCATATGTCTGTATGACTCATTCCACACAACTCAAAATTGCTGGAGAGTGGGTGTAGCTATGAATATTACTGCACAATGTAGTTTTCAAAGGAAAAAAAAAACAAATTTGGCAGCTTCCAGTCTTTTTAGATAACTTTAGATTTATTGAAATTTCAATTAATGAAATGCACAGCTAAAAATGCATTAAAGGCACGTCAAGTGCTAAAGAACAAATGAGGGAGATGAATAATACAAAACCAAGATGATAACTTTTCTATGAATGTGCATATTTTGTCTGTCTGTCTGACTACATTTTAACTAAGTTAAACGTCTCAGACAGTAAATTGAAATGGGCAATTGATTTTTTTGTCTGTACTTTAATATCATTGTATTTCAGATGCAAATTGTAAGATCTGAATTTTCCAAATAGTGTTTTTCAACTTCAAACACTTCCTGTAAATTGTTATTTGGCTATTGGTTGTGAATGAGCTAGAGTCTACATATATGGAATAATAATAAAAACAGTTTTAGTAGGTGTCATCTTTGAGTTTTTTGTATAAAATAGTGTGATAACTGATAATGCGTTTCTTTACATGTATTATCTCTTTTAACCTCCTCCCCAAAATATGAACTTCTTACTTTTTGTTGTTTTTTTATGTGTTAAAAATTAAACAGTGTATCATATTCCAACAAAGCTAGTACATAACATAGTTGGAATTCAGGCCCCATTTTTTCTGATGCCAGATCCCATTTCTAAACTGGTATGCTATTTAACATCTTTAGAAAAGGTTTATTTCACTTTATCAAGGGTTATGAAACCATTGATAATAATTAAAATATAGGTGAGAGGAATGATATAAAGTTACGTCCACAAGGTTTTAACCATGTATGTGAAGGTTAATATACAAATAATTACATATTTATATGCATACAGTTTATTCATTGCATATTCCAATATTATATAAATTGTCAATTTATACAAATAAATTCACTCTACATGTAGCAAAACCAATATTATCATTCTTCTTTTAATAAAGAGTTTTATACAAACATAGTAATGTACAGAAATAATGTAGGAAACTTGTCGGGAGGTGTTTAAATGGACTAATTTTTATCCGTACCAGAGCCTGGCTCACAGACTTTTCTTATAAATACCTTTATACAATTTGAATAATTGGATGGTTAGTAAAGGTTAAGTTCAGTCAAACAGTGAGTTATCTCACTTTGTTAGACCATGGTTACGTGAGGGAGAGAAAAAGCACATCTGTGTAGAAAACAGCCTCCATGGTTCATTTTGCGCATCTTAGTAGTCAATGCCAGTCACTGAAGCTGTTGCTATTGCTATTGATTATGAAATTAGCATTGTGAGTCATAAAGGTTTTGCTTGCTATCCTGCCATCCGTTTTACTGACTTAGGACCAAGTGAGCTTCAATCAGCAGTATTCGCTTTGTGCATATTGAACACGGCAGAAAACAAACAAGCAAACAGTATTACTTTTCTCTAATAGTGTCTGTGTGCTTCCAACCTAACCTCGAAGACTTCATTCACAAACTTATAAATGCCTGCGTTTGCAACCTGAAAACTCCAGTTCAAGATGATCTCACCCTAGGGAATTCAATGTATCCTTAATTATCTAAATAGTACCCTTGAACTTACTATTAGTCAGCCTTGAATTTTCCAATTGTTCACAATTGTTCTTTCACAATTGTTCTTTCCTTAGGTGGTAAATATTTTCCCAGATGTTAAACATAAGCCTCTTAAGGACTGATGTGTCAAATTCATTTGTTTATTTATTCATGCAAAGACTTTATTCATTTGAAAAGAATTTATCATGAAATTACTCAGCACTACTATTGTCTTTTGCTTTATTTAACTATAAAAAGTTATTTAACAATCCTGAGCTTCAGTTTTCACATCCCTAATATGTGAATAATCAAAATGAATTATAATTACAGTGAAAATTAAGGAGAAAATTTCTGGAAAGTGACTAAAGTAGTACATTGTGGCTTCTGCATTTCTTTGAGTAAGGCCTTGGTAAATGTTGAATTGGATGATAGCTACAGGCTAGTTTCATCAAAATGAGCAACAAATCATTTGTTTAGACATGGTCATTCACACTTCTAACTTCTTAATAAAATTGAACTTTAAAAATGAAAATAGGCCGGGCGCGGTGGCTCAAGCCTGTAATCCCAGCACTTTGGGAGGCCGAGACGGGCGGATCACGAGGTCAGGAGATCGAGACCATCCTGGCTAACACGGTGAAACCCCGTCTCTACTAAAAAAAAAAAAAAAAAAAAAAAATACAAAAAACTAGCCGGGCGAGGTGGCGGCGCCTGTAGTCCCAGCTACTTGGGAGGCTGAGGCAGGAGAATGGCGTGAACCCGGGAGGCGGAGCTTGCAGTGAACTGAGGTCTGGCCACTGCACTCCAGCCTGGGTGACAGAGCGAGACTCCGTCTGAAAAAGAAAAAAAAAAAAGAAAAGAAAAGAAATTTTAGTCACTTGATATATTCTGGAAAGCAAATCAAATGCATTGTGGATGGTATCTTTGGAAAGGGGAAGAGGAAAGTGAATAAAGATCAGAGACAGGGGTGGAATAAAATAGGAGAGGGCCATTTTATCGACCAATGAGGATGACACGCTGGAGCCTGAGGATTCAGTTTAAATTATTCTCCTGCTCCTGAGAAAATGGAATAGAAGAGGAACAAGAAGGAAAGAACAAAAATAAAAATGCATTTGTCTTGTTTGCAGGTACCAAGTAAAACATATCCATATGTAAGTAATGATCATGAACACATGAATCTGTAGAGTATATGTAGTGTCTCTATCTGTTCATCTATCTGTGTTCTCACTGAAGATGAGTGATACATGGCATTTAAATTATGATCTCCTTCAATTTGCACAGATACTTTAGTCTCATTGGTACTTATCTTCCATGTTTCTTCACAAACTACAAATTTAGAAGACAGACTTGCAACTGTTACTTTAGTCTCCTTCAAGCAATGATAAACATCAATATTATTGAGTAAAAGAGTCTTCTAAATATTGACCTTAAACCACAGAGAAATATATAGATTTCACCACAAAGGGTAATATTTTATTAAGTTATATAATATATTTTAAAATACTTTTAAGGTCTTCTCTGCATTGATTATTCTAGTTATCCATTCATCCATTCCTTTTTCAAGGTTTTTAGTTTCTTTGCGCTGGTTACATGGTTCCCCTTTAGCTCTGAGAAGTTTGAACGACTGAAGCCTTCTTCTCTCAACTCATCAAAGTACTTAACTTTAAGACTGAAAATATTTTCTTTAAGGGCTTAAGTCATAAGTTAGTGTTATTCAATTATCTATAATGGGAAAGTCATGATATAGCACTCAGAACGAGTGACAGCATTGAATTAAGATGGTTTTTAACCGAAATGAATACATTTTAAATAAATATAATAATCATGCTATTTTATATCTCTACAAAGAGATCTTTAAAGCCAAAAATCCATCATCTACATTCTCCTATTGATTAAAATTATCTCATTTGTTGTTTTAATAACAACAAACTTGCTAAATGTCTACTCCACTTAAAATTATGTAAGGTGTACTCTTCAGCTAAGAAAGGACTACATATGTAGGCACAGTAGCAGAATATTTCTGAGAACAGTTTCCGTCGTAGCTTTTTCTTTCTTGCCCTTCTAACTCAGCATGTAGGCAAGAAGACACTTAGAAAATAGAATAATGCTAATTGGTTTTATCACATGTTAGTCAAACATGAAATAATGAAATCTTAAATATCATCTTTCAGAATACAGAGTCCACTCACTCTCCACAGAAGATGCCTTGAATAATATCCCTATAAAAATATTTAAAGAAATTTGCTATTTTATTCTATGCATATGCATTTTCAAGGAGGAGTCAAATCTGAATGAATATTTGGATAAAGTCCAAGACACTAAGACAACTAAGGCACTAAGACAACTAAGACACTAAGACAATTAAAATCTAAACATAGAGGTTTTAATCCTTACAATAGTTTCATTATTTGCTTCATATCATAAAAAATTAACTAGGCCTCTGTATAATTTTTGTGAAGTTATTCACTTAGTAAGGAATACCTTTTCTATAGAAATTATTTGGATTGAATCATGAAGTTTTGAATCATGAAGTTTAGATTTGCTTAAGCATAGGCTTACCTGATCTAAAAGACAATTGTATTAAACAATAATTATGAAAGTGTATGGTTGGTCTTACAACATATAAAGTTACAAGACACATCATTAAAAAAATCGTTATTCCAAAAGTATAATAATAAGAAATGAAGTATTTCCAATAAAATTGTGATGTACAGTTGTAGAATGTTCTTCTTCATAGAAGAATTTTATGTTCTTAATGTTTGATGGTAGACTATATGGGGAATTTTGTATTAATTTGTCCTGAGGTTTTATTGTTGGAAGAAAAAAAAAGTTTACTAAGATTGGAGTATTACCAGGAAAAGCCTGATGCTCACAGAACAAGAAATCTTAGAAGATAGCATATATTCAACGGTTTAAGGACAATGTTCCTCCACATGTGTGTGAGAACGTGGGGGACAGATGCCCCATATTCACACACAATGACCCCCCATTTACCAGACCTAAATGCATGGCCTTTACCCAGGTGATTCTGCTGCAGGTTGTCCTTTGACCATCCGTTTAGGGTCTGACTCTCGACTTGGCAGCCTCAGAAAGCTGAAACGATTTTAAGTTCATTAACTATGGATCTGTCTGTCTGGAGTAGACTCATATCACAAACAAGTTCACAGGAAAAAACGTATGTAACTCATGAATTCATGAGTTCACAGGGAACAAGGTATGTAACAAAATGCTGAAGTGTTTTTTAAAATTAAAACTACAACTTTCATGCAAGGCAGTATACTTAGGTCAGTAAGTCAGGGCAATTATAATCAGAAAGCTAATTAGAAAATATTGAATTGAAATAAGATAATCCACATGATTCAAATAAAAAAATCAAGGTAAAATTGTTATTGACCTCACAGAATGTCTTTTTAATTATGTAGAACGGTCATTGCTGTCTCCATCTTTATTAAGAAATATGAATGTATAGACATTTGCAAAAGGATATGATAGTCCTTCACATTTCTGTTATTCAGAATTAACAAAGGATAACATTTTAATATATTTCATTTTTAAATAATTACTTCCTTACTACTGAAATATCACCTAATTTATATTATACATATTGTAAATGCATATATTGTCTTTTTGCTCATAAAACATTACATGTAAATGGTGATGATAATTAAGAATATTGTATACTTGATATTCGTTAAGAGAGTGGATCTTAAATCATCTGACCACACATACACACATACACACACACACGATGACTATGTAGAAGTGATATATTACCTGGATTGTAGTGATCATCTCACAATGCGTGTGTCTATCAAAACATTAAGTTGTACTAAGTATATATAATTTTATATGTCTATGATATCTCCAAAAACCTGTTTATAAAAATGTACAAATAAATTCTCCCATGAAAACCGCTTGGTACTCCTCTCCATCACTTTTAGAAGTTGTCTTCTAGAATCATGCATAAGTCGCCAGAAATACTGTTCATTGATATGAAAGTATGGAGTCCCTATTGCCACACTGTTACCATCAGCTGTTGACTGACCATGTTGCCACTGTCCATTGAAGTATATCCAGGGATATTGACAGCATGCTTATTTAGTATAGTAGGCTAATGATATTTTATGTAGGTAGATACAAAATATAAGAAAAAAAACACATAAAATATTATATCACATAACTCATCCTAGAGCCATAAATATAAACAAATACTAAGAATTAATTAAACAAATTAGGAATGTCACACCTCAAAAAGAAGAATACACTGCAATCGAAAAACACATGATTTATTTACATATAAGAGGATATAGGCCGGTCATGGTGGCTCACTCCTGTAATCCCAGCACTTTGGGAGGCTGAGGCAGATGGATCTTCTGAGGTCGGGAGTTCAAGACCAGCCTGACCAACATAGAGAAACCCTGTCTCTACTAAAAATACAAAATTAACCGGGTGTGGTGGTGCATGCCTGTAATCCCAGCTACTCAGGAGGCTGAGGCAGGAGAATCGCTTGAACCAGGAGGCGGAGGTCTCAGTGGGCTGAGATGTACCATTGCAATCCAACCTGGGCAACAAGACTGAAACTTTGTTTCAAAAAAAAAAGAAAAAAAAAAAAGATGCAATTCTTAGATAGGAGAGTGAAAATTTTGCCTATCTACCATGGCTTTTAAACAAATGCATAATGGCTTATAATCAAGACAATTTAAAATGACTTTTTGTGGGAGGGAAATCTTTACCTAAATCACAGTGGTTCCGGACATGTGAAGAGGAATAAAGAGGTGTTGTTTGCTGGAAATACAGCCTGCAAAAAAGTCACAGAAGTGGAAATGAACCAGCCTTACCCAGACCACTTTGTAACACCAACCAGACTGTGGGTCATTACAATTGTTGAAGAGATTTTTGAAAATGAGTGAGCTGTTTGAAAGCCAGACTTTAACAAAAGGCTTTTTCAAAATGATTTCCTTAGATTAGCATTATTTTCATGGCATTTTGTGAAACACTGGTAAATATTAAGTAACAGAATGGAGTTCTGTTAGTTTGGAGTTAGATACTAACTCCATTCCCTTTCAAAGTAATAATACATTGTACTGGGGGACTGCTAGCTAATATATGCCCTCATGGCAATTTACAGTATTAGCATATGATTGTTACTATGCTATTGTGTGGCAGAGAAACTTCTTCACATTCGTTCACTTAAGTCACTGAACTCTTTTTCATAAGATGAACACTTTCTATGTTGGTAAAATTTGCAAAAGATGGTGGGAATGAGCACAGATGCTTGAACAAGAAAGTAGCATGGTAAAAATCATTGTTTAGAAGCAGAATCTAGGTGGAGGAAGTATGTGGAGGTAGTGAGGAGAAGGGGGAATTGTGTCCAGAAATTGGCAGGGCAGCTAATGCCCTGGTGCAGTTGTGAGGTCATGCGGATGAGACCTGGGGCAGAGGGAATTATTAGAAAAGATGCAGTCCAAGGGATAATGAGGCAAATGAAAAGAACATGTTGATCACTTAGATATAAAAGAGTGAACAGAAAGGAGAGACAAAAACAGTTAGTAAAAGCTACTTACTAGCTTTTTTCTCTTTATTGTTTTCAAAAAGCAAAAAGAGCTTAAAGAAGTCCATGGGGGACAAAAATTAAGTTCTATGAATGAATATGCATATGCTATGAAGGATAAATGTAGAATTAGTAGGCCAGGTACTGTGGCTCATGCCTGTAATCCCAAAATGTTGAGAGGCCAAGGTGGGCGGATCATCTGAGGTTGGGAGTTCGCGACCAGCCTGATCAACATAGAGAAACCCCATATCTAGTAAAAATACAAAATTAGCTGGGCATGGTGGGGGTCGTCTGTAATCCCAGCTACTCAGGAGGCTGAGGCAGGAGAATAGCTTGAACACGGGAGGCAGAGGTTGTGGTGAGCCAAGACCATGCCATTGTACTCCAGCCTGGACAACAAGAGCAAAACTCCATCTCAAAAAAAAAAAAAAAAGTGCAATTAGTAAATTCAAATAAAGTAGAATATAGTTAACTAGTTAATAATTTAATCCATGAAATGTGGGTCATGTATTTATTGAAAACTATATAAATCCATGCTATTTGTATAAAAAACATATGCTAACAACATTTTATATATACATATATATCAATAGTATGCCAAACATGTTTAAAATTATTTTTGAAAAGTTCTGGAAGGCAACGGAGATTTTAGTAATTGAGTTGAGAGGGCATATAAGGTGGGGAAAATGCAGGTAAAATAAATATAGAAAATATATACTATAATTTCTAATAAGTCACAGACAAA
Organism: Rhinopithecus roxellana; assembly: GCF_007565055.1. Lineage (NCBI taxonomy): Eukaryota > Metazoa > Chordata > Mammalia > Primates > Cercopithecidae > Rhinopithecus > Rhinopithecus roxellana. The sequence continues at coordinate 121,672,609 of NC_044550.1, read as the reverse complement.
ATGTACTATAATTAAATTTTGTGGAAGTTTGTGATGTAATAAATGAAAGGAGAAATGTCAGTTAATTCTCTATCCACTGCCAGCTGGCTTCCTGTGGAATGACAGCGTGAAAGAAGTCAGCAATAATAATTTCAATCACCTCAAGATTGATTTATTTTCAATTACAAGTTCAATCTGGTGAAAGGTGTTATAATGGCAGCTCAAGTTTCCCAAAGTAAAGTAGAACATGCGAAGCAGTAATTTAAAGTGTTTCACAGACAGGCCTCTATTTTGACCTACAGAGTCACTATGGGCATTCAATTGTTGAACTCCTCTTTTGTTTACAATAATGCTACTTAATTCAAATCTCATCTGTAGAGTGAAGGGTCCTTTATCTAATTTCCATCTACACCCTTAGTAGATAAAACATACAGTGCATCGTCCTTCAGTTACAATAATATGACATTGGATCATTGTCTTTAAATGGCACTGGAAAATGTAAGGCATGTATGTAGAAGATACTACCAGTAACGAGTATGGCACTTTATCTCTTTACAAAGTACTTCTATGTTATTATCTCACTTGGTATTTAAGAATAACAATATTATTATTAAAATTACTTAACAATTGATTGATTTTTCTTCGACTTTGCCAAGCCCTACATACCTACATGTATCTCACCAGCAGTTTTCAATATTGGATCAGTAGCACCATGGGTGTTAGTAGGTTCTTACATCATTACACATACTTTTTTATTTTACTTCATTTTATTAATAAACAGTATGAACCTATTCTGAATTATCTGAATTTTCGCCTTATCATTGAACAAGTTTCAGTTCCTGTTTTGGAATTTGGGAGTGCAATCACACTATTTACCAAGTGGAATGCTAAAATAACATTTAACATTAAACAAAATGTTATCAAACTGAAGCCCAAAGACTGAGACATCTGTAAATATATTCTTGGAAAGATGAATACTTGGGGCCCAGGCCTCCATTTCAGGGAATGGAAGCTACTGAATCTGGTTCAAGTGGAAAATAATCTAGTACATAGTATTATGAAATGATTTGAAGAATCATCAGGAGGTCTAACAAAATATATTCTAATAGATGATTCCCAAAAATGTTACAGAAATAAGCAGCTAAGAGACCTGCTGCTACTATATCGTAGAACTGCCTACCTGAGTCAGCAAACTAACACTAAGGCCCCTGGCTCCAGAACCACATGATCATGGTTAAAGTACATGTCAGCACATGTGCAATTCATCTTTATTTGTCCAGTAGACATAGTGTTTATCATGAGGGAAATGTTCAATAAATATTTGTTGAACAGATAGGTGGACGTTCTTTCTCATCTATTATATTGCTCCATGCATAAATTCTTACCCAGGCTGTCTTTTGAGTCCATGTTGGCAAGTGCCCCCAACAACAATTAAAAGAGAGTTAAGTATGGCCATGGGAAAGAGTGAGGTATCAATACTGTTAGGTATATTGTTATAGAGTTTTGAATTATTTAATGTAATAAGAAAGTATGATAAAGCAAAATCTCCAAAATATCAGCGATTTATGAAAATAGCAGTATATTTTTTACAGACAACTGAACTTCATAGGCAGTGAGTGGAATGAGGGCTTCTCTGCTCTATGTTTTTACTCATGGATGAGAGGCTTTGGGAGCCATATGTTGATCAATAAATCTTCTGCAGCCTGATTCAACATTCAGTTGGCAAATGGTGAAGGTGAAGGTGTTTATGATCCAAGTCTCAAAGTGGTGATATACCACTTCAGTCCACATCTCATTTGACAGGTATAGTCTTGTAGCTTTATCTGACTACAGTGGTGACAAGGAAGTAAATCATACTTATTTATTGTATTTTCAGGAGGAATAGAAAATGAATTTTAACAGACACAGCTAATACAGTAATAATGAAGATAAATCATACTGTTGGGTTAATAAAAATTATATCAAATTTTACCATGGATACTCGATATGAAAGAAATTAGCAAATAATATAGATGAAAGACTTGACCTGTAAAAGTCATTATGAAAAGGCTTTAAATATCCCTCTATGACAACAATGGTGAGATTTAAAGCATCTTTTGGTGGTACAATTTATCAGTCTCCACACAAACAAACCACGATTTTTCTCACTGTATTAAGTATCTAAATATTTTCTAGGAGAAGATTGTTCACACTGTACTAAGTATCTAAACATTTTCTAGGAGAAGCAAGTAACAATTGCCATCTTTCCTCTATGAGGCATTTTTTGCCCCTTGGCAAATAGTGTACTCCCCTCCCTTAATCATCTGTGCTTTACAGGAGTGCCCTTTAACACTAAGAAGAGTGATACTGAAACTAAGTTGGTGTATGTGAAATCCAAACACAAAACATTACATGAGAACTGTAAGAAGTTGAAATGTAAGGATCTATGGCAGATAAAAACCTTTAGAAAGGAGACAAAATTCTATAGCTACTCTGCATATACGGAGTTTTCTTTCTTCTATATATTTTTTATTTTGTTGAATGCCTCAAACTGAATAAAACTGTTTCTGACAATAGCTGACTTATACAGTAATTTTTAAAATGTCATATGAAACATGGTATTAAGAAAGGAGAGATCAGATATAACATTCCCAAGACTACAACTTGAAGAAGAGAATCAGATTTTAGTTCATATTAAAAGAGTGTTGAAGGAAACTTACTTTTCATTTAAACTATTGAGTCATCTGTCTTTATTCTAAAAGCAAAGAAAGTTCTGAAATCCCATAGACAAAATGTTAACTTTAAAGAAACTTTTAAAATAGTATTTTGCCTTTTAAAATATTTATTTTGTAATTTTTAAAAACTTGATCTTAGCTTTGACCTTCAGGAATATCTAACTTTCTTGCATTAGCAGTTAAGAATCAGAAATATTGAGTGATGTCAGCAAAATGGCAGAACAGAAGATTCCACAGCATAACTGCACTTACAAAAATGCAACTAGACACTCTTCAAACACAAAAATACCACCCTGAGCTCGCCAGAACTAAGAGGAGAAGCTAAGAAATTCCCAAGGCCCACAGAACAGAGAAAAGCTGTGATCAGTAAGAAAAAAGTCAGTTCAGACTATGCCTCCTCCTTCTCCAAGCCAACATAACTGCTATCACAGAGGATTTTCCTAGACCCACAGTTTTGAGGTAAAAGTAGGGATTTGGAGGTGGATGTTTAGTGTTCCTACTGGTTTGGAAACCTTTACAAGAAGCCCATGCCAGTCCTGTCCCATGGGAAGCATTGAGATTGTCAGGAGGACTGAACTACCTGAAATCAACTGTGGACAAATAATGGCATGCTGATTACAGCAAGTGGAGGAGAAATTATGGTGGCTACTCTGCACTTTGATCAGCAGGGATAACATGTGAAGAGACTGGCCAAGACCCATATTGCTGCAGAAGTCACAATCTGAGGAAGGTCTGAATTCCTTGATGGATTTTCCACAAAGCTCGAATGCTCACATGGAGTCTTCCTCTGGCCTAGAATTAACCAAAAGTTCAGGATTAAGTTCCAGTGCCTGCTTAAGTACTCTTCCGATTGGGAAACACCATCAGGCCACTAATCTAGTTCTGGGGCAAAGTTTAACTTCCAGGGCTCACTATAAGTCTTCATCAGACTAGAACAAAGAAAAACAGAGCAGCATTTTAGTTCCAGAGTAGCATTTAAATTCTGATGGTCAACTGTAAGCCTTCTCCAGACCATGAAACAATGGCAAATTAATGAGTTAGTTCCAGTGCAATGTTTTAGTTCTGGTGCTCACTATAAGTAATCCCCAGAATGTGAAGAAACAACAGGCCAGCATATAAGTTTCCATTCAAAGCAGTTAAGGTCCAACACCACCAGAAAATACCTGCAGAAATTTAAAGAGATGGCTTTTTCCTCAAATATGCAAGGATCAACATAAAGGCACAAGATTTGTAAAAACTCAGGGATATATGGCATCACCAAGAGAAACCAAAACACTCCAGCAATGGACCCAGAAAAATTGAAGATCTATAAAATGTCAGACAGATAATTCAGAATAATCTTCTTAAAGAAGTTCAGGCATTCACAAGAGTATACAAATAGAAAACTATATGAAATTTTGAAAATAAGAAGGAAAAAAGTGAGAAATTTGACAAAGTAATAGAAACAATTCAAACAAATAGGAATTCCAGAAGTAGAAAATACAATAATTGAACCAAAAAGTTGAATAGGAAGCTTCAATAGCAGACTTGAAACAGAAAAAAAAAAAAAAAAATAGCGATCTTGAAAACAGAAAATATAAAATTACTCAATCAGAATGCCAAAAAGAAAAAAATAAAGATTGAAGATGGAGAAAAGGATTGTGAGACACCATCAAGTGAACAAACCTCCACATAATAATTTCCTAAAGATGACAAGGGAGAAGAAGGCCTATAAAGACTATTTAAGAAAACAGTAGCTTAAAATTTCTTAAGTCTAAAGAAAGATGACACCATCCAGGTACAGGAAGCTCACAGTTCATCAAATTCAGCACTCCCCAGCACACACACAAGACATTTCCAAGGCTCATGATAATCAAATTAGCAAAAACCAAAGGCAAAGAATACTCAAAGCAGCAAGAGAAAGTAAACATACCACATTCAATGGAACTCCAATACAGCTTTCAGTAGATTTCTCAGCAGAAATCTTACAAGACCAGAAGAAAGTGAGATGCTCTACTCAAAGTGCTAAAGGAACAACAAAAGCCAAAAACAAACAAAAAATATGCTAAGAATACTGTACTCAGCAAAGCTGTCCTTCAAACATGAAAGAGAGATAAAGATGTTCCCCGCCAAACAAAAGCTGAGGAAATTCATCAACACCAGACCTGCTTTCCAAAAAGTGTTGAAAAGAATTATTTAACCTAAAAAATGTGAATGGTAATGTGTAACAAAATAGCATCTGAAGGTATTAAACTCACTATTATAAAAAAAGGAAATCAGAAAAATTAATAATTCTCCACTACTGTAATGGGGTTATTAAACTACTTATATCTTAGGTATGTTAAAAAAAAAAAAAAAGCAAAACTATTAAAAACTGTAAAAACAATTGGTTAAGACATAGGCAATATAAAAAGATACAAACTGAAACATTAAAATGCCAATATGTGAGGGGTGATAACATTATAGTTTGTTTCTGTTATTTTTCTTTGTGACCGTATTTAAGTCATTATCGGTTTAAAATAACCTGTTAAATCTTTTGTGAGTCACATGGTAACAACAAAGCAAAAACCTATAATAGATGTATTAAAAATAAATAGTAGGGAATCGAAACGTATTTCTAAGGAGAAATCACTTAATCACTAAGGAAGAGAGTAAGAGAGGATCAAAAGAAGATAAGATCTACAAAATGACCAGATAACAAGTAACCAAATGGCATTAATAAACTTTTACCTATCAATACTAATCTTGATTGTAAATGGATTAAATTCTCCAATTAAAAGACATAGAGTACCTGATGGATTTTTTTAAAAAAACCCAAACTCTATTCTGTCTACCTGAAACTCACTTCACCTATAAAGACATACGGACTGAAAGTGAAGGGATAGGAAAAATCGATTCCATGTAAATGGAAACAGAAAAGGTGTGGTAATATCTATATTTATATCAGATAAACTAGACTTTATGTCAAGAAAAAAAAAAGACAAACAAGGCCATTATATAATAATAAAGGTGCCAGTGCAGCAAAAGGATGTAACAATGGTCAATATATATGCAACGAACACTGGAACACACAAATATATAAAACAAGTGTTAGTAAGCCTAAAGGGAGAGTTTGCCTGCAATACAATAATAGTAGTGGATTTCAACACCCCCACTTTTAGCAATGAACGGATTATCCAGATGACTAAGAAATATCAGAGTTAAATGGCACTCTGATATTATTTTATTATATTATATTTTGAGACTATGTCTCAAAAAATAAATAAATAAATAAATAAATAAATAAAACAAAAGAAAGAAAAAGAAAGAAAGAAAAGCTTAGCACTTCAGACTTCACTTTTGAATTCCACCAAATATTTCAAGAAGAACTAATACCAACTCTACTCAAACTATTGAAAAAAAAACTAAAGAGAAAGGACTATTGCAGACTCATTCTATGAGGTCAGTATAATGCTGATACCAAGACTACACAAGGATACGACTCACAAAAGAAATTACAGACCAATATCTCTCATGGACAGAAATACAAAAATCCTCCACCAAATACTAGCAAAGCAAATATAACAAGAGGACAAAAAATCATTTATCTTGATCAAGTAAAATTTATCCCAAGGATACAAGGATGGCTCAGCATATGCAAATTAATAAATGTGATACATCACATTAACAGAGTCAAGAATAAAAACCACATGATAATTTAAATAGACGCTGGAAAAAATTTTGTTAAAATTTAACATACTTAAGATAAATACTGTCAACAAACTGGGTACAGAAGGAACATAACTCAAAACAATTAAGACCACAGCCAACATCATACTGAATGTGGAAAAATGCAAAGCCTTTCCTCTAAGATTTAGAAGACGACAAAAATGTCCACTTTCACCACTTTTATTCAACATTATACTGGAAGTTCCAGTCAGAGCAATTAGGCAAAGAAAAGATAAAGGGCATCCAAAGTATCCTTCTTTGCAGGTGACATGATGCTATACTAAAAAATGTAAAAGACTCCACCAAAAACTCTTAGAACTGATAAATTCAGTAAAATTTCAGGATACACAATCAACATACAAAAATCAGTAGCATTTCTATGTGTCAATTAGAAAACAATCTGAGAAAGAAATCAAGAAAATTTGTCCCATTTGTAATGGTATTTAACCTAGGAATTTTGTTAACTTTTAAGTTCAGGGGTACCTGTGCAGGTTTGTTATACAGGTAAACGCATCCCATGGCAAATTGTTGTACAGATTATTTCATCACCCAGGTACTAAGCCTAGTACCCAATAATTATTGTTTCTGATCCTCTCCCTACTCCCACCCTCAACTCTCAGGCAGGCCCCAGCATCTGTTGTTCCCCTCTCTGTGTCCATGTGTTCTCATCATTTAGCTCCCACTTGTGAGTGAAAATACGTGGTATTTGGTTTTCTGTTCAGAATATATTTAACCAAAGAAGTAAAAGATCTCTGTAACAAAACTATAAAACACTGATGAAAGAAATTGAAGAGGACACACAAAAAATAGAAAGACAATTTACACTTATGAATTGGAAGAATTAATATTGTTAAAATGTCCATACTACCGAAAGTGCTATGCACTGCAATCACTATCAAAATTCCAGTGACATTTTCTCTCAGAAATAGAAAAAAAAAAAAAAAAACCTAAAAACTGTATGGAACCTCAAAATACCCAAATAGTCAAAGTAATCTAGAGCAGAAAGAACAAAGCTGGAAGCATCATACTACAAAATGTCAAATATACTACAAAGCTAGGAAAAAATACAGCGTGATACAGGCATAAAGACACACACATAGACTGATGGAACAAAATACAGAATCCAGAAATAAATCCATGCATTTACAGACAACTCATTTTTGACAAAGGTGCCAAAAAATACAATAGGGAAAGGACATTCTCTTCAATTAATGGTAATGGGAGAACTGACTATCCATACAAAGAAGAATGAAACTAGACCTACATCCCTCACCATATACAAAAGTGAACTCAAAAAGGTTCAAAGACTTAAATGAAATACTTGAAATTAAAGTAGTTGAAGAAAACACAGAGGAAATGTGTTAGGACACAGGTCTGAGCAAATATTTTGGGATGGGACCTCGAAAGCACAGGCATCAAAACCAAAACAGGATTCTATTAAACTAAAAACCTTCTGCACAGCAAAGAAAACAATCATGGTGAAAGTACAACCTATGGAATAGGTTAAATATCTGCAAACTATCCATCTAAGGACAGATTGATAACCAGAATATATAAGGGAACTCAAATAACTCAATAGCAAAAATCACAAATAATCCTACTAAAAATGGACAAATGATCTGAAAAAACATTTCACAAAAGATGACATATAAATGGACAACAGGTATATGAAGAAAATGCTCAACATAACTAATCATCAGGGAAATAAAAATCAAAACCACAATAATATATTATCTCGCCTCAGTTAGAATGACTATTTCAAAATGAAAAAGCTAACAAATGCTGGTGAAGATGGGAAGAAAGGGGAACACTAGTATACTGCTGGTGGAAATGTAAATTAATATAATCATATGGAAAACAGTATAAAAGTTCCTCAAACAACTAAAAATGAGTAAACCATATGATTCAGAAATCCCATTGCTGAGTATATGTCCTCACGAAAGGAAATCAGCATATAGAAGATTTATCTGCACTCATGTTTATTGTAGCACTATTCACAATAGACAAGATGTGAAAGTAATGTGTGTCCATCAATGAATGAATACTTAAGAAAAATGTGATATATATATATATATATATATATATATATATATATAATGGAATAATATTTAGCCATGAAAAAGGATGAAATTCCGTCATTTGCGGCAATACAGTTGGTAGAGAGTAGCATAATGGTTACCAGAGGCAGGGAAGAATAGAGGGGAGCAAGAGAGAAAAGAAGGTGGTTAATGGGTACAAAAATACAATTAAATTGAAGGAATAAAGTTCTAGTTTTCTAGTCACCATAGGGTGGTTGTAGTTAACAATAATTTATTATATATTTCAAAACAGCTAACAAGGAAAATTTGGAATATTCCAACACAAAGATATAATAAGTAGTTGAGCTGATAGATATTTCAATTGCCCTGATTTAATCATTACACAGTGTGGGCATGTATTAAAATACAAACAGTAACCCCCCAAAAAGTAAAATTATTTTGTACCAAAAAAACTAATGGAAGAAAAAATTGGTAATATGATTCTCATAACATAAATTTGGTTTTATAGCATCTTAAATTTATATTGACAATGTTTTTCATTTTTGTAATAGTTCTTTTATAAAGGTCTCCCTCATTTTTCTATATGCTTATTGAATAAAATAACATTGCTCATTTATCTTTTCACAAATCAGATATCTAATACATGCTGTTGATGTTATTTATGTATACATTTATACATTTTGCCCATATACAAGCATATTGTCAGGAAAATCATAAAACATTAGTGGATACACAAATTACATGATTTTTCAAAGAAATTATCCTCAAGGATTTCCACTAAATTCTTTTGGAGTTATGTATTATTCTTTAATCAACAGCATGTCATGTCTGATATATAAGAACCATTAACATTTTAATTGTCTTTGGCACAGTTGTATTCAAGTATTAATAAATGACTAACACAAAGGAATTTTGCTCTGCCTAAGAGGATTTCCACTCCACATACTTGGCTTTTCATTGAGCTTCCCTAAGATGTTAATGTATGGATGTATATATTAGTGGTACTGACTTGACATGATTATTTTTCATTTAAGCCAATTAAAAACAAATCATCTACTATTGGCTTTTCAATGTTCTAGGATATAGCAATAACAGAAGACTGACAAGGAGTCTGCTCTCATTGATCTTAAATTCTAATGGGAATACTAGACAGTAAGAATGAAAACAGACAAATAAATGAAATAAGGCATATAGTGATAAGTGTACAGAGAAAATAAAATATAAATGTGATAGAGGTTGACTGTGGCGGTGTACAACATAACACAGGGGAGTCAGGAAAGATCACTCATGAGGTTACATTTGTGCTAAGATATTAGTGACAAAGTTTTCAGCCATGTGAGAATCTAGAGGAATGGCTCTCCAGGGAAAAGCAAATGTAGAGACTGCAATGACAGAATGAGTTTGTTTTATTAGCAGAACTGATAGGGAGTAGGGTTAGAAAATTCAATGAACAGAAAAGAACTAGAAGAGATAGTAAAGGAAGCAAGGGCACTGTCTTTAGTAGTAATTTCCTAGTCTCTTGTGCTAGTTATATTATTCAAAAAAAAGCAGCTATCTGGAACTAATGGTGTATGAATATTACTAGGAGACTACCTATGAGCTTTTTAAAAATGTTTCCAATTTTTCTCAAATGTAGCCGTAGTATCCATTCCTTGTAGAAATTTTAGTAAATAGAGGAATCTATGAAAATAAAATCCCAAACCTATCAGTAACCATTATGAGAACTTTTTTTTAATGCCTACTTTTTGTAGGTGTTTAGACCAGAGGTGAGCAAATTCTTTCTGTAAAGGCCTAAATAATACATGTTTTAGGATGATTCATACGATCTCTGTCTAGACTACTCAGCTATGCTGTTGTACCTTGTTATCAGCCATAAGCAATATGTAAATGAGGAGTCTTGGCTGTGTTTCCAGTAAGACTTTATTTATGGATACTGAAATTTGAATTTCATTTAATTTTCATGTATCATGGAATATTATTATTTTGATATATTTCAGCCATTTAAAGATTTTAAAGATCATTCTTAGCTAGTGAGTTGTACAAATATAGGCAGCAGGTCAGATTTGACCGAAGCTATACCAAGTTGACTCTTAGTTTAGGCACATAGATGCAGATATAGCTATATCCCTCTATTTACATATATATTCATGGTATAAGCAATTAGTAAACATTAATAAAAATTTGCACCACACAATATATACCTGTTTCAGACACTTTTTTTTTTTTTTTTGACGGAATTTCACACTTGTTGCCCAGGCTGGAGTGAAATGGCACAATGTCGGCTCACAGCAACCTCCGCCTCCTGGGTTCAAGCGATTCTCCTGTCTCAGCCTCCCTAATAGCTGCAATTACAGGTGTGTGCCACCACACCCTACTAATTTTGTATTTTCAGTAGAGACAGGGTTTCTCCATGTTGGTCAGGCTGCTCTAAACTCCCAACCTCAGGTGATCCGCCTGCCTCGGTCTCCCAAAGTTTCAGACACTTCTAATTCTCACTAATATTTGTCTTATTCCAGGCACAAGAAAAGAGAATTTTCTACCACTTTTGGAGTTATCCAGAACCATATGGTTAGTTGAGATTACTGGTTCAAGACATTGAAGAGGGGGAGTGAACCTTGTAGTCTCAGGTTGAGCTGGCAGGGACATGGCGTGGAAGCAGGCTGAGGCCCTGAGCCACGATTTGCCATGGAGTGCTGTTGAATCCACAGTATAGTTTGCATGAACAATAAGTGAATCTTTATTTTTAAGCCTCTGAAATTTTGATGTTTACTACTGAGGAGAACCTACTTTTACTAATACAATATTTGTATTTCATATTTACCCTTTAATAATATATTCTGAAAATCATTTTTGGAAATGGCATATTTATGACAATATAACTTTTCATTCTATAAGGATCCACTATAATGTATTTAACCAATGATGTAATTAGTTTTCAGATGAGTTATTTTTCCAATTTTGTTCAATATAAGTTCAGCTGTATGAAAATATTGGAAACATTAATATTTTATTTTCTTTTATGTATTATGAATTCTGGAAATGTAGTCATTGCAATAAAGTATTAAATACTTTAAGGATTATTGATGTGTATTCCCTATTTATCCTAAAATTTGTGACAATTAAAATTCTTGCTGGGCCATACATTTCATTAACATTAGTCACTATTTTTTTTAAACTGTTGTTTGATGTGATATGGAAAATGATACTTTTTTGTAATTATTTGCCTGTTTTACCTAGTAAGGTTGAATATTTTTTACATTTTTCTTGGCCTCTTGAATTTCCCTTTTTAAATTAATATTTTGTTTACATACTTTGCTCATTCTTTGATTGACATATTCATCTGTTACTTCCTTATTGATAAAATTCTCTTTTTAAAAAAAATTATGAATGTCGTTTATTTACCCTTCGCCCTATCTGCTGCGTTTACTATTCTAGAATTCATTTGCTTGTTATGGTGCTTACTGTGTTATGCTTTTTCCACATATGTAGATTTTTAAACTTGTTTTAAGTCTTTCTTTTCCTTATGATTACTTCCATTTGTACAATGTTTTTTCCCATCTCAAGACAGTTCATATTTGCTAATCTTTTACTTTTGTTCTTTCATCAGAGTATTTTTGGTATTTCTAGTAGGCAGAATTATGGCCTCCCAAATGTGTCTGCATCTTAATTCACAGAATCTATGAATGTGATACATCACCTGGCAAAGGATACTTTGCAGATGTAAATAAATTAAGGATATTAAAATGGGGGAAATTATCGACATGTGTCTAATGTAATTATAGGTGTCCCTATGAGAGCAAGGTAAAAGGTTCAAAGTCAAAGAAAAAGATGTGATGATGGAAGAAGAGGCGAGCATGATCCAGCCACTAGCCAAGGCATTCAAGCAGCCTCTAGAAGCTGGGAAAAGCAAGGTTCAGAGCCTTCAGAAGGAATGTAGCTCGGCCAACACCTTGAATGACCTTGTAAGACCCGTTTTGAACTTATAACATTCAGAACTATAAGGTAATAAATTTGTGTTGTTTTAAGCCACTAAGTATGTGGTACCTAGTTACAGCAGCAATAGGAAACTAATACTATTTAATCCCCTTGGAAATTATTTTTTTAGATGTAAAAATGAGATTTATTTGTATAAGAGCTAGGAAAAAAAAAACAATAAGCTTATAATAGTGTATAGCATCTGGAGAACGAAAAACATCCTAAGAAGCCTTGAGTGACTGTGAAGGGTATAATTTTAGTAATAATAACGTTAAAAAGTTTAAGGTTCTGGGATGTCTATATTCAGCAGCCCAGTTAGTCTGGTTTATGCACTTTAAATTTAGTAATATTTAATAGAGACAAAGAAAAGATATTTAGGTCACCCCAGCCAGTTAAGTTCAAATCCATTTCAAGATAAAGTACAGTCATGTGTTGCTTAATGAAAGGAATATGTTCTGAGAAAAATGCCTCATTAGCCAATTTCATCATTGTGCAAACATCACAATGTACCCTTACACAAACCTAGGTTGTATAGCCTACCTCACCTGTAGGGATAGCCTATTGCTCCTAGGTTACAAACCTGGACAGTATGTTAATTGTACTGATTTACAATTGTTACAGTTTAAGTATTTGTGTATATAAACACATCTAAACATGGAAAAGCTTCAGTAAAATTATGGCATTATCTTACAAGACCACCATCATAAAGGAGGTCCATTATGACTGAAACGTCATTATGCAGTGCATGACTGTACTCTCAACTGAGGCCATTATGAGGGTAAACTGGTTGTCTAGAATTCTTTCACCATCCTACTGTTTGACTGCCAGCTATGTATCTCTATCAAAGGTTATGTATAAAAGGATCTAGAAGTATCAGGCAAAAACATTCAGGCAATACTATAAATACATTTTAAAGCCCAATTTTATTATTTTATTATATCTGATGACAATATTGGGAATTAAAGAGGTTGCTGCTATTGTCTTATGCCTGTAAATTTCAACTATCCTATTTGAACATGGTATTTTTACCTTCTATTTCATGCTTTTTGTGTGTGAGCACCCATTCCTCTCTTACTTATGGTCCCCAGTAAACGGAAATATTCTCCTCAGCAAGAGAATCTGTGTGCAGTGGACAAGTGGATCTCTCTAACTGAAGTGCCTGATTTGAATCTTCCTCCATTACTTAATCAATCTGTGACTCTAAGCAATGTACTTATCCTGTCTTTGCCTTGATTTCCTCTTCTGTAAAACAGAGATAAAAATGGGACCCATGTTATAAGAATACTTTGAGGCTTAAATTACATAATAAGTGTAAAATATTTGAACGGTGTCAAATGCAATGACCACACCCATTTAACATTGATTTTTTTATTCTTTTTTTATGCCTAATTCACATCTTATCTACACAATCTACACTTCAATGCCCAAACTAATGATAATTCAAAACTTATTTCCAGCCACCACATATCACAATGCTCATTCCATTCCTGGATTTCTATAGATTCCACATTAAAAAGCAAATTTTTTATCTCATTGGATTCATAATTGTTAACTTTTTAGTTTAAATTATATACATATTTTGCTCAACAAATATATGTGCAATAATTGTTGTGTTATCTCTGGATATTTGCTCCGTTTTTTTCATTTACCTCTGTATATGTGTTGCTCCATTTTTTCATATGTAGAGTAGGAATACTAATAGTACTCCTAGACTTATTGTGAAAATTAAATGAGTTTCTGTGTATAAAATCCTTGGAAGAATACCTGACACAGAGGAAGTGCTAAATAGATATTAGATTTTACTAGAATTGTTATTATTCTTGTATGCAAAACACTATCAAATTATTAAACATTACAAAAAGACTATGCTATATTATACTATAATATACATTTCTTAAAAAGACCTATTTCCTATGCCTTCCTTACACCCCATTGCAAGTTTTCAATAGATGTGAAGTCAGTGAGGGAAAAATACAAAAATGAATTGTGAATATTTAGTATTTTAGTATGGAGTAATTCCAGGAGCAATTTGATGTGTGATTAGACATGAATGTATATCTACTTCAAAAGGAAGAAGAAAGAAGGAATGAACAAACACCCTGTTTTTTCCTCTGCATCCAACCATTTGAGCAGATTTTGGCTACCTTACCATAAAGGTGATAGGACCAAAAACAACGACAGCAATAATAAATGATCTACACAAGCAAATAGCTGGAAACGAAGAGAAACAGCATAGGATTATAGAATGTTCACTTGCACGCCTATGTTAACGTTCTGCAACAAATTTTACAAGAAAAAAACAAACAACCCTATCAAAAAGTGGGCAAAGGATATGAACAGATATTTCTCAAAAGAAGACATTCATACAGCCAACAGACACATGAAAAAATGCTCGTCATCACTGGCCATCAGAGAAATGCAAATCAAAACCACAATGAGATACCATCTCACACCAGTTAGAATGGCAATCATTAAAAAGTCAGGAAACAACAGGTGCTGGAGAGGATGTGGAGAAATAGGAACACTTTTACACTGTTGGTGGGATTGTAAACTAGTTCAACCATTATGGAAAACAGTATGGCAATTCCTCAAGGATCTAGAACTAGATGTACCATATGACCCAGCCATCCCACTACTGGGTATATACCCAAAGGATTATAAATCATGCTGCTATAAAGACACATGCACACGTATGTTTATTGCGGCACTATTCACAATAGCAAAGACTTGGAATCAACCCAAATGTCCATCAGTGACAGACTGAATTAAGAAAATGTGGCACATATACACCATGGAATACTATGCAGCCATAAAAAAAGGATGAGTTTGTGTCCTTTGTAGGGACATGGATGCAGCTGGAAACCATCATTCTTAGCAAACTATCACAAGAACAGAAAACCAAACACCGCATGTTCTCACTCATAGGTGGGAACTGAACAATGAGATCACTTGGATTCGGGAAGAGGAACATCACACACCAGGGCCTATTATGGCGAGAGGGGAAGGGGGGATTGCATTGGGAGTTATACCTGATGTAAATGACGAGTTGATGGGTGCTGACAAGTTGATGGGTGCAGCACATCAATATGGCACAACTATACATATGTAACAAACCTGCACATTATGCACATGTACCCTAGAACTTAAAGTATAATAAAAAAATAAAAAGGAGATGTGATAGAGGAATATATAGGATTTGTGTGTAAGAAGTAATTCAGCTTGTGAAATAAGAAAAAAGTTCCCTTTTTTTATAATGCTATGGCAAAAGCAGATTTCTGAAAAGCTGAGAAATTTGGCAGGAGTATAATTTGGGAAGAGGCCAGAAAGGAAGTTTCTGGAGATAACAAAGGATATCTCTAAAGCGCTTACTAATTATCAGTGCCCAGCTATTTTTACATGAAATTTCCTTTGGAAGATTTTCTCCTTTCTAGATATATCTGCCAGTCAGAAAGGAAAAAAGAGAGCTATCCAGCATCTGGGAAGTTCCCATTTATACATATTCCAGTTTATACAGATTCTTTTGTGTTGCTAGATTGTTTATCTGAGTATACTATTTTCAAAATCATTTATTTTTTCATTAGTTCATTTATTCAACAAGCATTGATTGAGTACTACTATATGACAGACACTGTGTCAGAGATCCTAGAAATGTGTCTGTGACTAATAATAATTATTATTCTAATAATTATAGTAAACTTTCTACCAATTTTGCAAAGTATTTACTGTGAGTAAGAGTTGGAATTGCTCTAAGTATTTAAATCTCACAAACAAAAAATTATAAGGCAAATGCTAATAATATCCTGGATTTACAGATGGAGAAATGAGGCACAGAGGGGTGAGCAACTCTTTCAAAATCATGCATTAATAAAGGTCACAGATATAAGGACTCCAATCAGTGCCCTTAGCCACCATGCTGATGATGGGTTTGAGATGATCTTGTGCTCTCAGAAACTTATAGAAACTGGCACACGGGACCTGATAGTTACAAGGTAGTTACAAGGAAGTGTGACAAAACCAGTTGTAGGGTAAATATAAAGTGGTGTGGGAACATATAAGAAAAGTATCCCACTCAGGAAATCAGAGCACCCCTAAACTGAAACCTGTAGTATAAAGCAGAGTTAGTGGGATACTGAGATGGGAAATCAAAATGTTTCAGGAAGTGGATACAACGTGAGGACATCAAGGTGAGGGAAGAGAAGATCCGGTCCATATGAGAAAGGAAATAAAGTTCACTAAACCTGTAAGAGAGAGATGATGAGCATGTGCTCAGTTATTTAAGAAAACTCATTCTTAGAGTCAAATTACTAAAACTGCAGACTCAGTCCTTCCCTTACTATTCTTTCCAACAAGATGATGTCTGACTTGCTTCCAAAGCCCCACTTGTAAGAAAAAGTACAAGCATATTTGAATGGACTATTTTTTTTTTTTTTTTTTTTTGCCAGACAGAAACAAGCATTCCAGAGTGCCAAGCAGATTTAATAGAAAAACCTCTATCTTAGACTCAGACTTAACTTCTGGAAAATTCTCTTGCTTGCTTCCTCTTATAGTCAATAGCAGATAATCTGTACTTTGAAAACACTCGTGAAGAAATTTGTAGGCCAATTTCAGAGCCAAATGAATTAACTTATAATGGTAAATGGAGGATGACATGTTAGAACAAGAAGAATTTAGGATTGAGGGAATGAGGCTCAGATCCCTTCTCAAGATGTTGAAGAATGACTGAAAAAGTTAAAAATCATATGAAGAATGATTTTAAAAGTGACTGAGTAAAGGTAAGGCTTTCAATAAGAAAGTCAATATTTTATAAGGCAGCAGAAACATTTTGTGGAGAGAGCAAAAGCAGAAAAACAAGTGGGAGGAAATTGCAGCTAAAATAACAAAAATCAAAGTACAAGTGAGAGAATTTGCTATATCATCAAGGTAAAAAGTGTAAGGAAAATGTCAAATAAGAAAAAGACAGAAAACATGGAATATTTCAGAGATAGGAAGATGAAGAGTAGATTTAGACATTAAAAATAGACAATAAGATGGCACAGAAAAAGAGAAATTATAAATAAAGAAAAGGTCCTTTAAGGAATACAATTATATGTCATATAAAACAGAAGTAATGGGTAGCAATGGCAAGGAATTAATCAAAAGGTTAAAAATTGTTCTATAGCAGATACATCATCTCAAAAATTGAGCAGATTGATCAAGGTAACATTTGGTGTTTTCTGTAGTGTTTGGTATTTGATGGTTTTCTTCTGAGTCTTTCAGCCCCTTAAAAAAGAACTCGAAGGAAGCGTTTGAATTAAAAGTGTATACACAAAAGGTAAAATCTTAGAACAAGGACACTAACTGATAATAATTAAAAGGGAGAGAAAAAAATTACTAGAATCTGGAGACCACTAACATGAACACTGATCACAACGCTTATGCAGGCGTCTCTCTGAAAAGGTTGGTGAGGTTTGGAGAAGGCATGACACACAGGGAAAATGACATGCCAGAGAGCCAAAAATAGCTGATGGTTAATTTTGGAGGCAATCTGAAACAGGCCAAAATGGAGTGGTGAGAAAGTTATTAACCAGTTTATTAAAAAATATGGCTTTGATAAATAAACATGAACAATTTTCTTTCCTTAAATCTGGATCTAAAATAGTGGATCTAGTATTGCCAGATAAGCTGTTGAAATAAGTGAGGATGTTAGGAATCAAAGTGACCTGCATTCTAATAGTCAATGGGTGCAGGAAGAAATAAATTAATGTGAGAAGGAGAGTGAGGCAAGTCTACCCCATTTAGTTCATAGTCCTTTATTTTCATGTGTTCTCTGTAGATTGTTTAAAAATAAATAAATTACAAATCTGAGAGAAGACAAATGAACACAATTTAAAAAAGAGATGCTATCATAGGTTAGTAAACTCAGATACCTAACATCATTTTCACAATAGCATACAAGCCAAAAGATGAGAATATTTAAAATCTATAAAGAGGACTCCAGGAAAGCTGCAGCAAGAGGCAGTAAAACACAGGTCTATAAAATGAGAAACAGGCAGATCTGATCATATTGAAGATATCAAAGTGCAGGCTGGGCCACTGGCAATGTTTGACTTGCTCTAGAAAGAAGATGCAAATGACCTTGGTGCAATGAAAATGAGAGATCAGAAGATGAAAATAGACACAGGGTATTTGAAAATTATTAGGAAGCAGGATATGTGTAATTAAGCATTGCTTAGTGCCAATTTATATTTGCACATTACCACTCTCCACAACTGCACGCAGCTCCCTCATTAATGAGTCATTGTAAAGTTCTCACGAAACAACAAGGCATTCTGTAGTTCTCATGAAAAGATGGAATGGTCAATGTCCAAGTATTTTATCGGTTAATATTTTTGTCTTTCAAATGTATGAAGGCAGAAAGTGGCAAATGCTGGCAGAGATATTGAGGCACCATAGGAAAGCACCAACTTTGGGAATCACGGAGCCCCTTTGAAATCAGGCTTTAAAATCACCATCTGTAAGCCCAGGCCAGTTCCTTACCCAACTGTAATCTCTGTTTTCCTATTTTCTTTTCATGGATAAAAAGAGGATAGCATTAGCATTCACACATATATATGTATGAATATATGAATATATTCATATATATGCATAATATGTATGCATAATAATGTATGCATTCATTTTATATATATATTACATATATACGCCTCCTACGGTTATGGTGTAACATATACACACATTCGTGCTTAAATATTTTTGTAGATTTTAGGTTAAGTAGCATTTTAAAATGTAAATGCTCAGAAACAGGGAGAAAGACACATTGAAATATTAAAGCAAACTGAACAATCTGAGGTTGAGGGCTCCAGAAATGTCTCTATATAGTTATTAGATATTATTATCCACAGAATATTTTACACACAAATAAATAAAAACAAAACAAAACAAAAACTACCTCCCAAGCATGAGAAATTTGAGAAGAAGAGACAAAGGGACATAGCAGAAAACATTTTAATCCACTTGGTTATGGAGGAGATGTGACATAGAATGGAAATTCCAGTTGCAATTACAGTGTTTATGGGACATTGTCAAAAGAAAATGTTAAAAAGAGCAAACAAAGATGACAAATGCTCTCTGAGATAGCAGAAAGAGTGAAATATTAATTCATTCATTTATAAATTTAACACATATTTACTAAGCTAAGCATTGTGAGACAAAAGAATAAATAACTGGGAAAGTAAATCACGCAAAACAAAAGGGAAAGAGTATGACACATATTTGTTTTCATTAAGTTAAGTTATAATATGCTTGATGATTATTATAGCAAGATAAAAATCTATATAAGGAAAATTATGGCACTGCATGTCTGTTACAGCCTCCTGCAAAAATGGCTGATCCGATTTTCACACATTTGCAGGAAGGGTATACATGTTCTGACTTAACTTATAAGTTGAAGTTGAGGGAAAAAAAGGAAGGGAGACATTTCACTCAGGCCTCTGATTTGACCTTCAACTGCTTTGTCCATCCACAATTTAGAGCCCTGGGTGGAGGCAAAGAAGCAGAAATATATGCACTTAACAAAGAGCTACTTATAAATCATACATAAATAAACTGTAAACTATTCACTTCATGGTAGATATTAAAGATCTAAATCATGAAAATTATAAGGGATTATTATTTATTACTGGCCACACAAGGACTAGGCTTTTTAATATTCATCTGTACATATACAGCCCGTCCCCAGCACAGTGACCAACATAGTAATGGCGTTTAATATTTATAGAACTTAACTATTTTTAAGTATTTGTCTGTGTTTTAGTAACCCTTTATTTACTTATACCTTTCTGCCATAGTAAGTATATTTCACAGACACTTCCAGACCAATAAATTAAATCCCAGAATGTGTTTATAAAGGTATTTTTTGCTGACACAGGGACACTAAAGTCATATTTTCTCAAATCTTTCTCTAATAAAAACAGTAAACGCTAGAAATAATTTTCAAATTTAAAGAAAGAAAAAATTGGATATAATACTAACTTGTCACCAAGGCACCACAGTTGACATAATCAAGTTACGTATGACTTGAAGGGTTTCTTCCCACCACAGCAAAATTAAATAAGAAAAAATAAAACAAGTATTACCATATTACCGTATTTAAGAAATACTTACAATGTCAAGATGACATACAGGTTCTGTAGTTGTAATGTTGCTATCACTCAGCAAGTAGCTGAATAAATTAGAACTAGAGCACAATATTATCCATTTTTTAAAAATAACCCAATGCAAAAGGTTGCCAAGATACTGAGGTTTTATCATCTCTAAAGCTTGTTCTCCTGGTTACTTTTGTTCTATCTACTCTACGTGATGATGTTTGTTGCTATAGTTAAATCTAATTTTCATTTTTAGTACTGTCGCATGCTGGTGAGAGACACAAAAGGCTAACAACACTGGGTCTTCAGGCAAAATTCCTCTATCATGGTAAAACTTAAACTTATTTGCCTTAATAATTTTTAAAAAACTAAATGACTTCAGAATTTCTTAGTTTATGCCAGGCAAGTTTTTGCCAAATAAAAATGTATTCTCATTTGTCTGATAGTTGCGCTATGGAGGATGGCAAAGATTCTATCCTTAACCAAACTTCATTCAGGCTTTTCCAAGCTCTTTTCAACTGTGCTGCATACCCAGACACATACTAAAGAGTCCAGTTTTAGCAAAAATTCCATTTAGCCAGAATCCCTCATCCTTGATAGCTGATCGTTGTGGATATCTAATCAGAGTCCTCATCCTCCACCATCCTCCACATAATGTCTGATCTGCCATCAGTAAGAATCCTGTTAGGTACAAAATCTCCTCTCATACCTGATGTTTCCTCTTAGTAATTTTCTACCCACCAACTACACTGATCCTTGGCTACAAATCCACATTTTTTCTTCCTGTATCCAAAGTTAACCCCAATCTCTCTCTCCTACTACAAAATCCCATTGCTGTAGCCCTTATACCTATTACAATAGTCCTGAATGAAGTCTGCCTTACCAATCTCTCACGTATCATGAGTCATCTTTTTCCTTACGAGGGAGAATTCCTCTTTCCACCCTTATGTATTATTTCTACATCACATATAATACTGACTGCATAATAAAATGTTGCCTGGCAGGATTTAATACCTACAGGATCTCATCTTCATATAGACTTCTTTAATCATGGGATTAACAATCCTGAAGATAACTCACTTTACATATTCAAGGAGTTTACAGCCTAAAAGGGGAATTAACCCAGACAAGTAAATGGCAAATCGTAATCTGAGGGAAATGGAATTGTTAAGAAGGAAGAGAAATTTTTACTATTTATGTCACAATGGAATATATAGATAGATATAAAATTAAGATCAAATATACTTTTCTGTCCTTTCAAAATCCTCTCTGATGAATTGCTTTTATGTTCCAGGAAAATAACAAATAACATATGTTGAAAATTTACAGTTCAATAACTGGCATATTCGAAGTCCTAAGTGCCCTGGAGACAAATCTCTCAATCTTTGGGGAGAGGATGTAACATTTGTCAAAAGAAGTAATGACTCAGCTAAAAGCTGATTTTTTTTTTATTTTTTTATTTTATTTTATTTTATTTTTTTTTTTGAGACGGAGTCTCGCTCTGTCGCCCAGGCTGGAGTGCAGTGGCCGGATCTCGGCTCACTGCAAGCTCCGCCTCCCGGGTTCACGCCATTCTCCTGCCTCAGCCTCCCGAGCAGCTGGGACTACAGGCGCCCGCCACCTCGCCCGGCTAGTTTTTTTTTTTTTTTTTTTTTTTTTTTTTGCATTTTTTAGTAGAGACAGGGTTTCCCCGTGTTAGCCAGGATGGTCTCGATCTCCTGACCTCGTGATCCGCCCGTCTCGGCCTCCCAAAGTGCTGGGATTACAGGCTTGAGCCACCGCGCCTGGCCTAAAAGCTCATATAAAATTATTCACTTCTTTGCTTCCTTACTACCCACAAGCTATTTGCTAATTCCTATCTCCATGCATTTCTTTATTCCATCATGCCATTAACAATATTCAGTTTTCATCATTATAGTGTCCATTATCTCTTTCAAGCCTCAGTTCACAAGACACATGTCCATCAGTATTTAATGAGATGGCTGGAAATTGTCTTTTTGGAAACTTATTTGGAATAATCCCATCTTATTATTAAATACTGCAATTAGTTTGTTAAAAAGTAACCACCAGCAAAAATTCAAGGTGAAAGAAAATTCAGATTTCTATCAGTATTTGTGTACCAAACGTGATGTCACTGCCAATGACCAGAGTGAGGGGAATCAATGCATGGAAAGTCACTGAGACACATCGAGGGTAGGGTGGCTGTGGCCTAACTAAGGTAATGAGATTCCTGTTGAAGGCAGGCCAGAGTTGGAGGATTCTTGCTAAATAAATGTTAACAGGATTCTTGTTAAAATTGGATTCAGCGAGGGCTAACACATCAAGAAGAGTGCTCAGAGGAGCCTGACTAAAGTTTGGTCAAGGAGAAAGTTAGCACAAGAGTAATAGTAATAATAATATCTTTTCTAACAAACGAACAAACTAAGGTTTACAGAGATTAACTGATCTTCCAAAGATCACTCAGCTAGGTGAGCAGGCATTCAAACTTTTGGATGTAACTCCCAAGCTCAAGTTGTTAACCATGTGCTTTCCTCCCTCTTTCTTAGAAGAAGCTGCTGTAGATCAGAGTCCCCAAAACCCAAGCTGTGGACCTGTAGGACCTGTACCATCCGTTGCTGGTTAGGAACCAGGCCACACAGCAGGAGGTGAGCAGCGGGCCAATGCGCATAACTGCCTGAACTCCACCTCCTGCCGGATCAGCGGTGGGATTAGATTCCCACAGGAATGCAAACGCATCAACACCTAGCTTATTGAGAGTTTTTAGCATGAAGGGGTGTTGAATTTTATCGAAGGCCTTTTCTGCACCTATCTGCAGCCAATATCACACTGAATGCCAAAAGCTGGAAGCATTCCCCTTGAAAACCAGTACAAGACAAGGATACCCTCTCTCGCCACTCCTATTCAACATAGTATTAGAAGTTCTGGCCAGGGCAGTCCAGCAAGAGAAAGAAATAAAGGACATTCAAATAGGAAGAGTGGATGTCATTTGTCTCTGTTTGTCGATGGCATGATTGTATGTTTTTTTTTTTTTTTTTTTGAAAGTCCATTTTTATTGTATTATCTATTCCATCACCACTCATTCATTTATTTATTTATTTATTTATTTATTTTTTTTTTTTCAGTGGATGGTAAGTATTTATTATTTAGCTTGGACTGTAAATTCTGAAAGACAAGACCATGTATATTAACAAAGCACAGTACCAAACACAGGAGTACAGGAGTACCTAATAGCAACTTATCTCCCCCCACCTTTTTTTTTTTTTTTTTTTTTTTTTTTTTTTTTTTTTTTTATTATACTTTAAGTTCTAGGGTACATGTGCATAACGTGCAGGTTTGTTACATATGTATACTTATGCCATGTTGGTGTGCTGCACCCATCAACTCGTCAGCACCCATCAATTCATCATTTATATCATGTATAACTCCCCAATGCAATCCCTCCCTCCTCCCCCCTCCCCCCTCCCCCCTCCCCATGATAGACCCCAGTGTGTGATGTTCCCCTTCCCGAGTCCAAGTGATCTCATTGTTCAGTTCCCACCTATGAGTGAGAACATGCGGTGTTTGGTTTTCTCTTCTTGTGATAGTTTGCTAAGAATGATGGTTTCCAGCTGCATCCATGTCCCTACAAAGGACGCAAACTCATCCTTTTTTATGGCTGCATAGTATTCCATGGTGTATATGTGCCACATTTTCTTAATCCAGTCTGTCACAGATGGACATTTGGGTTGATTCCAAGTCTTTGCTATTGTGAATAGTGCTGCAATAAACATACGTGTACATGTGTCTTTGTAGTAGACTAATTTATAATCCTTTGGGTATATACCCAGTAGTGGGATGGCTGGGTCATATGGTACATCTAGTTCTAGATCCTTGAGGAATTGCCATACTCTTTTCCATAATGGTTGAACTAGTTTACAATCCCACCAACAGTGTAAAAGTGTTCCTATTTCTCCACATCCTCTCCAACACCTGTTGTTTCCTGACTTCTTAATGATTGCCATTCTAACTGGTGTGAGATGGTATCTCATTGTGGTTTTGATTTGCATTTCTCTGATGGCCAGTGATGATGAGCATTTTTTCATGTGTCTGTTGGCTGTATGAATATCTTCTTTTGAGAAATGTCTGTTCATATCCTTTCCCCACTTTTTGATGGGGTTGTTTGTTTGTTTCTCGTATATTTGTTTGAGTTCTTTGTAGATTCTGGATATTAGACCTTTGTCAGATGAGTAGGTTGCAAAAATTTTCTCCCATTCTGTAGGTTGCCTGTTCACTCTGATGGTAGTTTCTTTTGCTGTGCAAAAGCTCTTTAGTTTAATTAGATCCCATTTGTCAATTATGGCTTTTGCTGCCGTTGCTTTTGGTGTTTTAGACATGAAGTCCTTGCCCATGCCTATGTCCTGAATGGTACTACCTAGATTTTCTTCTAGGGTTTTTATGGTATTAGGTCTAACATTTAAGTCTCTAATCCATCTTGAATTAATCTTCGTATAAGGGGTAAGGAAAGGATCCAGTTTCAGCTTTCTACTTATGGCTAGCCAATTTTCCCAGCACCATTTATTAAATAGGGAATCCTTTCCCCATTTCTTGTTTCTCTCAGGTTTGTCAAAGATCAGATGGCTGTAGATGTGCGGTATTATTTCTGAGGACTCTGTTCTGTTCCATTGGTCTATATCTCTGTTTTGGTACCAGTACCATGCTGTTTTGGTTACTGTAGCCTTGTAGTATAGTTTGAAGTCAGGTAGCGTGACGCCTCCAGCTTTGTCCTTTTGACTTAGGATTGTCTTGGCAATGCGGGCTCTTTTTTGGTTCCATATGAACTTTAAAGCAGTTTTTTCCAATTCTGTGAAGAAAGTCATTGGTAGCTTGATGGGGATGGCATTGAATCTATAAATAACCTTGGGGAGTATGGCCATTTTCACGATATTGATTCTTCCTATCCATGAGCATGGTATGTTCTTCCATTTGTTTGTGTCCTCTTTGATTTCACTGAGCAGTGGTTTGTAGTTCTCCTTGAAGAGGTCCTTTACATCCCTTGTAAGCTGGATTCCTAGGTATTTTAGTCTCTTTGAAGCAATTGTGAATGGAAGTTCATTCCTGATTTGGCTCTCTGCTTGTCTGTTGCTGGTGTATAAGAATGCTTGTGATTTTTGCACATTGATTTTGTATCCTGAGACTTTGCTGAAGTTGCTTATCAGCTTAAGGAGATTTTGGGCTGAGACGATGGGGTTTTCTAAATATACAATCATGTCATCTGCAAACAGGGACAATTTGACTTCTTCTTTTCCTAACTGGATACCCTTGATTTCTTTCTCTTGCCTGATTGCCCTAGCCAGAACTTCCAACACTATGTTGAATAGGAGTGGTGAGAGAGGGCATCCCTGTCTTGTGCCAGTTTTCAAAGGGAATTTTTCCAGTTTTTGCCCATTCAGTATGATATTAGCTGTGGGTTTGTCATAAATAGCTCATTATTTTGAGGTACGTTCCATCAATACCGAATTTATTGAGCGTTTTTAGCATGAAGGACTGTTGAATTTTGTCAAAAGCCTTTTCTGCATCTATTGAGACAATCATGTGGTTCTTGTCTTTGGTTCTGTTTATATGCTGGATTACGTTTATTGATTTGTGAATGTTGAACCAGCCTTGCATCCGAGGGATGAAGCCCACTTGATCATGGTGGATAAGCTTTTTGATGTGCTGCTGAATCCGGTTTGCCAGTGTTTTATTGAGGATTTTTGCATCAATGTTCATCAGGGATATTGGTCTAAAATTCTCTTTTTTTGTTGTGTCTCTGCCAGGCTTTGGTATCAGGATGATGTTGGCCTCATAAAATGAGTTAGGGAGGATTCCCTCTTTTTCTATTGATTGGAATAGTTTCAGAAGGAATGGTACCAGCTCCTCCTTGTACCTCTGGTAGAATTCAGCTGTGAATCCATCTGGTCCTGGACTTTTTTTGGTGGGTAGGCTATTAATTGTTGCCTCAATTTCAGAGCCTGCTATTGGTCTATTCAGGGATTCAACTTCTTCCTGGTTTAGCCTTGGGAGAGTGTAAGTGTCCAGGAAATTATCCATTTCTTCTAGATTTTCTAGTTGATTTGCGTAGAGGCGTTTATAGTATTCTCTGATGGTAGTTTGTATTTCTGTGGGGTCAGTGGTGATATCCCCTTTATCATTTTTTATTGCATCTATTTGATTCCTCTCTCTTTTTTTCTTTATTAGCCTTGCTAGCGGTCTGTCAATTTTGTTGATCTTTTCAAAAAACCAACTCCTGGATTCATTGATTTTTTGGAGGGTTTTTTGTGTCTCTATCTCCTTCAGTTCTGCTCTGATCTTAGTTATTTCTTGCCTTCTGCTAGCTTTTGAATGTGATTGCTCTTGCCTCTCTAGTTCTTTTAATTGTGATGTTAGAGTGTCAATTTTAGATCTTTCCTGCTTTCTCTTGTGGGCATTTAGTGCTATAAATTTCCCTCTACACACTGCTTTAAATGTGTCCCAGAGATTCTGGTATGTTGTATCTTTGTTCTCATTGGTTTCAAAGAACATCTTTATTTCCGCTTTCATTTCGTTATGTACCCAGTAGTCATTCAGGAGCAGGTTGTTCAGTTTCCATGTAGTTGAGCGGTTTTGATTGAGTTTCTTAGTCCTGAGTTCTAGTTTGATTGCACTGTGGTCTGAGAGACAGTTTGTTATAATTTCTGTTCTTTTACATTTGCTGAGGAGTGCTTTACTTCCAATTATGTGGTCAATTTTGGAATAAGTGCGATGTGGTGCTGAGAAGAATGTATATTCTGTTGATTTGGGGTGGAGAGTTCTATAGATGTCTATTAGGTCCGCTTGGTGCAGAGATGAGTTCAATTCCTGAATATCCTTGTTAACTTTCTGTCTCGTTGATCTGTCTAATGTTGACAGCGGAGTGTTGAAGTCCCCCATTATTATTGTATGGGAGTCTAAGTCTCTTTGTAAGTCTCTAAGGACTTGCTTTATGAATCTGGGTGCTCCTGTATTGGGTGCATATATATTTAGGAGAGTTAGCTCTTCCTGTTGAATTGATCCCTTTACCATTATGTAATGGCCTTCTTTGTCTCTTTTGATCTTTGATGGTTTAAAGTCTGTTTTATCAGAGACTAGGATTGCAACCCCTGCTTTTTTTTGTTCTACATTTGCTTGGTAGATCTTCCTCCATCCCTTTATTTTGAGCCTATGTATGTCTCTGCATGTGAGATGGGTCTCCTGAATACAGCAGACTGATGGGTCTTGACTCTTTATCCAGTTTGCCAGTCTGTGTCTTTTAATTGGAGCATTTAGTCCATTAACATTTAAGGTTAATATTGTTATGTGTGAACTTGATCCTGCCATTATGATATTAACTGGTTATTTTGCTCGTTAGTTGATGCAGTTTCTTCCTAGCCTCGATGGTCTTTACATTTTGCCAAGTTTTTGCGATGGCTGGTACCGGTTGTTCCTTTCCATGTTTAGGGCTTCCTTCAGGGTCTCTTGTAAGGCAGGCCTGGTGGTGACAAAATCTCTAAGCATTTGCTTATCTGTAAAGGATTTTATTTCTCCTTCACTTATGAAACTTAGTTTGGCTGGATATGAAATTCTGGGTTGAAAATTCTTTTCTTGAAGAACGTTGAATATTGGCCCCCACTCTCTTCTGGCTTGTAGAGTTTCTGCCGAGAGATCTGCTGTTAGTCTGATGGGCTTCCCTTTGTGGGTGACCCGACCTTTCTCTCTGGCTGCCCTTAAGATTTTTTCCTTCATTTCAACTTTGGTGAATCTGGCAATTATGTGTCTTGGAGTTGCTCTTCTGGAGGAGTATCTTTGTGGCGTTCTCTGTATTTCCTGAATTTGAATGTTGGCCTGCCCTACTAGGTTGGGGAAGTTCTCCTGGATGATATCCTGAAGAGTGTTTTCCAACTTGGTTCCATTTTCCCCCTCACTTTCAGGCACCCCAATCAGACGTAGATTTGGTCTTTTTACGTAATCCCATACTTCTTGCAGGCTTTGCTCATTTCTTTTTCTTCTTTTTTCTTTTGGTTTCTCTTCTCGCTTCATTTCATTCATTTGATCTTCAATCGCTGATACTCTTTCTTCCAGTTGATCGAGTCGGTTACTGAAGCTTGTGCATTTGTCACGTATTTCTCGTGTCATGGTTTTCATCTCTGTCATTTCGTTTATGATCTTCTCTGCATTAACGAGTCTAGCTGTCAATTCTTCCACTCTTTTTTCAAGATTTTTAGTTTCTTTGCGCTGGGTACGTAATTCCTCCTTTAGCTCTGATAAGTTTGATGGACTGAAGCCTTCTTCTCTCCTCTCGTCCAAGTCATTCTCTGACCAGCTTTGATCCGTTGCTGGTGATGGGCTGCGCTCCTTTGCAGGGGGAGATGCGCTCTTATTTTTTGAATTTCCAGCTTTTCTGCCCTGCTTCTTCCCCATCTTTGTGGTTTTATCTGTCTCTGGTCTTTGATGGTGGTGACGAACTGATGGGGTTTTGGTATAGGTGTCCTTCCTGTTTGATAGTTTTCCTTCTGACAGTCAGAAGGACTCTCTGTTGGTCTGTTGGAGATTGCTTGAGGTCCACTCCAGACCCTGTTTGCCTGGGTATCAGCAGCAGAGGTTGCCGAAGATAGAATATTGCTGAACAGCGAGTGTACCTGTCTGATTCTTCCTTTGGAAGTGTCCTCTCAGGGGTGTACTCCACCCTGTGAGGTGTGGGGTGTCAGACTGCCCCTAGTGGGGGATTTCTCCCAGCTAGGCTACTCAGGGGTCAGGGACACACCTGAGCAGGCAGTCTGTCCGTTCTCAGATCTCAACCTCCGCGTTGGGAGATCCGCGGCTCTCCCCAAAGCTGTCAGACAGAGTCGTTCGCGTCTGCACCGGCTCCCGCTACTTCCCCTGTTGGTCTTCAGCTGTGCGCTGTCCCCAGAGGTGGAGACTACAGAGACAGGCAGGCTTCCTTGAGCTGCTGTGAGCTCCACCCAGTTCGAGCTTCCCAGCGGCTTTGTTTACCTACTTAAGCCTCAGCAATGGCGGGCGCCCCTCCCCCAGCCTCGCTGCTGCCTTGCCGATAGATCGCGGCAGACTGCTGTGTTAGCAGTGAGGGAGGCTTCGTGGGCGTGGGACCCTCCCGGCCAGGTGTGGGATATATTCTCCTGGAATGCCTGTATGCTTACAGCGCAGTATTGGGGTGGGAGTTACCCGATTTTCCAGGTGTTGTGTGTCTCAGTTCCCCTGGCTAGGAAAACGGATCCCCTTCCCCCTTGCGCTTCCAGGTGAGGCGATGCCTCGCCCTGCTTCAGCTCTGGCTGGTCAGGCTGCAGCAGCTGACCAGCACCGATTGTCCGGCACTCCCTAGTGAGATGACCCCAGTACCTCAGTTGAAAATGCAGAAATCACCGGTCTTCTGTGTCGCTCGCGCTGGGAGTTGGAGACTGGAGTTGTTCCTATTCGGCCATCTTGCTCCGCCCCCCCACTCATGATTGTATGTTTTGAAAATCCCATTGTCTCAGTCGAAAATCTACTTAAGCTGATAAGCAACTTCATCAAAGTCTCAGGATACAAAATTAATGTGCAAAACTCACAAGCATTCCTATACACCAACAATACACAACAGATGCTGGAGAGGATGTGGAGAAATAGAAACTCATTTACACTGTTGGTGGGAGTGTAAATTAATTCAGCCATTGTGGAAGACATTGTCATGATTCCTCAAGGATCTAGAACTAGAAATACCATTTGACCCAGCAATCCCATTACTGGGTATACACCCAAAGAATTATAAAGCATTCTACTGTAAAGATACACACACACTTATGTTTATTGCAGCATTATTCACAATAGCAAAGACTTGGAACCAACCCAAATGCCCATCAATGATAGACTGGATAAAGAACATATGGCAGATGGAATACTATACAGCCACAAAAAGGATGAGTTTATGTGCTTTTCAGGGACATGGATGAAGCTGGAAACGATCATTCTCAGCAAACTAACACGAGAACAGAAAACCAAATACCACATGTTCTCACTCATAAGTGGGAGTTGAACATTGAAAACACATGGACGCAGGGAGGGGAACATCACACACTGGGGCCTGTTGGAGGGTAGGGGTCAGGGCTAGGGGAGGGATAGCATTAGGAGGAATACCTAATGTAGATGACGGGTTGATGGGTGTAGCAAGCCACCATGGCACGTGTATAGCTATGCAACAAACCTGCAAGTTCTGCACATGTATCCCAGAACTTAAAAAAAAAAGAAAAAAATAAAAGAATGTAAACCCTGTTGTGAACTGCTCACGCAAGGGATCTGGGTGAGCTCTCCTTATAAGAATCCGATACCTGATGATCCGAGGTGGAACAGTTTCATCCTGAAACCACTCCTCCAGCCCCCCATCTCCGTCCATGGAAAAATTATCTTCCATGAAATCAGTCCTTAGTGTTAAAAAGGTTGAGAACCATTGCTATAGATAATGGAGAGTTGCTTCTCAGAGTCAGTCTTCCTCTAGAGATTACTTACTTAATGAAATTAAAGAATTCCTGAATTTGGTAGGAGGTGATCGCTGAGGTATGCTCTAATTTTAAGTGTTTATGGTCTTTTAATTCTACTATGATGATTATTTTGATTTTTAATTTGGGCCAAAAGAAACCTTAAAATAATCTAGCTTAATATCATAATTTTAGAGGTAATAAAATTGAGACTAAGAAAAATAAGGTGATTGTCCACAATAACAGTGTAGATTGATGACAAAGCAGGGACACTAACTCATGAGCCTGAGATCACATTTGTCTATTATTTTGTAATAAATTAATCCATATCCCATATACCTCACTGACTAGTTTTTCTCAAACATTATTTTTCACTCCTACACAGGAAATAGGCGGTTCACTATTGCTTAACCTATCAAATACAAAGGCTGTTTGCTTTTTAAGATCCTCAGAAGCCTTTTTTGTTGTTGTTTATTTTTTTGTTTGTTGTTTTTTTTTTGTTTTTAGACAAAGTCTCGCTCTTTTTCCCAGGCTGGAGTGCAGTGGCACAATCTTGGCTCACTGCAAACTCTGCCCCCTGGGTTCAAGCAATTCTCATGTCTCAGCTTCCCGAGTAGCTGGGATTACAAGCGCCCACCATCACACAGTGCTAATTTTTGTAGTTTTTAGTAGATATGGGATTTCACCATGTTGGCCACGCTAGTCTCAAACTCCTGACCTCAGGTGATCCACCCGGCTTGGCGTCCTAAAGTGCTGGAATTACAGGCATGAGTCACCGCACCCAGCCAGAAGCCTGGTTTTTTACTGTCCTCAGCATGGATGAATTTTGTTTTGTGTTGGGGAAAATAGTTACTGATTGACCCCTTAATTAGTCCAGGCTATGTGCATTTTAACAGATGACACACTAATCCAATTAACCTGGAAATAGAGTTTCAGTTAGTATTATCTTACTCTTAGGAGAAAGAGCTATTTTTGGATAGACTTCTTTTACCTTGCAGAAGTGAAATGGTTCATCTTTCTACAGACTCCCAATTTATTGATCTAAAATCTGAGATAACCACATGCACCATGTTTTCTCTTCATAGTTAACCCTGGACATAGTAAGGTAATTCCTGCTTAATTCGCTGTTTTAATAGGATACTGCCAGAGTTTCCTATGCCATCTCTTGAGAGGGAGCCAGAATCTGGACCACTGCACTGTCAGCGTGTCAAACCTCCACACAAGACATCGAACAATATCTGCTCATGGATGCTCACTTTTTACATACTGTTAATCATGAAACCTAAACATCTAAGCTCAAGTAAACAAACAAATTCTGTGGGACCTTTTTTCCAAAGTGAAGAATGGTAGTACTTGAAGCTAAATTTCTTTTAGCCAATCTTACAAAGGAAAAATAGAGAAAATGGCAATGAATGTAATTTTTCTGGATGGTGTTGTGAGTAAATATTTTGTTTTCACTAAATCCCTAACATCTGCTGGTAATTTCACAGTACTGGACTTAAGTAAATAACAATAATTTGTAAAGTGTCTACTTGAAAAATGGAGACCGAAATGTTATTTTTAATTATAACTTAGATTATTGCTAATAACTTAAGCAGGAGCAAGAATAATACCAAAGAAAAGGTTTTACAACATCGTGACAAAAGATTACAAGTTGGGGCTTTGTTAAAATATGTGACTCATAGGAACATGGGACAAATTACGCCTTTCCAATTTCAATGTTCAATTTCAATGATGTTCAACTTCAATGCTAAAAGTAATACTCTACGTCTCAGATGGCATGCTGAAAGGGTACACAGAGCTTCATTACTGCCTCAAGGAAGTTGTTCTCAAAAGTAATGAAGAAATAATTCTGAAGAATTATCTATAAATGAATTATCTATATTTCTGTGTTAAATCTATATTTCTGGGTTAAATGCAGTAACTGGACTTTGTCCAAAGAAAGGAGAAGTCAGTAAGTCAGTCCAGAGTGGAAGTGCATCTTTTAAGGAGTTAGATTTCCCCAATTCCTATGTAATGTTTTCTTCAGGAATAACTAGAAAAAACTAGAGGAGTTTGTGAAATGCTATGTATGTATATCTTCTGCTAACTTCAGTTGAATCAGATGCTTGATAGAAGAGCAGTTAGCAAAGTAACTCTGAGTTCCAGCTCTGTCACGTTCTAACAGGGCACCTTTGGCAAACTTAAGCTCTTCCCCCCTCAGATTTTTCTCATCTACAAAGATAAAAAAAGATTGCCAATATTGTATTTTACATAATTTGCTATAAGGATCATGTCAAATGAGATAGTAGAGGAAATCATAAATTTTGAAGAATTATGCTCAATTACTATGTAAAAAACATATGTTTCTTTTATTATGAAATTTCTAGTATTTAAAATGGGAGTTACTAGAACAGATACATTCATTTAGTTAGAGTTTGATTAACAACCCACTAGTCACCTCAATTTGCTTGTTTTAATGGCCTCACTAAGTTTTCCTAGTTTCAAATTCAACAACAATTATTTTCATCCTAAAATAGTGATTTAGGTTAGTAGTTCTGAATCCTAACTCATGGATTTAACTCCCAATTCTTCCACTTACTGGTAACCTATATTAATTTTTACTTTTAACTGCCTTGGGCATTTTTCTAAGTGGGGGATAATAATAAAGTTACTTAATCAATAAGGTTATTCACATGACTAAAATGGCTAAATATAGTAAAGTGCTCCATTCAATGCTTCACACATAGTAAGGACTCAATATATGTTGACTATTTATAATATTTTCACACAGACGTACAGAGTCAAGTCAAGTGGAGACGCTATCCACATAAACTATTCCTTCCACCTATGTCCCTCCCTCACTGCATTCCTTTTTTTTTTTTTTTTTTTTTTTTTTTTTTTTTTTTTTTTTTGAGACTGAGTCTTGGTCTGTCGCCCGGGCTGGAGTGCAGTGGCCGGACCTCAGCTCACTGCAAGCTCCGCCTCCTGGGTTTACGCCATTCTCCTGCCTCAGCCTCCGAAGTAGCTGGGACTACAGGCGCCCGCCACCTCACCCGGCTAGTTTTTTGTATTTTTAGTAGAGACGGGGTTTCACCATGTTAGCCAGGATGGTCTCGATCTCCTGACCTCGTGATCCGCCCGTCTCGGCCTCCCAAAGTGCTGGGATTACAGGCTTGAGCCACCGCACCCGGCCTCATTCTTGGTAGATAAAAAAATTTTACTTCTTTCACACTTATCCTCTTTCATCTATTTTTCAGTATCTTTGATTTCCAATGCTTATGGTATGCCATGTTTAAACTTCAAGAGCCTTCTCAATTCTCTTCATCACTAAATGACACTTTAAACAAAAAATAAGAGTTGTTGTGTCCAAAGAACTTTTTTAATCCTATCTAATCTTGTTCTATCTCATGCTTCAGACAATCCTAAAGAAACTATATTTTGTAAAAAATAAATATACTGACATATATATGTCTAGTATATATGCATATCTAACTTCTTTGATACTATGACATCTCTGGCTCCCTCTGAACCCTGACTGTTGCTTCTCATTTAAGCTCCTTTATTTTTGCTCCAGTCTTTGTCTCAGAAGACTCATCTATTTTCTTGGCTTTAGTGATAAACCTTGTGTAGATGACTCACAGATTTTCCTCATGGGGCCTGATCTCTGATCCTGGCAGTAGAGCTTTCCAATTTTCCACTGGATGGTTCATTTCAAATAAAGAAAGAAAACATATCCACTCCAAATATACAGTATTTTTACTTAAAATTAGTTCTTCTAATTTACCCACCTCTATCCATGGTGTTTCCATTTTCCCAGCCCTTTAGATATAAGACTATAAAGTCATCTTTGACTCATTCCTTTTCTTTATTCTCTATATTTCATTCATGGCCAGGAACTCCATAGTTCCACTTGAAATAATTATTTTGTTCTTTACCTCCTTTCTGTATCCACTGACAACATTTAAATATGGGTCTTATTATTTCACCCACAATTGAACTACTGTTAACAGCTCTTTCACTTTTCTAGAATTCCTGTTGCTTCCTCACCCAATCATTCTTTCTGGCTTATAACAGCCAAATTAATTATTATTACATGTATTTTCATTTTGTAAGCCCCTGCCTAAAAGTGTGAATGTTCATAAATGTTACAGTATGAAGTATAAACCCCCTTCCCTTGCCTAGTTTTCAGATTTCTCATTGCCTAAAAATGACTTACACACAAATGTTGACACCTCATTTCTTTGTAACACTTCTGTTTTATTCAGCCTTACTTCCTCATTGCTCCTCAAAAATGTCTTGTGTTTTTCCTTTACTCATGCCTGCCTGCTATATCAAGATGGTCTTCCCTTCCACCAAGGCAAAGCCTACCACCCTATATCAGCCACCTTGTTAAGGCAAGTCACAAGAAACCTAATATTAGTAGGATGGGGATGTATCTTTTCCTCAGTGGAGAGGCACAGCAAATCCGATAGCTAAACCTGTTGTTAAAGGAACTGGAATGTGCAATACTTCCATGAAGAAAAATAGCTAATATTTTGAAAATTATTAGTCTACTACAGTCTACTGTCTTTGTCACAAATAACGACTTTACTTCCTCCTGCTCACAAAGTATACTCACTCCATCTCCAAGAGAGGCAATGCCCAAGTTCAAAGTCTGTTCATATGATATTCTATATTGACGTCATGTCAGGATATGACTGCTCTTGATTTACAAATTTATTAACTAAAAAGTTAATGTGAATTGTATGCCCATGACATCCCCAATAGACAACTGTAGTACAAGAACAGGATAGTATCAATAAATAATCACATTTGAAAAGGAGAAGAATAGGCCATGTACAGCAGTTATGGGTTCATAGAAATTCTTAAACTTTCCTGGGGAAGTGATGAGGCATGACACCCAGGCAAGAGGAGAGTCTAATTAAGGAACACTTCTCTTGTCTAGTTAGCATGCCTCCTTCAAACTAGTCACTTAGTCTGCTTTTTTCCATCATCTTCTCTGTGGCTTAATGATATTCCTCTTGTATGAATTTATGGAGTACTTATAGATGTTATCAAGTTGCATACATTTTATTTTAGACATCCTGATAATATTTTATGTACATTAATATCATTTCTCCAAACAACTTGTACATTTGTCAGAGGAACTAATCTTGTCTGAAACTGTATAAGGATAAGCTAGTTCCCCATACAGGGTTTCAGTAAAAACTTTATAAGGATATAGTATGTAATGAAGTGTCAATAGTGTTCTTGGCATCTTGAACAAATAATCTGACAAATAGCACAAACAAAGCAAGGAAGGAATGAAGCGATTTATTGAAAATGAAAGTACATTCCACACTGTGGGAGTGGGCCTGAGCATAGGGGCTCAAAGGCCCTGCTACAGAATTCTTGGAAATTTAAATACCCTTTACTTGGGGTACACCCTATGTAAATGAAAAGGATGAAGTAAAGTTTCAAAGTCATTTACTCTGTGTATGCCCTATGGAAAGGATATTTCCTGTCATAGCTGAAGTGTGAATCGGCCTTCTCTTCCTTGCCTCCAGACTCTAATTTCCTGCCTCAAAAGGGTGCCAAGTTACTCTGATAGGTTGAAGTTTACAGTTTCTTCAGCCTAGCCATGGCTGTCTTGATATTACCCTTGATTTCATGCATCTTTTAAAGTAAATAGTTTGTTTATTAGGCTTAGGTTTTGTTTACATTTTCATTTTGGAAATATTATTTGCAGAGGGCAGTCCTTGGAGCATTCAGTAAAACACCAGCGCACAGTCATCCTAGTGCGTGCCTTACTCTCAGCCTATAAGGTGACTGTGAAAGCAGTAATAACTTTATCCAGTCCTCCATTGTAGATCAAGAAACATATACTCTACCCTTTAGCATTCCCAGAGATACTAACTGAGGTGACACGATCGACTCTTTTGAGCCCTTCAAAGTAAAGAAAATTTCACTGTAATTATGAAAGTCAGGCCTAGATCAGGCTGTGAAGTGAGAAGTCTGTCTTTAAGTTCTTGTGTTTCTCATTTCACTTATATAAAGTTAGAAAAGATAACATACTGTAGAAATAATTATCTTTGATTGTGTAGGTGGGGAGATGCTTTTGGACAATGGGCTATTTGTGACTCACTCAGGAACACTGCCAAAAAATGTGTTCTGCCATTTATATAGCATAGAAAAATATCTCCCCACACAATCATGTGAGAAAGATGGTTAAGAGTTGTTTATACTGCAAAGAACCAATATTAAAAATGGGCATGATGCTATTCAACAGACTTTACAGTGAAGTGCACTGCAAAGAAGATAGCTTGTGAATCTCAACTTCCTCTCTCTTTTTCTTCATTCTAACTTGGAATCTTCATAAAGTTTTTTATTTTCCATGACTTTGCCATTTCTTAATGACCTTCCTTGGTTTTATTCTGTATAATGCATTGCAAGCCCTCCACTATATTCAGGAAATTTTCACATTTTAAGAGACAGTTTATGGACTTTGTACTTTAGCACCTTACCTAGGTAAGGCATAGAAACAAGAAAGTTCTCAAGTTTGTCTATAACTGAAAAGTTTTGATGTGTGGCTATGATGGTTAATACTGAGTGTCAACTTGATTGGATTGAAGGATACACAGTATTGATCTGGGTGTGTCTGTGTGGATACTGCCAAAAGAGATTAAAATTTGAGTCAGTGGTCTGAGGAAGGCAGATTCACCCTTAATCTGGTGTGCACAATCTAATCAGCTGTCAGTGAATATAAAGCAAGCAGAAAAACATAACAAGGAGAGACTGGTCTAGCCTCCCAGCCTAGATCTTTCTCCCATGCTAGATGCTTCCTGACCTCAAAAATCAGACTCCACGTTCTTCAGTTTTGGGAGTCGGACTGGCTGTCCTTGCTCCTTAGCTTGCAGACAGCCTATTGTGGGACCTTGTGATCATGTAAGTTAATACTTAATAAACTACCCTTTATATATCCTATTAGTCCTGTCCCTCTAGAGAACTCTGAGTAATACAGATTTTGGTACCAGAAGTGGTTTAGTACCAGGAGTGGTACCAGGCAAGGAGTTTAGTGACTCCATACATAATACATTTGGTCATATGTGGAGAACCAAGGAGCATAACACAACTGGTTGGATACTGCTAAGTTCAGTAAACAAAGTGATCAAAGACAATGATGAAATCAGGGATTCTGTCTCCCGGGTTCAGAAGCAGATACTGAGCCTCAAGTCTGATAAGATTGCACTGACTGAGAGTCTTATCTCCTGTAGAGAAAGCCCTTAAATTGTGGAAAAACAGACCCAAGTTCTTATCATGCAAGTGGCTGACCTGCAATGAAAGATGCATGCACAGCCTAGCCAGGTGTCTACTGTTACAGTGAGGGCATCGATTGGAAAAAAACAGGACCCTGCTACTTGGAATGGAGATGTATGAGAGGACCCTAATGAAGCCGGGGACACTGAGTTTGTAAACTCTGATGAACGTTTTTTGCCAGAAGGATCAGCTTCCCCATCTCCAGTAGTGTCAACATCTCCCCTCTCTCCCCACCCTGCCAACCCATGCTGCCATCAGCTTTTCTATCTTTGTCTGAGGAGATAAACCCTGTGCTTCCTAGAGCCATAGTGATGGCCTTTCCTGAGGCAGTTGCCAGGTAAGATCATGTTGATTATCCTCAGGAGCCACTCCCAACATCCTATTTGCTTCTAAACCTATAACGAAAGTCTTAGTAGGCCCCTAGAGGTGAAGTTGAGAGTGTGACCTATGAGAAAGTGCATTACACTCAAAAAGAACAGTTTGAATTATCTATATAAACAGAAATCAGGAGAACAGGCATGGGAAAGAATATTACAGGTATGGGATAATTGTGGAAGGAACATAGAGTTGGATCAGGCTGAATTTATTGATTTGGACCCACTAAATAGGGTCTCTGCTTTTAATGTTGCAGCTCAGGTAGTTAAAAATGGTTCTAATAGTTTATTTGCTTGGTTAGCTGAAATATGGATTAAAAGATGCCCCACTGTGAAGGAGCTGGATATGCCTAATCTCTCTTGGTTTAAAGCAGAGGAAGGGATTTAAAGGCTTAGGGAGATTGAGATGGTGGAGTGGATTAGTCACCATAGACCAGTTCATCCCAGCCGGGGCGGCGGGGGGGAGGTCCAGAAGATGCACCTTTGATCAGCGCCTTGCAAAATAGATTTGTGAGAGCAGCACCTGCATCTTTGACGAGCCCTGTAATTGCTCTGCTCTATATGTCAGACCTAACAGTGGGGACTGCAGTAACTCAACTGTGAAATTTAAATACAATAGGAATAATTGGATCCTGAGGTGGCAGGGGCCAAGTGGCAGCACTCAACTGTGAAAGAGAAGGTGGGCATAGCTACTGTAATAGACAGCAGAGGCAAAGCGGCAATCAGAATAGTCTGACTCATGTAGAGCTCTGGCATTGGCTAATTAGACACCAGGTTCCTAGAAGTGAAATTGATAAGAAGCTTACCACATTTTTATTTAATTTATACAAGCAGAAAGCTTCTAGGTCGAATGGATAAAAGACTAATTTGATTACAAAAACATAGAATCACGGTCCCTCAATCAATTTCCAGACTTGAGCAAGTTTACATACCCAGAATCCCTTGAAGTGAGGCTGGGTCCCCTTGAGGAAGAACCCCACTGCACTACCAACAATTCATGCAGTGAATCTTTCTCCCATCCTTCCCCAAGGAGAGCTCTGGCCTTTTAGCAGGGTAACTGTGCATTTGGGGAAAGGGAAATTGTCAGATATTTCAGGGACTACTTGACACTGGCTCTGAGCTGATGTTGATTTCAGGGGATCCAAACTGTCATTGTGGTCCTCTAGTTAAA
This sequence comes from Rhinopithecus roxellana, assembly GCF_007565055.1. Taxonomy (NCBI): domain Eukaryota; kingdom Metazoa; phylum Chordata; class Mammalia; order Primates; family Cercopithecidae; genus Rhinopithecus; species Rhinopithecus roxellana. The sequence goes on along the minus strand of NC_044550.1, from coordinate 121,632,788 downwards.
GTAGGGGCTTATGGAAGTCAGGGAATTAATGGAATTTTAGCTCAGGTCTGACTTACAGTGGGTCCAGTGGATCCCTGGACTCATCCTGTGGTCATTTCTCCAGTGTTAGAATGCATAATTGGCATAGACATACTTAGCACCTGGGAGAACCCCCACATTGACTTCCTGACTGGTAAGATGAGGGCTGTTATAGTGGGAAAGGCCAAATGGAAGCCATTAAGCGGCCTCTACCTAGAAAAATAGTGAATCAAAAACAATATTCTACCCCTGGAGGGATTGCAGAGATTACTGCCACCACCAAGGACTTGAAAGATGCAGGGGTGGTGATTATCACCACATCCCCATTCAACTCTCCCATTTGACCTGTGCAGAAGACAGATGAATCTTGGAGAAGAACAGTGGATTATCACAAGCTTAACCAAGTAATGATGCCAATTGCAGCTGCTATACCAGTTGCAGTTTCGTTGCTTGAACAAATTAACACATCTCCTGGTATGTAGCCATTGTCTTGGTGAATGCCTTTTCTCCATTCCTGTCCATAAGGTCACCAGAAGCAATTGCCTTCAGCCAGTAGCGTCAGCAATATATGTTTACTGTTCTACCTCAGGGGTATATCAACTCTCCAGCTTTGTGCCATAATCTTATTTGGAGAGAACTTGACTACTTTTTGCTTCCACAATGTATAACACTGCTCTATAACATTGATGACATTATGCTGATTGGAATCCTTGAGTAAGAAGTAGCAAACACATTGGACTTACTGGTGAAACATTTTCATGCCAGAGGATGGGAAATAAATCTGACTAAAATTCAAGGACCTTCAACCTCAGTAAAATTTCTAGGGGTACAGTGGTGTGGGATCTGTGAAGATATTCCTTCTAATGTGAAGGATAAATTGCTGCATTTGGCCCCTCCTACAACCAAGAAAGAGGGGCAACGCCTAGTGGGCCAATTTGGATTTTGGAGGCAACATATTCCTCATTTGGGTGTGTTACTCAAGCTCATTTATCCAGTGAACCGAAAGGCTGCCAGTTTTGAGTGGCATCCAGAACAGGAGAAGGCTCTGCAACAGGCCCAGGCTGCTACTGTGTGAGCTGCTCTGCCACTTGAAGCATATGACCCTGCAGATCTGATGGTGCTTGAGGTGTCAGTGGGAGATAAGATTGCTGTTTGGAGCCTTTGGCAGGTCCCCATAGGTGAATCACACCAGAAGCCTCTAGGATTTTGGAGCAAGGCCCTGCCATCTTTTGCAGATAACTACTCTCCTTTTAAGAGACAGCTCTTGGACTGTTATTGGGCTGTGGTAGAAACTCAACATTTGACGACAGATCATCAAGTCACCATGCGACCTGAACTGCGTATCATTAACTGAGTACTTTCTGACCCATGTAATCATGAAGTGGGTCATTCACAGCAGCATTCCTTCATCAGATGGAAGTGGTATATATGTGATCGGGCTTGAGCAGATCCTGAAAGCACAAGCAAGTTACGTGAGGAAGTGGCTCAAATGCCCATGGTCTCCACTCCTGCCACCCTTCCTTCTCTCTTCCTGCCTGCACCAATGGCCTCATGGAGAGTTCCCTATGATCAGTTGATAGAGGAAGAGAAGACTAGGGCCTGGCTCACAGATGGTTCTGCATGATATGCAGGCATAACCAGAAAGTGGACAGCTGCAGCACTATGGCCGCTTTCTTGGATATCCCTGAAGGACATAAGTGAAGGGAAATCTTCCCAATTAGAAGAATTTCAAGCTGGGCACCTGGCTGTGCACTTTTCAGGGAAGGAGAAATGGCCAGATGTGCTATTATATACTGATTCATGGGCTGTAGCCAATGGTTTGGCTGGATGATCAGGGACTTGGAATAAGCATGCCTGAAAAATTGGTGACAAAATTGAGGAAGAGATATGTGGTTGGACTCTCTCCGAGTGGTAAAAAACTGTGAAGATATTTGTATCCCACGTGAGTGCTCACCAATGGGTGATGTCAGCAGCGGAGGATTTTATTAATCAAGTGGATATGATGACCTGTTCTAAGGACACCACTCAGCCTCTTTCCTCAGTCACTCCTGTCATCACTCAATGGGCTCATAAACAAAGTGGCCATGTTGGCAGGGATGGAGGTCATTCATGGGCTCAGCAACATGGATTTCCACTCACCAAGACTGACCTGGTTACAGCCATTGTTGAGTGCCCAATTTGCCAGCAACAGAGACCAACACTGAACCCTTCATACGGCACCATTTCTTGGGGTGATCAGCCAACCACCTAGTGGCAAGTTGATCTTATTGGACCTCGTCCATCATTGAAAGGAGAGAGATTTGTCCTCACTGGAATACACACTTACTCCAGATATGGGTTTGCCTATCCCACATGCAGTGAATCTGCCAAAACTACTACTATCTCTGTACTCACAGAATGTCTTGTCCACCATTATGGTATTCCATGCAGCATTGCCTCTGACCAAGGCACTCAGTTTACAACTAAAGAAGTGAGGCAGTGGGCTCATGCTCATGGAATTACTGATCATACCATGTTCTTCATCATCCTGAAGCAGTTGGATTGATAGAACAGTGGAATGGTGTTTTGAAATCACAATTAGGCCAGCTAGGTGACAATACTTTGCAGAGCTGGAGCATAGTTCTTTAGAAGGCTGTGTATGCTCAGAATCAGCATCCAATACATGGTATTGTTTTTGCCATAGCCAGGATTCACGGGTCCAGGAATCAAGGGGTGGAAGTGGAAGTGGCACCACTTACCATCACTCCTAGTGATCCACTAGCAAAATTTTTGCTTCCTGTTACTGAAACATTACATTCTGCTGGCCTAGAGGTCTTAGTTCTAGAGGGAAGAACACTGCCACCAGGAGACACAACAATATATATCTCCTATTAGTTCTGTCCCTCTAGAGAACCCTGACTAGAACAGTGACTATTGGAGAACATATATGCACTTAAAATATTATGGGATGCAAAGCAGTTCGGGAGGATTGTAGATCGTAAATTAATCACTAGGACTTTAGATCATGAAATGGTAATAAGAAAATCAGTATTTCCCAAAAATTTAACATTAAAGCCTGCATTTTGGTAAAAGGCGAAAGATTTATGCGATCTGAAGAGAAACTAGAGTAAAGCCTGCATTTTGGTTAAGGACTCTAGCTGCTTTTCATAAGGTGATATTAAAAATAGTTAACATTTGTTAAAGGTTTACTCTATGTCAGGGATAATTCTTAGCATGTTGCATGTATTATTTAATTCTTATAATAACATGATAAGATATGTACTGTAAACCAAAAATAAAATCCTAAGCTCTGCAACCAATTGAACAGACCCCTTCTTGCACAAGGAGACCCCAGAGAAACCCTAAAGTCTCAATTCTTGGCCATGACAAGAAGATAAGTTGGATATGCCTTGTAAACCACTCCCTTTTGGAGTTAGATACAAATGACCAGAATTAAGGATAAATTACAGATAGTAAGTCTGACAAAACAGACTCTTTGTGGCAATAAAGTACTAAATTATGAACAGGACTTAATATCATGCAAGTCAATGGTTAAGTCATACCCTTCCAACCATAAAATCTCATTAAATTATTTTCTTTTAAATTAACCCAGTAAAATGTGGTTTACTTTCCAAACGGACTCATATAGAACCACATGAAAGATAGCAGGCCCTGAAGGAAATCAAAATACTTTACCCTAAAATGTATTTTTTAACACATTTTGAAATGACTCTGCAAAGCCATCTTTTGTGGAGAAAACTCGCATCATTAAATCTCCATCAGTGCTTCCAGGCTTTTCTTTTCTAGGACTTTCCCAGGTATAGTAAAGATTAATTGAGAGTCTGACAACTTTGAGGTCTGAAAATAATCATTTACCATCTATTTTCTCTGAGGGCAACTACCTATGAAGCTTCATCTACGTGACAAGAGCCTCGGGTCCCCACAACTTCCTTATCTTAATTCAACCATTCCTTTCTACTGACTTCAAGCATAACTCTCTCAACCAATTGTCAACTAAAGAATCCCTAAAATCCACCTATGACTTGTAATCCTCCCCACTCCCCTCACCCCTCCCCCACCATCCAGAGATGTCCTGCCTTTTGGGGCTGAACCAAGGTATAGCTTTCATGTATGACTGATGTCTTTGCATGTAACTCCTATCTCCCTAAAATGTATAAAACCAAATTGTAACCCAACCACTTTGAGCAGACTTTCACGTGACTTCTTGAGACTGTTCCCCAGGCCATGGTCACTCATGTTGGCTCTGAATAAACCTCTTTACAATATTTTACAGAGATTTGTTTTTCCATTAGTAGTACTATAATAATTATTTCCATTTTGATATAAATTGAAGCACAGAAAGATTAAGTTATCTACCAAGGTTATTCAGCCAGGATACAATCCAAACAGTTTGGTTTTATTTCCACTGTTCTTGTCCACTATGTAAAATGGCTTTCCAAGAGATGAGAATTATTTTAGCAACAGGGACAAAGTAACTGCTGGGAGTCTGGATACAATATCCTAGTGGTGGTCTGAAGCTCATTGCAATCACCTTAATGAAAATCTCCTTCTCCAAATCACAACATTACCAGTGGTGAATCTGGCACGTCTGCAACAAACTTCATCCCTGCCTCCTCGGAGGGAAGAATTTAGCTGAAGGACATGAGGCAGAATGAGAGATGAGGCAAATTTTCGAGCAGGAGTGAAAGTTTATTAAAAAGTTTTAGAGCAGGAACAAAAGGAAGCAAAGTACTCTAGGAAGAAGGCCAAATGGGTGCCTTGAGAGATCCAAGTGCCCTGTTCAGCCCTTTACTTGGAGTTTTATACATTGGCATGGCTCTGGGATTTGTATTTCTCCTCCCTTGATTTTTCCCTTGGGGCAGGCTGTCATGCATGTTAGCCTGCCAGCTCTTGGGAGGGGCTGCCTGCACAGTGTGTTTATTGAAGTTGTGCACATGCTCACTTGAGGCATTTTTCCCCTACTAGTCAAGTGTTCCTAGGGAAAGGTCATATATCAGTTAAACTCTGTCATCTTGCCGATATGTGCATGCTTGATCCCGCTTGCCCACCTCCTGAGATCTTACAGAGAAGCTGCTGATCACCAACTCCAGGTTTTTTTTAATCTGTTGGGACACTGTCTTTCCCTGGCACCTGCTGCAACCTGACCATGACCCGATGATCACCTGACATTCCTGGGTGGTAGGGACCCTCTCCTCCCTGCTCATGTCTGCTTAGCTGTCTCCTCTAACAATACCTGAATCTTGGGTCAGTCTGTTCTCAGAAGCCTCCACTATCCATGGAATAAGTACCATTCCTTGGAGGTCTGTGAACCTATCTTCTTTGTGTGTCCCCAGATACCTAAGTGACACAAAAAATAAAGTATGGCATTAGAAAAATTAGGGAAATTTACATTTCACTTGCTTAGCTATCATCATCTGAAATGTGTGGCATTTAAAATCTGAAGTTTTTGAATTTTATACATATATGGTGTAAGCTCTGCAAAGAACGTTTATAGCATAAATAAGATTCCAATGAGGATATTTAACATTAGAAGAGTAATATATCCATAGAAAGTAGGGATCCTGATATTAGTCACAAGTTGGCAAAAACCTTATTCCTGACCCTGAAACATTATTACTAATTGTAATATCTGATCCTTTAGTAAATATTTTTCCCAGACTTCTCACTTCCTTTTATTTTTAGAGTCACCTAGCTAAAGTTCCACTGCTTTCCACTCACTCAATTTACACATGTTGCAAACTGGCAAACTGCCATTCATCTACTGTGTATATCAGAAAAATACACCTGCTCTGGTTGTATTCTGTCTACAATTCCATCTCTTCTCTGTTTATCTATTAGTATACACTTTGTAGCCGGGTTTTGCTTCTTCAACTCCTTATACTTACCTAAAAACTTATTGGAAATGCAGTATGATGGTATGTGATGACTTTCAGCAATTTTTACATCAAGATAGACAGAAAAATATAATATTTGTATACTCTGGGACTATTTGATGAGACAGCTCATGTCAGAGACAGTAAGCCAGGGATTCCAACTGCCCTATGCTTTGTCTAGCTGATCTTAGGGCTGAAAGAATCGAATCAACATAACATTCCACCTATTATTTATTTCTACACTTACTGAGAAGTCCTCATGTAGGGGCAAGCGTATGTTGTTTGAGGCCAGATAAATCAGGGTTTGCATTTTGACTTTGCTATGGCATAGCTCTGTGATTGTGATAAAATGACAATATTCTATCATCTGCTTTCTAAGCTATTAAATAGGAATAATAATATCCAAAAGGGAAATAATATTTCTGTGCCTTCTCCCACTGGTCCTACATCCGTCTGTTCCTTTCCTGATTCTCTTCTAGGATAGACGTTGGCAATTCAGATGATGAGAATCCTAAGATATTCACCAGGCTATATTAGTAGTAGCTAAGTTTAAAAAACATGAGCATATATTCTATTTCCTACCTTCTAATCTGTCTTCATCATGAAGTCAGACTGGAGCCTTGAAAGCAGTTGATGGAATGAAGACACAGCCAAATCAGATGTTTCTTCCCCTTAAAAGTTTGCCCAAAAAACTGCATTAAATTTAAGATATTTCATGTTTGAATAGCCACTATGTTACAGACAAGATTTAAGTCATGAGAGTCTTTTAAGAAGTGAATGGAATTTAGCTTTTGCTCTTAATGAGCTTAGGATTTATCTAAGACCAGAAAATAAGAACAATAATTGAAATAAAATTCCAAATACGGTATCTAAGTGTTGATATAGAATGGGGTTGGCGACATTGGAAATGTCTTTCCAGGCAGGAGTGGCTATAGCACCAATACAGGTGGCCTACTGTATGCTTTCAATCTCTTTCTCTCCCTACTTGTGTCTGTATTCTTTTCCAGGGTAGGGGGTATTTCTGTTATAACTTCCAGAATTTTGCAGTAAACAGAACTCTGCGAGGTTGTCCCTAGGCCTGTCAACTCAATGCCTCAGGCAACCATCTATACAGTATTCTTCTCGTACAGTGTCTCATTTGATCTTGGGCTTTTCTCCAAGGCTTACTAAGATCCTCAGGCCACATTTTGGAAAGTGAGGAACACTTTAGTCCCAGATTGCATTTATTCAAGATTCTTCAATCTTGTTTAGTGTTCTAGTGTACTCCCATAGGAGGGAAGAAGGACATAATACCTCTTCTCAAAGTCCCATACTTGTGGCTTTCCCTCTTGTTCATGTTTCTAATCCTATTTCAGGTAACCTGGGCAGAATTATCTTGTTGCTTTCCTGTTCACCATTGATGGCACACACTTCACATTACTATTCTTAAAGAGCTAATATCTGACAAGCAAAGCAAGGCTTTAGAACCCATACCACCTCCTATTCTAAAAGTCTACTTCTCATAAATCAAAATGCTATGCTTTTTAAATGACATACAAATATGGAAGGTAAATTTGGGAGAAGATCTTGATTGGTATTCAAGTATCTTCCCTCAAATTTAACATACACACATGCAAAATAATAGGATTCACTACTGATTCCCAGGAAGGTCAACAGATACTGAGTTTGATGTGTAAGCTTCTCAGATCTAGAGAGAAAGTCAAAATATTATTTTATAGAAATGAAAGTAGGAGTATGTCTCAAAGAGATAGCATTCACCAGGAAGGAAAAAACAAAAAAGACATAAATAGTCCATTCACAGGAGAAAACATCCACAAGACCAATAATCATATGAAAGAATATTCACTTTCAGTAATAATGGAAGATATGTTACATAAAAGCAATAATCAAGAATTATGTGTCTTCATCACTAACATTTATTTTAAAGCATGACATTATTCAAAACTGTCCAAGTGCTGTAAAACATGTATTCTTATCATTGATGTTGGAAGAATATAGAAGTACAACTATTTGGGAAAGTAATCTTAATAAAATATGCCCAGTCTTAAAACCATATATGTTCTTTAACCTAACAATTCCACTTTTAAATATTTATAAGAATACAATTATATATTAAAAAGAGTTTCTCCATGAAAATAATTATTTTATAATTCTATAATAACACTTGAAAACACTGTATTGGACATACAAATCACTTACTAATACGTATCTATTACTTTTAATCAATTGTTTTATATATAGTTATTTAATATATAATGCATAATATATGTTAGTATAATCTTGAATATCTATTATATCATATGTCATATATAGCTTTATATAAATATTATATCACATATGCATTGTGCATATATATAATGCATGCCATGTACATGCACAAAAATTTTATTACTTCTAAGTGATGATTTTTTTTTCTTTTTTTTTTTTTTATTATACTTTAAGTTCTAGGGTACATGTGCATAACGTGCAGGTTTGTTACATATGTATACTTATGCCATGTTGGTGTGCTGCACCCATCAACTCGTCAGCACCCATCAATTCATCATTTATATCTTGTATAACTCCCCAATGCAAGCCCTCCCTCCTCCCCCCTCCCCCCTCCCCCCTCCCCATGATAGGCCCCAGTGCGTGATGTTCCCCTTCCCGAGTCCAAGTGATCTCATTGTTCAGTTCCCACCTATGAGTGAGAACATGCGGTGTTTGGTTTTCTGTTCTTGTGATAGTTTGCTAAGAATGATGGTTTCCAGCTGCATCCATGTCCCTACAAAGGACGCAAACTCATCCTTTTTTATGGCCCAATTCCTTTATTGTGCTCTTTTTTATATTTATGTATTTTCCATGTTTCATAAAGCTATCAAGTGTCATTTCTATAATAGAAAGATAATTATAAAGAAAGAAAATAATGAGCAAAGTTTTTACACATTGGTGTAAATTTGTATAACTTTATTGCTAGAAATTTAAAATGTTGGTGCTGGAACAATTGGACATCCATAAGCAAAAGTAAAAAAGACAAAACATAGATAATACACATAAATATAAAAGTAAAAATCTAAGATTTCTTGGAGAAAACATAAGAGAAAAATCTTACTACCTTGAATAAGCAAAGATTTTCTAGGTAGGGCACAAAAAGTATGAATAATAAAGAAAAATACTGATAAACAATTTTATCAGTATCTAGTGATTAATAAAAAGTTTCAGTGAGAACGGGTTTATTAGATTTGGCATTTAGAACACAATTGATTACTTTTTCCCAAGACGAATTCAAGATTATAGCTAACTTTTATTGCTATTTCAGTGGAAGTGGTTCTTTCAAAGAGACAAGATCTGAATCTGATTTTAATTAATTAATCTCTTAGGGTACTATTTTGATAAGTGCTTTAAGCCAACACTAGTATGGCGATTCTTAATTTTCTTTTAATTCCAAAGGCTGATGTCTCCAGATTTTACTCCCCAAGTTATGGTGCATTTCATTTAGCAGTATAAAGAAGGCAATTTAAAATCCAAGGGCGGCACAGCGAGATAACAGTTTATCTGCAGTCTCTCAATAGAAGTGGGCATGATATGACACAATACCAAACAGAGGTAGATCAGCAAATTCATTCAGAAAAACAAAACTCAGAGGAAAAAGATCAATGTCCCTTTTTCTGGCAAAATGTCTAAAGAGAAGAAGAGAAAAATCATGGTAAGAAGAAAAGAAAATCATAGTTACTTTTTAATTGTTTCGGCAAGGCAAATCCTGTAATTTAAGGTACAAATAAAGAACAAAGTATCTATAATTTTTTCTTTTTTTATCTTAGGTGTTTATTTATATTTTTGAGAGTAATCAAGAAAAAAAGGCTAGAAATTTCTAGGTCCACTATCTAGGAAGATGGGAATTTAAGTGATACATTTACATCCTTGTTGGATTAAAGGAAAAGAAAAATTGGCAAGGGCATACGAAGGAAGCTGACACATTTTCAACAATAAGCAAATTTAGGAAATTTGTTGGTGCTGGAACAATTGGACATTCATACGCAAGAAAAGACACAAAATAGATAATGCAGATACGTGTAAAATACAAAAATCTCAGTTTCCTTGAAGAAAATTTAAGAGAAAGTTTTTACAAGCTTGGACAAGCAAAGATTCCATAGGCAGGACACAAAAAGTGCTAATAATAAATACAATTACTGATAAACTTTATCAAAGTTAATATTTCTGTTTTTAAAAGGCATCTAAGAAACTACGAAAACAAGCCACAGACTGAGAAAATAGTTGCAAAACATATAAAAAGGTTTGATTTATAAAATACATAGTCTCTTTATTCAATAAAAAGAAAACAAGGCAAAAATTAAAAATAGGTAAACAGTGTGACAGATGCTTCACCAAAGAAGATACCTAAATGATAAATAAACACATCTCAACATTACCCCCAATAGGAAAATAAATATTAAAATTACGTTGAGATACTACTACGCTCTTACAATTAAGGATAAAAAATAATTTTAATGGCAATACATTTGCTAATGAGGATACAGGACAGCTATAATTCTCATACACTGTGGGGGATGGGCAGAACAAAAAATAGTACAGCCACTTTAGAAAACAAATTTGTAGTTCTTTATAAAATTAAGCATGTTCTTATCACACAACACAATCCTAACTATTTACTTAAGATAATAAAAGCAAATGTCTGCTCAAAGATCTGTATATGTAAGTTGCAGTAGTTGTAATCATAATTACCCAAACAGAAAGCAACACAAATATAAATGGTAACTAGAGAAACAGTGGAAAACTACTTTACTAAAAAGACGATAACAAGCAACGAACTACAGGTTCATTTGATAACAGAGAAATCTTAAATGCATTTCACACAGTGAAATAAGCCAGACTCAAAAACATACGTACTATATCATTTTATTTATATCACATTCTGAAAAGGGATGGGTCAGTAGTTGCCAGTTCCTGAGTCTAACTGGCTACTAAAGATAATAAAGATACATTTTAGGCTGATGGATATATTCTATATCTTGATGGTGGTGGGAAAATTCATGCCACTGTACACCTAAAAATGATTGATTTTACTCTATGTAACTTATATCTCCATGAACCTAATTTAAAACAAACAAAACAAATTTGCTAGAAAAGAACAAAGAGAACCCCATGAGAGTCAAGCAAGAGATTTCTTGGAGTATATTTCTTGACAACCTTAGAGCAAATTTTTCATTTGTCAAAAGTGTGTAATAGCAGAGTTGGGATTTCACTCAAGTAGGTCTAAAAATACATAAAAAGAGAATCTCTAGAGAATTCTAGTAATCATGGTGGAACTTAGGTTTTACTTCCCAAAAGTCAAGTTCAGTAATATATTTGGCCTACTGTGTCCTTATTTTTAGGGTAATTTCATGTCTCCATTTTCCTGGAACATCCTCATTTATGGTTAATTTAATTAATATAGCATAGCATTTTTCTCTCAAGTGTCCCTATTTGGGCAGTAAAGTACATGGTCACCTAACTTAAATATGTATCCTTTTAGATGTTCCACAGATATATGTAGAAGAATGGCTTTCTAGGTATGGAGTTTCTAGCAAAAGATTAAATTCATGTTTAGTTATCTTAAAAGAGAATATTATATAAATTTGAAAGTTGATCTTATTGTTACAAAAAAGGAAATATGCAAGGTTATGTACTCAGTGTTTTTAATAGTCTATCATACATCAATTAAGAGTTTGTTGAACATACTACAAGTCCTAACCAGCATTTTTTTCTATTCATTTAGTTACTTTTTAAACTAGAGAATTACACCATTATTGAAAATGAGGTCTGAAACCATATTTAGAGCTGGCACCTCTCTATTCCTATCCTGCAGAGCATCAGCAGATAGCTAAGAAAGAAAGAAAGAAAAAGTATGAGGTCAATGATGAGCTCTTCTCCAGAGCTGCTGGAACCAGAGGGATTAATGAGATCATGATACAGATTCTTAGGTCATTGCTCTTAGGTCTTTGCTCCGAGGATGGAAAGAAAACACAAATTAGTGTGGCATTTAAACTATTCATTAAAAATTCCATTGAGAGAAAAAGATGGCCTCTTTTTATAGTTTATTCTAGGTCTTAAAAAAATAAAATGAACTTGAAACTATTACTGAATTCAAATGAAGTTGCCATGATGACAGGGCTAGTATATTGTCCCCACCACTGAGCTACTCCTAAAGACAAACTCCAATGAATGAATTAGATATTGCTTTTTGGTGAGTGGAAGCAAGATAAGCAAATTAAACTATTGGGAAAATTAAGGAATTAAACTACAGTTTTAAAGACCATTATAATGAAGTTTCTGTATAGATATAATAATATTCATCCTGTTGGCTTTCTCTGGGCCTTATTAAACCATACACAATATCAAACGTACTTACTCTTCTAGGACATAGTAACCCCTATTTGCTTGGAAAAGCAATTCTCCAAATCCCTGTGAAAAATCTAGATTCTTATATCTCTAGGTCTAAAATAGCTGGAATTCAAACTGCAATTTGGAGAATTAGACAACCATTAGTAGAGCAGCTAATACTCAGGAAGTGCTGGCACACTTCCAAAGCAATGCTCACATAGAAAGCTCCAGTTGGACTATTTTATGTACTGTTTAGTTATTTTCAACTATTAAGTAGAAAAGGCAACATAATTCACCCCAAGAAACAGGTGAGTCATTTACTGGTAAAGCTGATATAGTAGTAAAGTGCTCCAGGAAACATAGTGAGTGAGCAGGATTTTGGGAGAAAATGTAGTATAGAGGAAATTGCTAAAATATGTACTAATTTCATGAGAAGTAGGTCTTCATAACAAACTTTGATATGTGTTTGTTGTGTAGCTATGTAAAAATAATATGCAACAGAATGCTTATTCTTTTATATAAGAAAAATATATTTTCTTATATTTAATATCACATATAATGAGAAAATTTTCTTATAAGAAAATATGAGAGAATTCTCTATAAGAGAATGTAAGGAATTAGTAACTTATATGCCATGCCAATTGAGAGATATAATAATATTCAATAGGAGAATCAACATTCTTTTAATAAATGAATTTTAACCTTAAATACATTGTTCTTCAAGTACCTAATGTTCAAATATTTTAATATGAATCTCTTCCTAAAGTACCACTGTAGAATTAAATTAAAATATCTTTCTGTTCTTTAAGTAACAATACAATATCCTTGTTGACTATGATCTTTCATGTAATTTTATATTATTAGAATTAGTATTTTATAGATTGTCTTGCATTATCTTACTTTGTATTTAATTATTCTATATGAATTTTAAATTTTGGGATGTATTGATATATAGAACCCATCTTTGTAACACAGAGTTTTTTTAGTCAGCTGGAAAAGTCAATTTAAAATAATATTTGAATAAAACAAAATAAAAACATTTGTTATAATTTTATAATCGATGAATGAAATATGTTGCCAAGTGAGTCTTTTTCCCTCAGCTGACTATATTGCTTCCATATTAATCTCATTTAGTCAATAAACACCAGAGATCATGAGGTATCAGGCTCTGTGTCACCATCTTCAAAGCTATCAAATTATCAGATGACTTCAAAATCTTCCTAAAATCCAAGGTTTTTACCTCAATTCAGTGCCAGTGCTCTGACAAGTGACTGTGAGTATATGTATATATTTGTACTGTATGACTTGTGACTGAATGTTTTTCTAGAAGTTCCAAATTTTCTATATTGGGTAAGTATTTTCATCTAAATAAGAATAAAATAAACCAACACAAACTGAGCCTATCATGCTGAAACCTAGGCTCCGTTGTAAACTAAAGCAAACTAATTTTATTAGGACCACAGAAAAACTCTGAGCAGCCTTTCAGCTGCAAATGGTGGCTCAGAAACTAGGTAGTCCAAGGGAATCTAAAAGCAGCCCAGTAGGTGCTCAGCGCCAAGCCTGCAATAGGAATCAAGGACACAGCACCAAAGTCTTCATGGAATGAAGCAGATTCCACAAGATAAGCTAATTCTGTTCAGGAGACAGTATAGCTAGGGAAATAAAAAGGAATTTCACAAACTCAAAGGTGAGAATCAGTCTGAAAGTGGAGTATCTTTTGTAAATTGCTTAAGGGGATTGCAGAGGAAGTGGTGTTCACAAGAGAGCAAGTTGGAAAAAATAAAGAAATGTAATGAGTATTAAAATTGAAGCTGACATCCAAGAGTTAGATCATCATATTGTAATCATAAGAAGTAGAAGAATGTTCAACCTAAAGCATTTGAGCCTAATTTGCTATATTTAGCCTTTGTTTATTTATACATTCAGAATATAGAATAACAGTGAGAGCCAAATCTGTAACTCACAAAGACAAAGTAATCATGCAAATTCATGAAACCTCTTAATGAATGAAGAAAAAGGGTTTTTGTTTCAGACTCCTCCCACAAAAAGCTAAAAAAGAAATAACGAAAAACAAAACAACAAAGAATGAGAATTTTAAAAACAAAAAGAAACAACAAAAGAAGTCCAGTTACTACCATTCCTGTGAAGTTTCTTCAAAACCAATAAGAATATATTTCAAAAATTATACATTTTGAAAAATAAGTATACAATATAGTATTGTTAATTATAGGCATTGTGTTTCACAGCAGATTTCTAGAACTTGTATTGTGTAATTTGAACTGAAGTTTCCTTTTGCTGCTGTGGGCTTTACCAGATGACATAGGCTAATGTGTATTTTCTTTTTCCAATGGTAGTCATGGAATTAGAGATTCTACTTCCCTGCTACTTTCCCTTATTTTTTTATTTTTTTATTTTATTTTTTTTTGGTGAGGGACTCATTTCCATTTCTTGTTTATTGATATTTCCCTTTCTTATTTTCAAGAATAATACATACTTATTCATTTATTTTTATAATTGTTATATTGTTTCTGAGTTAGGCAGATGTAGGGAAGATTGCAGTCTACTATTCTGGAATTAGAAATCTTAAGAAAATTATATATACAGCTGGAAATAATTCAGTAAATGTAATGAGAACCAGAGCTTTGTCAGTGCTACTTTTATTCACAATAAGAGATGAGCAAAGAAAATTGTTATTGCCCAATTGAAACCACTTATATGGCTAGTTGGTTTTCCTATAATATTATTTTTAATATTCTGCAATGGGAATTAGAGTATGTATTTATTGATTCCAAACTTCTGCTGCTTATTTGTAAAATTTTAAGAGCTAATTAGATTATCTTTAAATATTTGCTTCCACATTGAATTATGCATTTGATATCACTCCAAGTCCATTTAATTTGATAGAATGTCTGGAATCACACCCTATCATGAAGTAAAGCAACCCAAACTCTTGCAAGAAAACAATTTAACTAATGTATAAGTATTAAAAAGGAAATTACATCTGAACGTACAAGGTTGTGTGCAAACCAAAAACCAAGTAATTCAGCTTTTGTATCTTGATATAAACAATATACATCCAACCCACAATGTGACCATTTATGTTGGAGTAAAGATAATAGTTTCCTTACATTGATCTACACGAACATCAAGATTTGCCTTTTTCTTCTCCAGCTGGTGTAGAACCAGACAGACACCCAAAGGTTGAGAGCTCTGATTTAAAGAAGAAAGTTTTATAAACAAAATATGTATTTTTTCTATTTCATTAAAAATATCATTATAGAATAAATCACACAACACCAAATCAATCCTTCTTGAAAGGTACAGCAGATGTGGGAACTGAAGCCCCAAATAGCTTTGTTGAAATGCTGAGATGTCATTTAAAAGTGAATTCATACCTTAAGACCATATAACATTAAAATGTTGTGCTCATCTGGATTTTTCAATATTTCTTATTTGAAATCCTGCTGTCATGACAAGAGGAAAGCATAAATGCTGAGTATGTTTATCAAGGTTTGTTCAAAAATAAAATTATTAACATATACTGAATTCTTCCTATATGCCAGGCATTCTGCTGACACTTAACAGACGTCTTAAAAATGTACTTTAAAGTGGTCAGGATCCTATTCTTATGGTAGGAATAAAATCTCAGTGGAGACTTTCCTCATCCCAACCCAGGTATGTTGACGCAGATATAGCTAATGGTTGAGTCACATGTTCCAAGACAGCAGTTATCAATGAGGTGACTGGATCCAAGAAATTATAAAGTAGAGGCTTGAGCAAATCTACTTTATGCAATTCAGAAGTTCTCAGTCCTTATCTAAAGGGTGTTTTGTTCATTTGCTTATTATTATAATCATTATGATTATTATGCACATATTCCAGCAGTCCACTACATTCTGTGGCATACCAAAGAAGTTTGAAGTCACATCCATCTCCTTGAAAAGTTTAGATAATAGTCTTATTGGCAAGCAAAACACACTAATAACAAAATATTCAGGTCTAAAACCTACAAAAACATACTGGAAGATTATGTAGAACTAAGACACAAAGGCTGAGAGCTTATTTAAAGAAATAAGCTTTATTATGTAGAGGTGAAATAGATTTTGAGATGGACTGAGAAAAATGTGGAAAATTTAGCCTGGTATGTATGAGAGAACCTGCTTTTTGGGTGGTGGGAAAGGTACAAATTTTGTCTCCATAATAAAAATAAGCAGGATTTGTTCATAGAATACAATAGTATAGTAGAGATGATATTGGGGAGTATTAATGCATTCATGGGAGTGGATAAAGTGAGCTCGTCCTGTGAAGAACTTGATTACCAAGCCAATCAATCTAAATATAATAGTACTATAATGAGAAGTTTTCTTATGTAATGAAAGAAGAGAAGAAAAAAAGGAAAATGCTGTTTTGTATCAGACACAATTCTGGGTTTATCTGGTGCGTTTATCTCAACAAATCTGAAAAAGTAGGCATTATTGTGAACTGAGAGAGTAAGACAGGGACTTGTAAACCAGATAAATTACCCAAGGTTAGAGAGTGGATTATGGTAGAACCAGAATTCAAATCCAATGTGTTTATTCTTAACATCTATGTTCTTCCCACAGAGCAAACAATAGCCAGAGATTTATATTTCTGACTCATCTTATATTTCAAAAATACTCATACATACATACACATGTATATGTATATTTCTATATACACACATTTTATGTATCTGTATATAGTCCTCAGTCTATGAATATATATGTGTTTATAATACTTCCAGTGCAAATACATACATGTATAGAAATATGTATATATACATATATATGCACACACATACATATATTCACAGTGAGAGGTTCATTTATTCATTTAACAAACATTTATTCAATAACTAATATGTGTGAGGCAAGTTGAATGACTTAAAAATCTGAACTTTTCCACATCATTTCTGCTAGTTCAAGATTTAGCAAACCCCAATGCTTATCTTATGTATAAAGGAATCTTGGTTTATGCAAAGGAAATAAGCATTAATATACCCTCAAAGTTTTAAGTGTTTGTTTTTTGTAAGAGTATTTTACTATGATATTCATTTTATCTTTTGAGTAGATATCTTTGGTTAGCATTTAAAACAACACTTTAATTTCTTAAAATTGTTTTATTGCTAACCTTCAATTAAAACGTATAAAAGGGTCTGAAAATAAATTTAATGCCATGGATCCTTCAGAGGTCCAGTCATGTAGAATACCCAATTTTTCCCAATTATTACCATTTGCCTCCTTGTACAGAACATCCTGCAACATTTGCCAAGTACCTCTTAGAATCACAATCAAAGACTAAAAGTGAACCTCAATGATTTTTGGCTTATGTACGTAGTGTCTTCAGTAGCAGCTTGCAGCATTGATGTGCGCCAATGGAATGTTGTTTCCGGAAAGTGGGTAAATGAATCAATCACTTTTATGGGCTTAGTCTTTCTCTGCACATCACCTTGCATTATTAATGGTTGATTCAATTTTTCTGGCTAGAATTGGAGTTCTTTCTAGGGTAAGGTTAACTTCAAGTAGCTGTCTTATTATTTCCTGTATTGCCAACCATTCGTATTATTTAGACCCAGAACATTTCATTTCTCTTTTCCCTTTGTTTGATTATATTTTTAATTTCTATGTGAATTTCCAGAAGATACTTTTAGCTAGCTAAAAGAAAACCCCTTGTGGTACAATATTATAAGACAGACTTTGGAATTCGACACACCTGGATTTGATGCCTGGATCTATCATTTAAGCTCTATAACCTTGAACATATTAATCTCTCTCAGGTCCTATTTCCTTGCTTAGAAAATAATGGATGAAATGAACTATTCTATTGGAGCTACTATAAAAATGAAAGAAGATAGAAGTTTTCAGTAGGATTGTTGCCATGTAGTAAAACTTTTATAAATAATAATTTGTCTGATGCTATTGGGTTAAGCCATCAACAACAAACATGGCAATAATTCAAGTTTAAAAACACAAATGGGTCTGAATTAACATTGCACAATGATTTGTTTGTATTTTCTTGTTTTTCCAAATTCAGTGCTATATTCTACTTTCATATTTTGTGAGCAGTTATTAGCTAAACAACTGCTAAACATTTGAGTGCATTATGATTTCACCCATTATGGGGTTTATTTAACTCCATCTGAAGTAAAGATTAAGACCCAGTGAATCTGTGCATAATTCAAATAATATTTATTCACATGTATTGTGTGCTAGAGAAAATGAATGTATATGAAAGAAAGGGAATGAAAGTGAATGAAGAGGAAAACTAAATACAGTCAGGAAAGGCTTGATAAAGGACTTGCGAACTTGAATATGATTTTGAAAGGTAGTTATAATTTCTATAAACAGCTGAGGAAAAAAGCTTAATTTGTATAGTTTGTGAAGGAATGTATATGTTTGTGTCTCACAGAATTTAAAATTAAGAATACACACACACTACACAGAAACTCAGAAAACCTATGCTACTTGCTCGGGTGATTACTACTAGTCAGTGGTAAACTGATGTCTAGTTCTCCTGCTCCTGTTCCAGTATGTTTTTACTGCAATATGTTGAGTGAGCAAGCTTTCAAAAGCTTCTTGAATTATTCATATGGATATGGAAAATCCTATCTTACAGCATAAGGCCATTTCTATTTATAGATATTAAGACTATTAAAACTTTTTTCATATTCAGCCATCTCAATGACTAATTCGTGCATTATCAGTTTTAGTAGTGCCATAACTGGATCTTATAAGTTCGTGAAGGGCAATTGGGTGTGTGGCTTCCCAAATCCCTGTTCAGTGATACCACATTTGTAGCTTAAAACCAGCCAAACTGGTAGTATGTGTACCATGGAAAATAAGGATTTGTTTGTTTTTCTGAAGATCTAGTTGGTAAACACACCACTGGTTGGAATAGTAAATTCCATACAGTGCCACTATTAAAATAGCAAAAAATATGAAATTATGTTTATAACTGTATATAAATTGACTTTAAAGTGAGACGTGGAAAGGTCAAAAAAATGACATCGGTCTTTGAATTAAAATACCAGAAATAGGCGGTGTGCGGTGGCTCACGCCTGTAATCCCAGAACTTTGGGAGGCCAAGGGGTACAGATCACGAGGTCAGGAGATCGAGACCATCCTGATAAACAAGGTGAAACCCTGTCTCTACTAAAAACACAAAAAATTAGTTAGGCGCAGTGGTGGGCGCCTGTAGTCCCAGCTACTCCGGAGGCTGAGGTGGGAGAATGGTGTGAACCCGGGAGGCAGAGCTTGCAGTGAGCCGAGATCACGTCACTGCACTCCAGCCTGGGTGACAGAGGGAGACTCCCTCTCAAAAACAAAACCACCACCAACACCAACAACAACAAAACAGAAATAGAGAAATTATTAGTTTCTACCAGAGGGTTCTCTCATAAGTGGAGAGGAACAGTCTTTTGAAATACAATGCATATGAACTTTGCAATTGTAACAGTTTGTTGAATATATATGTAAATTTACACAAATTAAATAGGAATACTTTACCATGAATAGATACATTTTATCCCAGAAACTCAAGGACATTGCTATTTCAGAAAACCTATAAATCTAGTTTGGTATTCATCAATTGGTGAACTAAGAATAAAATGATTATTTTAACAAATGAAAATAAGGCATTTAAGAAAAAAATCTCAGTAACTAAGATAATGGAATATGCAAGCTATCTATAGAAAAATGCAGGCTGGGAGCTGTGGCTCACACCTGTAATCCCAGCAGTTTGGGAGGCCGAGGCGGGTGGATCACTTGAGGTCAGGAGTTCAAGATCAGCCTGGCCAATATGGTGAAATCCCATCTCTACTAAAAAAGCACAAAAATTATCCAGGCATGGTGGTGAGTGCCTGTAATCCCAGCTACTCAGGAGGCTGAAACAGCAGAATTGCTGAACCCATGTGGCGGAGGTTGCAGTGAGCTGAGATGGGGCCACTGCACTCCAGCCTGGGCGACAGAGCAAGACTCCATCTCAAAATAAATAAATAAATAAATGCAATACTCTATTTTATTCAGGTAAATAATTATAAAATGTGCTAATTCAATACAGTCAATAAAAGCGTGCTATTTTATTTCTATAGACCTAAATCTGGAAGATTATGTTGAAAACATTAACCATTAAAACATTAAAAGAGATCACATTGTAGATGATTTTTATTTATTCTTTAGAATGTTCTGCATTTTTAAAAAATGTCTCTATAGTAAATTATATAGACTACTTAGTTTATGAAAATTATGAAAACAAAATATACTGGAGACAAGAACATATTCATGACAACTACAAAAACTTAAAATATCCAAGAGTGACTTCAATGCGAGAAAAAATTAAAATCAGATAAATTTTAAACATATATGAATAATAAAGAGGACAAGGATGAAGATGAGAAGGAGAAGAGGAAGAAGAAATGGAGAAGTAAATTTTAGCATACAGATAAACAGAATGCCACACACATACTTGTTTAAATAATTTAGGGCTTACTACCTAGGGAAAATGCAACAAAATGTTAAGAGTAGCAACAAAATATATAATTTTAGTTAAACAGTAATATAAATTTTATTAATGTGCTAATGTGAAATAAAAAAAGAACTTTAACAGCAGCCTGTAAGTGGTGTTTTCATATGTGACTGTTTTTCCTTTCATTCAGTTTTTGAAAATATTTTCCAATACAGATGTATACTGTATTTGGAGATCTTATTCCAATTACAGTCATATTCTGAGATGTACTACGAATTAGGACTTCAACATATAAATTTGGAAGGGTGACACAATTCGGGCCACACATTTGGTATGTTCCCCATTTAATTTGGAGAGCCCCAAGAAAATGAAGTATCTGTTAATTTAATGAATCTGCTCAGGTCCTGTGCTCCCTAAGTGAGGGCCACCATCTAAAGAAGCATTTGTGAGCTACAGACCACCAGGGGCACTGCTGCCGTTGCCTTACATGGCACTCCTTCCTTTCCCATAATGCTGCCCCCCAGACAGCTCCATACCAAATACAAAACTGTAATGATTTCCCGTGAACAAGACTTCTGGAAGATTTGTCAAAATTGAGAGAAACGTTATTTTATAAGGCTAAGATCCAGCCTATGAGACCAGCTTCAGAAACATCTTTTTCCTGGCTCATCCCGCCCTTGTGATGCATTGAACTATTGTTGTTTTCTTTATTACTCTATACCAATATCCGTACTATACCTCAGAATGGGCAGAGTATGCTTTCCTGATCCTTGATATTAGGCTTGGCCGTGTGACTTTCCTTGGTCAGGGGATATTGGCCTATGCAACAGAGGTAGAGGCCTTAAATGACTTTATAGGATTCGGCTTGTTTCTTGTGCCCCAGGGATCTGCTGTGAGAAGAGCTTCTCCTGGTAACTGATGCCCTATCAACCTGGTGTCTACAATAAACACACGTGGGGTAAATTGACACCCAACCTACCTGGAGATAGGCCCAGCGGACCCACAGTCTGAAGTAGATTGCCCAGAGGAACCAGCTTAGATTAGCCAAACTGCATTCAGCCTCCTGAGCATGTGAATCAATGCTTCTTGTTGTAAACCATTGAGTTTTACAGTGGTTTGTTACATAGTGTTATTGTTGGTCATGGCCAACTGATACCATATGGGAGAAATGCACACAACTGTCATCCTCAGGTCCTTTCCACCATCCATGTAAAGAAAATGAACCGAATAGACAACTGAGAGCCATCTGTTCATTGGTTCTTAAGACATGCTCAGATTCTAGCGTCAAACTTATTGTCCGAATCAGTGAGGAATTGTATTGTCCAAATCAGTGAGGAATGCAGCTTTATATTATTTCATTATTGAAGGTGAATATCTCAGGTTACTATGAGTTCAAAACATATCCAGGGACTCATACAGCTTACTAGGTCTAGAAGGTACAATAGAGGCCATACTATAACTCTCTTCAATGATGCAATATCCTAGGCACAGAAAGGAAAAGTTACTGACAGGAGGCCACACCATAAGACAGTGTCAGGCTTGGGTCTGCTGTCTCCTAACCCAGCACTCTTCTATTGCAACTTTCATAATTTGTAGTTGGTTATTAGGAAAAGTGTCTTGTGATTTTTTATTTTTATTATTTATTTATTTATTTATTTATTTATTTATTTATTTATTTATTTTTACTGAAAGCTTCCTAAATAACAACAAACTTGTCTAGAAATTTCCTGGACATTAATCGTGTCCGTTATCTTTTCATTTTTGTAGCTTCTTTCAGGGTCAATAAGATGATTTTGACACAGATTTTGATGTGAAACATAACTCAAAAGGAGTATCTTAGTGAAAGAGAGTAAAATCCAATGAGGATAATAAACTACACCAAATATAAAGATCTATAAAGAGATCTGAGAACTTCTGAACAGTCATTTACTTAAATCTGTTAAGTTATTCTACATGCTAATGTGTCATATTAACTAGGAAGATGTACTAAAAGGATTCTTATTAATAGTTATTTGCTCCCTGTCAAGTTTTAATATTTTCAGTTGCTGAAAAATATGTTAGAGTTCTGGGGGGGTGGAGGAGATAATGCTCATATTCTTCCAGGAGAAAATTCAACAATACAAAGCAAAATATAGATCTCTGTGAAGGAATTGTTTGCTGTTATTTGTATTTTTCTACAAATTCTGAAAGTGTAGAATTAAACTCTGAAGACATAGCAATGGGGATAAGAAACAAAATTATTAAGCAAGGTTGGCTTTGTATTCACAGGCAGAATGAAGTTCAAGGTTTGCATGTAGGTTTACCTTTCTTTCAGTGCAAGACACTATTGCCTGGTTTTATGAGCTCAGATTCTCTAGTCAGACTGTCTGCACCTGATCCTAGACTATGCCAATTATTACTTGAATCATCAGAGTAAGCTGTTTGACCTCTGTTTGACAGGTTTCTTCATTTGTGGGCTGAAGGGAATAATGATAATATCTAATACAGAGAGTTGTTTTAAAAGATTAAACTCATTCTATAGGTAATTTTTCTTTAGTTGTACTTGAGATACATAAACAAGCAAAAGTAACAAAGATCTTTGCAGTCATGAAGTTTATATTCTAGAAGTCATAGCCAGACAAAGAAGAAACAAGAACCCTAATAAATGAGTAATGATATACTGTGTACTAGAAAATAATAAGCATGGTGAGAAAAGCAAAAGTTAAACAGAGTAAAGAAAATCAAGTGTGTTGCATGGAGGGGTGGGTTGCAATATTAAATAAACGGATGGACTAGATTTCACTGAGATAATGTATTTTGTGCAATGAACCGAAGAAGGGGATGGAGAAGTCATGCATATATCTGCAGAGAATATTCATGGATGAGAGAATAAGCTTAAACTTCTAATATGGGACCAGGAGAATGTTAGAATGTGGAAACTGAGACTCAAGAAAATTAAATGCCTTGTTTAAGTTTATATGAATCCACAAGAAAGAGTACTTTGACAGCCTGGAGTATAATGAACAAAAATAAGTGTCTTCACTTCTGAGAAAACTCACATAATCACCATCTCCTAAGTATGAGATTCCCCATGAGATCCACTCTGATAATGTATACACCATATAATAAATGAAGGCACTGATTTTGTAGGACAGTCCTTTTCAAGAATGTCCAAGATAATTTGAGATGCTGGACACTCTTATGCTTATCTTCTTCAAGGTTTTAGTCTCAGAAGGGAGAACTCAAATACTCATGTGTATAAATGCTCAGCAGTCCTTCTGGCCCAATAAACAGTTTCCCACTGTAGCAGACAGATTCTAAAGTTACCACAACTATCTTAACTTCTTGGTACTCAGGCCTTGCTATCTTCCCCTCCCCTTCAGTATGAGTGTGACCTGTGATTTGCTTCTAACCAACAGAATACAGCACAGAATATTACATATACATGGTCATATTTCCTAAGATAGTAATGTCTATCTTGCTAGAAAACTGTCTTCTTTGCTAGCTCTGAAGAGGCAAGCTGTCATGTTGCGAACTGCCCTAAGAAGAAGGCTACATGATAAGGAACCGAGAGCAGTCAATAACCAACAGCCAAGGCCAGGCATGGTGGCTCACACCTGTAATCCCAGCACTTTGGGAGGCCGAGCCGAGTGGACTGCTTGAGGTCAGGGGTTCGAGACCAGGCTGGTCAACATAGTGAACCCTGTCTCTACTAAACTACAAAAATTGGCCAGGTGGGATGGCAGGCGCCTGTAATCTCAGCTACTTGAGAGGCTGAGGCGAAAGGATTGCTTGAACCCAGGAGGCAGAAGTTGCAGTGAGCCAAGATCTTGCCACTACACTCCAGCCTAGGTGACAGAGCAAGACTTAGTCTCAAAAAGAAAACAAATTGTAGGGACATGGATGCAGCTGGAAACCATCATTCTCAGCCAACTATCGCAAGAACAGAAAACCAAACACCACATGTTCTCACTCATAGGTGGGAATTGAACAATGAGATCACTTGGACTCTGGAAGGGGAACATCACACTCTGGGGCCTATTATGGGGAGGGGAGAGCAGGGAGGGATAGCATTGGGAGTTATACCTGATGTAAATGATGAGTTGATGGGTGCTGACGAGTTAATGGGTGCAGCACACCAACATGGCACAAGTATACATATGTAACAAACCTGCACGTTGTGCACATGTACACTAGAACTTAAAGTATAAAAAAAAACAAGAAAGAAAGAAAACAAAATGAACAAACAAAAAAACCTAACAGTCAGCAGGAAACTGAGACTTTCAATCTCACAAACTGTGAAATCCTGTATTCACTCAGCAGCCATACAATATTGGAGGAAAATCCTTCCCCAGTGGAACCTCAGATGAGAAACCAGCCCCAGCCAACACAGACTGTGGCCTTGCAGATGACTTAGGTAAATTGTACTCAGATTCCTGACCCACAGAAACTATGAAATAAATGCATATTTTTAAGCCACTATTTTTGTGGTAATTTGTTAGATAGCAATAGACAGCAAATATACTCACTCATCTTACTAGAGACCCATTTAAAGCCAGTTGTATAGGAGGGAACCGAGGAGGTCATAGGAGTATACAAGTTAGATCTGGTTCAAGACAGAACCTGCAAGAGTGGACTTCAACTTCTGAAGACATGGCAGCGGGATAAAGAAGCAAAATTATTAAGCAGGGTTGGCTTTGTATTTAAAGGCAATATGAAGTTCACAGAGTTTTGATTCATTACTCTACTGTGCAGAGCGTAATGAACCAAAACTACCAGGTCCCAGATCACCGAATGATCCATTCGGTGTTCCCACTGCTCACCACATTTGAACTCTTAGGCAATGACTAAGCAATGACTGATGATATTAAAGCAGAGACATTTCTGCTTAATGTGGGACTCCTCTTTGGGACTCCCTATGAACCTGGCTGAGATTTTCTCAGAGTTTCATAGCAGTTCGAGTCTCTTCCTTCATTCCCTCTCTTATTCCCAGTGTCAGATAGTCCTTGTGGTCTAAAGCCATTTCTCTCTCTTTTTTGTTCTGCTCTCCTTTGTTCTTCAAAGGTGCCTCCCCCAGTAAATCTCATGCCTTTCATTCTATCTTGGTATCAGCTTCCCTGACAACTCAAATGGACACAAGGACCTTTTGATACATTTGTGATTGTTCTTAACTGAAATTTCAGCATCAGACTAGGCTACAAAGGCAGTCTCATATAGTGGGAAACACACAAAGAGTCAGCAGAGCAACATTCATCCCCAACTCTGCTACTACCAATAATCCCTGTTAACACTGATCATGTCCCTATGTCCCTTGAGCTTTCTTTTGGTTAAAATCAGAGTGTTGAATTAGATGATCTTTGAGTTTTTCCTTTTCCTTTATTATTTTCACTAAATGTAAAAAGGGAAGCAGATACTAAAAATGACAAAAATAAGCACAGTATAAAAGTGAGGAGCATACACAACTGAGAGATAAAGAAGAAAACAGACAAGGAGAACTGATGAAAGGATTAGAAAAACACACACACACACACACACACACACACACAATACTTTACTGATCACTGCAAACAGTCCTGGTTTCCATCCTGATACTTTTCATTTCTTTTTTAAATTTTTTGGAACTAGTGTTTATTTAGCTGTTATAGTTACAGCGGGCTCACTTTAAGCCATCTCACTCTGCTAGGGAGTTCAGACGGTAAAATCCCCAGGGTTTATCTAAGGTGAAGACCAGTTTTCTGTGCTTTTCTTTTTCCTTGTGTGGTTCCCATGGACCCAGTCTGCTTTTTCTTCCTCTTTAGCTATACACAGTCATTCCCTTGGGGCTCCTTTCCCTCCTACATTTGCCTCCTCAGTGGTTTATCCTTTCTCCAGCTCAAACTTTTCTTGGTACATTCAAAAACAAATACATATCCTTTCGGTTTTCAAGTTTTTACTGCATATTCCTTTGGGGAAACAGTCAGAAGATAATACAAGGACAAACACAGGGGCATTTGGAGTTTTAAGAAATCTTACGAAGTTCATAGTTTCACTGTGCATGGTCTGTAGTCCTTGCTGCTGTGACTTCTACACAAAAAGGCACATTGGATTCAAAGTCTTTTCTCAGTGTTTCCTCCAGTTTCCATTTCCCTCTGATGTATTCCTTTCTCTAACTCTGAAGACCCACTTCTCCACAAAGCACCTTCTTCCCGGTTGAAAAAAAAGTTGGGATCCTGGACAGAAACACATAGAGATAAAACATGTCCATTTATATGCCCACTAGAATCAAATATGTTCTAGTATATAGATAAAAAAGAGTTGTTGGCAGGTGATATTTTCCAAAGGTGACCACGACAACATCTCTCATTCCTCATGGTCTTCTACATGCTATGTGATCATGGCAACAAGTCTTTGAAAAGTGATGACTATGTCTTTTCCCCCTGAATCTAGAAGGGATTGTGACTAACTCTATCAACACAATATTGTAGAGATGACATTATGTGACATTTCAGACTAGGTTATTATAAACAGAAAAACTTCTCTTTTCTCTTTGGACATTTTGCACTGCATCCTCAGAGGCCACTTAAAATATCTGACTGTCTTAAGGCCACACGATGCTATGAGGAAGCCCAGGCCACATAGAGAAGCCTTATGAAGATGATCCAGATGAAAAGCCCAGCTGAGGTCTGAGCCTACAGCTAGCATCAACTGTCTGTTGAGAGGGAAGATGCCTCCAGATATTTTCAGCATCCAGCCATAGAGTGCCCACCCCACCTCGCTGATGAGTCTTTCCAGCTAAGGTCTCAATATGAGGGGAGAGGGCAGAGACAAATGATTTTCTTAGTTTGAATTCATGACATACAGACTTCACAAGATGATTAAAAATATTTTGTGGCCAGCTGCAATGGCTGAGGCCCAGGCAGGTGGAACACCTGAGGTCTGGAGTTCAAGACCAGCCTGGTCAACATGGTGAAACCCTGTCTCTACTAAAAATACAAAAATTAGCCAGGTGTGTTGACAGGCACCTGTAATCCCAGCTGCTGGGGAGGCTGAGGCAGGAGAATTGCTTGAACTCGGGAGGCTGAGGTTGCAGTGAGCCAAGATCAGGTCATTGCACTCCAGTTTGGGCGACAAGAGAGAGACTCCATCTCAAAAACAAAATGAAAAAAACATGTAAGCTGCTAAGTATTGGCATTTTTTATGAAGACACAATAACCAGAACATGGTTAGAAAGAACGCATTCAGTTCAGTTGTGATATTCTGAAGTTATTGTTCTCATTCCCTGCCTAGATATCTGGTATGGTTCTTTTGGTTTCTATTTTTATTTTTTTTTTTTATTTTTTTAGTTTTTTCATTCTAAAACCAGAAATTTGCCTTATTGTCATTTCGTAGACTCCTGATATATCATTTTTTCATTTAACTTACCTATAGTTGTTTTCTTTTCCGTGCAGCCGATGAATATAAGCTTGTTCTGTATACCTTTGTACTGATACCGTATCAATGAAATACATTAACTAGAAAGCATGCTTCTAATAATGGTAACAAGAGATCTTTCTTAAATCTCCATTCCCTACAGTTATTGGACTGAAATTTCTGGCAAGGATAAATTTATTATGTTAGGTAGCATAGAAACCCAAAGCAAATGGGACACAGAACAGTTGTATGTTAATGAAGGGGAAAAAAGGGGGAGTTACCAAAAAACACAGATTACATATAGTTTTTCACACTTCGAGTTGAAGTGTCTCATCTAAAGTTCCCAGATATCATTTGGAGCCTCACAATCTATTAGGAATTTCTTTTTCAACTAACAATAGCCTTATTAGTTTCTAAGTTAATTGATGTTTGGACTCTTTTCAAATAGAACAAATTCAGTGTTGACTTGGTTAAATTATTTCTTTGATACATACAAATAGAAAACTAGCTCTAAACCCATTAGCTTATTGCTGTTATATAACCTTAAAAAGTTTTACAGTTTAGTGAAAAAGAAGCTATAAGTCCAATTGATTTTTTTACTGTAAAATGTTAATTTAGTGTGATAAACTCTGATATTGCTGTTGTATGACATGGTCTTCTCTCAGTGTCCTCTTGCTTCAGTGTGCCAGATGAAAAGATAATTCTTCCAAAGCACATTTTATACTATCAGTCCTTAGTCAGACATATCACAATATCATTTTGTGTGAAGGTATAATTCCTGTATTTAGTACTTTTTTCTCATGACCATAAAAGAATATTCAGTGTTAATAATAAAACTAAGTTAAAATACAGTCACTACACTTCTGTATTACTCAGAGTTCTAGAGGGACATAACTAATAGAATATATGTATATGTGTATACATGAAAGGGAGTTTATCAAGGAGAATTGACTCACTTGATCACAAGGAAAAATCCCATGGTAGGCTCTCTGCAAGCTGCGAAGCAAGAAAGCCAGTGGTGGATCAGTCTGAGTCCCAGAACCTCAAAAGTAGGAAAGCCAACAGTACAGTGTTCAGTCTGTGGCCAAAGGCCCAAGAGCCCTGGCAAACCACTAGTCTAAGCCTAAGAGTCCAAAAGCTAAAGAACTGGGAGTCTGATGTGTGAGGGCAGGAAGCATCTAGAAAAAGAGAAAGATGAAGACTGGAAGACTCTAATTCTGTGCTTCTATCTTCTCCTACTTGCTTTATTCTAGCCACGCTGGCAGCTGATTAGATGGTGTACACCAACTAATCGGAATGAGGGTGGACTTGCCTCTCCCAGGCCACTGAATCAAATGTTAACCTCCTTTAGCAACACCTTCATAGACACACTCAGGAACAATACTTTGCATCCTTCAATCCAATCAAGTTGACACTCAATATTAACCATCACGAGTTCATCCATTCAACTTGAACCCATATGAATTTCCTGAAATAATACATAAGCCTCAAATAAAGACAGTAATAAGCTCTTAATTATGCCTAATGTAATACAGCTGTCCTTCGCACAACTGGAAGCACACTAATCCTTAAACTAAATGCTATTACATAAAGTTATCAACACTTAAATGCTGATATGAAGTCAATAAATTTTATGTCACATGATAAAGGAAATAAACTAAAGATATTTTCTTAGCACAAGTGTATATATGCACAAATATGTTCTTAAGAAAAGGAAGAGGACTAGTTTACAATCCCACCAACAGTGTAAAAGTGTTCCTATTTCTCCACATCCTCTCCAACACCTGTTGTTTCCTGACTTCTTAATGATTGCCATTCTAAGTGGTGTGAGATGGTATCTCATTGTGGTTTTGATTTGCATTTCTCTGATGGCGAGTGATGATGAGCATTTTTTCATGTGTCTGTTGGCTGTATGAATATCTTCTTTTGAGAAATGTCTGTTCATATCCCTTCCCCACTTTTTGATGGGGTTGTTTGTTTTTTTCTTGTATATTTGTTTGAGTTCTTTGTAGATTCTGGATATTAGCCCTTTGTCAGACTGAGTAGGTTGCAAAAATTTTCTCCCATTCTGTAGGTTACCTGTTCACTCTGATGGTAGTTTCTTTTGCTGTGCAAAAGCTCTTTAGTTTAATTAGATCCCATTTGTCAATTTTTGCTTTTGCTGCCGTTGCTTTTGGTGTTTTAGACATGAAGTCCTTACCCATGCCTATGTCCTGAATGGTACTACCTAGATTTTCTTCTAGGGTTTTTATGGTATTAGGTCTAACATTGAAGTCTCTAATCCATCTTGAATTAATCTTCGTATAAGGGGTAAGGAAAGGATCCAGTTTCAGCTTTCTACTTATGGCTAGCCAATTTTCCCAGCACCATTTATTAAATAGGGAATCCTTTCCCCATTTCTTGTTTCTCTCAGGTTTGTCAAAGATCAGATGGCTGTAGATGTGTGGTATTATTTCTGAGGACTCTGTTCTGTTCCATTGATCTATATCTCTGTTTTGGTACCAGTACCATGCTGTTTTGGTGACTGTAGCCTTGTAGTATAGTTTGAAGTCAGGTAGCGTGACGCCTCCAGCTTTGTCCTTTTGACTTAGGATTGTCTTGGCAATGCGGGCTCTTTTTTGGTTCCATATGAACTTTAAAGCAGTTTTTTCCAATTCTGTGAAGAAACTCATTGGTAGCTTGATGGGGATGGCATTGAATCTATAAATAACCTTGGGGAGTATGGCCATTTTCACGATATTGATTCTTCCTATCCATGAGCACGGTATGTTCTTCCATTTGTTTGTGTCCTCTTTGATTTCACTGAGCAGTGGTTTGTAGTTCTCCTTGAAGAGGTCCTTTACATCCCTTGTAAGCTGGATTCCTAGTTCAACCATTATGGAAAACAGTATGGCAATTCCTCAAGGATCTAGAACTAGATGTACCATATGACCCAGCCATCCCACTACTGGGTATATACCCAAAGGATTATAAATTATTCTACTACAAAGACACATGTACACGTATGTTTATTGCGGCACTATTCACAATAGCAAAGACTTGGAATCAACCCAAATGTCCATCAGTGACAGACTGGATTAAGAAAATGTGGCACATATACACCATGGAATACTATGCAGCCATAAAAAAGGATGAGTTTGCGTCCTTTGTAGGGACATGGATGCAGCTGGAAACCATCATTCTTAGCAAACTATCACAAGAAGAGAAAACCAAACACCGCATGTTCTCACTCATAGGTGGGAACTGAACAATGAGATCACTTGGACTCCGGAAGGGGAACATCACGCACAGGGGCCTATCATGGGGAGGGGGGAGGGGGGAGGAGGGAGGGCTTGCATTGGGGAGTTATACAAGATATAAATGATGAATTGATGGGTGCTGACGAGTTGATGGGTGCAGCACACCAACATGGCATAAGTATACATATGTAACAAACCTGCACGTTATGCACATGTACCCTAGAACTTAAAGTGTAATAAAAAAAAAAAAAAAAAAAAAAAAAAAGAAAAGGAAGAGGAAATACTCATGACAATTACAGTCATTGTTTCTGCAACTGGTTACGTGGTCATAGCTGGTATTGATAAATACCATCTTCTACTAACTAGCCTGTATTCCCGTTGCCCTCAACAAGCGCCTCAGCTGGTCGTGGTTTTCTACCTGATGGAGTGACCCAAACCTTCATTCCTGAAGGGTCTGGGTCATTTGTAGTCCTGCCTGGATTGGGCTGTTGCAGTTTTCCATTGACATTAATCACAGAGCATGGTACTACTAAGAGATGCCTTAATGGATCTCTTCAATTCCATGCATACTCTTCCTTACCTCCATTGTGGAGTAGTAGACTGATTTCATCTTCATAGTTCAGGTCAGTCACCCCAGCCAACACTGTAACTCTCTTCTTATCCTGTTAACTTAGAGGTAGGAGAAGCCCAACATGTCCAGGTGGCAATTGTAATTTTCAGTTTAATGGAATCATTGTGTCTATTGGTGGCAGCATTCTTGCCTCTGGAACTAAGACATTTAGGCCAGCAGAACATAATATTGTCGGAACAGGGAGTAAAAATTTTGCAGTGAGTCACTAAAGGTGATGGTAAATGGTGCCACTTCCACTTTCACCCCTTGATCCCCTGGACCTGTGAATTCCAGCTGTGGGGGAAACAGCACCATATATTTGATGCTGATTCAGAGCATACACAGCCTTCTGGAGAACTTTGCCCCAGCCCTGCAAAGTATTGTCACCTAGCTGGTGGGTAATTGTGATTTCAAAAGGCCATTCCATGCTTCTATCAAACCAGCTGCTTCAGGGTGAAGGGGAACATGGTAAGACCAGTGAATTCCATGAGCATGAGCCCACTGCCACACTTCTTTAGCCATAAAGTGAGTGCCTTGGTCAGAGGCAGTGCTGTGTGGAATACCATGACAGTGGATAAGGCATTCTGTGAATCTACAGATTGTAGTCTTAGCAGAACAGTTGTGTGCAGGATAGGCAAACCCATATCTGCAGTAAGTGTCTATTTCAGTGAGGACAAACCACTGCCATTTCCATGATGAACAGGTCCAATACAATCAACCTTGCACCAAGTAGCTTTCTAATCACCCCAAGGAATGGTGCCATATCGAGGGCTCAGTGTCAGTCTCTGCTGCTGCCAAATTGGCACTCAGCAGTGTCCATAGCCAGGTCAGCCTTGGTGAGTGGAAGTCCATGTTGCTGAGCCCACGTGTAACCTCTGTCATTGCCACCATGGCCACTTTGTTCATGGGCCCATTGGGCAGTGGTAACAGGGGTGGCTGGGGAAAGAGGTTGAGTAGTGTCCACAGAATGAGTCATCTTATCCACTTGATTATTAAAGTCCTCTTCTGCGGAGGTCACCCTTTGGTGAGCAAACACATGACATACAAATATCTACAGAGTTTTTGACCACTTAGAGTTCCATCCACATACCTCTTCCCCAAATTTCTTTATCACCAATTTTCCAATCATGCTTCTTCAAGTCCCTGACCATCCAACCAAACCGTTGGCTACAGCCCAAGAATCAGTACATAATCACACAATGGCCATTTCTCCTTCCAAGCAAAGTGCAAAACCAGAAGCAGTGCTTGAAGTTCTGCCCACTGGAAAAACTTCCTTTTGCCACTGCCCTTCAGGGGTGTCCCAGAAAGGGACTGTAGTGCTGCAGCAGTCTACTTTCTGGTTATGCCTGCATATAGTGCAGGACCATCTGTGAAACAGGCCCTAGCCTTCTCTTCCTCTCTCAGCTGATCATAGGGAACTCTCCATGAGGCCATTGGTGCAGGCTGGCAAAGAGTAGGCAGGGTGGCAGGAGTGGAGACCATGGACATTTGAGCCACTTCCTCATGTAACTTACTTGTGCCCTCAGGAACTGCTCGAGCCTGATCATGTATATACCACTTCCATTTGATGATGGAATGCTGCTGTATACACCTACTTTATGGCTAGACAGTTCAGAAAGCACTCACTTCATGATAGGCAGTTCAGGTCACATGGTGACTTGATGACCCATCGTCAATTGTTCAGTTCCTACCACAGACCAGTAACAGGCCAAAAGCTGTATTTCCAAAGGAGAGCTGTCATTTGCAGAAGACGGCAGGGCCTTGCTCCAAAATTCTAAAGGCCTCCACTGTGATTCACCTACGGGGGCCTACCAAAGGCTCCAAACAGCATCCCTATCTGCCACTGACACTTCAAGCACCATTGGATCTATTTAATCATATGGCCCAAGTTGCAGAGAAACTTGAACAGTAGCCTGGACCTGTTGCAGAGTCTTCTATTCTGGACTCAACTCAAAATTGGCAGCCTTTAGGGTCACTGAATAAATGGGCCAAAGTAACAGACCCAAATGAGGATAGTGTGTCCTCGAAAATCTAAATAGGCTCACTAGATGTTATGTCTCTTTTTTTTTTTTTTTTTTTTTTTTTTTTAGATGGAGTCTCACTTTGTCACCCAGGCTGGAGTTCATTGGCGTGGTCTCAGCTCACCGCCAACTCCGCCTCCCAGGATCAAGCGATTTCTGCCTCCGCCTCCCGAGTACCTGGGACTACAGGTGTGTGCCACCACACCTGGCTAATTTATATATATATATATATATATATATATATATATACACACACACATATAGATAGATAGAGAGAGAGAGAGAGAGAGAGAGAAAAAGAGAGAGAGACGGAATTTCACTATGTTGGACAGACTGGTCTCAATCACCTAAATTCATGATCCACCTGCCTCTGACTTCCGAAGTGCTGGGATTACAGGTGTGAGCCACAGTGCCCAGCCAACATTATGTCTCTTTCTTGGTTGTAGGAGGGGCCAAATGCAGCAATTTATCCTTCACCTTAGAAGTAATATCTTGACATGTCCCATACCACTGAGCCCCGAGACATTTTACTGAGGTAGAAGTTCTGTGAATTTTAGTCAGATTTATTTTCCATCCTCTCATGCACAGATGTCTTACCAGTAAGTTCAGTGTGTTTACTACTTCTTGCTCACTCAATCCAATTAGCATAATGTCATCAAGATAATGGACCAGTGTGATGTCTTGTGGGAGGGAAAAGAGGTCAAGATCTCTGAGAACTAGATTGTGACACTAAGCTGGAGAGTTGATATACCTCTGAGGTAGGACAGTGAGTGTATCTGCTAGCTGAAGGCAGATTGCTTCTGTGGGACCTTATGGACAGGAATGGAGAAAAAAAGCATTTGCCAAATCAATGGCTGCATACCAGGTGCCAGGAGATGTGTTAATTTGCTCAAACAACAAAACCTCATCTGATACAGCAGCTGCAATTGGAGTCATCACTTGGTTAAGCTTATGATAATCCATGGTCAATTTCCAAGATCCATCTGTCTTCTGCACCGACCAAATAGGAGAGTTGAAAGGGATGTGATGGGAAGCACCACCCCTGTGTCTTTCAAGTCCTCGATAGTGGCACTAATCTCTGCAGTCCCTCTAGGGATGTGACATTGTTTTTCTTTACTAGTTTTTTAGGTAGAGACGTCTCTAATGGCTTTCATTTGGCCTTTCCCACCATAGTAGCCCTCATCCTACCAGTTAGAGAGCCAATGTGGGGTTCTGCCAGCTGCTAAGTACATCTATGCCAACTCTGCATTCTGGCACTGGGGAAATGGCCACAAGATGAGTCCAGGGACCCATCGGACCTACTGTAAGTTGGATCTGAGCTAAAACCCCATTAATTCTCTGACCTCCATAAGCCCCTACTTTAACTGGAGGACCACAGTGACATTTTGGAGTCCCTGGAATCAACGTCAGCTCATGGCCAGCATCCAGTAGTCCCCCAAAAGTCTGATCATTCTCCTTTACCCAATGCAAAGTTACTGCGGTAAAAGGCCAGAGGTCTCCCTGGGGAAGGATGGGAGAAAAAACACTGCATGAATTGTTGGTAGTGCAGTGAGCTCCTTCCTCAAAGAGACATGACCTCCCCCTTATTCAAGGCATTGTGTGTCTGTAAACTGGCTCAAGTCTGGAAAGTGATTGAGGGGCTTGTAATTCCCTGTTTTTGTAATTCAAAGTAGTATTTTGTCCACTCAACCTGGAAGTTTTCTGCTTATATAATTTAAGTAAGAATGCATTAAGCTTCCTATCAATTTCACTTCTAGAAACAACATTATTAATTAACCAAAGACACAGCTGTACCTGAGTCAGACTATTCTGATTACTGCTTTGCCTCTGTTGTCCATTGTGGTAGCTATGTCCACTTTGCCTTTGAGGGTTGAGTGCCACCACTTGGCCCCCGACACTTTGGGATCCAATTATTCCCCTTACATTTAAATTTTGTAGTTGAGTGACTGCAGTTCCCACTGTAAGAACTGGCATACAGAAAAGAGTCATCACACAGCTCTTCAAGGATGCAGATCCTGCCCTCTCAAATCTATTTCATAAGGTATTGGTGAAGGCTATGTCTTCTGGACCCTCCCAGCTGGGATGAGTAGGTCTAAAGTAAATAATCCACTCCAGCATCCAAATCTCTGTAAGTCTTTGGATGCCTTCCTCTGCTTTAAACCAATAGAGGTCAGGCATTTCCAGCTCACTCACAGTGAAGTGAGGTTTTAATCCATATTCGAGCTAACCAAGCAAATAAACTATTATAACCTTTTCTGCATCTATTGAGATAATCATGTGGTTCTTGTCTTTGGTTCTGTTTATATGCTGGATTACGTTTATTGATTTGCAAATGTTGAACCAGCCTTGCATCCCAGGGATGAAGCCCACTTGATCATGGTGGATAAGCTTTTTGATGTGCTGCTGAATCCGGTTTGCCAGTATTTTATTGAGGACTTTTGCATCGATGTTCATCAGGGATATTGGTCTAAAATTCTCTTTTTTTGTTGTGTCTCTGCCAGGCTTTGGTATCAGGATGATGTTGGCCTCATAAAATGAGTTAGGGAGGATTCCCTCTTTTTCAATTGATTGGAATAGTTTCAGAAGGAATGGTACCAGTTCCTGTTTGTACCTCTGGTAGAATTCAGCTGTGAATCCGTCTGGTCCTGGACTTTTTTTGGTTGGTAGGCTATTAATTATTGCCTCAATTTCAGAGCCTGCTATTGGTCTATTCAGGGATTCAACTTCTTCCTGGTTTAGTCTTGGAAGAGTGTAAGTGTCCAGGAAATTATCCATTTCTTCCAGATTTTCTAGTTGATTTGCGTAGAGGTGTTTATAGTATTCTCTGATGGTAGTTTGTATTTCTGTGGGGTCCGTGGTGATATCCCCTTTATCAATTTTTATTGCGTCTATTTGATTCTTCTCTCTTTTCTTTTTTATTAGTCTTGCTAGCGGTCTGTCAATTTTGTTGATATTTTCAAAAAACCAACTCGTGGATTCATTGATTTTTTTGGAGGGTTTTTTGTGTCTCTATCTCCTTCAGTTCTGTTCTGATCTTAGTTATTTCTTGCCTTCTGCTAACTTTTGAATGTGTTTGATCTTGCTTCTCCAGTTCTTTTAATGGTGATGTTAGAGTGTCAATTTTAGATCTTTCCAGCTTTCTCTTGTGGGCATTTAGTGCTATAAATTTCCCTCTACACACTGCTTTAAATGTGTCCCAGAGATTCTGGTATGTTGTATCTTTGTTCTCATTGGTTTCAAAGAACATCTTTATTTCTGCCTTCATTTCGTTATGTACCAGTAGTCATTCAGGAGCAGGTTGTTCAGTTTCCATGTAGTTGAGCGGTTTTGATTGAGTTTCATAGTGCTGAGTTCTAGTTTGATTGCACTGTGGTCTGAGAGACAGTTTGTTATAATTTCTGTTCTTTTACATTTGCTGAGGAGTGCTTTACTTCCAATTATGTGGTCAATTTTGGAATAAGTGTGATGTGGTGCTGAGAAGAATGTATATTCTGTTGATTTGGGGTGGAGAGTTCTATAGATGTCTATTAGGTCCGCTTGGTGCAGAGATGAGTTCAATTCCTGGATATCCTTGTTAACTTTCTGTCTCGTTGATCTGTCTAATGTTGACAGTGGAGTGTTGAAGTCTCCCATTATTATTGTATGGGAGTCTAAGTCTCTTTGTAAGTCTCTAAGGACTTGCTTTATGAATTTGGGTGCTCCTGTATTGGGTGCATATATATTTAGGATAGTTAGCTCTTCCTGTTGAATTGATCCCTTTACCATGATGTATTGGCTTTCTTTGTCTCTTTTCATCTTTGATGGTTTAAAGTCTATTTTATCAGAGACTAGGATTGCAACCCCTGCTTTTTTTTGTTCTCCATTTGCTTGGTAGATCTTCCTCCATCCCTTTATTTTGAGCCTATGTATGTCTCTGCATGTGAGATTGGTCTCCTGAATACAGCAGACTGATGGGTCTTGACTCTTAATCCAGTTTGCCAGTCTGTGTCTTTTAATTGGAGTATTTAGTCCATTAACATTTAAGGTTAATATTGTTATGTGTGAACTTGATCCTGCCATTATGATATTAACTGGTTTTTTTGCTCGTTAGTTGATGCAGTTTCTTCCTAGCCTCGATGGTCTTTACATTTTGGCATGTTTTTGCAATGGCTGGTACCGGTTGTTCCTTTCCATGTTTAGGGATTCCTTCAAGGTCTCTTGTAAGGCAGGCCTGGTGGTGACAAAATCTCTAAGCATTTGCTTATCTGTAAAGGATTTTATTTCTCCTTCACTGATGAAACATAGTTTGGCTGGATATGAAATTCTGGGTTGAAAATTCTTTTCTTTAAGAATGCTGAATATTGGCCCCCACTCTCTTCTGGCTTGTAGAGTTTCTGCCGAGGGGTCTGCTGTTAGTCTGATGGGCTTCCCTTTGTGGGTAACCCGACCTTTCTCTCTGGCTGCCCTTAAGATTTTTTCCTTCATTTCAACTTTGGTGAATCTGGCAATTATGTGTCTTGGAAAAATTCAACAGCCCTTCATGCTAAAAACGCTCAATAAATTCGGTATTGATGGAACGTACCTCAAAATAGTAAGAGCTATTTATGACAAACCCACAGCTAATATCATACTGAATGGGCAAAAACTGGTAAAATTCCCTTTGAAAACTGGCACAAGACAGGGATGCCCTCTCTCACCATTCCTATTCAACATAGTGTTGGAAGTTCTGGCTAGGGCAATCAGGCAAGAGAAAGAAATCAAGGGTATCCAGTTAGGAAAAGAAGAAGTCAAATTGTCCCTGTTTGCAGATGACATGATTGTATATTTAGAAAACCCCATTGTCTCAGCCCAAAATCTCCTTAAGCTGATAAGCAACTTCAGTAAAGTCTCAGGATACAAAATCAATGTGCAAAAATCACAAGCATTCTTATACACCAGTAACAGACAAGCAGAGAGCCAAATCAGGAATGAACTTCCATTCACAATTGCTTCAAAGAGAATAAAATACCTAGGAATCCAACTTACAAGGGATGTAAAGGACCTCTTCGAGGAGAACTACAAACCACTGCTCAGTGAAATCAAAGAGGATGCTAACAAATGCAAGAACATACCATGCTCATGGATAGGAAGAATCAATATCGTGAAAATGGCCATACTCCCCAAGGTTATTTATAGATTCAATGCCATCCCCATCAAGCTACCAATAAGTTTCTTCACAGAACTGGAAAAAACGGCTTTAAAGTTCATATGGAACCAAAAAAGAGCCCGCATTGCCAAGACAATTCTAAGTCAAAAGAACAAAGCTGGAGGCATCACGCTACCTGACTTCAAACTATACTACAAGGCCACAGTAACCAAAACAGCATGGTACTAGTACCAAAACAGAGATATAGACCAATGGAACAGAACAGAGTCCTCAGAAATAATACCACACATCTACAGCCATCTGATCTTTGACAAACTGAGAGAAACAAGAAATGGGGAAAGGACTCCCTATTTAATAAATGGTGCTGGGAAAATTGGCTAGCCATAAGTAGAAAGCTGAAACTGGATCCTTTCCTTCCTCCTTATACGAAAATTAATTCAAGATGGATTAGAGACTTAAATGTTAGACCTAATACCATAAAAAACCCTAGAAGAAAACCTAGGTAGTACCATTCAGGACATAGGCATGGGCAAGGACTTCATGTCTAAAACACCAAAAGCAAGGGCAGCAAAAGCCAAAATTGACAAATGGGATCTAATTAAACTAAAGAGCTTTTGCACAGCAAAAGAAACTACCATCAGAGTGAACAGGCAACCTACAGAATGGGAGAAAATTTTTGCAATCTACTCATCTGACAAAGGGCTAATATCCAGAATATACAAGGAACTGAAACAAATTTACAAGAAAAAAACAAACAACCCCATCAAAAAGTGGGCAAAGGATATGAACAGACATTTCTCAAAAGAAGACATTCATACAGCCAACAGACACATGAAAAATGCTCATCATCACTGGCCATCAGAGAAATGCAAATCAAAACCACAATGAGATACCATCTCACACCAGTTAGAATGGCAATCATTAAAAAGTCAGGAAACAATAGGTCCTGGAGAGGATGTGGAGAAATAGGAACACTTTTACACTGTTGGTGGGATTGTAAACTAGTTCAACCATTATGGAAAACAGTATGGCGATTCCTCAAGGATCTAGACCTAGATGTACCATATGACCCAGCCATCCCACTACTGGGTATATACCCAAAGGATTATAATTCATGCTGCCATAAAGACACATCCACACGTATGTTTATTGTGGCACTATTCACAACAGCAAAGACTTGGAATCAACCCATATGTCCATCTGTGACAGACTGGATTAAGAAAATGTGGCACATATACACCATGGAATATTATGCAGCCATAAAAAAGGATGAGTTTGAGTCCTTTGTAGGGACATGGATGCAGTTGGAAACCATCATTCTTAGCAAACTATCACAAGAACAG
Organism: Rhinopithecus roxellana; assembly: GCF_007565055.1. Lineage (NCBI taxonomy): Eukaryota > Metazoa > Chordata > Mammalia > Primates > Cercopithecidae > Rhinopithecus > Rhinopithecus roxellana. Next base: position 121,592,350 of record NC_044550.1, on the reverse strand, counting down.
AAAACCAAACACCGCATGTTCTCACTCATAGGTGGGAACTGAACAATGAGATCACCTGGACTCGGGAAGGGGAACATCATACACGGGGGCCTATCATGGGGAGGGGGGAGGGATTGCACTGGGAGTTATACCTGATACAAATGATGAATTGAGGGGTGCTGACGAGTTGATGGGTGCAGCACACCAACATGGCACAAGTATACATATGTAACAAACCTACACATTATGCACATGTACCCTAGAACTTAAAGTATAATAATAATAATAATAATAATAAACTATTATAACCTTTTCTAACTCCCCAAACCGCAACATTATATGCAGAGTCCTTACTTAGTGGGGCTGTATCAATAAATTCAGCCTGATCCAACTTTATGTTCCTTCCACCATTATCCCATACCCTAAATATCCATTCCAATGCCTTCCCTCCAGATTTTTGCTTATATAAGTTAGTAAACTCAAGCAGTTCTTTCAGAGTATAGTGCATCTCCTTGTGGGACACACTCTAAGCCTCACCTCTAGGACCCTGCTGGGACTTGAGTCTAGTATTAGTTCTAGAAGCAGACAGAGTTGTTGGGGGTGGTTCCTGAGGAGAATTAGCATTGTCTTGCCTGTCAAGTGCCTCAGAGGAGGCCATCACTGTTGCCCTAGGCAGTGCATGGTTAATCTCCTCAGACAAATGTGGGAAAGCTGATGGCAGCATGGGTGATGAAGGGGATGTTCTACCACTTGCGGTGGGGAGGCTGTTTCCTCTGGCAAAAAAAAAAAAAAAAAAAAAAAAAAAAAAAGGCTCATCAGAATTTAGGACCTCAGTGCCCCCAGCCTCATCAGGGTCCTCTCACAGGGCCCCACTCCAAGTTGCAGGGTCCCATTCTTTTCCGATCAATGGTCTCACTTTAACAGTGGACACCTGGCGAAGCTATACATACATCTTTTGTTGCAGGTCAGCCACTTGCACAATAAGAGCCTGTGTCTGATTTTCCACAATTTCAGCCCCTTCTCCACAGGAGATAAGATTCTTACTCAGGGCAGTCTTAGAAGATTTGAGGCTCAGTATGTGCTTCGGGAACTGAGAGACAGAATCTCTAAGTTCATCATTTTCTTTCTTCTCTTTGTCCACTGAACTTAGGAGCAACCAAACAACTTCATTATATTCCTTGGTTCTCTGCATATGGTCAAAGATATGTATAGTCGCTAAACTCCTTGCCTCTCAAGGGTGGTGAATCAGGAGTATCAAATACATTTATTTTGCATAACTCTCTAACCAGTTCACCCCAAAAACTATCAGTGTTCTCCACACTATTAGAAGTAGAGTCCTTAGCCTTTTGGGGTCTAATCATATTAAGCAGCCAACTCCAGAATCCCCCCAAACAACTAAAAATCTACATCCTCAAAATTCTCTTCCTCTAGAACCAATCCTGGCACCAAAATCTGCATTAATCAAGGTTCTCTAGAGGGACAGGACTAATAGGATAAATGTATATATGAAAGGAAGTTTACTAAGGAGTATTGATTCACAGAATCACAAGGTGAAGTCCCACAATAGGCTGTCTACAAGCTGAGGAGCAAGGAAGCCAGCCTGATTCCCAAAACCAGAAAAGATGGGAAGCCGACAGTGCAGCCTTCAGTCTGTGGCCAAAAGCCCAAGAGCCCCTGGCAAACCACTGGTGTAGGATCAAGAGTCCAAAAACTGAAGAACTTCGAGTCCAATGTTAGAGTGCAGGAAGCATTCAGCATGGGGGAAAGACGGAGGCCAGAAAACTTAGTCTAATCTTTCCACGGCCTGCTTTTATTCTGGCCACACTGACAGCTGATTTATTAGATGGTACCCACCAAGATTGAGGGTGGGTCTGCCTTTCCCAGTCCACTGACTCAAACGTTAACCTCCTTTGGCCACACCCTCACAGAAATACCCAGGATCAACACTTTGCACCCTTCAATCCAGTCAGTTGACACTCAATATTAAACATCACAACTCAGAAATAAAATAGATGTAGCTCACTGGTCCAAAGTTAACATAAGAAAGATGATGACACAGAAAAGAATTAGGTCTATACTCAAGGCTCAGCTGTATTATTTAGGAAACAAACTTGGGATTTCCTTTTATACTCTTTGCTTATACTCTTTCTCCTCAAATGTCTTTCATTTCACAGCATTTTTCTTTTTTAAGTTTAGTTAGTTAAGTAAAATTGAATTAGAGAATAACTCAACCACAAAGACTTTGTATTTTTTTAGCTGATGCTGATATTGATGAGAACTACATATGAACATAACTATGTTTAGAATCACAGCCTGCCCAATGTCAGTGAATCACTCTGTCTCCAGAAGTTGTCCACAGGTCACCCACAACAATAGACCCAACCACCTGTCAATAAATTATGTTCAATTCAAGAAATGTTTATTCAGATTACTAGGTAGGACTCATGGCATAAACTTTGAGTTATAGGTGATTTCTCTAAAACATCTTCTATCTACAGAAATTTTATATCTGTTCTTGAGAGGAGAGTTAGCCAGCAGACAATATTCACTTGGACTATATTCAATGGCTGAGTATATTAATAGCATTAATAAAATAAAGACAGATGTTATTTTTGCCCTTCTTTAATACAAGCAGCCTTTATTATGCAATGCTTTTATTAATTGAAGTACAGCTTTAATTTTAATTAAAATTTTCCTAACGCTTGTACAAAGAGAGTTGAATTGCCTCCATAAGATGGCATTATATACATAGTACAATATGGGCACTAACTGGGTTGGAAACAACAGAACAATTAGAGAGATACATTGAATATTAATAAACTATGTCTAGATTTTCATTTTACTGCTTTTTCTATTATTTCTAATGTGGTAAAGTATTACATCTCTTCCTTCTCTGTTGAACAAAATATTACCTTAAAACTGCTCTTCTGATTCAATGTCTAAAATCATGAAATAAAAAAACACCTTAACTCTAATGTTGTTTTTTTTAAAAATGAGAAGCTTATTTTAGGAGAAGTCATCTTTTAAACATTTTCTGAGTTGAAATCAGAAAATCTGAGTGCTGGAGAAGAGATTCAATTCCAGGAAATCTGAGGCCAAAACTTAACAATACGGTATGTTACCTTACAAATGATGTAATCAAATAGAAAGACAAATAATAATAGATACAAGAAGAGAATGAATAGATGATGGATTAATAGATTCATAGAGCTACAAGTATATAAATGTTCATTACTTTGTTGTTTATAGCAATACAAAGTTGGAAAAACATAGTCTCACTATAGAGAATTAGTTAAAAATAACATCCACATCAAAAGCCTTCTATACAATTAGCAAAAATGATGACTCAAAAAGATAGTTTTGTTAACATAGTAACATATCCTTCATATATTTCTGCAAGAAAAGTGAAATGTTAAAAACAGGTTCACTGTGATCTTATTTTTGTAAATACACATCCTCTTCCCCTCAAAATCCTAAAAGCTGCTATTCAAACAACTAGCCATATTTTTAAGATCTCTAGATCTCCAGATAGAAGATTGTTTATTTTCTTTTAGCTTTCTTGATTTTTAGTTTTCTGTAGTAATCAGGAATAATCATGAAGGAAAACTTCATAAATTCAATTAGAAACTATCTTAAAATAATTAAAATAAAAACACTGCCTTTTAATATTTGTGAGATTTGGCCAAATCATAATTAACTCTGAAATTAACTTCATACCTTATAGGTTTTTGAAGAAAATAATTAACTATTCAAGATCAGATATTAAAAGAAAAATAAATTTTGAAAAAAATTAGTAAGAATATTATAAACATGAAAGGAGAAATAGGTATATTTGAAAATAACATCTAAGAGTGGCAAAATATAAAGTGTTAGAAGAAATATATACCTCTTATAAAAACCTGATTAAAAATACTCCAACAAAATATTAGAAATTTGAAGGAAAATGTAAAATAAGATGGATAGATTATGGTGGTTAAGTTTGTGGGCACAGGTGTCAATTATGTGAGGTTGAATTTTAATTTCTGAATGTACAAGATATGTGATTTGGGGCAATTTACTTAACCTAGTTTTTCTTCATCTAAATAAACAGGGATAACATTAATATGTCTCTGATAGTGTTATTTTGAGGATAAATTGAGATAATATAAATAATGTTACTACTCATGGTAATAACTTATAAAATATTGAAGTAATTGATTTTCTAGAATTAAAATTCATTCAAAAGGAGAAGAAAATATCTAGAAGCAAATAGTCTACTTTTCAAAGATGAACTTATCTTGATGAACCTTTATCTTAGCATTTTGCTCACGATGATCTCCCTCTCTCCCTTTCTCTAAATCTTAATTTAAACTTTATTTTTAAGTTATCTTTTCAGTATTTATGGTAGGCTGAATAATGCACCCCCACCAAAATATCCATGCCCTAATTTCCAGAACTTGTGAATAGATCACATTCCATGTCAAAAGGGGCTCTATAGATATGAGCAAGGTTCAGAAACTCTAGGAAAATAATGTGGATAGCCTGTGGGAACTGGAAAAAGCAAGGGAATGAATTCTCCCCTAGAGCTTCCAAAAAGAAACGCAGCCCTACAGACATCTTGATTTTAGCCTAGTGAGAGCTGTGTGAGGCTTCAAAACTATGTAACTGTAAGATCATAACTTGAGTTGTTTTAGGCCACTGTGTTGGTGGTAACTTGTTACAGCAGCAATAGAAAATTAACACAGTATTATATTGTGATATTCAAATACAACCATGGTCTTGTTTCCCCAGCTAATAGAAGCTCTCTGAGGTCAGGCAGAGAATTCTACATCTCTGTCTCTAACCTGTAGCAACTAGCATGTTGCTTTACATATAGATGGGAGTGCTCAGTATTTATTGATTTCACTCTCCTCTTCTCTATTATACTCTACAATTTATTTCTCTGTACTTCCAGTGCATCTCAAGTAGTCAGGCTTATTTGGATTAATGTAGGTAGGTTTTTAGTTACAGGGTTTGGAATTAGCACATGCACCCCAAGGGCAGAATCCCCAAGTCCCTTCAGAAATAGCTTCCCTTCATACAGACTCTGCCATCTGAAATATTAATGCAACAATCATCTTTTATTCTAATCACAAGCATTTCCTCCTAATAACCCATGATTTCACTAGCTGCTTGCTTTAATTACTGTATAGGCACTCATGCACCACAAAGAAAATATGAATTACACATAGACTACACCATTTCCTTCAGAGAAGTGCACTGCTGATTGATGTCAAGGCCATAATCAGATGCCATAGTGGCTGGGCTCAAAAGATAGACTATTTATAGCAAAACAAAATATACATATTTAACAAAAGAAAAGTAAGAGGCAACTAGAAAGAAAAGACAGTCATAAAGATTTATGGTGTGCTTACACAAATTTTTTTTAAAAAGGTATAAATGTAGTTTGAACATTAATACTACATATTTTTGAATAAAAATCACATATAATATTTTTAAATTATTTTCAAGTTGTTTTTAAATTAAACATTTTGAAGAGAGTTATTACCTAGTATTGAACTTGGAATGTAATTGTGAAATAATTTGTTCAGCCTTTCAGCCAAAGCAGGAATCCATTCCCTAATTTTCATATATTGACTTATTGATTTAAGTTATTTGTTATTTGTTTGTTTGGTTTTGAAAAAAATAGCAAAACCTGAAATATGAATGATGCTTAACAGATCAGACTGTGAAGTCAGGAAGTGAAGAAGTTCAGAAAATAATCATTGCTTTAACTTTCAACAAATGTCATTATCAACTACGGGGCTGGGAAAGCATAATGACTAGCCAGGAGCATAGCATTAAAGGTGTGGGAAAGTAATGAGAGACTTAAGAATGTTTGAAGCAGTCAAAAGAGGCATGTTCTGCCTCTGTTATTTATTTGTCGTGTGACACATGGAAGTCACTTATTCTCTCTTAACCTCAGTTTTGAAGTTAGAAAAGAATGATAATAAAAATGAAATAATCTTAAAAATTAATATCATCTCTGTGTAAGTGATCTCTCTAAAATATTTTCTCAGGTATTAAATTGGTATAAAAGAATTTAGTTTCATCAAGTTATATTGATTTATAGTATATATTTATTTCTTTTTAAACATACTTTCAAATATTATTTTAGATTCAGAGGGTACACGTACAGGTTTTTTACATGGGTATATTGAATGACATTGAGGTTGACAGTATGATGTATCCCATCACCCTGGTAGCATAGTACTCAATAGGTAGTTTTTCAATGATTCCCACTCACACCTCCCTCCTCTGTCTAGCAGTCTCCAGTATCTGCTGGTGCCATCTTTATATCCATGAGAACCCAATGTTTAGCTACCATTTGTAAGTGAGAATGTGTGGTATTTAGTTTTTTGTTTCTTTTTTTGTGTTTCTTTACCTAGGAAAATGGCTTCTAGATTCATTCATTTTACTTGTAAAGGACAGGATTTCATTCTTTTTTTAATGTCTGTGTAGTATTTCCTGGTGTGTATGTACCACATTTCCTTTATTCAATCCACCGTGACTCCTTGTCTTTGTTATTGTGAATAGTGCTACAATGAACATATGTGCATGTCTTTATGGTAGAATAATTTATATTCCTTTGGGTGTATACCCAGTAATGAGATTGCTGGGTCAAATGGTAGTTGTATTTGTTCATTTTCATACTTCCATAAAGAACTGCCTGAGACTTGGTAATTTATAAAGAAAAGAGGTTTACTTGACTCACAGTTCTGCATTGCTGGGGAGGCCTCAGGAAATTTACAATCATGGTGGGAGGGGAAGTAGGCATGGAACTTCTTCACATGGCAGCGGGAAAATGTGTTAATAAGTGAAGTGGGAAGAGCTCCTTATGAAACCATCAGATCGGATGGAAACAGTGGCTCATGCCTGTAATCCCAGCAGTTTGGGAGGCCAAGGCAGGTGGATCATCTGAGGTAAGGAGTTCAAGACCAGTCTGGCCAACATGGTGAAACCTTGTCTCTACTAAAAGTATAAAAATTAGCAGGGCGTGGTGGCACATGCCTGTAATCCCAGCTACTCTGGAGGCTGAGGCAGAAGAATTGCTTAGACCTGGAAGGCGGAAGCTGCAGTGAGCTGAGATGGTGCCACTGCACCCCAGGTGGCAACTGAGCAACACTCCATCTCAAAGTAATAGTAATAAACCATCAGATTTTGTGAGAACTCACCGTCATGAGAACAGCATGGGATAAACCACCCCCATGATCCAATCCCTTCCCACAAGGTCCTGCCCTTGACATGTGGCGATTATGGGGATCACAACTCAAGATGAGATTTGGGTAGGGACAGAAAGTTTAACCATATCAGTAGTTTTGTTTGAAATTATTTGAGAAATCTCCAAACTGCTTTCCACAGTAGCTGTACTAATTTACATTCCCATCAACAATGTATAAGCCTTCTCTTTTCTTAGCAACCTCACCAGAAACTGTTATTTCTTGGCTTTTTAGTAATAATCATTTTGAGTGGTGTGAGATGGTATCTCACTGTGGTTTTGATTTGCATTTCTCTGATGGTTAGTGATGTGTAGCATTTTTTCTTTTTTGTTGACTGCTTGTGTGTCTGTCCATGTTTATTGCCCATTTTTAATGAGGTCATCTGTTTTTTGATTATTATTTTGTTTAAGTTCCTTATAGATTCTGGCTATTAGATCTTTGTTGAATGCATAGTTTTTAAATATTTTCTCCTATTCTGTAGGTTGTCTGTTTACTCTGTTGATAACTTCTTTTGCGGTGCAGAAGTTAAGTTTAATTAGTCTCCCTTTTTGTTTTTGATGCCATTGCTTTGAGGACTTAAAAAACATGAAATGTCTCATGAATTTGCTTGTCATTCTTGAAGAGGGCCATGCTAATCTTCTCTGTATTATTTCAAGTTTAGTATGTGTGTTGACAAAGTGAGCATTTGTTTCTGAATTATAAAAATATTTTTGCAGAAACTATGGTTAGAGTCTAAGTTTCTTTTCAAATAAACATAATTTTTAAATCAGCATTTAGAAATCCTAAATGTAATTTTTTGAAAATTTTCCGGAATTACATTAGTGAAAATGAGTCTTTACAATTAATTATTCAGTTTTAAATGTTATGAAAAGCTAATTTGTTGTCAATACAAGAGGTTCCACTCAAAAATATTCTATAAAATGTTAAATTGGTAATAACAGTTACAGTAAATTCAAGACATTTAGAATATTATCTGTCTTAAAAACTGGTCAAAACTTTATCAAAATGTGTTTCATAAAGGTAAATCCATTTGTTTATTTGTATATTCTTGCTGAGAAGACCTAGAAAAAGCTGGAACAAAAAACAAATCTGTTTTGCTATACCAAAGAACTCTCAAGGCAGAGAGAAATTACAAGGCCAAGGTCTTGGAGAGAAGGGAAGACTATGCAAAGAAATTGAGAAGTTGAAGACATATTATCCCTAAAGGCAAATGCCAATTACACAGATTACTGAGAAGCTGAGAAGCCAAACAAAACATTTAACAGATTCATGTACAGCAAAGTCAAAAACTGTAGTCCAGCACCAACTAAGAATTAGAGGCTGTGGTAGACATCTTAGGTTCGGGTTCAGGATCAAAAAGTACCTTATCTTTGGAATATTAGGAATAAGAGGGAAAGAAAACAGAGCATTTGGCATTGAAACTTTAAACAAAAGAATGTAGAAGAAAGATGGCAATAAAGATAAGAAGATAAATTTATAAAATAGAAAATAAAGATACAATGGAGATGTGTCTACAACACGAAAACTAAGATTCTTTGAAAATACAAATACGCTATTAAATCTCTTGTAAGATTTATCAAGACAAATAGAGTCTTAACCTAAATAATATTAAGAATAAAAATGATGTAACTTTATAGATTCTATAGACACTTAAAAGGTCAAAAGGTGATGTTAATAAAAATGAATTGGAAAATGTATGTTAAATTAACATATTCATATATAAAATTACCATAATACACAAATAAATAAAAGAGAAAAATCTGAATAGTCCCCTAACTACTAAAAAATAAAAGTCAAATCTATAATTTAAAATTCTTCTGCAAAGAAAACTCCAGGCCCAGATAGTTTTACCCGAAAATTCTATCAAATGTTTTAAAAATAATGTACATGGATTTATACACATAAACTCTCCCAGAGAACAGAAGAAAAGAAAATAACTTCCAACTTATTTAATGAATCCAGCATAATTTTGATCTAAAACAAGCCAAGAACCTGAAAAGTAAGAAAGGGAATAGATGTCATGAGTTCTAAGTTAGAAGTTAGCAACAAAAAAAAGAGAGAATGGAAAGAGTGAAAGGGCTTCTATATTGCTGGAGAAAATATTTGCCTCAGAATAAACGAGAGAGAACTTCTGTAAATCAAGAAGAAAATTTCAGGCAGCTCAATAAATAAATAAAAGAGTCACTTGATTATCTAAATGGGAATTAAGCATTATAACGTCATTAGCAATGAGAGAAATACTACTGAAACAATAATGGAAAGCACTGCACATAAACCAGAATTGCCAAAATTAACAATCTGACAATATCAACTTCTGGTTTGGGAAAGAACACACTAGCTGGTATTGGACTTAGCCTATTGATATAAATAACTACGCAACTGCACGTAATATATAAGCCTTCTGTTTTCAGACACTGGGTAATAGGCAACACCAGAATGAGACCCTTGAGAGAAGGACAACACATAGTACGAGCTCCATGTTATCCTTGGTTTTATCCTGGGACACTTTCCAGAACATGGCAAGGGGAAGTAAAGCACCGTGAAGATTGGCAATTTATCTGGGTAGTAGCGGTAGAGCTTTCAGTTTGAAGATGTTAAAGCAATTGGAATTTGCAGGGCAAAGTGCAGAAGAGGAAGAAGCTCCAGAAAGGGATAAGCAGAAATTCACATGGAGGTTATCCTAGAGTTCTAACTGAAGTATGGGTTGTGTATACTCAGAGAGTGGAATCCATGAAGCATAGCAGAAAGCAACTGTTGAGCATCTGAAAGCCAAACCGAGGTTTAAAAAGGTCATGCAGTGTCTGAAAATATTGGAGTTCACCATGCCTGGAAACACTGGAGTTCTACTCAACCCAGAGTGAAAGTCTGCACTGAGCACCTTGGACATGCAGCTGAACCTCAAAAAGTCATGATTTAGGTGAAAGAGCCATATCCTAGAATTAAAGCCACAACTTAGAATTATGTTTACCCTAATAAAACCTAAAATCAAGCCGAACAGGATCAAGAGAATTTAATTGATTGTCATACAAAATTCAAAAACCTTTAAAATAGCACAATATAACATAAACTCCTTAAAATGTATCAATAACAATGTCCAGAACACAATCAAAAATTACTGAACTTGTAAAAAATTTAGATGTTAAACTCCTTGTTACCGTTCGTAGCGCACTGAGACTGTGTTCATTTTTTCAAATCAGTTTTCTACTTATGCTTCAGTGTGAATAATTTATTTTCAAATGTACTTAATTTCACAGATCTTTTCTTGTCTTATAAATAATGTACTGTCAAAGTTAAAATAAGTTTTTATTTATATTTTCAAATTTTTATTTATTTATTCATAGTTTTTTATTTCCAAGTCTTACATTTGGTTCTATTTTAGTTTCCTGTAAGCAATAAGCTTCTGAAATTCTTCAGAAAGAAAGGGACCCACATCTGGTGAGGGTCTTTGTGCTGATAAATCCCATGGCAGAAAGTCAAAAGTGCAAAGAGAGAAAAGAGAGAGAGAGAGCGAGCATGCAAGAGGGGGTCAAACTTTTCCTTTTACTAGGAACCCACTCTTACGATAACAAACCACTCCCATAATAGCAGCGTTAATCCATTCATGAAAGCCATGCCCCCATGACCCACACTCATTCCTTTAAGCCTCACCTCCCAACACCTCCTCATTGGGAATCATGTTTTCAACATATGAACTTTGAGGGACACACTTAAGCTACAGCATGTGGTGAGAAACATCAATGCACAAATCCAAGCAGTAGAGCAAATGCTAAAATGAATACATATAAGGAAAACAACACCTGGGTACACTGTGATTATCCTACTGGAAAGCAACAACAAATGGAAAATCTAAAAACTATACAGAAGAAAAAAATAAAGACACATTATATTCAGGGAAATCATGACTAGAAAAAAAGGCTGATTTCTCATCATAACGATGAAGACCAAAACATAATGGAAGGTCATTTTTTAAATTGCTGAATGACAAAAGAAGGAAGGCATCAACAAAAATTATACATACTTCAAAAATGAAAGTGAAACAATGATAGTTTTGGATAAATTATAGGTGAGATAATTTCATCACCAATAGGTTATACCTGTAATAAATGCTAATGGAAGTGCTTCAGAAAAATAATCCAACTTTTTATCGGATATGTTATAGGTTGAATTGTGTCCCTCAAAAATTCATATGTCGAAGTCCTAACTTTAGTACCTCAAAATGCAAACTTGAAAATAGGATTATTTCAGATATAATTACTTAAGATGAAACCACATTGGAGTAGAGTGAACCCCTAATTCAATATGACTGAAGTACCTATAAAAAACGGAAATTTAGACACATCTGATCTATGATTTCAGAAGCAAGTTAGTGGTTCATACGGGAGGAGGGAAGGTGTATAACATGAGACAGGTCACAACTCTGTTTCCTGGCTTAGATAATCACTATGGACATTCTTCACCTTGTGATAATTCATTAAGCTGTGTATTTTTGATTTATGTATGTTTCTTTATAGATATTACATTCAATAAATTTGAAAGAAAAACAAGTTAACAATGGAGCAAATGACAATGATATAATTCTACTCAAGAATTACACTAACACTCTTCTAAAGGGCAAATAATGTTTCTGTTAGTTTTTCTTTTTTTAACTTCAGAGTTATGTGACCTTATCTATAGGAAGTACAATCTGTTGTACATAATAAAAACATAAATTTTAAAACATACTTCAAATCTTGCCATAGCCTACTGAAAACTCCCAGTGACTTCTTGTCACTAAGAACAAAAGCCACAGCATGAAAGCCTTCATATGATCTGGCCCCTAGTTGTTATTCTGACTTCATTCCTTATTTCTCACTTTGTTCCAAAACTCTAAATTCCTCCCTGAACCTTGCTTAAACATACTCAGCAGGCCTCCACTTCAGGGTGTCTCCCCTTTTTACTTAGTCTAGAGTGTTCTTACCTCACAAGTGTGTTCCCTGGCACCACTGTTTTAATTGTGGTGTTGCTTAAGTGGCACCTCCCCAGCAAAGTCTTATCTGAACACCCTATTTTAAATTCCACCCACATCTACCAGGTACACTCTCTCTTCTTACTCAGCTTATTACTGGCATTATGTTTATGTATTTGCACATAGGCACAAGAAATTTACCTGTGTGCACATCATTTCTTTGTTAGCATGTAAAATATGCCTGGCATAGAGAAGGCATTCTACATACTTTTGTGAAATGACTAAATGAATGAATACATGAATTAATGCATGAATGCAATGTTTTCAGCAAAGGATTGGGAAAAAGACTGGAAAACTTTAATACAGTTTACCAATGTCAAGATACTTTTACACTGTGGGTCCACCAGCCATAAGTTTAGCCAAGTGAAGGCAATTTGTTTACACAAGGGGGCAAAGATGTGGAATTACTTATTAATTGAATTTCTGTGAACTAGAAAACACAGAAGCCATTGTTAATAATGCTATTAGCTGACTGCTCACATTACGAGGTATAGCTCAGAGCACTCCCAGGGGAAAGAAAATAAAAAAGCCTTGTTAAGAATGTAGTATTCTGCACAGGTTGTTGTTAACTGTTAATTAATTTTATCTTCTCTGGGTACTAAAATCTTTATCCCCTGGCCTAAGTATTCTTATACGACATCTGGTAGGCCTCTTTTAACTCACAAATCTATAATGAATTTTTTGAGAATAACTGAAACTAAATTGAGACTCCTTGGAATTGGGTGTGTCTAATTGAAACACTATGTACGTATAATTACTGAAAAGGGGGTAAAACATAATTTCTGATTCCTAACAATGGTCTCTAATCCAACATTATCAAGAAACAATTGTTGTCCTCTCTGAATTTTCTTCTTAATGCATAGTTTGGCTACAGACATCTGCTGTCTATGCTGAATGTCTTCTTCCTTCAGGAATCTTTCAGATTAATAATTACAAGCATACGATTTGAAGTTAGTCAGGATTGGCTCCAAGTCCCAGTCTTGAAATCACTAGTTGTGTTATCGTGAGTGACTTACCTAAATTCTTCAAGATCCAGTTCACCTTTTAAAAAAAGTGAGATTAACTGTACATATTTTTTATGATCATCCTTATTATGAGGCTTAAAAGCAATAAGATTGTGAAACATTCAACTCTGTACTTGGCATACAGTAATCACTCAATAAATGTAAAGTAGTGTAAGAGCCAAAAAGAAATAATATATTTATAGGATAAAATAATTTAATATATTAAGCTTATGTACTTTCTCCATATCAGACATTAAGTATTTAATATTTATTTGTTAATTCCAAAGGGAGACTTTGTTTTCTCTAGTATCCTCTGCAACTTTCCGTCTTTTGTTAGAAGGCTCTGTGTCTATTACCAGCCACTCTGTATTAATTAGAATATAATTCTTTATTAAGTCAATAAGAGGCAAGACTCATAATCACCTTTTTGAAAGAACAGTCTCCTCTTGTTTGAGAAAGAGCTTTCCATGGTTCGGAGGCATTGCCACCATGGTACTTCCTGTGTGACAGTATCAAACTTTCCCCAGGAAAGAGTAAGTCAAGGAGCTACTAGTTCATCCAGTAATGCTCCTTGTCTGGGTTGCATGGGTTCCTATACACACGAATAGTGCCCTCTACTTGATATTTGGCTCAGATTTGCCAAGGGCTTTTGCTGTTGCATTACATTTGCTCAGTCCAGTTATGTCTCTTATATTTTGAGACTTGGAAATGGAATGTCAGCTCCTCAGTTCCAAAGGCACCACCTGAGGCTGTTGTGTGATTCAAGTATTTTCATCTCCTCCTGCTCTTTTGCTTTGAAATCAGTAAGGTTATGTGTAATCAAAGAACAAATATAATCGCTCAAAGGAAAATTAGTAGCTGGTAAATCTAGAACTAACCCCCCATATGCGACTTCACACAGAGATTGTTTTTCATCTTTCTCTGCATGTCACATAGCTCATCTAAATAAGAAGTACAAATGTTTTCAAAGGCAGCTCCATACATAGCTCTGAAATAATGGTTAAAAAGGAGTTTTTAATGTATTATCAGTTTTGCCCACCTGACTTTTCATTGAACCCAAGATACATTAATGATGTGAATGTGCTTTTAATGTTTTTTTATTAACTGGATAAAGTTACATCATTTAGAAAAGAGTATTTGAATATTCATAACATTATATAGTAAATATGCATGATTGAGAAGGACAAATTCATCAGTAGTTGAATATCTACTCCATGGAAAATATTGTAATAGATTTTATGAGAATACAAAGATGAGTGAAAACAGTTGCTGACCTCAAGGATTACACCATCAAGTTGTAGACAAGGCATAACTCTATGGAACCATAACTTTCAAATACATGTACTTCCATGCTAAAAACTCAAATTAGTTATTTGAGGAAAATCCCATTGTGTAAGCCAGAGTTTGCATTATGTATATCTGGGAAATATGGCATTTGAGTAAAAAAACCAATTCCTTTTTGCAAATGGTCTTAACATTGTGTGGAAGAAAGATTAGTAGGGGAAAAAAGTCCCAAACATCAACTCAAGAGATTACCTGTTGTAAACTGGACGTTTTGCTAACTCTCAAGGTTTTACATATCTGTGTTTTACATATCCCATCACCTACCATCTCTAGTGGGCAGAGATACTTTAGTACCAGCCCTGCTTTCAGAGCTATTGTGCACTTGCATCCCTGTTTCCCTGCTAGGTTCTCACTAAGGCTCAATTTCTCTCTCTGGAACCCATTATTAATTCTGTTGCCTTCATACATTCTCAACTTGGAACTCTACTTTCCTGAGTTCTACCTTTATATGATATTTGAATTTTTTCAAGAGTATGCCTTTATTCTTTGCTTCAGTCCCTTTTCCTGCACTTAGTATTTTCTTTTTTTCTGTTTGCTGCCTTAGTGAAAATGTAAAAGTTCATAACCACATGAAGCATTAGAAACCACTTTTCTGGAGCTATTACTCATGACATGATGGTTGGTTTATAGCAGTGATTCTTATTCAAATACTAATATACACAGGAAGAACCAAATAAGTCCTAATTTATAAAAATTAAAATGAACTAGAATAGCATTTCAAAGAGAATTCCACAGGTATCACAAGAAGTGCCTGGTATATTTGCAAATGATCAATTTTGATTAGAAATGACTATAAATTTAGAAAGGATATATATCTTTATGTCTAGGATGGTCTAGAACTTTCAGGGGTTACAAAAAAATCTTAGTTTCTGAAGATGAATAGGATTGAGAAGGTGAAGAGTGTTGTTCTAGTTGAAGGAAATCTATGAATAATGGTGGATACCTAAATGTTTTGTAAGTTGAACTTCACTAAGAATAATAGGGTATATGCAACTGAGGTCTAACTCTGCCAGAATTGTAGGCTTGGATCTGATTCTTCTTTCCTCTGTTTCCCAGGTGAATTCTTGGCAATATATAGAGAGTATTTGTATGTATGTATATGAGAGAGGATGGTGGTGGGGAGGATGGTGGGGAGAGAGAGAACGTATGTCTGCGTGTGTGTGTTTGTGTGTGTGTGTATGTGGGTGTGTGTGCATGTGTGTGTGGGCACCCATAGGTTTCTTCATGAGGTAGTCAGATACTGTTTCATTATATGCCTCTGTGCTGACTATGGGGATTTCATTCAATTGAAAAGTAAACGTAATAAAGCTGTAGAGAAAGGAATACTACTATATTAAAGGATAAGCTTTGAAATATATTCCAAAGAACACTGTTAGGGGCTTAGGGGAAATCTCATTTCACTTGCTAACTTTTCTAATTCAGGCCAGGTATATAACCTGTCTCCTGAGAGGATAAAGCTATGCTTAATAAGCCTGAGTGAGACCAGTCAACACCAAGCAGAAAATGATGACCCTTCTCATCCCTTTTGTGTTCAGCAACAACGTGAAGGTTAAATAGTAGGGTGTCTGTTATATCATTGACACTACAAGTATTAATATTAAATAATGTGCTCACCTCATTGTCATTCCTAGTTCTTTTCATGGGTGTTTTGTGGCAGCTAGGGCTACTCATGCCATACTTTTCATGGGACTATTTCAATACTTTGCATTGACCTATCTGATTTATAATTTTTCTGCATACAGATTTTCCTTTTTTCTAGGCATTTTAGCTTTGCTTGCCCCCATCAAGGTTTTCTTCACTTGTTTTCTTCATTGTGTATTCTGCAGTCTCAGATTTACTCACTGCTCATTCATTACTCTTTGAGAAAACAGAAAATACATCATCGAGATGAAAAAATAGTAGAATCAGAGATGGAAATGAAAGATGGTAATGTGATAATTATACCTCTAATGCCTTTCTTCTGGGCTCCAGAAATTTTAAAACTCTCAGGCTTTCTTAGCGCCTTCCCACAAACAAGTTTGAGGGGAAAAAAACTGCTGATGACATCCCAAAAAATTGTATTATTATTTCCTTACATAAGACAAACAAAAAGTCTTTAGAGGCCGAACATCAAAGATGATGAGCAACAGAAGCATATTCAATACCATCAGATCTAAGTCCCTTTCAAGAGCACCTTCCTCTCTCTCTAAAGGGCACAATCTTCTTGTCTTCAACTCTATTAGAGAGTAGTTTAGGGAATGCAATTTTTCTACATCTGTAAGTCCTTTTTTTTCACATGAACAATTGAAAGACAACATCGTTCTTTCATCTTGTTTTCAAGGACTCTTGAGAAAATGGATGGCCATTATGTTTTTCTGCAATATTCAGGTTAAGCCATAGTTGCAATTCTGCCTTGTAAATGGCATAAATAAAAAAGGCAACAATGATAGATGGATGATAATCTCCATGATTCTAGAGTGTGAATTTGAGATAGCAAGTACAGCAGCAGTACTCAATATATGAATCATGGAAGATACATATGAGTGCATCAAATGACTACTCCTAACTCCATGTCATAAATCAGCAAACCAGAGCCCAAAGAAATGAAGTGCTGTGAGTTGACTTCACAGTTTTCTCCATGATTGTTGAGTGAGAATTCAACTCAAGACCCTGGTTTCCTATGGTAAATACTTCAAGAAATAAGTGTTATATTCACCTATGAAAAATATAGCTCAAAGTACAGAGGTTTTAAAATATAAATGCATTTTGAGTTTTCATTTTAATACATTTCATAATTTCTTCATTTTCTTCAAGCAAACCTGAAAATGAGAAAGGAACCAAAAGAAAACTTTATCTACCACCAATTATGCAAATGATTCTTTAATAGTCTACTAACTAAATATTTTTGGTAATTATTATTTACACTAAAATCTGTAGTCATATCACCATGGGAAGGTCTTTGACAGAAGAGCTCCAGAAAATAGATGCTACTTTTTTTTTGGGGGGGGGGGGGCTTCAAGAAGAACCTATTACCTTCCTAGGCTTTTTGGTTATGTTAATGAAGTAATATGAAATTTATGAAAATAAGTTGAAATAATGCATTGCCAGTCCAATAAATCTAGAAGAAAAATAATTCCAGATGCATTAATGAACCTTTATGAGAATGTTGAACCACACTTAAATAGTTGTCTTTCCAGAGAACTCGGAGAAAGGTGCTATATGAGGACATATTTCATCTTAGTCAGAAGTGGGCATTAATCAGTCTATCAAGTCTTTTTAAACCTCTGTTTGGCTTTCAGATACTCTAACAGTTGCTTTCTGCTATGCTTCATGGATTCTACCCTTTGAGTGTACACAACCCAGACCTCAGCTAGAACCCAAGGATAACCTCCATGCAGATTTCTGCTTATTCATTTCTGGGTCTTCTTCCTCTTCAGCACTCTGCCTTGCAAATTCCAATTGCTTTAACATCATCAAACTGGAAGCTCTATCTCTACTGCCCAGAGAGACTGCCAATCTTCATGGTGCTTCACAACCCTGTGCCATATTCTGGAAAGCATCCCAGGACAAAACCAAGGATAACATGGAACTCATGCCATGTGTTTTCCTTCTCTCAAGGGTCTCATTCTGGTGTCGCCTGTTACCCAGTGTCTGAAAACAGAAACTTTATATGTTGTGTGCAGTTTTATGGTTATTTACATCAACAGGCTAAGTCCAATACCAGCTAGTGTGTTCTCTCCTGAAGCAGAAGTTGATACTGTCAGACGGTCAGCCCATATGTGTCTATTGTGTCTGTGGCATGGAGGAAGCCTAATGTCATGAGACAAACACTAAGCTAAAAGCCATAATAAACTCAGTTCAAGTCTTAAAATGCCATTTCTTATGTGTATGACTCTGGAAATGTCATTTACCTTCTTTTAGCTTCAGTTTCACCTCTGCCAAAGAGAACAATATTACTTATCTCATAGGAGAAAGTGAGGTTTCAACAAGATGGATATAGGACCGATATATTAGTTCTATATTTTTTAAATTTAAAGTTGACATGATTTTGAAAACTCAGGATAAGTGACTCCTAAAATAACTCTTGAATAAGAAATCCTGTAATTTAAAATAACTTTAATCATTTGAAGAAGCCCCAGAATGTTGCCCACACCCCAAGAAATTTATCTTAATCCCTAGTCAATCAAATGAACAAAACATACAATAAAATAATTAAATGCATAATGCTGCCTTTAAACTCGAAATCTGCCAGTGACCTCAGAGCACACAATTATAGGAAATAAAGGAAACTTAGCAAGGTATTTCTTGAGATATAAGTGAATATAATTTTATATTTAAAATGTAGCATGATGACTGTGGTAACAAATCTAATAATTCCAATAAGGCACGGGACTGAGTTGTTAAGTTGCAAACAGACAAAGAGGGTGGGCTACCGTGAAAACAGCATGAGAACCAGATATCCATGCATTCAAATAGTTTCCTTCCATGTGTTATATGACACTGGACATGTTATTTGACCTTTCTGGCCTCAAATGCATTTTCCACAAAATAGAGAAAATAATATCTAATCAGTAATATCAACATGAGAGTAACACAGGCTATGATATGCAATATCTCTGGCACAAAGTAGGTATTCTGCCATTATTGGCAAATTTCCACCATCCTTAAAATGTTTTTCAATTTTTTCAGTCTCATAAAGGACATAATAAACAAGAGTTTTTAAAAATGATATTAGTTTAATCCATTAGTTTGCCAGTAAATAAATGGGATTCAGAAGTAAAAAGGGGCAAACATTGTCTCCACACTTGAGGAACTGTGATAGTGTCTTGCATACATCATTTAGAAATTGTTCCCAATATGTTGCATGCATTGATCAAAGGGTTTTTCTGTGCTAGAAATATATAGAACCTGGAGCAAAAGAATGTATTTCTGCAAATATACCTTTGCATAAGTAAACAAAAGTATTCCTGTATGTAACATTTTATTTTCCATGTAGCACAGTTATGCCCTTAAGTTGCAAGTTTATGCATTAATAATATTACCTAGTAGTAGTAGTAATAGTTATTAATTTAACTCTTACTTATTAAAGAAAAATGCCATTTCTCACTCCAGGTATCCAAGATCAGAAATTTCGAAAGCATACTTATAGACTTTCCTCAGTCCTTCATTTATTCTACCCTAGCGGGAGTGAAGTGAAAACTGAAGGGTAACTTTGGGAAGAATAACTATAACTTCTTGGCTTATTTTCACTTTTTTCTTTGGTTAATAATCTATCCTCAAAGAGAATACATTTTTTTTCTTTTCTTTGTGCAACCCATGAATGGGAGAGGATGTCTATTTCTCAAATTCTGAATTGCCAAGTAGTGCGCTTGGCTAACCAGCCTAGAGGTATAATTGCCAACCCAGTCCCTGACATTATTTTGGCTTCCATTTTGATTTTTTCCTCCTAACTTGTTCAGTTTTTACCAGGGATGAGGGGGTGAAATAATAATTTTAAGTGGCTTTATTGACCCTAAACCCTAAATACATAGGCCAGAAATATTAAAAAATAAAACCAAAGAGTAGAATTTGGGGTAGCAAAACATACACTTGGAGAAGCAATTAGTAGCTTAAAGATGAGTGGTTTGGGCCTTGGTCTTCTCTTGTTGGTAATCTTCAGAGGTTAATTTTAGATCCAGATGGGTTTTAAGACATTGACCAAATTAAAAAGTTTAACCCCATCCCATAGTATTTTGACTGTGGTAGTTAATTGCAACTGGCTGTGTTTTTGTCCAAGGGAAAAAACACTATTGAGATTTAAACAAAGGCCCCTGGATCTAAGGAAAGACTTCAAGGGGGGTGACCAATGAGAGATGATTTGAAACGGGGAAAAGAAGATGGGAGCCTCAGCTAGGATCCACAAGGCACTCAGCTCTCAGTAGAGGCAGACTCTATCAGAAAGACTCAAAGCTCCAGGGTCTTAGCAAGAATAGGGATCCAGATTTGGGATGCTGCAGACCCTTCTTCAGGTGCAGCTTTTTCTAAGGAAGTATGGCTGAGGCAAATGTTCCATTGCAAGGAATAGGCCTCTTAGATCATAGCAGACGAAACAGTCTTTGCTGCTTTTAAATTGCTGGGTAGTGAAGTCCTGCATATGTCTCTGAGTACTAGAGATGTTTTAGCTTTAAATTGTTATTGACAGACATCTCTAGACCAGATGCTCCAAATTCCATTCTGCATGTAGGGCCAAGAAAATAGTAGGAGGGCTTATCATGAGGAATGCCATAAACTCAAAAAACAATTTGCTATTTCATGGTTTTAGGGTGGCACTGGATTGGACACATCCAGTTTGAGGAGGAAGTTTTGTTACGAGTAGGTTTCTTGGCAAGAGGCACTGGAAATAACCATTCTGGCACAAGACTGAAAATATGTACTTACAAGAGTATGCACCTGGCAACTGAGCTGCCACCCTTGAAAACTTCTAAACTTTGTAAGTAGATTGCGTGTCACTTTTGGAAACGAGAGGCCAGTGCATAAACTGATTATCCCTTCAGAAATGTGATTGCAGGACACCAAAATTAACTTCTTGCTAGGAGAGTTCTCCCAATTGAGTTTAAATTTACAAGTCATGGATTTAGAATTTAGAACACCTGGAACAGTCTGAGTGGCATCCTGGCAAGACTACAACCAAAACAATTACCTTCTCCAGTCAAAAGGAATTTCTTCTCTGGTCTTTGGCATCATTAAACACTTAGTTTTGCAAACATTTTTTTTTTTTTTCCTGGAATAACAGCTTTAGAAATAACTATTCACTTCTTACCTTAATTGGAAAGATATAATGATTTTTGTTTCTTATTAACTCTTTGAACTCTACAAAGAGAGGCCCTGCAAATACTTTTCAGATCATTAAACATTTTTTACTTATGCTAGAGAAAAACAATGTAACTGCTGATAGAAATCAGTTCTACTCCAGCATGAAGAAAATTCTGGCTGGGACTAAACTGAAGAAGCTGAAGGTATTCAATATTATACTTTTATTTCTTTGAATTTTGATTAAAAGAGTAACAGAATTTGATTTTTTGTACTATGAAAGTGGCTAATATATTTATACTTTAATTTCTCTCTGAGAAGTTAATAATGGGATCAATTTTGCATACAAAAATTAGCATCTTGACACTGGCATCTTGAAATATCTTAATGTTGTTTAATCTCACTACAGAATCTCTAATGTATTATGTTATAGGCCAGAAAAAATCTTGAATAGAAATAGATTATGCAGTGAAGTTGGACCTTCGTTACTAAATGGCCTTAGATTGGGTTTAATTAATACATGATTTTAATCCATTTCAGAACTTTGGAGATAAGCTCTCTATTGTCCACATCTGATCCCAAGAAAATGCTCAAAAGAACAGTGGTTAGTATGTTGGAGTGACATCTTGAAAATGAGAGACTGTCCAAATACAGCACACTGCTAATCACTTTCCTTGAGAGATGATAGGCCCCCATTTTATCAAACCCCATGCTTTTATTGGAGCGAAACCCAGGGTGACTCTTTACTCCTAGTTCCATGAGGAAAGATTTCCTCGAACATTCCTGGCCTCTTCTACTGTCACAAAGAGGAATAACAGCCACAAGCCTGTGTTCAAATCCGACTTCCTTCACTTAATAATTGTGTGGTACTGAGAAAAATTAACCTCCCTCTGCTTTCCATCTCTCACTTACAGAATGTGGACATCAAACATGTTTACAAAGATGCTGTATGGATTAAATCAAATTCTACATGTAAAGTGTTTAGAACAGTGCCTATCCAAAGTACTGTGTAAGTGTTAGCTACTATTTGTCAAATCTCTCTACATTTTCTTTATTGTTTAACTTTTACTTTAAGCTCAGGAGCACATGTGTAGGTTTGTGACATGGGTAAATTTGTGTCATGGGGCTTGTTGTACAAATTATTTCGTCACCCAGGTATTAAGCCTAGTGCTCACTAGTTATTTTATCTGATCCTCTCCCAGCCCTCGCCCTCTGACATGCTCCAGTACATGTTGTTCCTGACCATGTGTCCATGTGTTCTCATCATTTAGCTCCCACGTATAAGTGAGTACATATGATACTTGATGATATGCTTTGGCTGTATTCCCACCCACCCAAATCTTATCTTGAGTTGTAGTTCCTATAATCCCCATGTGTCATGGAGGGACCTGATGTAAGGTAATTGAATCATGGAGACAGTTACCCCTGTGCTTCTGTTCTCATGATAGTGAGTGAGTTCTCATGAGATCCGATTATTTTATAAGGTGCTTTTCCTTCTTATGCTTGGCACTTCTTCCTGCTGCCATGCGAAAAAGGATGTGTTTACTTCCCCTTCTGCCATGATTATAAGTTTTCTGAGGCCTCCGCAGCCATGTTGAACTGTGAATCAATTAAATCTGTTTCCTTTATAAATTACCCAGTCTCAGGTATCTCTTTAATAGCAGTGTGAGAACAGGCTAATACACGTGGTTTTCTGTTCCTGTGTTAGTCTGCTAAGGATAATGGCCTCCACCTCCATTCATTCCCTAAAAAGGATGTGATCTTGTTCTTTTTTTATGACTGCATAGTATTACATGGTATATATGTACCACATTTTCTTTTCCAATCTGTCATTGATGGGCATTTAGGTTGATTCCGTGTCTTTGCTATTGTGAATAGTGCTGCAATGAATATACACAAGCATGTGTTTTTGTAATAGAACAATTTCTATTCCTTTGGGTATATACCCAGTAATGGGACTGCTGGGTCTAATGGTATTATGTCCTTAGGTCTTTGAGTAATTGCCACACTGTCTTCCACAATGGTTGAATTAATTTACACTCCCACCAACAGTGTATAAGTGTTCCTTTTTCTCTGCAACCTCAAAAGCATCTGTTATTTTTTGACTTTTAGTAATAGCCATTCTGACTGGTGTGAGATGGTATTTCATTGTGGTTTATATTTGCATTTCTCTAATGATCAGTGGTGTTAACCTTTATTTCATAAAATTGTTGGCCTCATGTACGCCTTTTTTGAAAAGTGTCTGTTCATGTCCTTTACCCACTTTTTAATGAGGTTGCTTGGTTTTGTTTCTTGTAAATTTGTTTAAGTTTCTTATAGATTCTGGATGTTAGACTTTTGTTGGATGCATAGTTTGCAAAAATTTTCTCCCATTATGTAAGTATATGTTTACTCTGTGGTAGCTTTTTGTTTTGTTTTGTTTTTGTTTTGTTTTGTTTGTTTTTCTCTACAAAAGAAACAGTTTATTGTTTCTTTAGTTTAATTAGATCTCATTTGTCAATGTTTGCTGCTATATACCAATAGATGTTGAACACATATACCAATAGATATTGAAGCAACATCTATTGAACCAACTATATTAACTATACAAATAGATATGAACCAACTATACCAATAGATGTTGAACACATATATAATTTTTGAACTTCTAATTAAAATTATAATCAAATTGAAGAACAATAGAGTTATTTAAATATAACAAAGACTTTATTAAAACAACAATTATTACCATAGATAGAGATACCAAAACCATTTTATTTAAATTCAAAAACTATCCGGGGTGCCCATCATCACCATTATTATCCAATATTGCTTCAGAGCTTATAGAAACTGCAATTAAGAAATAAAATAATATTTTTAAATATAAAATAAATAAGACTTTTGTGGATGATATTGTATATATACAAAACCAAAATACTCTTGTCAAAAGGTAAACTGATAGAATAAAATAGATGACAAATTGCTTGAACATTTAATAAAAATCAGTAATGGAAGTTTCTAAGTAATGAACCAATTTCTAAGTTAGTATTGAACTTTCAGCAGCAGAAGAAAGCAAAATACTTTTTCATTCATATTAACTATAAAAATTATAAAATGCACATGAATAAGTATAATAATAAGGGTATGGGATCTATATGTATAAAATCTTATTGAATGATGTAGAACACAATGAGCCAATTAAAATCAGATCATATTCCTGAACAGGAAGCTTTATCATTAATATGCTAGTAGTTCAAAATTCATGAGTAAATGCTAATATAATTCTAGTAGAATCCCAGGAGAGTTGGATTTCTGGGGAAGGAAAAAGAGAAGTTTGAGATAAACTGGTAGAAAACACAACAACAACAAATCCTTATAGTTTACCTGGAAGACTGCATGCCTAGAAATCATCAAGAAATTTTGGAAAAAAAAAAAAAAATAGTGGAGGGCGGAGCAAGATGGCCCAATAGGAACAGCTCCAGTCTCCAGCTCCCAGCGCAAGCAACACAGAAGATGGGTGATTTCTGCATTTTCAACTGAGGTACCGGGTTCATCTCACTAGGGAGTGCCAGACAATCAGTGCTGGTCAGCTGCTGCAGCCCGACCAGCGAGAGCTGAAGCAGGGCGCCGCATCACCTCACCTGGGAAGTGCAAGGCGGAAGGGAATCCTTTTTCCTAGCCAGGGGAACTGAGACACACAACACCTGGAAAATCGGGTAACTCCCACCCCAATACTGCGATTTACCAAGGGTCTTAGCAAAAGGCCCACCAGGAGATTATATCCCACACCTGGCCAGGAGGGTCCCACGCCCACGGAGCCTCCCTCATTGGTAGCAGAGCAGTCTGACATCTAACTGCAAGGCAGCAGCGAGGCTGGGGGAGGGGCTCCCGCCATTGCTGAGGCTTAAGTAGGTAAACAAAGCCACTGGGAAGCTCGAACTGAGTGGAGCCCACAGCAGCTCAAGGAGGCCTGCCTGTCTCTGTAGACCCCACCTCTGGGGACAGGGCACAGCTAAAGAAAAAGCAGCAGAAACCTCTGTAAATGCAAACGACCCTGTCTGACAGCTTTGAAGAAAGCAGTGGATCTCCCAACACTGAAGTTGAGATCTGAGAATGGACAGACTGCCTGCTCAAGTGGGTCCCTGATCCCTGAGTAGCCTAACTGGGAGACATCCCCACTAGGTCCAGACCAACACCCTGCACCTCACACGGCAGGGTACACCCCTGAGACGAAGCTTCCAAAGCAAGAATCAGACAGGTACACTCACTGTTCAGCAATATTCTACCTTATACAGCTTCTGCTGCTGATACCCAGGCAAACAGGGTCTGGAGTGGACCACAAGCAGTCTCCAACAGACCTACAGCTGAGGGTCCTGGCTGTTAGAAGGAAAACTAACAAACAGGAAGGACATCCACACCAAAAGCCCATCAGTACGTCACCATCATCAAAGACCAAAGGCAGATGCAACCACAAAGATGGGGAAAAAACAGGGCAGAAAAGCTGGAAATTCAGAAAATAAGAGCGCATCTCCCCCTCCAAAGGAACGCAGCTCATGGCCAGCATTGGAACAAAGCTGGATGGAGAATGACTTTGACGAGTTGAGAGAAGAAGGCTTCAGTCCATCAAACTTCTCAGAGCTAAAGGAGGAATTACATACCCAGTGCTAATAAACTAAAAATCTTGAAAAAAGAATGGAAGAATGGACAACTAGAATAATCAATGCAGAGAAGGCCATAAACAAACTGACAGAGATAAAAACCATGACATGAGAAATACATGACAAAAGCTTCAGTAACCGACTTGATCAACTGGAAGAAAGTATCAGCGATTGAGGATCAAATGAATGAAATGAAGCAAGAAGAGAAGTCTAAAGAAAAAAAGAGGAAAAAGCAATGAATAAAGCCTTCAAGAAGTATGGGATTATGTGAAAAGACCAAATCTATGTCTGATTGGGGTGCCTGAAAGTGAGGGGGAAAATGGAAGCAAGTTGGAAAACACTCTTCAGGATATCATCCAGGAGAACTTCCCCAATCTAGTAAGGCAGGCCAACATTCAAATTCAGGAAATACAGAGAATGCCACAAAGATACTCCTTGAGAAGAGCAACTCCAAGACACATAATTGTCAGATTCACCAAAGTTGAAATGAAGGAAAAACTGTTAAGGGCAGCCAGAGAGAAAGGTCGGGTTACCCACAAAGGGAAGCCCATCAGACTAACAGTAGATCTGTCGGCAGAAACTCTACAAGCCAGAAGAGAGTGGGGGCCAATATTCAACATTCTTAAAGAAAATAATTTTCAACCCAGAATTTCATATCCAGCCAAACTAAATTTCATAAGTGAAGGAGAAATGAAATCCTTTACAGACAAGCAAATGCTGAGAGATTTTGTCTAGGTTCTGTGAGAGGCTACCTCATCCCATAGGCATTTTCTCAAATGGTACAAAGGAAAGTGGAATCTCTTTTATATCTGATCATAAATTACCTGTTGTTGACTTTTCATAAACCACCAGATATTGTTTACAGGCTATGTTGAGCTTTTTCTTCTTCTCTTAATGGTAAAAGTGTTTTAAAACTTTTTATGGTCTAATTTACCTTTACTGTTATTCCATTTCCTTAGAAGTCAAGGCACTAAGTAAATTAATGTGTGTTTTAACAGATAGGGTCTATCATAATAATAGAGATTAGGACTTGAGGAAGCTTACCAGCTAGTATCTAAGTATCTTTAAAGTTTGTGAAGTCTTTATGCACTTTACATGGCATAATTTTGAGTATAGCAAGAGCCTTCTTTTTCTATTTTGTTTCTCTTGAGCTATGTGCAAAGACTTAATGGATCAATCAGTTTGAAGCCTGTATGCTATCCTACGGAAAGAATACCTTGGCTGCCGTTCAGAAAGCTGTGTTCTTCACCTTTTGCCCTGTGTTTGTAGTTGGCAATACAGATCAAATAAAGGAAAAACAAAAACATCATATTACAAACTGTGACTCATACACTAATTACAAGTAAACACACACACACACACACACACACACACAGGCACTATTCCTTTGTTCTACACCTCTGCTTCAGATTGGATCTGATCTCAAAGCTCCATAACACATGGAAATATTATAATCAAATGCCTACAATGTGTCAGGCACACAATTACTTCCACATGGGTTGTTTCATTTAATTTGTTCTCACTCTATCATGTAAATATTATTACCCATTTTACCTTTGATAAAACAAAGATAAAATAAGAGGATTTTACATAAATGTTCTAAACATTATCTACAATTAAGTCTCTGCTGCTTTTTAAAAATAAAAGTAGAATTTCAGTCTGAGTTGAGACCTCTAAAAAATATAGTACTTTTTGAACACTCTCTTCTTGAAACTTAAGAATAAATAATTATATGTTCATTGCTAAAGATACTCCTGCTGTGGAAGAATTGAGTATAATGTACAATATTTTACATAGCATATTGTTTAATTGGTTGTGGAGACTCATTGACAATGTCCCTGCAAAGTCAGCTTAAGAAGAAACAATTTGAAAACAATAAAAATAAAAATAAATGGTAAATGTTATTTCCTCATTTAATGGTAAATCATTTTTCTTCCTTTCATGGTAAGGAAAGAAAAATGATTCCTTAAATCTCTGTTACTTTGTTGCTGTTGTTATTATTATCATTATTGATATCAATATGAGAAATATTGGTTATTAAAATACTAATTGCTAGCAACATAAATGTAATAGAAGTCTGTGTAAATAATAAAAACAATTATTTGGCTTATATAACAGATAAGTTCAGAAATAGTTTTCAAGTAAGGCAGAATCTAGGGATCTGAAAGCTGTCAACAAGGCTTTGAAACTTTCCCTCCATCTTTCAGTTCTCCTTCTTTGTTGGTTTCATTCTCTGTATGACTCTGTTCATGTAGGGGTATAGAGTTTTCTTCTAGCAATTCAAGGCTTAAATGGTCCTTAGTGCTTTGCTCTCAGAAGATTTCTACCATACATATATAATATATATAGAAATATAGACAGATGATATGAGAGATAGACAGAGCTATGATATGTTATGACATCTAAATATATCACTGTCCACATTATATTCTGATTAAAACTGCTTGAATGTCCCAAGTGCACAGATGTTTCTGACAGGGATCAGAACCATATAATGTGTGGGTCTCATACACATTTCTGTGGAAGATTATCAGGGCTGTTCTTGAAACCAAAATAAAAGAGATAGATCTTAGACAGAAACAGTGTTCCAAAAACGATGAAAGATATACATTTGATAAAAATGCTTAAATTATACTATCTACATTTTTAATGCAATTTTTAGGGTAACAGGTGTAAGACTAAATATTCAAATCCTTTAATTTTCTCTTCCAAATGCCTACATTATTTTCATGTGTAAATACATTTTAGATCTAACAATGCAGGACATAATGAGTAAATCTGGTGAGCCATGTGTTGGGAGGAGGGGAAGGAATGAGGAGACAAAGGTCCATGTAGTTAGTCACCAGTGAACACGCATATAAGTTAGGTGCTCCATTATAGAAGTTGAATTTGGAGTGGAAATGCCCACACAGTTCCATTTTAGAAGTCTGCAAGGAAAAAACTACCAATCTGGAGACTCATATTAGGAAATCCAACAACAACAAAAAATGGGAAAATACAATGATGTTTAGTAAAAGAGTAGGAGTTTAGTGAGACAAATTGTGTGCCAAAGAAAGCCATTTAGAAAGGTCTAATGTTAGGAGAGATTATAAATCAAAGTTCAGAATTGTCTCATTAAAAGGAGACCATAATCTTATTTAATATTTATTAAAATGTTGAGAAAAATACTAGGAAATTATCAATATGCAATGCTGATATGTCATTGTTAAAATGAGTTTCCTGTCACTAAAATAAACACATGAAAGAGATATTTAAAGGTAAATATGATGAGGTTTATTCTCCAATATTATTGCCCTCTTTTCTTTTTAGGGCTTTCCTAACGACAGCATTAAGCTGTCAACATCCTCAACATCTTTTTATGTTTCCTAAAAGTAGACTAATATTTGTCTTATGTAATACCCTTTTCTAAAACTTCTTGTCACCTCAAACAAATACCAAACAACACCAATCATTCAAGGAAAAATTACTTCACAATGGTATAAAATTTGATAGATTTCCTTTAGAAAGTAGAAGCCTTCTTAATAACTGAAATTTTAAGAAAAACATAAATTCCTTGAAGAATGTCAAAGCCTTTTTTTTTTTCATTTATAGCTCCACAGACTAATATTGTGGCATATGTGGTATATGATAAATATGTGTTATATACCTAAAATGCAAAAAATAGCTACAAAATTTTGGATTTTAGCACATTGCCTAGCATATGTGCCTTGTTTTTCTCGCTCAGAAACGAGTGCCAGAATTCTGATAATATAATTATCTCAAATATTTCAGCACACGATTTTAATGAGCAAGCCCATGGACCTGACAAAACTAAACCCTTCATCTCAAGTAATGGAGCTACTAATATTCAGATTTTTAAAAATTCAGATTTTTGTTCTTTAGAGAGACTGACATTTTGTTATCAGTTTTAATGATAGAAAGAATTTCCTGTAACTTTTCTTTTAATTTGTCTCCAGTTAACAGCTTTGTAATTTACAAAGTCCTCTAATGCAAACTGAAAATAGTAACTGTCTACATCCATGATACAAACAAGGGATAATACAGGAAGTATTCACTTAACATGGTCCGTAGGTTCTTCGAAACTGATTTTAAGCAAAATAACATATAATAAAACCAATTTTAACATAAGCTGATTGATATAAACAAAAGTCAAGTTCATACAGCATATTTTTGGCCACAAAAACATCACCAAATTTCTAAATAAAGACCCCAAACACTTCAAATATCAAATATTGAAATAAATGTGAGCTACATATATATTTATGAAAGATTCTTAAAAACAAATAAGATAATTATTTCAGTTCAGGGTAACAGGTGGCAGGAGCCTATCCCAGTAGCTCAGGGTTGCAACGTGGGAACCAACCCTAAACAGAATATCATTCCATTGCAGGGTGCACTCAACACACATAGCCACATTCACTTCACTGGGACCATTTAGATGCTGTAACGAACCTCACTGGACATGCACAGCTTTGGTGTGTGGAAGGAAACTGGAGTACACAGAGGAAACTCATGTAGAGATAGGGAGAACATGCAAACTCGAGGACCTGCTGTATGTCATAAGCTTCCTAATTCTCCATGCCATCCAGATTTACCAATTCTTTCATTCCATAGAAATTTAGTAAATAATTATTATATTCACAGTACAAATGCCTGCAAATATTGTTTCAATACAGTAAAGTTAATTGCAGGGTGAATATGGAAGGGAAGAAACTCAGACTAATTTACTTTGCTTTCTTCTGCCTTCCATCTCAGAAGAATCATTTTGAATAGAGAACTTCTCATACATTTTCATTTCCTTATCTAAAAGTGGGACCATTGGTGGCACTCTGCATTTGATAGCTTCCTAGATGATTCAAATTTGATGTGTATAATTATTTGTTTAAGTTGAAAAGTTTTACCTTTCCCTAACTGGCTATGAAAGTTTATATAAGTATATGCCATGTTTTTATGTGTGTATGATGGACACAAGTGGATTTAATTTGACACTTTGTTCCAAGATCTTGGGAGTATCTGGTCCCCTGGAAACATGTATAGCATATATGTCTAGATGTTGCCTGTAATAAGAAGACAAAATCCTATAGAATATAAATCAGAAAATAAGACGGAATTCCCAAAGAGGAATGTTAAAAGGCTCTTTCTTTTACCATTTTTAACACTTGTCCAAAGGGTCTGTTAGGGTGATTGAAGGAGGGACAAGATGGGAGTTGGTGTAGAAGATATTTTCTCAAAGCACTGCTCATAATAAGTGGATAAAAGATCTCTTTCACATTCACCTTGGGGTGTGTGATTTTCTTCAGGATGCCAGTGGCCATTCAGATGTTTATCTTCACATTAGCTCAGAACCATGACTCAATGTGAATGGAGAAGAAAGCTCTTGGCAATAATAGTGACTACAGTAGAATTACGTGTGAAAGTTGTTATGGAGTTACTGATTCTTTGAGAATTAGGAAAGCTCGTAAGAGAAGTACTGTATTATTCAGTAGTTAGAAGAAGTTTACAAGAAGAAATAGTGAGGAGGTATATTTCAGGGGCAGTCAAAGAGTTCATCATTAAGCACATCATACATATGATAAAGTCAAACTAAGAAATAATAAATTTAAGGATAAACAAATTATCTACAGTTTTTTTCCATGAAACCAAACTCAAACCTCAATTTCAGTAAATGTTTTACAAACATGTCCATGGAAATGGGTTAAGAAACATCTGGATAGTTTCATGCCATTCATTACAATTATTATTAAAAAAAATTTCAAGAGAGCAGTAGTATAATTTAATAACCAACTATAGCTTCAGGTTCTCAAAAAGGAAGACACAGTTTTACAGGGCTTTTTAATAGAATCCATTGGAAGTGTGAATCTTTATCAAGACTATGTACAAAAGAACTGTATTCACCTCTCTCATGTGACTGTCCTCTCGTAATGACCCTTTTGCATTCCAGGACATCCCACATCCTTGGACTTCATCGGCCTGACCTCATTTATCCGGCTCCCAGCAGTGCCTGGCCCCTGTTCCCAATCACCTACCTACTGACATATCTCACCACTTTTTACTTACCCACTGAAAGCTTTTCTACTTTATTGCTCTGCCTTTGCATTACTGCTGCTTGTGACACCTTAACTTTAGGACTCAGTTTTTTCTATGGATCACTGCTCAACTCAGGTAATAAACTAGAGAAAGGTATTCCATAAAACTCAGCTAGTGTCCTCCATGGAATGTAACTAATTGCTACCTGTAGATAACATTTTCATTTTGTAAGAGTAACAATTTTTCAACTTTATTACAGATTATTAAAACGACTAAAATGTGACATTATAGTGACCTACTAGGGCATAATGGTTCAAACTAGTCACAGGAATGCAAAACATGTAAGACTACAAATTTCTCCAAGAATCTCTAGCTTACTTGTTTCTTGTGTTTCCTCTGCTGTGATTCTCACTCCCTTTGCAATAGGGGAACGTGTAATCATAAATCTGTGTTGGCTGCAGTGTCAAAGCAACATTACACTGGGGGAAGAATCAAGTCCCTGCTCTATTGGAGCCGACAAAGACAATAGCATCAATCTGACCCTTTTATAACCTCATTCTCCAGCCCTCATTTGTCTCATCTCTGATGGAGAGTGAGAGCAGATCCACCTATCATGTTTTTGCCCAATAAAGTGGCATGTGTTTTCAGAACATCTTGTTTTCATCTTATTCATATTTTGACTTGGCATTTATAGCAGTTGGGTTAAAAAAAAAGCCACAGTCTGATTTGTCTGCAACAGACAGTCTAATTAAATTGGAGGGGAGGGACAGATGCACAAAGCTGCTGAACTGCTCATAATACAAAACATGGCAGCTTCAGTTTGGAAAATCTAGTAAGATGGTGCCAACGATTTCTGCTCACTGAACTAGCTAAAGTATGTAATTATGTTAAGTTATCTTATTTTAATTCCAATTTCACATATATTGCTGATGCATTTGGAAAGAGCTTAGAAGGCCATTATTTGGGGTGTGATCAAAGAATTATATAAACATTCATAAATGCTATAATGTCTTTCTGACTCAGTTTTTTTAAATATTAATAATGTTTTCCAAAATAAATATTTATACATAGGATTTTTTTCATCATCAAATTATTTATCCTATATGACTCAAAATCAACAACAGTCCTTCTCTGATACTTACAAACTGCATGAAATCAAGAGCTCCAAATGTTGTTTTTCATATTGCAAAGTTGAAGCAAACCTTTATAAACATGAACTCCTATGAATAGAAGCAGAAACTGCTTGTGTCTCCAGTGCAAAATCCTTTTGGTTGAACTGTTTTACAATCTATACTTCCAGTATAACGTTCTTCTTTCAGATTGCTGTGGCCATCCACGTTGTTACTGTGAGAGTTTGCTAATCTAACATTGATCTATTTGTCCATTTCATCCTATCCTACTTTGTAACTCCCCAAGATTACAAAGCTTGAAAGCATCACCATCATTTTTTAGTGTGAAAAGTACATTAGCATATTTGTAGGTAATACAAGTTTTACATAAAATGTACTTTTCAGAATAATTTACAAGGTGCATGCCCCAATCTGGATGTAAAAATTTTCAAGAAATGATTGCTACAAAATCATTGCTTTAAAAAATTCACTAAAGAGTTAATGATATAGAGACCATAACTAAGATAAACTCCAGAAAGTGCCAAACTCTTAATAGATGAGAAGATATTTATGTCCATTTTATCTTTAGAAAACGAAACAAGAAATGACAACAACAAAAAAGGCAAGTTAATGTGATTCATGAGCAAGAAAGGCGTCAGTCAATGAAAGCAGACTGCAGAGATGGCTCAGATGGACTTTAATGAAATATGATAAAAATCTGAAAGTGCTAGTGAAAAAAGTGTACAACATGCATGAAAAAATGGAAAATGTCAAGAAAGACATGGAATCTATATTAAAAAGGAAAACACTAGTTATGATAAATATCTCAATTTATAAGGATAAATGCTTATAATACTTTTATGTAGTTTTAACAAATACAAAATACATTCAAAATTATTAAAAGAAAAATAAGATACATTGGCACAACTTATCTTTAATTGTTATTCAGGTAAAATATGTTTTAGAAAATAGAACAATGTAATGCCTGTTAAAGTTGAAAAATTTAAAACAAGTAGTAGCCACCACTCCTTTCTGAAATCCCGCTAAAAAAAAGTAATTTTTTAAAAGAGAAATATACCCAAAGAATAAAGAGAAAAACATGCTGGAAGCTGAAATGCAGTGGAAAATATTAATAGTAATTGATTTAACAGATTCAAGACAACTGAATCCTAATGCAATAAAGAAGAAACCTCAGAATTTTCCAAATACCTTTATATACACCAAAAAAACAAATGACTTAGGAATTGGTAATATTGGGTACTTATGGAAGTTGGAAAAAAGGTAGTGTTAAAATTAGTTGAAAGCTTATTTAGATCTCCTGAGTACCTCTCTTCCTCTACATAGCTGAGGCTCTGCTACCTTCCTCCACCCTAAGCCTTTCACTGATATACCAATCAGGCAGATGAATGGTGGTTTATCAAGAGGACAGGGCATTTTTAGAATATACCTGATCAGAGTTGGAAACCAGAATGCTATACTAAAAACAAGGAAACTGAGGGGAAATTTAGATACTATTTGTGTCACTCCACTAGGATTCGAGAACTAGAAGCCATAACTATGTCCTGTAGCCAAACTGAAAGAGTTTTTGGGGAGTCTGGCCAACCCAGGATAATAGTTCTAAAGATAATGAAGGAAACACACACACTCACACACACAAAAAAAAAACTTAATATTTTCAAATAAATAAGAATGTGCTGGAAAAAGGAAACATAAAGCAAAAAAATTAGTCTTTGAGAATTAGAAATATGATATTAGAAATGAAAATTTCAGTAGGAAGAATGGAAGACAAAAGTTGAGAAGAAGGTAAAACAATGAAAGTAAAAAATAGAAAAGAAAAAAGTAAGCATCTTAGAGGACCAAGGTAGGCCTCTTAACATGCAAATAATAGGTATTTCAAGAAGAGATAAGAGAGGAATGGAGAGGAAGAAAACAACAATTAGCCTTTTGTCAGATGAGTAGATTGCAAAAGTTTTCTCCCATTCTGTAGATTGCCTGTTCACTCTGATGGTAGTTTCTTTTGCTGTGCAGAAGCTCTTCAGTTAAATTAGATCCCATTTTTCAATTTTGGCTTTTGTTGCCATTGCTTTTGGTGTTTTAGACGTGAAGTCCTTGCCCATGCCTATGTCCTGAATGGTATTGCCTAAGTTTTCTTCTAGGATTTTTATGGTTTTAGGTCTAACATTTAAGTCTCTAATCCATCTTGAATTAATTTTTGTATAAGGTGTAAGGAAGGGATCCAGTTATAGCTTTCTACATATTTCTGGTCAGTTTTCACAGCACCATTTATTAAACAGGGAATCCTTTCCCCATTGCTTGTTTTTGTCAGGTTGGTCAAAGATCAGATGGTTGTAGATGTGTGGTACTATTTCTGAGGGCTCAGTTCTGTTCCATTGGTCTATACCTCTGTTTTGGTACCAGTACCATGCTGTTTTGGTTACTATAGCCTTGTAGTATAGTTCAAAGTCAGGTAGCGTGATGCCTCCAGCTTTGTTCTTTTGGCTTAGGATTGTCTTGGCAATGCAGGCTCTTTTTGGTTCCATATGAACTTTAAAGTAGTTTTTTCCAATTCTGTGAAGAAACTCATTGGTAGCTTGATGGGGATGGCATTGAATCTATAAATTACCTCGGGCAGTGTGGCCATTTTCACAATATTGATTCTTCCTATTCATGAGCATGGAATGTTCTTCCATTTGTTTGTGACCTCTTTTACTTCATTGAGCAGTGATTTGTAGTTCTCCTTGAAGAGGTTTTTCACATCCCTAGTAAGTTGGATTCGAGGTATTTTATTCTCTTTGAAGAAATTGTGAATGGGAGCTCATTCATGATTTGGCTCTCTGTTTGTCTGTTATTGGTGTATAAGAATGCTTGTGGTTTTTGCACATTGATTTTGTATCCTGAGACTTTACTGAAGTTGCTTATCAGCTTAAGGAGATTTGGGGCTGAGACGATGGGGTTTTCTAAATAGACAATCATGTCATCTGCAAACAGGGACAATTTGACTTACTCTTTTCCTAGTTGAATACCCTTTATTTCTTTCTCTTGCCTGATTGCCCTGGCCAGAGCTTCCAACACTATGTTGAATAGGAGTGGTGAGACCATCATTCTCAGTAAACTATCGCAAGAACAGAAAACCAAACACCACATGTTCTCACTCACAGGTGGGAATTGAACAATGAGAACACTTGGACACAGGAAGGGGAACATCACACACAGGGGCCTGTTGTGGGGTGGGGGAGGAAGGAGGGATAGCATTAGGAGATATACCTAATGTAATTGATGAGTTAATGGGTGCAGCACACCAGCGTAGCACATGTATACATATGTAACAAACCTGCATGTTGTGCACATGTTCCCTAGAACATAAAGTACAATAAAAAAAAAGAAGAATTAAAGAAAATGTTCCAGAAGTAAGACCCATAATTTTCCACACTGAAATATTCACTTGAGTATCCAGGGTAATTGATGAAAATAATCCTACACAATAGGTTTTATCATATAACCATACCGGCTATAAACTGCCCAACTTTATGGACAACATTGTAAATTATAATGTGAATGAACCTCTTGGTGCCTTCTGTGATGTTGCCCTGGCTTATTGCAATGCAATGGCCCTTTTCAGCAATCTAAACCATTATGAAATTTTACAAAACAGAATGAAGCAAAGTTCCCATAAAATTCTGAGGCAGCGGTTAGGTAGTAGAGGCTTCATATGAAGACATCAGACTTCTCAATAATACTGAAAGCTAGGAAACAGTGAATAAGTCTTTAAAAAGCTGTGTTGGTTGTTGTTGTTGTTGCTGTTGAGATGGATTCTCGCTTGGTTGCCTAGGCTGGAGTGCAGTGGCAATATCTCAGCTCACTGCAACCTCCGCCTCCCAGGTTCAAGCAATTCTCTTACCTCAGCCTCCCGAGTAGCTGGGATTACAGGAGCCCACCACCACATCTAGCTAATTTGTTTTTTATTTTTACCACAGGCAGGGTTTCACCATGTTAGCCAGGCTGGTCTCAAACTCTTGACCTCAAATGATCCACCCACCTTGGCCTTCCAAAGTACTGAGATTACAGGTGTGAGCCACCATTCCCAGCCAAGTCTTTAAAATTCTAAGAGGAAGATGCTTTCCCACTTATAACTTCATAAAAAGCCAAACAATAATGTAAGGAGAAAATAAAACAAATAAAAGATATTTTCAGACAGCAAGCTGTCAACTAATGTACCTCCATTGGTGCTTAGAAATATTCTGGGAATTTTATCCAGCAACATCAGGAAGGAAAACTGAAATGTGGAAATCATGGAAGCCAGGAAACTAAAAATCTAAATTAGGAGAGATGAAGAGAATTCTTAGTGTGATGGTGTGTGGAGATATCAATTTAAAAACCATCAGAGATCGAGACCATCCTGGCTAACACGGTGAAACCCCGTCTCTACTAAAAAATACAAAAAACAAAAACTAGCCGGGCGAGGTGGCGGGCGCCTGTAGTCCCAGCTACTCGGGAGGCTGAGGCAGGAGAATGGCGTAAACCTGGGAGGCGGAGCTTGCAGTGAGCTGAGATCCGGCCACTGCACTCCAGCCTGGGTGACAGAGCAAGACTCCGTCTCAAAAAAAAAAAAAAAAAAAAAAAAACCATCAGAGAAACAGTCTAGATTGGAACAAGAAACTACTTTCACAAAACTTTTCAAAAATAAGAAATCGATAGAATAACTGATGTGATTGAATAAAATGAGAGGAGATTACAAAATTAGGGGACAAATTAGGGATAAATTAATTAGTGATAAGAGCTTACTTTTTTTTTGTTTGTTTGTTTGTTTGTTTTTTTTTTGAGACAGAGTCTTTCTCTGTTACCCAGGCTGGAGAGCAGTAGTGTAATCCACCTCCTGGGTTCAAGCGATTCTCATGCCTCAGTCTATGGAGTAGCTGGGATTACAGGTGCCTCACATTACACCCAGCTAATTTTTCTAATTTTTTTTTTTTTTAAGTAAAGATGGGGTTTCAGCGTGTTGTCCAAGCTGGTCTTGAACTCCTGGTCTCAAGTCATCCACCCACTTATGCCTTCTAATTATTTTAAAAGGTATTATTAAGTCTAAGAAAAAAAAAAAACATAATGCACCAGAATAAAAAGTAATCATGGTATATCACAAGGCTTAGCTGGGAGTCAGTCACGTAATCATGACAGTTATAATAATACTAATATTAAATATTAATCTCACCAAGTTTATGATATAAGGAAAATTGCAAGATGGGGAGATAGAAAAGCAGGGGCGGGGGAGGGTCTGATGGGGCTATACATGAAAAAAAATGGGAAATTAATTAATAATGCTAATATTAAAAAGTGGTAAATAAAGAGAAATACTAAAAGAATAAGAATTGCAGGTGGTTGCCTCTGTGAAGTGGGAAACGTGGAGTGGGATTGTGGTTCCACTGCTTCTAACAAAGTCTTGGAACAATTTTCTTTTTTTTCTTTTTTTCACACAGAGTATATGCAAACCTGCATTTCAGATAGTAATGTGGCATTTTAATTAGTCATTTGTTGTACAACTATTATATGATCAGTAGGTCTGGCAGCTATACATATTTATATATTTATTCATGGATCACTTCCTCATTTCATGATAATCAGTTGTGTGTCCTGCTGAAAGTTGTCAACTTGCCGGTCAGTCATCTTGCCTAATTCCTGGTAGCACCAGTCTCTGGGATTTATGTATTCTGCCCTCAATTCATATAAATCTTTGAGCCCTATTTGAGACTGAACGATCAGCAACCATAATGTTGCTATTTAAATTAATTACAAGTACTAGCTCTACCTAGAATCTTACAGTGCTTTGCATCCTGTAATTTGTACAATGGTGATATAGCTTTGTGGTTAAAAATCTTTGGAATGGTTTAGAGTCTGCAGCTAGACTGTCTAGATTCAAACTTTGCCTCCAGAACTTACTGTCTTTCTGACTTTAGACAGTTATGTAAGCTGAGTCTCAGTTTATTGATTTATAAAGTGAGATGAATGGTACTACTTACCTCAAAAGATTAAATGTTAACTGAAATAATCCATGTAATGAGCTTATTGTGGTACTTGGCATTTAGTAAGTTCAAAAGAAGTGTTGGCTATTATTGTTATTATTTTCTCAGATCCAGGCTTAAAAGTATGGCATTCCCCCTAAAGTTCTCAGCTTCTTCAATAGCTTGAACAATTTGGAATCCAGTGTCCTAACTGCCCAGCAGCTTGGCGCTCTGGGGCTTTTATGCAAATGGGACAAGAGGGGCTGTCTGTGGCTTTCCAAACATCTCTAAAACAAGTATGCAAATTGGGTTTAAACAGCCAGCATTGATTACATATAAAAAATGATTCCAACACCTTCCGTAAAAACAATAAAAAAGTTAAGTTCATGATCAAACACAGTGAAAGCAAAGTAGTTCCAAAGGTGTGACTTTAGCTTTTTACTTAGATATATTCTAATCCTGTATGACATTCAGGAAAAAAAAAAAAAAAAAAAATGAAACCTGGAAAGTATATAGAGAAAATAAGAATGAAAAATTCTGCACCATTCTGAAATAAGAGAATGAGAATAAACATCAGATTATAAGAATAAAAATGAGGTTTTGTAGCTGTAAGGACAGTGTAAATCCATACATGTAACTAAAACACTCACTAATACCAGATGTAGCTGCAATTTAATTGCCCTGCATCCTTAAGAGTCCTGAGGTCTCTGAAAAATTATAAAATACTAATCTATTTTGCTCCTAGTTTTTGTTTATTATTGTTTTATTTAAAACAAGACACTGAGGATAAGCAATGATGAATTGTTTAAATGACAGGATGCTAAAGATCTAACAAACACAATTTTAACTTATGTCAAGGTGTCTCAGAGGGTATTCTTGCACTTAGATGCGGTTATAATTATGCATGTGTACCAGTAAAAGATGCATTATGACATTTTAAACTTGTATCACAACTCATCTGTTTAATTGCTTATACACTATGATACTGTGTAATAATAAAAGCATTTATTTGGCAAAATAATTAAAAATACGCTTTTTTCTCCCTTACTCATTTGGATCAGAATCCAAAAATCAGACTGAGATGTAAATGAAAAGGGTACTTAGACTGCCATCTAGTACACATTTTTCTGTATAGCATTATTTCCAGAGCTGTTTGACTAACATCTCTAGCATTGGAATAAATATATGCTTAATCATAATTCCTCTTTTTTGTATTGAAAATTGTATGTGGGCCATCCTTTTCACTCTTTGACCTAAATACTTCCCCTATTGATTCATGAGTGTTTCAGTTTGGATGTCAACTTATTAGTACTTCATTCCTTTGGCACAGTTGTAGAGGTTCAATCTACTAGGAATTTTCTTCAAAGCCTTTATGTGAAATATTCTTACTACCCAGTTATTTTCTTTTTTCAGAGAGTGTACAAGGATTGGAACCAGGGGTCTCTCAGGATGCAACATGACTTGGAAAAGTATTTCTCTTTTTCAAGGAAAAGACTTTATTTCATTGGCATATGAACTGCTACTCTGATGATTAAAATAAGTGGAAATATTTCCATTAGTTGTTCTTCTAGAGTATGGCCTACTATCCATTTGTAAGCCTCCTGCACATACCACATCGTTCCTTTAAAATGTATGCTCTAGTTCCAAGAGAATGAAGGAACACAAACCACAAGGGACTGCAAAACATGGAATGTACCCAAAGACGGGCTAAAATGACCAAAACAAAGCAACATGTTAGGACTCACTCTGAGTACCTTTAAGACTGGCATTAAAACTGGATCAGTAAATGTTCTAACTTGGCATTACATAAGAATAGGCTAGAATCCCAAGGCCATTTAAGAATAGAGCAGAAACTCTAGTCCTTTCACACACTCCTGGAGTCCTTGCAGAAAACAGAGAAATGTTCGACTTTCTCCAGGGTGAAAGAAACCCTCACTGAAGTGTGGATAAGTAATCTCAGGTCAGGTCAATACCAATTAATTCAATTTATTCGCACACATTAATATTAAGTTCCCATAATGGACTAGGAAGAGACTTGGAGATAAAAGAATGACTAAGTCATGGTATATTTCATGAGCAGCTCATCATATGTTGGTAATACAAATTTCAGGATTTAGAAAATCTTCAAAAGGCTATATTGTGGCTTAGTGAAAAATCCATCTTTGCAGATTTTCCATTGGAAGTCGGATAATTACTTGTCAGTTAGACAGCTGAAAAGATTTGTATATGGGAAGGAGAGATATCTTAGATGCCATTTAATGCATAATTCTCTGGTATTGTCATAAGTTGGGCCATTTCAAAACAATAAATAGCTAAATAAAGTAGAATATTGTATTTCATTAAAAGGTACAATAATTTGTCTCAAGGACAAAGCTTTCAATAATCAGGTAGCCTAAAGTATTAATGAATAAAGAAAACAACTTTTTTTTCAGTAATGCCTGCAGAGTAGAAAAGTAATGCCTAATCAAATCTCAGAATTACGACTTAAATAATAGTAAAATAGGACTACATAACCGTTTATTCTTTTTATCTTTCAATGTATAAGGTTTCTTGCTAATAATATTTTATCTGATTTCAGGATATTAAATTTGGAGAGAGATGTTCAAGATAATAATCCTCTCCTATGTCTCCAAAATAATTTCAAGCAAAGCCCATTTCACTTCTGTAGCACCATCAACAACTTTCATTCACTTAATGTCTTTAAAGTTTTGACTTATTTTAATTTAAAGAACATGTGAAAATTTGAATTCTAAAATAACACCAAATATTATGCATATTTTAAAACGTAGGAAATACAACTAAAGCTGGATTTTTAAAAAATGCTTTAATGTGTTTATAGCATAAAGAAAAATGAAAATAAATGAGCAAAGCATTCAGTTTAATAAAGACAAATTGAATCAAATTATATTATTCAGTACCTTGATAGTATAAATTTTAATGCAATTTAGCCTCCTGTTTTCACATAAGATGATCTCTTAAATTGATGTAAACATAATAAACCTATACTTTATTTTTTTCCACTTCATCACCTCCATGAAGTTCTCTTTACCTCCACTAAGAGGTAATTATCTCTTAATTAGCAAGCCACTAATGGCAGGACTCTTTGTCCTGTGTTTCCAATTGCCTGCCAGTTGTATGAGTTTGCTAGGGCTTCAATAAAACGGTACCACTGGGTGCTTAACCAACGGAAATTTATTTTCTCACAGTTCTGGAAGCTAGATATTGAAGATCAATGTGTCAGCGGGTTTGGTTTTGCCTTGAGGCCTCTCTCCTGGGCTTGTAGATAGCTGTCTTTTTCTGATGTCTTTACATGATCTGTCCTCTGTGTGTGTTCTTATTCTAATCTTCTCTTTTTATAAGACACCAGTCATATTGGATTAGGGCCCACACAGATCACCTCACTTTACTACAATTACCTCCTCTCTCAAAATATAATCACATTCCGAGGTACTGGGGGTTAGAACTTTAACAGATGAAATTGCGGGCTACAAAATTCAGTCTATAAAATCTGCTAAGCTTAATTCTTTATTCGGTCATCATATGTTCAATGTCCTTCACAACCACATCTATCACTTCTATTAACTCATATTACTTATTTCTGAATTTCTTATGTTGTTGTATTTAACTTTCTTGAAGTTATTTATTACCCAACTATACGATAATTCTCTTGAGAACAAGTGTTTAGCTCTTTTTCTATATTTATATTGTGTTTTATGGAAGTGAATGTTCAATAAATATCTATTGATTGGCTTTCCTGTGACTACTAATGCTTTAAGATTTTCTGTCCTCTTCCTTGCTGTCCACTAATCCAGCATCTTTAGATAAATGTTCAACTCCAATGTAGAAAGCGATTTATAACAAAATGGGCATAGTCATCCACTTTATAAAAGAAAGTAGTTTTCTGAAACCTTAATAATAATCTTTTATCTGTTTTTTAAATTTGTACCTTCTCATTTTAAAATTTCTTAAGGATATTCAGAGTTCTGTGTACAGTAATTTATCTCTTCAACAAAAACTGTATACTGCAATTCAAATTTATGGTCAAATAGGAAACATGAATACAGATGTGAGATATTGACTAACCCGCCTTACTAATTTATACACTCTGTAATTAAGCCAGGGGCTGTTTAAACTATACATTTTAACGCAAATGCACATTCAGAAATATTTGTTATTGCATCCTTCTTAAGACAACAGAAGACAAAGGCTCTAAATCACTTCCTGTATATTAAGTATTATAAATCAAGAAAAGGAACAATCAATTTCAGATATTTAAAAAATTATTTTAATTTTATTTCAATGTTAGTCTGCTTACATGCTCTCTTTGGAACCCAAAGTTCCCTGTCCTGTGCATTCTTTGAATTTTGACAACTCATGGGTGCATTAAAACAAAAAAGTAATACATTTTTGAATTTCAACTTTTACCTAGCATTTAAATTATTTTTAGTAGAGGATTTATTCAAGAACCTGATCCTCCAATGAAGTTCAAAATTTTTATTTTTAATGTACTTTAATCTTTTTTTTTTTTTATTTGACAGAGTCTCATTCTGTTGCCCAGGCTGAAGTGCAGTGGTAGGATCTCGGTTCATTGCAACCTCCTCCTCCCAGGTTTAAGTGATTCTCATGCCTCAGCCTCCCAAGGAGCAGGGACTCTAGGTGTGTTCCACCACACACAGCTAGTTTTTTTTTTTTTTTTTTTTTTACTATTTTATTTTATTTTATTTTTATTTTATTTTTATTTTTTTTTTTAATTATACTTTAAGTTCTAGGGTACATGTGCATAACGTGCAGGTTTGTTACATATGTATACTTATGCCATGTTGGTGTGCTGCACCCATCAACTCGTCAGCACCCATCAATTCATCATTTATATCATGTATAACTCCCCAATGCAATCCCTCCCTCCTCCCCCCTACCCCCTCCCCATG
This sequence comes from Rhinopithecus roxellana, assembly GCF_007565055.1. NCBI lineage: Eukaryota > Metazoa > Chordata > Mammalia > Primates > Cercopithecidae > Rhinopithecus > Rhinopithecus roxellana. The sequence continues at coordinate 121,548,318 of NC_044550.1, read as the reverse complement.
ATAGGCCCCAGTGCGTGATGTTCCCCTTCCCGAGTCCAAGTGATCTCATTGTTCAGTTCCCACCTATGAGTGAGAACATGCGGTGTTTGGTTTTCTGTTCTTGTGACACAGCTAGTTTTTATATTTTTTAATAGAGACAGGGTTTCACCATGTTGGTCAGGCTGGTCTTGAACTTTGGGCCTCAAGTGATCTGCCCACCTTGTTCTCCCAAAGCGAAGGTATTATGGGTGTGAGCCACCATGCCCAGCCAATGTATGTTAATCTTATGCTGTTTCGCATATATTCAGTAATGACAAATCACTTAGAGGAGGCACAGGGGTAATGTCTAAATTTAACCTTATCATTAAAATTATTGAAACTATAGTGTCAGTACCCCCTATCTTTTAAATACAGAAAACATTAAACATAATCAAAGTGAAGAATTGATTTGCACTAATTCTTGGAAACTGGCAAATATCTAAAAATATGACATGACTAATTTGGTTTGAAAAATTCCCAAACAGCATTATCATTATTCAAACTACAGAGCATCTATGTTCAAAGACTAACTGAATATGCTTTTATTTTCACTGGGCTGGACATGCAGTGATTAATTGAGGTTATTATAGCCATGATTGCCTGCTTCATCTCATTATCTAAATGTCATCATAAAAGAAATCCTGAAATTAGAACTTTGGACAAGTAAATATTAATATGCATATAAAAAGGTGTCTGAAACTGCCAGCTGGATTTTGCCTTAAATGTATTTTCTATGGCTTTTGTACAGCATTTGTATTTTGTATGGCTAAGATAAGAAGAGACAAATGTTAGTGGATGATATTTATTATTTGAAGATGTCACATAGAATTCCACATTTGAGTCTTCTTTTGAAAAAGTGATTATCTGACAACAAGGGCCCACTTGCCTACATGGTGACAGGCGAATGAAGCTAAGCAGTCACTGGCCTGTTCAGGCAGGACAGGCATGCTCCCATCCCACCATAGTCCATTCCACTACCACTCTCTATTGTGTTACCGCTGAAATCATTCATTCACCTGCCTGCCCATGTATTAATTTATACTGGCTGCATTTTATACCAAGTGGAAAAAATGGAAAATATTTAGAATTTGAAAAGGTATCCATGTTTGCATCAAAATCTTGGTAAAGCTGAAAATGTAGGACGTGTAAAAATTGGAAATAAAGACTATAACAAAATATGTCCACATTACTGAAGTATAGAAACTCATTCTTCAAGAATAGAAGAAACTAGAAATGGACACAGGGAGGGGAACAACACACACAAGGGCCTGTTGAAGGAGGGTGGAGGGGGAGAGCATTAGAGAAAATAGCTAATGCATGCTGGGCTTAATACCTAGGTGATAGGTTGCTGATAGGTGCAGCAAACCACCATGGCACATATTTACCTATGTAACTAACCTGCACATCCTACACATGTACCCAATAACTTAAAAAAGAAGTAAAAATATAAAAAGGAGACCGTGTTTTTATAGAACCTATACTGGACCTTGTAGTACTAATTTTAAGGTCCTTAAGTGTCTTTTAACATCAAAGACATTAAGAATCTTTTAGTATTAAGTAGAGTTTATTGATTTCCAATTCTTCAAAATTGGTGATTCATGTAGTTAGCATAAAGCAACTTACTTTTGACTAGATGTGGTTAAATTATAGAAATCAATTATATTATCAAGTCCGTTGGACAACACTATGATTCAATTCAACACTATGCATTGCTAAAGCATTGTGTCACTTTAGGCTTCAAGTGAAGATTCCTGTGATATTGCCAAATCAATAAGATTTGGAAATTCTCTCATTACTCATATTCATTCATTTAAAAAACTTCAATAGAAGTTTTTATAATCAAATGTTTAAGGTATACAATTAATATTAAATCTATAAGAAACTGAAAATGTAAAATGGACTAAAGTATACAATTAATATTAAATCTATAGGAAACTGAACATGTAAAATGAACTTCTAAAAGTAATTAGTTAAGAAAAAATTTCCCGGCCAGGCACGGTGGCTCAAACCTGTAATCTCAGCACTTTGGGAGTCCGAGGCAGGCAGATCACGAGGTCAGGAGATGGAGACCATCCTGCCTAATACGGTGAAACCTTGTCTCTACTAAAAAATAAATAAATAAATAAATACAAAAAAAATTAGCCAGGCCTGGTGGCGGGCGCCTGTAGTCCCAGCTACTAGGGAGGCTGAGGCAGGAGAATGGCGTGAACCTGGGAGGCGGAGCTTGCAGTGAGCCAAGATCATGCCACTGCACTCCAGGCTGGAAGACAGAGCGAGATTCTGTCTCAAAACACAAACAAACAAACAAAAAAGAAAAGAAAAGAAAAGAAAATATCCCTTGGTAGTATAGAAGAAATTATTTAAACAAGAGTACTTGAAGATCATATCCTTACCAATCTGGTTAAGTTATACCAAAACAACAGATGTATTCAGTGAGGGGGAAAATATGCTTTCATCTGTGCTTTAATTTTTTAGAGAGTCAAATAAAAGAGAGAAATAGAGAGAGTGAGACGAGGAGAAGGGAGGGGAAGAAGAAAGAGAGAGGAAAGGAAAAGGAAGAAAAAAAGGAAGGACGGAAGGAAGACAAAATCTCAGTAGTAAAAGTGGTTTAAGAAGTCATCACACTTGGCCCCAACCCAGCTAATAAAAAAATGCTTCCTGGAAAATGGTAAGACCTTTCCTAATGAAGAAAGGTATATAATACTTCAGTTAATAAATTAGAAAATGCTGAAATTAAGCCAAAGTCTGCTTTTCTTTCTTTCTTTCCTTTTTTTTTTTTTTTTTTTTTTTTTGAGAAAGAGTTTTGCCCTGTCACCCAGGCTAGAGTGCAATGGCGCGATCTCGGCTCACTGCAACCTCTGCCTCCCGGGTTTAAGTGATTCTCCTGTCTCAGCCTCTGGAGTAGTTGGGATTACAAGTGCCCACCACCTCGCCTGGCTAATTTTTTGTATTTTAGTAGAGACAGGCTTTCACTGTGTTGCCCAGGCTGGTCTCGAACTCCTTAGCTCAGGCAATCCACCAGCCTTGGCCTCCCAAAGTGGCAGGATTACAGGCGTGAGCCACCGTTCCTGGCCTTCTTACAATTTCTACAGTTCAGGCTTATTTTGACCCTACATCCACAAAACAGTCATTTTAAAACTTTGCACTACATAGTGTAGGTATAACTTCAAAAAATAGTTAGCCTAGTTTATAAACTCTACTCCATGTTAGAAGTATGATCTGGTACCTCCTAGCAGCGGTTGTCCTTTGGTCTTCTGGAAATTTTAAACTTTTAACTTTAGTTATGACTGCCATTAACAGGAATTACTGCTGCTGAAAACTCAAATTATTCAACTATAGGATTTTTCAACTGCGTAGGATCAGTCCATTGCTCTCTTCAAAGAGCATAATACGAGTTTTTTCTTAAAGTTTTACAAGCTTTGAAGCTAGTGAGACCTGATCCAAATTCTTGGATTAATGAGAATAATCTGAGTTCTGTCAGATCATACTAACTTGATAATTCGTGTGCCACTTTTCATATTTACTTAGAAAAACAATGTGAATAAATAGTCACAACTCATTTTCTAAGGTTAAGACATAATTGCTACTCAAGAATTTTTCACTTCTTATCAGTCCTTTCACTACTACATTCAAGAGGCTTCAAGCCTGATGATCTAATTACCTCCTAAACGTTCCACCTCCAAATACTATCACATTGGAGGTTAGGTTTCATTGTATGATTTTGGGGGGTACAAAATCATTCAGTCTGTAGCACTCAGAGTAAGGGCAGTTCCTTAACACTTGGTCCTGAAATGGAAAGTCATGTGGGTGCAGACTTACCATCAGTCACCAGCATCGAGCATAATCCCAGTGAACCTGCAAGACTTCAAGATATTTGAGAAATAATTAAATGCTTTTTGTGCTGTTAGTGCAATAATTATCATCATCATCATCATCATCATCATCATCATCATCATCGTCATCATCATCTGGGGGTTTTAGTTTGCACAGCATAATGTAACAAAACTTAATTAACACCCTGGTCAGTAACTTTGATCAGATTCTTAAATGAGTTTTGTTATCCCCAAAAAAGGCTAAGAGTTACTGCCACAGAAAGTACCATGAAAGCACAAAATGGTGTGAGTGTTTGGCAATTCTCTGCTGTATTTCTTCATGATATACTGTCAAACTATGTAATTCAACATGCTGGTTCATAATAGGAAAACATTTCCATTATTATCATTAGTTTATCCTCAGAATATAGAAAAATAAATTACTGTGATATCTAATTTCCTCATCTAAGTCTTATTTATTTCTGGCTGGAATTTTTTTTATATTCCAGGCTTCTAATTAACAAATATTAATAACTAGGAAACTATGAATAGGAAAATTATATTCCAACCATTTCCAAAATGCTAGTTTTCATTTAACTATGTGAAGTATCTATTTGTTTCATTTTCTTCAACCTATACATTCCTGAAAGATGTTGCACAATCTATTGACCTGTTATTCAATGACTGTGTCCTGAAATTCCTGCACTCATGTAATCTATGCTAGATAAGAAGATCATTAAAAAAACCGTCAGGAGCACACTGATGTTCACAGACCTTAAATGATTTGCCTAAGATCACACAGCACCTCAATGGCAGACCTGGTACTATAACATAGGACTTTTGGCTCTCAATTCACTCATTGTTACTAAAATATGCTATGTGACTTAAGAGTGTTAATCAGTACTCTACAGACTGCTTGTCTGAGTATCCATAGGCAGGCAGAATTGGCCAACATCCAGGAATTTTGTCATTTATTAGGCCTCATAGAAAAACTTAAGATTAGGATTTTCTGAGGATCTGAAAGGCAAAACTCTGTATAGTACTGAGAAGTGTCCTCTGACTTACTCTCCATTAATCCCTCCTTACTAATTCTCCTAAACGTGTCCAGACTAGCTTCTGGGTATGCATTTGGTGATCGTAAAGTCTATGATAAGCAGGTATAAGTATATGGCTCAAATGTATGTCCAAAAGTCAAGTATGTGCACAGAAAACTCCTGGAAATTTATTTTATAAATCGATCACCACTTAAACCTACTTTTGTCTATAGTTTAGTCATCAAAAATAAATAATCCTTTCAAGCTAATTCAACAGGTAATTTTCAAGTGTTTACTATATACAAGGTACTCCATTATATATGAGAGATACCAAGATGAACATAGCAAGGCAACTGTTCTCAAAATGTTCGCATTCTAGAATAGACACTGCTGATCTGGCAAATAGTGTGGTCCTCTTACTGTGAAATCATATAATCTAAATTTTGAATTCATATAATTGTATTCCTAAAGACTACAATACACTTCTCTTTTTGCATGTAAAACGGATCTTTACTATTATTTGTGGCTTTAAAAATTCTAATCTCATTGAATGCTCACGCAGAAGCCAGCTCTAGAAGGGGGTGTGACATTAGTTGCCAGGGGTTGCATCTTTATATTGCTTTGAAAAATTGAACATGATTTTCATGGAAAACCTACTTTAATGTTTTATTAACATTCTCCAAATGCTTTCCTTTTCCATTTATATTGATAAGCATTAAAATACATCCACTAAAGATACTTTTACATTATTTTCTTAAATGTGAGCCAATTTTAATTTAGTGGGCAATTATTTTGAGTGAATGAAAGTTAAATATGTGTCATTTTTACCTAATTTACTCCAGTTAATATTAATTCCTAGCCAGTAATTTTAGTATCAGCTATAACGACAAAGGGGCTTATGACACCACATGCCTCCCTACCACAACACACTGGCACAGCGATGCTGAGCTTGAACTGTCATCCTCTGGAGAAGGACAGCTGAGACATCAATGAAACATTCTGTTCTCTTCTTATAAAATATGTCTTATTTTCTCACAGGACTCTCCAAAATGAAGGCAAGGCAGACAGCAGGATTGAAGCAATTCATGACTGCAAATTTAAGGAATGATAAAAGACACATTTCAAAATACCAGATCTGTGATTCATGCCTGTAACTTCCTTTAGGACATGGCCCACAATTCACCTTTTAAAGAAAACTTTTCTTCTATCCTCATCTGTGAGTAAGGTGACCTTATAGTTTATTGCTTAACTGGAACACTGTTGATAATGAAATGGTGCTATAAATAATAGGGCTGAGACGAGAGGCATAAACCAACCATCCCTGCTAAACTGGGATGAATGGCCAAATTATCCATGAAGCAAACACCATTCCTTTAACAGTCTAATAGTATTTACTACAGGTTTTACTTATTTGACATTTACTATACGCTACTGAGTGCTGCTTATATTTTATGTATATGTTGTTATAGTTTTTGAGAGCAGAAAGAGTACTTTTTACTTGCTTGTTTCTCCAGGTACTAATACAAATCCTATACATAGCATGCACTCAGTAGATATGATTGAAGTTAGTGCTTGAACCGAGTTAGTTCTTAAGATTTGTCAAAATAATCTGTATTAGTCAAGGTTCTCCAGAAAAACAGAACTGCAATTGGCTCATGGGATTGTAGAGGATGAGAAGTCCCAGACCTTTAATCAGTAAGCTGGAGACCCAGGAGAGTGGATGTGCAGTTCCAGGAGAAAGCTGGTATGCTCCATGTTCAAAAAGAGTCCATTTTTCAGTTCAAGTCCCAGCTCATACAGTTAAGTAGGATGAGTTCCCTCCTACTTATGGAAGGGTCAGCATTTTTGTTCTATTTAGGCCTTTAGTGGATTGTATTGGGGCCACCCATATTAGGGAAGGCAATCTGCTTTACTTACATCTACAGGTTCAAATGTTAATCTCATCCAGAAACATCCTCACAGACACACCTGGAATAATGTTTGACCAAATATCTGCATACCCCATGGCCCACTCAAGTAGACACATGAAAATGACCATTACAGAGCCCATTGTATGATATTTCTAATGACAATGACTTCAGTTAGTATTATTGTATCTTTACCTATATGGCTTGATTTTCGCTACTGCAAGATCTTCACTGCTTCTGCTGGATTTCCCCAAATTGCCTAGGAGCACATTTGTTAATACTATTAATAATAACAACTTAGGAACTGTGAAGACACAGTTGAATAGGGCAGTTTCTGCTTTCAGAGACCTAAAGGTCTTATTTGGAAGAGAAGATAATAAATACACATGAAAGATGACTCATAAAGAGTCAATAAATCATGTAATGTCTGCAACACAAACAGAAAATACAAAACAGTGTGGTGAAAAGTATGAAAATTTGACATCTGAAAATCTATGTTTGAGTAATTTCTGTACCATTTCAGAAAGACCTGTATTTGGATCCAGCTCTATGAATTAATATCTATGTAATCTCAGGCTTTTAGAACTTCATTTATTCTACTGTAAAATATAATCAGCAATAAACTTTTATTATATAATTGTTGTGCGACTGGCACATAGTAAGCACTAAATTATAATTGTTATAACCATTATTCCATTATAACATTCTCATTACTATTCTATCAACAGCTATGATTTATTCTGGTATGTTATCATTAAATGTAGATAAAACTAAACCTAAAAAATTATTGCGAAGAGTAAATGATAAAATACAAACTTGGTTTGTTATAATTTTTGAGAGCAGAAACTGTTTAGTTAATGTGTTTAGTTAATATGTTTAGTTAACTTAAACCATTGTGCAAGTATTAATTGGAAGTATTACTGTCATTACTTTAACAGAGTAGATATATGCCACAGATAACATGGCTGTGTCTAAGATTCTGTAGATATTTAGGGCTGAAATGAGATTAGACCAACAAATGATTCAATGAGGTGTTCTTTAAAATATTTTTATTGTTTCTCTGTATTCTTTTACTATATTCTTTTAAGAGAATATATAATAGGGTTTGAAACTGAAAATTTTCCAATCTGGGGTTACAGCAGTCAGGGAAATGTTTGATAGAAAAATGCAGGAAGGGAACCAAATGAGGAAGATATTTTCAGGTGGCCCTCAAACTGAAAGGTTTTGTCCTTTGGCACAAATCTAGAAAGTCCTAGGTAAGTCTTACTCTCATACCACAATTTTCAGAAAAGTCCTTCACTGTCACAGTGAAGAATAAACACAAAAATGCTCATATACAGGAACCGACTTTTTATTAAATTACAATATTACAATATTAAAAAGAAATTGAAGCACAAAAGCTACAGTTACATAGTTTGAACTTCCTCCCTCCAAGACTGAGCTTGCAGTAGATTTAGACGAACAGGCCAAATGTGGAATTAGAATACTAGTCTCAATATAAACATGGAATCATTTAAAGACAGCAGCATGCAAAACCATATGATCACAGAGAAAGAGAGCTTTGTAGAACGAAAAGTTAAAAAAAAAGAATTTAAAGAGAATCTGAGTGACTAACTGTTGAGTGTCCAATTTAATCAACTCTAAAATGCAATTAAAATTTCATATTAATGATAATTGTATATGTTTATATTTCTATTTAAGGGTAGTTAAGAGGATGCTTTAGAAGTCGTGAGAACTGAGTAAAAGCAGAAACACAATCTTACAGATTTTCAAATGTGTAACCATTTTTTTAAGGGACATGTAGAAAAGGAGCAGGTACTGATTGATAGCATCCAGTGATTAGCTGTCATTACTTATATTTCCTTTGACACATCTTTCTTTTTAGAGTTGATAACATTCTTTTTCAAACAATTTATTTGTATTAGTCTCTAATTAATTTCAGTTATATATAAAATAGTTTAAAGTAATAAAGATCTAAGTTAAAATTGTAGCTCTCACACTTATTTTTTATTTAGAACAAGCCATTTGGGGATAAAATAGGACCCTGTTCATAGTAATGAGGATTGAAGACATATAAAGGGTTCGGCAGCAGAATGACAGGTTTCAGAAAGGTTATTCATTTTTATTACAATAATAAGTCCCTAATTCAAAGACAAAGGATATGGAAGTCTTTCATTCTTTTACAATGTCTTTCTGTCTTTTTCTTCCCACAATTTTATCTCATTGCCCTCTTCTTTTCTCTATCCTTTACTTCTTACCACACTCAGAGGAAAATAAAGGAGACGAAGAACTCCTAGAAGGTTCAAACTTCACCGTCAAAAGTGTTCCCAAACAAGGAGAAGAAGAAGACACAGAGAGATACGTGGAACAGTTAGACTGGTAGGTCAACAGAGATGTGTGATAGGAAAAAAAGGGGTCATTAAATGGCAACTCGTATTTGCCATAACATCTGAGGATGACTCAGCCCTAAGTTGGGAGCTAAATATCTTAAAAGCACCACCTGGCCCTTGTGATGTGGAAATATCACAAGGTGTCTTTTCATTCAGTTTTTGGGATTAAAGTGCTTTGAAAACTTCTGTAGAACTAAATGTGTTGAACTTTCTATGAATAATGGTTTGGCAAACCCCTGTTGTGTTCCCCTAGTATTAAGATTATCATCTGTGCAGACATATATATGTAAATCTGTTCTGTCATATTTTTGTTATTTTAAGACATTAGAATGTAATTTATTGGATTCAGTATGTAGGAAAGATAATATATATGTATTTGAATATTTGTTGAATTATTAATTAGCAATGGAAACTTCATCTAGTCATTTCAATTGCCGGGTCTTGGTTTCTTTATTTGTATAATGTAAAATTGTTTTTCCGTATTTCTATGATTTTTATAGTAGTAGTCCAGAACTTAGCTGTATAACAAATGAACTTTTTTATTTATTCATTCATTTTGAGATGCAGTCTCACTATGTTGCCCAGGCTGGAGTGCAGTGGTGTTATCTTGGCTCACTGCAACCACCACCTCCTGGGTTCAAGCAATTCCCCTGCCTCAGCTTCCTGAGTAACTGGGATTACAGGCACCTGCCACCATGCCCCGAAAATTTTTTTTTTTCTTTTTGGTATTTTTTGTAGAGACAGGGTTTCACCATGTTGGACAGGCTTGTCTCAAACTCCTGACCTCAAGTGATTCACCCTCCTTGGCCTCCCAAAATGTTGGGATTACAGGCATGAGCCACCATGCCCTGCCAGAAATGAACAATTTTAAGGCTTTTGTCACTCAATCTGTGGCTAGTGACTCATAATATCTAAAACACAGTGCTACTTTTTTAAGTCCTGAATTAACCAAGTGAACAATCATTAACTTTTACTTTTGTTAGCTGTAAAGTTCCATGTAGAATCCTTCCAATAGGATAAAGAATCGTTTTAACAGTCAAATCTATACTAATTAGAATAAATTCCTTGCACATTTCAATGTCTAGGAAAGAAATGGGCATGAGATGGTAAACTGATTAATAGGATTTTCCATTTGCTTTATAATTTATCTAGAAAATTCTTTTGGTTTCTAATGCTTTTGAAATCTTTTTAAATTAGTTCTGTTTCCTAATTTAAAACTATAATCAAATAAACAATTTAAATTTGTTCAGTTTCTTAAAGTAGATTCAACATAAGTCTTTCTTCACGGTCAGTTCTTGTCTGAGAGCCATTATTTAGAATGGGAACTCATTATGCTGTTAATGTAGGTATGGTTGAAAATCAAGTTGACATATCTTTGGCCCTGAAGATATTTTCTGGACATAACTTTTAAATACATTCCTGCTATGCCTACCTGTCAAACACATGTCTTCAAAGTGTAGAGGACAGAAAAAAATTCTGATTCATTGAGAAGTGACTGTTTCATCTTCATTTCTTTTACACTTTCAGCCACTCTTTCATCAAGCTCTTCTCACTGCACACCAGCAGTCACTGGTAAAAATAGATTGCAGTTGCCTGATACATTCTATTGCAAGTAATAAACTTAGCATCAAGTCTTTATTCTTCATCTTCAAAGTACTTGGTAAACATTAAATAATTAATCCCCACAACACATTTGGGAAGTAGGCATACATTATTATCACCATGACAAAACTGGAGGCACCCTGAAATTAAATGAGTTGCCCAAGGCTACACATCAAGTTATTATCAGAGTTGGAATTAGTTGTTGCCTCCCATTCTCATTTTAAGACCTCACCAGGTTCTCTCTTATCCTCATAAGAACCCAGGTCCACTTTCTGCCTAATTTTCATTAGCTCAACCATCTGTTGCAAATATAATTTGTGTATTGATGGTAATAATTTCGGATATGAGAAATTCAGTTTTAGTAACCAATAATGCTATTAAATAAATTTCATATTTCAGCTTGCCCTGATACTGACCAAAATATTTCACCTTTAAACAGAAGATCAGATGATAGCTTCCCAGGAGGAAAATATACCACTCAACAAGTTAGCAAAACAAAAAAAAGTGTTTTGAAGTCTTGTTTTTAAAATAAACAGTGTCATATTTTTACCATAACAGGTGGAATGGACTTTTGGCAAGAGCAATGAATATTCACTGAGGAAATAGTAAGTTTAAAAATAAAATAAGCATCTCCATTAGCATTTTTTGAACACTGAGTCCTTGCTAGGAACTGTATGTGGCAAAGAATTAATCATAGTCTAAGTCCCATGGGCTCAGGCAATATTCCTATTAATATTCACTTGTAAGTAACTGCAGTTGTATTTGCTAATAAAATCCCAAATGAAGTGCAGGTCATTCTTTCGGCAATCCCTACACTTTCTCAGAGGATGTATGTTCTATAGCTCCCAAGTTAAAGAGTTCTACAAGACAGAGTCATACCCTGACACTTATCACAGAATTAACAGAATTTTACCCGCATCATATCCAGTTGATAAACAGCCTTTGATGAGCTGAACTCATGTTGCTGTGTGCTAATTGGCCAGTTAGATTCATTTGTTGTTGCTGAGCCTTTAAACAAATTAAAGTTAATTGGAATCAGGAATGGATCAGTCACCTTAGTACTCAATCTGTTTAGCAGTTCTCTTCAACTCATTACTTTTCTCTCTTTTTGTTCATTTTCATGTTCCTTGCACAACCCAAGTGCAGTGTTCTCTCTCTATTTGTCTCTATTGTGAGTATATATTTTTACAAAATATTTCAAAAATAATTATTTGAGGACAAGTGGCACAACACAACACAACAGGATTAATAGAATCAACACCTCTAAGATACAATTCATGAGTGTTGTTTTCATGTAGCTTTTCCCAATATGTCTCTGACTGACCTCTCAGGGTTTTTCATTTTGTTATTTTGAGTCCTGTTCTAGTAGAACCTGGGCTTGGAAAGAGCCTCAACATATCCAGCTGATTTAGTTCTCCATCAGAGATGGTATTAAAGTCATTTTATCCATGAAATAAAGGAAGTCTGAGTGTGATAAGAAACTTTCTCAACTTGTATACCTGGGGGAAGATTAGTACCCTAGTCTTCTACATCATAATTTAGTGACTTTCAGTTTGCACCTGTTACCTGAGTACTGTACATTGTACCCAATATACCTCCATATTTTTGATAGTCAACACTTATTAAATACTCACTATGTTCCAAGCAATACTGAAATACTTTGCATGCATTACATTAATTAGTTATTATAACAAGGTTTATTATTTAATAAGGAGAAGATATTCTTCACTAAATTAACCTGATTACAAGGTCTCTACCACAAATTCAACAACATTCATTCAACAGAGAGAATCTGTAAGCAATTGAAGTATCCACTTTCTGCTAGCTACACCTCTTTTTTTTTTTTTTTTTTTTTTTTGAGACGGAGTCTCGCTCTGTTGCCCAGGCTGGAGTGCAGTGGCCAATCTCCGCTCACTACAAGCTCCGCCTCCCGGGTTTATGCCATTCTCCTGCCTCAGCCTCAGCCTCCGGAGTAGCTGGGACTGCAGACGCCAGCCACCTCGCCTGGCTAGTTTTTTGTATTTTTTAGTGGAGACAGGGTTTCATCGTGTTAGCCAGGATGGTCTCGATCTCCTGACCTTGTGATCCGCCCGTCTCGGCCTCCCAAAGTGCTGGGATTACAGGCTTGAGCTACCGCGCCCGGCCTAGCTACCCCTCTTAATTAAAATCAGAACTCTCTGAAAGATAGCTCCTTGGTTTGGGGAAATTGTGTACTTCCCATTTAGACCTCAGAAATGAGAAAGAATAAACAGAACATCCATCAGAATCACATTAAATTAGTATATTTTTCTATCTCAGATTTGTAAAAAAAAAGAAAAAAACCACAAAATTACCAATTAAAAAGTATATAAATATAAATATGAGTATTATTGTGTTAACTCAGAAAAGAAAATTTCTTAAGTCTTTGAGGAGACAATCAATCATTCAGTTGGTCTTCTTGGCAGGGAAAAAATAAACAACCGTATGCAACAATAAATCATATAATCACATACTAGGACTCTATGTATGTTTAAGATTCTCCTCTTTTGGCACTGAGGTAGTGTGTTCTGCTTGCTCTACTCTTGACATTTCTCTATTATCTCTCTAAGCTCTCTTTTTATAACTGCCCAATGCCCCTGTTCTTCACAAGGGTATTAAATTAGTAAGCAGAAATAAGGAGCCTCAGCCTGTGTATCTTCTGCTATTTCCCTTTCCACTATGCTCTGCTGTATTAGTGAGAAGAATGTGAAGCAATGGAGTGACATTTGCCACACAGAATTTCAACACTGTATTTCTCTTTAAAATATGTATTTCTTTATTTTAATAGCTTTTGGGGTTCAAGTGGTTTTTGGTTACATGGATGACTTGTATAATGGTGAAGTCTGAGATTTCAGGGCACCTATTACCTTATTGTACATGGTACCAAATATGTAGTTTTTTATCCCTCACCCTGCTTCCACCCTTCCCTCTTCTTGGGTAATCAGTTCTAAAGTTTTTCCAGCATGAATATAGAGTACCAAAAAAGTTTGTTTGCTTATTTATTCTTGCTTATTTCATAGAAGACTATGTTTGCTTATTAGATAGAATATGTCCTATCCAATTTGTGCCAAAACAAATCAGTTGTTATGCATCCATTGAAAAACTTCTAAGCTAAAATTATTTAATTATTAGGGGAATTAAAAGGTGCTCAATTTATTTGTGCAAAATGTAAAATTTTAAAGCTATTGATCATTCTAAGGCATGATTTTCAAACATCAGTGGTTATAAGAATCAACTGAGACTTATTAAAATTAGAGAAATTTCTGAATGCCATATCCAAAGTTTTAATAAGTCTGATATGTGCCTGAAAGTACGCATTCTTTTTGGTGCATTTGACAGACTTTTACTTACAGAGAAGATGTTTTAGAAATACTTTGATTTTTTAAATTAATAATCAATGTATTAAAGTAATTAATTTGGAACGCCAAATTTCCCTTAGGAAAATAAGGAGTATAATTTACATGCAATAAGTTGCATATATTTAAATTATACATTTGATAAGTTTTTGCATCTATATACACCCAAGAAACTATCACCAAAATCAAGATCCAAATCCATCATCTCCAAAAGTGTCCTTATTCCCATTGTAATCCTTCCTTTTCTCTCTTCTCTGGACCTCTCCTCCCGTCCTTAGGCAATCATTGATTTGCTTTCAGACACTAAATATTGGTTGTATCTCAATAATTTTGTATAAATGGGATAGGACTAAATGTACTCTTTTTTTTTTTTTTTTTTTTTTTCATGGCAGAATTTCACTTTAGTTGCCTAGGCTAGAGTGCAATAGTGCAATCTCGGCTCACCGCAACCTCCACCTCTTAGGTTCAAGCAATTCTCCTGCCTCAGCCTCCTGAGTAGCTGGGATCACAGGCAAGCATCACCATGCCCAGCTAGTTTTTTGTATTTTTAGTAGAGATGGGGTTTCTCCGTGTTGGTCAGGCTGGTCTCGAACTCCCTACCTCAGGTGATCCGCCCGCCTCGGCCTCCCAACGTGCTGGTATTACAGGCGTGAACCACTGTGCCCGGTTCAAAAGGTACCGTTTTTTATATTTTAGAGGGAAATATTCTTTTTTAAATATATTTTAGAGAGAGAGATGTCTGGCCTCCTTTATGGAAAATAATAATCTTGAGACTTATTTATATTAGGTATGTTCATTCTTTACATTCAGTAGTTCATTCCTTTTTATCATTGAGTGGCTTTTCAAGTATGTATATGCCACAAGTGATTTTTGCATTTGCCTGTTGATGGGCTTTTGTTTCCAGATTTTGGCCATTACAAATAAAGCTGATATAAATATTTACATATAAGTCTGTCATGTACATATGTTTTCATTTCTCTTAAATACCTACAAGTATTAAAGCAGAGTTATATGGCAAATATATGTTTAATTTTTAAAGAAAATGCCAAATATTTTCCCAAGTTAACCATTTCCAGTTGCACCATTCCCATCAGCAGTTCTTGAGAGTTCCAGATGCTTCACATTTTTACCTACACTTGCTGTATGTTTCATCCTGCTGAATCTGAAGCTAGAGCCACCCCAGAAACTACAAAGGGGAATTCCCACAACGGAGTTCCCCAAACTGTCCTGAGATAGAGTTGGTTGGGATTCCAAAGAAAGAGGCCTTAAACTCCAGGGTGATCAGTCCAAACCATCATTTAGAACTTATTACAGAGTGGTATAGCATGTTCTAGTGATGAACAGCAAGAGAAAATCATTGTTCTACTTAGGTATGTCCAGTGAGGGGTCAGAACATAGAGTTTATATGAGGGTTTAAGGAATTTGACTCAGGGATGGGTCCAGTTTCTTTCAGTATTTTGGACAACAATCTAAATACCTTTTCAGTGCCTGGGAATGCATAAGGCCCCAGTGTGGGTTCAAGTCTTAAACCTGCAGCTTCCTGGATTACAGAACTGTCAAATCATTCTGGTTTTCAGTCAAGACACAGAAGGAAAGTGAGGGGTGAACTGGGGACTCTATAGTATGGTCGGTCTTTTTAATTTTAGATTAATTAGATTAATTTTAATTATACTAAGCATGTAGGAGTTACTCCTTGTGGTTTCAATTTGCATTTCCCAATGACTAAGGAATGTTGTGGATCTTTTCTTACACTTACTTGCTATCTTAATCTCATCTTCAGTGAAGTATCAGTTCAAATCCTTTGTAGCTTTTTAATTAGGTTACTAGCTGTAGGTTTTTCAAACATATCCTTTATCAAAATGAGAATGTTCCCTTCAATTTCTAATTTACTGAGGATTTTTTAAAATAAAAAATGACTTTTGATTTTTATTGTTTTCTTGCTTCTCTAATAATTTATCTGTATCATTCTAGATTAGTTTTGATTGATATTTCTTCTCATTATGTTTAATACTTTTCTGATTATTTACATGTGTGGTTATTTTAGATTGAATACCAGAAATTGTGAATTTTATCTTTAGAATGCTGAATGTATTTGTATTCCTATAATATTCTTGAGCTTCATGATGGAAATCCATTAAATTACTTGAAAACAATATGATCGTTTTAGGTCATCCTTTAAGCTTTATTTAGCAAGACGAAGGTTTAATCTAGGATTAATTTTCTCCACTAATGATGCAGGAAACTGAGTAATCTACCTCATGCCCTGTGACACTTTGTGGGAGGTTTTCTACTCTGGCTCTTGGAAACAGCACTGTTCTCCACTCTGTGTGAGCTCTAGGTATTATTCTCTTTCATCCTTTCAGATGGTTCCTTCTCAGCTTTCAGTAGTTTCTTCACACATTTGTGCTGATCAGAACTCAACTGAAAACCCCGGGGGAGTCCTTCCACAGGACTCTGGCTGTTTCTCTGGGCAGCTGTCTCCTCTCTGTCTGCTCTGCAAACTTGTCGCTGCTTTGGTCCCCTCAACTCAGGGAAACTGCAGGGTGTGCTTCTTGTGCCACAACCCAGAAACTTTCTCCAGAAAATAAACAGGAGCAATCAAAGGGCTCTTCTCATTTGTTTCCTGTCTCTTAGGAACCACTGTCCTTCGTTGCCTAATGTCAAGTTTCTTGGGAACCATTGTTTTATATCGCTTGTCTGGTTTTTCTGTTGTTTCAGGCAGGAAAGTATTTTTAATCCCCGTGACTAAGTTACCCATTAAACTTTTTAAAGTTAATTTACAGTCATCCTCTAATTGTAAATCCAGTAAATATTTAATAATAACTTTAAAGGTAGATTTTGATTAATATTTTACCCAAATTAAAATATTTAGCTGCCTTCTCAATTTTAAACATTCGATATTTATAAGTAATTTAAATGTCTCACTGAGAGTTTTTCAATACAGATGCAAAAGTGTATTGGTGTGATGTCCAGGAATTATAGAGTTTAGGGATTTCCTCAGCCCTTAGGATGGCTGCATGGGAACTTGGATGCCTGGAGCACCTGTATCTATATATGCATTAAATGAAAAGATTAGCAAAAATTATTCTAACAAACAGGGATCTCACGAATCCTTAAGTAATTATTTCTAAAAAGTAAAATGCAGTATATAATTAATGTTCTTAATTATTCCTCTGGTTTAAAACAGTAAGTTTGTTTCTCTATTTTCAAATTAAAATCTGATTTCTAATACTAATATCTACTTTAAACATTTTAAAATTGATATTATAGGTTAGATATGGTAACATATCCCCAAAATATAAATAAACAGTGCAAGCACTTTTCCCAAAATATGTATTTTCTTCTCCTAACATAAAATATTAATACTCTATGTTTGACCTAGTTCATTATATTAACCTTTGATGAAATATATTTACTCAATTAAGAAACTGTTATATTTCCCAAGCAAGCTGGAATTTCCAAGTTTGCGAAGTAACATTGTCTATAGACTAGAGAAATGTTTGGCAGGGATCTGGGATTTCTTTTCTTTTCTTTTTGCTTTATTTTGTTTTCTTTTTTTCCCCCAAGGTAAAACTGGAAAATGCCGAAGTCTATATAATCACTAAACAGACTCCATATTTAAAAAAGTGCTTGGTTTTACAGTCCTCATACTCTATATTAAAGTCACACATTAGTCTAATTAGTCCATCTGACTTTAATCTTCCACCTACTTATCTAGCTTTGATTAATTTTCTTATGACTTTGCATTTCTTTGGCTTCTTTATGACATTTTGTTGTCCTCTAACCTGTCTCTGAAGACACTATGATGACATTCCTTTAAATGGTTCATGCAATGCTTCTGAATTTTGAAATTTACAAACTGAACTGTGCGGATAAAATTCTGTATTTCTTTCTTCTTTCTTCTGGTCAGGAAGTACCACAGATTTTACATATATTTTTAGTTACTTCCATCTGAATTTTAAGTGACATCTCTGGCTTTGTCTGACCCAAGTATATCACACAAAAATCATACTAACAGCTTGCTTGTATATTAATGAGTATTTACCAGTGACTCAACATCCAGTTTTCCTGATCTCTCATTATTACACTTTAAAGTAAATACCCATTAAACCTTCAAGAAATGCTATCAGTTGCAATAATCTAATTGGTTACTTGAATGCAATTAATAGTTATAATTTTTATTGAATTATCTTTGTGACATTTTGCATAAACCATTTTCAACTATCCTCAATATTGTACAAACATATTAAACAATCTTTACAAAACACATGTCACCTCCATTTTAGTTATGAAAGAAGATCAATAATAATGAGAGTGAACATTCTATTCCATGATCAACTAGGTTATACACCTCTGGATTGCACTAAATGTAAGCAGCCAGAACTAACAGGGCCCTGTGGCTGGGGTATATAGAACAAGTCAATGATGTGTTTGGCTAATCTGCACTAATTCTTACTTACTTATATTTATTTTGTTTAAATAGAGCCTAGACTTTTAGTAGAATCTCTAAAAAATAACTGTATAGGTGCCTATGGTAAAAAGTCAGTCTATTTGTTGAGTCCCCCAGAACCCAAAAGGTGACTCCACTACATTCTTAATCATGCTTTTACCGTTAACAATCTCAGGTAATTAATAATAAAAGTATCCATCAAAAATAAGCTAGATTATCTCCTAGTGTGAGCTTTCACCATCTTTATACCTTAATCCTTAAAGCATGCAGAAAATCACCTAAAAACAGGGACAACACATATTTTAATAACAATTGGTAACAAAAATGAACTGCAGATTTTATTTTATTTAAGTTCATGGGTATGTGTGCAGATTTGTTACATAGTTAAACTTAAGTCATTGGGACTTGTCGTACAGATTATTTCATCACCCAGCTATTAAACCTAGTACCCATTAGTTACTTTTCCTGATCTTCTCCTTCCTCACCCCCTCCACCTTCTGATAGTCCCCAGTGTGTGTTGTTCCCCTCTGTGTCCATGTGTTCTCATCATTTAGCTCCCACTTATAAGTGAGAACATGCAGTATTTGGTTTTCTGTTCCTGCATTAGTTTGCTAAGGATAATGGCCTCCAGCTCCATCCATGCTGCTGCAAAGGACATAGTATGTTCTTTTTATGGCTGCATAGAATTCCATGGTGTATATGGACCACATTTTCTTTGTACAATCTGTCATTGATGGGCATTTATGTTGATTCCATGTCTTTGCTATTGAGAATACTGCTGCAATGAACATACACATGGATGTGTCCTTATAATGAAATGTTTATATTCCTTTGGGTATATACCAAGTAATGGTATCACTGGGTCGAATGGTATTTCTGTCTTTAGGTCTTTGAGGAATGGCCACGCTGTCTTCCACAATGTTTAAAATAATTTACATTCTCATAAACAGTGCATAAGCATTCTTTTTTCTCCACAAGCTCTCTAGCATCTATTATTTTTTGTCTTTTTAATAATAGTCATTCTGACTGGTATGAGATGGTGTCTCATTGTGGTTTTGATTTGCATTTCAGTGATCAGTGATGTTGACCTTTTTTTCATATGATTATTAACTGCATGTATGTCTTCTTTTGAAAAGTGTCTGTTCGTGTCATTTGCCCACTTATTAATGGAGTTATATTTTTCTTGTAAATTCGTTTAAGTTTCTTATAGATGCTGGATATTAGACCTTTGTTGGACACATAGTTTACAAAAATTTTCACCCATTCTATGGATTGTTCACTCTGTTGATAGCTTCTTTTACTGCTGCAGACATTTTCAAGATTTTTTTTTTTTTAAGTCTGACTTTTCAGGCAGCATGTACATTAAATGTCTCCTCTTTCATTAATCTGAAAATGGGAAAGGCAAGGATGATGAAAATTAGGTTTTTAGGGGTGAGGGGTCGGAGTTATTTTCTTTTATTTTCTTTGGACTGATAATCTCTTCCTCCTACCTTCATATAACTAAGCCACCCTGAAGCAGAAAAGTATAGATGAACCTTCTCCTCCATCATGAGCCCTGCACAAAATAAGACATTATCAGCTTAATAGCAAATGAGCACCCACGGATATTTTCTAGTTGTACATTTTAATGAAATCATTGATTTTAGAAGCTATTCACTGTATTAATTAAAATTTATCATGCTACCAATCTTTGTAAATAATTTTTTTTGCTTGTTTGTTTTTGTTTTTGAGATGGAGTCTTGCTCTGTCCCCCAGGCTGGAGTACAGTGGCTTGATCTCGGCTGACTGCAACCTCTGCCTCCTGGGTTCAAGCAATTCTCCTGCCTCAGCGTCCCAGGTAGCTGGGACTACAGGTGTGTGCCACCACACCCAGCAATTTTTTTGTATTTTTAGTAGAGACAAGGTTTCACTGTGTTAGCCAGGATGGTCTCGATTTCCTGACCTCGTGTTCTGCCCTCCTTGGCCTCCCAAAGTGCTGGGATTACAGGTGTGAGCCACTGTGCCTGACCTGTAAATAATTTCCTAGATATCCATTGCAAAATTTATGTATGGAAGGAAATTACAGTATACCAAAGGTGCATAATGGATTCATTCCTGGCATGCGCAAGCAGAGGTGTGTGTGTATGTGCTTCTTTGTGTTTGAACATAATGAATATTTTAACTTCATCCATCTAAGTAACAAGATTTAATTGAATCTTTTCTATACAAAATACTCTGCTAGGATTCTGTAGTGCAGAAGAATTAAAAAGTCAGTCACTTGCTTCAAGGACCATGTATCTATAGAAGACAAAAGGAATAAACTTGAAAAATTAAGAATAAAAGGAGTTTGTGAGTAAATCCCAAATGAATGGAAGAATCATACATTATTTTTTATTTTTACAATTTGAATAAAATGAATAAATATAAAATAATAAAAATTATTAACCAAATGAATATTACCCAAACAATGTAACCTAACTGGAGATTATTCCTCAAAATAAGCTTTTAATAGGCTACACACTTCAGAGATGTCTAGAATTCCTCCTTTTTCATTTTTGAGTGGGAAGGGGAGTTCTCCAGAGATACCCTAGGAAATTAGTTTCATTATTCCATGATTGTATTTTAAGATTAAATTATTATTACTCAATATATTCAAAGGATTTTGCTCTAAGACTAGGGTGGATGGACCCTGTGGCATTGGGCAAATAATTTTTAACTCCCCTAACCCTCTTTTCTGAACTAAATATTAGTAAATATATTTAGCTCATTGAGTGGTACTGAAAACTAAATATGATTATTTGCATTAAGCACTTAATATTGCTTATATCCCATATTAGGCACTCAATCAACACGAGTTATTTCCATTTTGTACTTTCCAAAAATCATATGTATTTAAATTAATTTCTGAAAAGTGATTTACCCTGAGAAGATTTGTACAATTTCTATGGCGTCCTTAAGGAGGTAATCTAAAAATACTTAGTACTGGCAGCATTGTCGTAACAAGTGTGCTGTGTTTCTGAGGCACCTGCTTCCAAGGAAGTAATAGTTTTTGTTTTTAGCCAACGTTGTTTAAAAACATCTGAGGTAATACCAAGCAAAAGTAATGATTCAAATTGTCTTGTCATTTTCCCTGAACACATTGGCAAGTTAAGCTGATGTTTCTGTTAATGAGCTGAAGACTCAGTAAAAGGGCTATCTAGTCTTCTCCAAGTCATCATTCGTCATGCAAATAATTCCTAATCTTTAGTTCTAACCTGGAGCTCTTTCTGGAATTCCAGACTTTTTTTTTTTTTTTTTTTTTTTTTTTTTTTTTTTTTTTTTTGAGACGGAGACTCGCTCTGTTGCCCAGGCTGGAGTGCCGTGGCCAATCTCCACTCACTGCAAGCTCCGCCTTCCGGGTTTATGCCATTCTCCTGCCTCAGCCTCAGCCTCTGGAGTAGCTGGGACTGCAGACGCCAGCCACCTCGCCCGGCTAGTTTTTTGTGTTTTTTAGTAGAGACGGAGTTTCACCGTGTCAGCCAGGATGGTCTCGATCTTCTGACCTCGTGATCCGCCCGTCTCGGCCTCCCAAAGTGCTGGGATTACAGGCTTCAGCCACCGCGCCCGGCCGGAATTCCAGACTTTTATATCCATTCAACTATCATCAGTTTCAACGTGGATATTCTCTAGATAACTTCAGCTCTACCTCCACTCCGAACAAATCTTCCTCATCTTGCACACCTGCTCTCTCACATCTGCATACTACACACACGATTCACTTAATGCCCCTCTTCAGCAACCCTTGAGTCATCCAAGATTATTTTTGCTGCCTCATGCCTTATTTATGACCAAGCCATACAATTCTTCTTCACTTACTCAAGAACTGTTATTTGAACACAGCATTGTTCCAGATACCTCTTGATTCCTGCTAACAAAGAAGACTTTCATCCAAGTTCACCAGACCTCCTGCAATAGTTTCCTCATTAATGTCCCTTCCTCTCTGTTCCCTCATCCAATATATATACCACACTGCCTTCTATGTAACACAGATGTTCTGTGCCTCCATATCCTACTTCAAAGAGCTCAAGCTTGCTCATCTTTGAAAATTCAGCTCATGTCATTTCTTATGGGCTATGTGAATATGCTATCAACAAAACTACCATTTTGAATCGATTTCTGTATGTAGAAATGGGTTTCATCTAAATTTCCACAATGTTCTGTAGACCCACTAAGACCAAACTGATATCTCTGTTGAAACTTAGCAGAAAAGTTTTTGAATAAAAATTCTTAAGTTGTAATTTTAAACATATTTTTCTTTAGAGACTGTGGGAAGTAAATTGTGTCACAGGGGTATGTGACACAGGATCACATGAATTCTCTAAAACTATTTTTTGGTTCAAAAACATAAGGATTATTAGTATGACTAAAATGTCTTTGGTCTAAACCAGGGTTTCTCAGCCATGGTGCTACTGACATTTGGGTCCAGATAATTTTTGTGTGTGTGGATGGGGATATGGACTTTCCTGTGCATCACAGGACGTTTAGAAGCATCCCTGGCCTATAACCACTAAATGTCAATAGCATCCCCAATGGTAATAACCTCTCTCCAACTAGTGATCATCGTAAATGTCTCCAGATGGTGAAAAATATCTCTGAAGGCAAAATCACCCCAAGTTAAGAACCACTGGTTCAGATAGTTCCAAATTATCCAGACTTCTGGAATGACCTTTTTATTGAGTATCCAAATAATTATTTTCAGCTTCCATCCATTAAACATAGAGTTTACTTGCTTGTGGGACTTTAAGTTGTTCTTTTTCCCATCCATGCTGCGGCCTGAGCTTTCACTATTACCTGGTTGATAAAATCACCCCTAGCTCTCATGCTTGTTGATGATACTGCTTTCCTTCATCCTTCTCAAAGTACTTCTAAATCTAAATTTGATGTGTTTGACAGATTATATAAAACGTTGATAGATGAAAGAGAATAATTACATCAAAGAGCAAGAAACAATTTCAAATTCAACATTAATCATCATGGTGTCTGTAAAGTTTGGGGCTCTTCCCTCCTTTAGGAATTCCTTTATGTGTCATCTTTCTATGCTTCTTCTAAATTCTGTTTTTGATATGTGCCCCACCACCAGACCCTACTCATATCTTTCTCTCCTCTCCTGTTTCTTTTCACTGCCCTTTCCCTATCTCATAAACTCAAAGATCTTAGGTTAGCATATAGAACAGGTATGCTTTGTCACGTTTTTGCAATCCATCATTTCAATCTATGTCCAATAGGATCATACATAATCAGCGAAAAAGGTTCATTTGGACTTGCCAGGATGTTTTTCTAAATATTAGAACTAATTGGGAGATGAATTATGGCACTTTCCTATATGTTGAAATAGCATGGAATGCTCTATCCTAACTCTACACTTTATTGTTTTCTTCCCATTTTTCAGGTTCCATTTTTTTAAAAATTTGTTTATTTCTTTTTTTGTTATTATTATGCTTTAAGTTCTAGGGTACATGTGCACAACGTGCAGGTTTGTTACATATGTATACATGTGTCATGTTGGTGTGCTGCACCCATTACCTCATCATTTACATTAGGTATATCTCCTAATGCTATCCCTCCCTCCTCCCCCGTCCCCACAATAGGACCCGGTGTGTGATGTTCCCCTTCCTGTGTCCAAGTGATCTCATTGTTCAATTCCCACCTATGAGTGAGAACATGTGGTATTTGGTTTTCTGTTCTTGCGATAGTTTGCTGAGACATGGATGCTGTTGGAAACCATCATTCTCAGGTTCCATTTTAAATGCTATGTCCAGAGAAGACTTTCCTGATGCCCTGACTACATAATAAAGTAACTTCCTAACTATCTTATTCTGTTTACTAGCAGCCAGTTCTTCTCCTTCTTCTGTTATCAGAATTTGTCACTACATATACATATGTATGCTTAATTCTTTATTCCTGGATTTTTATTAAGATCTAAGCTCCATAGATGCAAGCACATATTTATTTTCTTCAAGTAGGCCCAGTGCAAAATACTTCATAAATTTTTTAAATTAAAAATGAATAAATGAATGCTACAGAACTTTGTATTGGCAAAGAAAGAGCACTGTAAAAATATACTGAAAGATTAAATATAGGCTTTAGTGACAGAATTAGTAGACTCAGAATATCAATTAAATGAAGATATTTCTAAAGCAGCCAAGAATAGAGAAGATGAAATAACAATCCAAAGGGATTTCAATAAACAGCAGTCCAGGTACCACCAGCTAACTTCAAATGAATGTGATGAAAACTGTGGTGCATACTTTTTTTTTCCCTTACAGTAAAGTAAGATTGGGAGATCTGTTTTAGCTATACCATATGTATAAGGGAAATTTCTATAATTACCTACTTAAAGAACCAATGCTAATTATCTAAGAATCACAAATGATTGAAAATATAATCAATGACTGTATTGCATAGAATCTTTCCAAAATCAACATTTAAAATATCTCAAAATATCAATAAATACCAAGAGAAAAGAGAGAAAAATAAGTGAAGGGGTAGCCCCTGAAATTGTCCAACACGAGAATCAGGCTGGTCAGAAGTCTCAGGCTTCCCCAGGGCCAGAGAGATGACAGATAAATATGCAAAACGGCTTCTGTTCAAACAGTACAGCAGCCCCATTCTCCACTTAGTACACTTCATGATAGCTCTGCCAACATAAATAAATAGATCAAAGCTAAAATCATTCCAAAAGAAATGTTTAATTTCAACACCAAAAATAATGTCTTCACTGAAGATAAATTTTCCTTCAGGAGCCCCCATATGCATACACAGCACAATACACACACACATACACTCAGATACCCATACATAATATAAACACAAATATACTTTAACTTAGGAATAGTTAAATAGTGCCAGCTCAGTTTAAGCTTAGAAACATAGACTGTTGGAACTACAAGAGATTTTAAAGATTTTAAGTGATTGTAATTGTTTTATATATATACATATACATATATATACACACACACATATACACACACACATACACACACATCTCTTAATTTAAAAACGAGGAAAATTGGGGGCTCAAAAACCAGGAATTACATATCCAAGGTCACAAAACAAGGATCATGCTAATTACAATAAGAATCCCAAGCTTTCAAGTCCCTCTGTGGTGTCTTCCCACAACCCCATCCCCATTTCTCACAAAGTTTAAAGGAACATATGGTTGACATTGAATTAATTGACTGCTTTTTTTCTGTAAATGTGTTACCACCGCATGATAACTAGTGGCATGTTAGAGATAAAGATGACCGAACAAAAGGAGAGGGATCTGTGACTTGCTGGTGGGCACAAATGATTATGGAGGCAGAGCTAAAGTGTGAAACAGTCTAGGAATAAAATCTCACATTATTCTCAGTATTTAATTATAAGGACTAAAATAAAGAAATGCTTAAGGACTATGTTTTTTTTTTTTTCAAAAAAAAAAAACTATTTCTTTTTCAAATATTATCCTTCTTTACACTCAAACCCCACTGAAATAAGAAAAACATATAATGTAATTCATAGCAGTGGAAGTAAAAAGGTGCATTTCCGTGAAATGTGGACTTGCTAGATGGCTCCAATTGGAAATGGAAGCCCAAGAATCTAAGACACCTGCAATTCCATGCCTTGGAAAGAGGCTTCAAAGCTGAGAGTCTAACAGAACTCTTGGGTAGTGCTAAGGGAATAGCTAGTGGGCTCTGGGAAAATGGGCACACTTGGGACAATACACCAGGTAATTAAGAAAAGGATAATAAAGTTCTAGGGGGAAAAAATGCTCATTAGAACCTAGAAATGTGCATCCAATCAAACTACCTTTAAATTTTATGGCTCTGACTATAAATAGAGACAATTTTAGACATTCAAGAATTTCAAAAGTTTACTACCCACAACCTTATTCTAAAATAATTTTACATGGACATATTCTAGCAAGACTATAAAAAATAATGAAATCTAACAGAATGGTTGAAGGAAAGGAAGTGGACAAAAATGTACTACAGAAATAAAAATAACACACATAAGAATGGCAACATAAATAATAGACATATAATCCAAGGCAAAAAAAAAAAAGAGTAAATGAAAAACATAGATATTCAGAAATCATGTACTAGGCACTCTTTCAGGGCTGTTGCATTTCTTAACATATTAAATGCTGGTAGATGTAATTACTAATTTTACAGATGAAGAAACTGAGGCAAATACAGCTAAATAACTTGTCAACGATGATGCAGATAATATGTAGAATTGGGATTTGAAGTTAAGCAATATAACTTCAGATCCCACTCTTTTAACCATTAAATAATTCAATAATGTCTAAAAAATTTATTCTTAATAGCCAAAAATAGGGGGAAAAACCAAATACCATCAACAACATTAGAAAGTATATATTCACTGAATAGTATTTATTCAGCTGAATCATACATATAATATATATTAGGTACTATCAGTATTACATTCAACAACATACATAATCTCAAAAACATATTAATAGAAAGAAATCATAAAAAAATATATATACACACTGTATGATTCCCTTCACATAAATTTCCAAAACATGCACAATTCGCCTTGTTAATAGATATCTTAATAGATTAACAGTGGCAATTAATGGCTGGAAAGGACTATAAGGGTTTCTTCTTGACTGATGTTAATATTTTTATAATTTGTACTGGGTGGTCATTACTTGTGTTGGTCACTTTATAAAATTGAATGCTATGAAATTGAATGAATGTTATATTTTAGATTTTCACACTTAAATATATGTAAAAGTTTCCAGAAAATATAATGTATGTGTAGTTACTATATATAAGTATTTTATCACCTTTATACACATTGAACATTCTTTGTGACAATCTATATCAATAAACATACTAATATAATATCAAAAATGGGCATGCCTTTCATTTATTTTTCTGATTAAGATTGAATCATTCTTTTGAACTCCAAACTAAAGTGTATTATTTACAAAATTTAAGGAATTAAATATAAATATACAGAGTACAGAAAATTAGCAAATTAGTCAAATTATGTATGAATTCCCTTTGAGATACGTTGGTCACAAGATTCCTGAGAATAAAGTAATTCCAATGAAATAATTGCAAGAAAATCTAATTTCACGTCATTTTTTCTTCTGGGTAAGTTGTTTATATTTAAGATATGAATAGCAACATGACTATTCCAGTATCAGCAGTAAGCTGATAGTGGAAAGTCAGCCTTTATGAACTGAAGACAATTGGGACTTTTGTATGAAGACTGCAGAACATTCTCAGAACAGGGTTTGAATACAAGTTGGAATAAAGTAATATATTTTTGCATAAACTAATTGAGATATTGTTTTTCCTCCTATACCTAGAAAAGTTTTATTCATCCATCAAGACATTGCTTAAATGATATCCCTTTGAGTGTCCATCCTGCATATTGGCATACTTTCCATTGATACTACACCAGTATTCTTCTTTCCATCCTACTTTGAACAAAATCAGTGCATTCCTACAGTGCCACATAACTGAGTTCTTACCTTTATTTTAAATATTTGTTTGTAATTTTATGCATTCATCTCTTGTTATTTAAAAATATACATTCAGTAAAAGATCTTGGCGTACATAAGTTAATATTCTGAATTCAGGAAGGTATACTTTCCCCTCTAATATTCTTTCTTATTCATATCAATGTGATACATCATATCAGCAGAATAAAGGGTGAAAAACATATGATTATTTCAACTGATGCTGACAAAGCATTTGATAAAATTAAACATCCTTTCATAATGAAAGCCCTTAAAAACTGGGTAAAGAAGAAACATACCTAAAGACAATAAAAGCCATATACAACAAACCCACAGCTAGCATCATACTGAATGAGGAAAAACAGAAAGCCTTTCCTTTAAGATGTGGGACATAACAGAGATGCCACTTAAGACACTGTTATTTAACATTGTCCTGGAAGACCGAGCTAGAGCAATGAGACAAAAGAAAGAAATAAAAAGCATCAAAGTTGGAAAGGAAGAAGTCAAATTATACTTGTTTGTAGATGATATGATCTTATATTCAGAAAAACCTAAAGACTCCACCAAAACACTATTAGAACTGATAGACAAACTCAGTAAAATTGCAGGACACAAAATTAATATACACAAACAGTAGCATTTTTGTATGCCAAAAGGGAACAATCTGAAAATGAAATCAAGAAAGCAAGCCCATTTACAACAGCTTCAAATAAAATAAAATATCCACGAATTAACTTAACCAAAGAAGTGAAACTTTTCTACAATGAAAACTATAAAACATTGATGAAAGATATATAAAAGGACACCAATAAATGGAAAGATATTTCATACTCATTGATTGGATGGATCAATTTTGTTAAAACGTCCATACTACCCAAAGCAGTCTACAGATTCAGTGCAGTCTCAATCAAAATATTAATGACATTCTTCACAGAAATAGAAAAAAAAGTCATCCTAAAATAAGACCCAGAACAGCCAATGCTATCCTAAGCAAAAAGAACAAACCTGAAAGAATCATATTACCTGACATCAAATTATACTACAAAGCTATGACATCCAAAACATGGTACTGCCATAAAAACAGACACATACAACAATGGAAAAGAACACAGAACCTACAAACGAATTCATATATCTACAGTGAACTCATTTTTTACAATGGTGCCAAGAATGTACTTTGGGGAAAGAACAGTCTCCTTAATAAATAGTGCTGGAAAAAATTGGATATCAATATGCAAAAGAAGGAAACTAGAACCCTATTTCTTGCCATATAATAATTGCTAGAATAATTTTACATGGACATATTCTAGCAAGACTATAAAAAATAATGAAATCTAACAGAATGGTTGAAGGAAAGGAAGTGGACAAAAATGTACTACAGAAATAAAAATAACACACATAAGAATGGCAACATAAATAATAGACATATAATCCAAGGCAAAAAAAAAAAAAGAGTAAATGAAAAACATAGATATTCAGAAATCATGTACTAGGCACTCTTTCAGGGCTGTTGCATTTCTTAACATATTAAATGCTGGTAGATGTAATTACTAATTTTACAGATGAAGAAACTGAGGCAAATACAGCTAAATAACTTGTCAACGAAAAAACCACATTAAAATGGATTAAAGATGTAAATCTAATACCTCAAACTATTAATCTACTAAAAGAAGACACTGGGAAAACTCTCCAGGACATTGGACCAAGTAAAGATTTCTTGGGGTGCAGCAGAACTCCATGGCCCTTGTTTACCTATGTAACAAACCTGCATGTCCAGCACATGTATCCCAGAACTTAAAATAAAATAAAACATATTTCTTAGGTAATATCCCACAAGCACAGGCAATCAACACAAAAATGGACAAATGGGATCACATCAAGTTAAAAAGCTTCTTCACAGCAAAGGAAACAACAAACAAATTGAAGAGACAATCCATACAGTGAGAGAAAATATTTGCAAACTACCCATCTGACAAGGGATTAATAACCAGAACATATAAGGACTTCAAAAAGCTCTATAGGGAAAAAATCTAATAATCCAATTTTAAAATGGGCAAAAGACCTGAATAGACATTTCTCAAAAGAAGATATACAAATGCAAACAGGTATATGAAAAGGTGCTCAATATCACTGATCATCAGAGAAATGCAAATCAAACCTACAATGAGATATCACCTCACCTTGGTTAAAATGACTTTTATCCAAAAGAAAGGTAATAAAAAGTTGTGGCAAAGACGTAGAGAAAAGGGAACCCTTATCCACTGTTGTTGGGATTGTAAATTAAAACAACCACTACGGATAACAGTTTGGCAGTTCCTCAAACTAAAAATAGAGATATTATATGACCTGGTCATTTCTCTCCTAGGTAAAAAATACCCAAAAGAAAGAAAGTCAGCATGCTGAAGAGAGATCTGCACTCCCATGTTTACTGAAGCACTATTCAAAATAGCCAAGATTTTGAAAGGAACTCAATTGTTCATCAACAGATGAATGGATACGTATATACAATAGAGTACGATTCAGCCATTGAATCTAAAACAAAAAACAGTAAATATTTTTGGACATTGAAAAAAAAAAAAAAGAATGAGATCCTGTCATTTGTAACAGCATGGATGGAATTAAAGGTCATTATGTTAAATGAAATAAGCCAGTCTTGAAAAGACAAAGTTCACATGTTCTCACTTATTTGTGGTACTAAAAACTAAAACAATTTAACTCATGGAGATAGTAGAATGATAACCATCATTCTAGAAGCTCAGAGGATGGTGGGGTTGGTGGAGAGTGGGGATAGTTAATGGGTGTGAAAGTATTGTTAGATTAAATGAATAAGATTTAGTATTTGATACCACAACAGAGTGACTACAATCAACAATAATTTATTCTACATTTAGACGTAACTAAAAGAATACAATTAGAATGTTTATAACACAAATGATAAATACTTGAGGTGATGGATACCCCATTTACCCTGATGTGATTATTATGCATTATACATCTGTATCAAGATACTTTATGTACCCTGTAAACATATATACCTACCCACAAAAATTTAAAAATATAAAATTTTTTTAAAGCCTTAAAACATACTGCAGTGATTTTAACATAGACTCTTTAAAAGCTATTAATTTAACTACAATTCAGGATGAATCTAGGGACAGATGTGGCACATAAAGACTATGTGTATTATGTACAGAGATCAATGGGGATAAGAAATCTGCACACTGTTTAGAAGTATTCATTCGGAAAAACATACTCTGTCACTCTTGCAACACTATAAACTCCCAAATATTTTCTCCAGTCACATTTACCCTAACCCCTAAGGACCACTGCTTTAAGATACCACTATCACTGGTAACTTTGTAATCTAGACTTAGTGTTCTGTCACAAAAAGAAGTTTGATAATCACCACCATAAAAATATATTTTAGAACTGCAATCAATTGAATTTTGTTTTTTCAAAGTAATCATCTTTTATAGCCTGCCATACATTTGGTCAGATACTTTCAATGCTTGTAACTTGTAAATTCTTCCAAAGAAAGCTAATTTAAGTTTCAGAAAGAGTATAATCATTCAGAACCTTTTTTCATGTGCCTCAAGAGGCAGACCCATGATGTTGATTTGTTCTTGAGGCTAGAGAACTAATAGAAGGCAGTTCCAAGAAGACCCACCATGGGCTGAGAAATGACCACTTCTTAGAACTTATCCGTCCCTGTTTTTGAAACAAGAACAATCGTGTCTATTACTAACAGAGGGCTTGTGAAGACTAAACAAATTGATAAGATAACAAATGTGAAACAACTGTTGGTATTTCAGGTCCAGTGGAATTGCTCATAGGTGAAACTGAAATGGATATCTGACAAAATTTTATGTTATGTTCCACATAGGAAAGCAGAGGTCTGAGGAAAAGCTAATTTCTTTCAAGGCAATTCTAAAGAAATTTAATAAGCTTATTATGTAGATAAAGAATTATTCATAACTCAATACTCATGAAGAACAACACAAAATAATAATTGCTCAATAAACATACGTGTACATGTGTCTTTGTAGTAGAATAATTTATAATCCTTTGGGTATATACCCAGTAGTGGGATGGCTGGGTCATATGGTACATCTAGTTCTAGATCCTTGAGGAATTGCCATACTGCTTTCCATAATGGTTGAACTAGTTTACTACTACAAAGACACATGTACACGTATGTTTATTGCGGCACTATTCACAATAGCAAAGACTTGGAATCAACCCAAATGTCCATCTGTGACAGACTGGATTAAGAAAATGTGGCACACATACACCATGGAATACTATGCAGCCATAAAAAAGGATGAGTTTGCGTCCTTTGTAGGGACATGGATGCAGCTGGAAACCATCATTCTTAGCAAACTATCACAAGAACAGAAAACCAAACACCGCATGTTCTCACTCATAGGTGGGAACTGAACAATGAGATCACTTGGACTCGGGAAGGGGAACATCACGCACTGGGGCCTATCATGGGGAGGGGGGAGGGGGGAGGAGGGAGGGATTGCATTGGGGAGTTATACATGATATAAATGATGAATTGATGGGTGCTGACGAGTTGATGGGTGCAGCACACCAACATGGCATAAGTATACATATGTAACAAACCTGCACGTTATGCACATGTACCCTAGAACTTAAAGTATAAAAAAATAAATAAATAAATAAATAATTGTTCAGAAGCTTAAGATACTATAGGATGTAGAAGTGTTAAACTTAATATCAAAGTATGATTTCTGTCATTCTCTCTACATTTTTAAAGTTTGCTTAATTATATCTCATGCAGTAACTCTAATACCTTGAATTATGTTGATTTTGTCCCAAGCCATCAGACTTGGAACATTAAGAATTTCTGATTTAAAATTTTCTCCTTTACTTACCTATGCTTTGCCTTTTTGTGTGTCTCAAATACTGCCAGCCTGCTTTCATCCCTCTGTTAACCAGTCTAACTCAGGATGTCATGGCTATCACAGGAATTACTATCATATCTCCTGAGAGTTAGATATTTGCCAACTCCCAACTGTTCAACTTTTATCATGGTGTCATGTTAATCTTTAAACAAAACAACAATCATATCACTCCCTTGCTCAAAGATCTTCAATGTCTTTCAATTTCCAAATGAATCAACTTCTAATATTTCCTTATAGCATTTAAGACTCTCCAGTGTGTAGCTCCAGATTGGTTTCTGACCTTATCTGAAGTCATTCCCACACAAACACTGCTATATGCTGGCTCTATACTGAGACTTTCAACATACATTCACATTTAATTCTCACAATAGTACTATGCTCGGGTATTAACATTACCAATTTATAGAAGTGTAAAATAATATTCATTTATGTTAACAACTTTATCATTGTTAATTTTATATTTTCATAATTCTTTTTGTATCTTTAATATATCTCAATATTTTTATAATTAACATCAACTTGGCCAAATTCCATATAAAAAGAAAAACATTTCTATGGCTCAGATTTAGTTCTTCTAACATCAACGTCCTTGGGATTTCCAGTAAACATCACTGAGTATCCAATTCTATCAAGTCATGACTCCCTGACAACATTTTAACTGGATTTTAGGACTAGGATTCCAATTTTATTATCTAATGAATAAGACACCTCACCGCTCTTCCACACGTTGTCCCTTAAATTTAGTGCCATAAAATGTATTCATCAAGATTTGGGGTGCAAATAACATACATGGCACTAGCTAACCTAAGTAAAACAAAGATTTCTTGGGAAGATACTGAGTCATTCTTAGAATTAAATTAAACACTGAGTGTCTGAGCAACAGAATGATAAAAGCAACTCCAGGGACATTAGCGCAACTTTTACCATATGATGACTTAGTTTTAACCACCTTCTCTCTTTGTAGTCTCCATGAGGCTTTTCAAAAACCTGAAAAGTAGACTCTAATTGTCTCAGCTTGGGTGATAAGACTGAACCTTGAACCATTTACCCACCTCCAGAGGACAAGAGTTTTGTAAACTTTTAGAGGAGCTTTAAGAAGGAACATCTACAGGGTCTTAACATGCATCTTCTCACTTTGAATATTACAAATATCTAAAATATTTTAAGACTGAGTTTACTCCTATATAGATCAAATAAAAATCAATGACACTGAAGTAACTGAAGAAAAACCAATTCATTGATTCACTCATTAAAAACATTTATTGGGTGCCCAAGATTTTGTTCTGGTGATAAATTTATGCATATATATACATATATATGTATATTTGGTATGTATAGACACACCAAAATTTATGTGTGTGTGCATATATATATTTGGTGTACATATATATATATGGTATGTGCATGTGTGTATATATATGATAACATACACCAAAAATGTGAGTTCTATCTTCATAAAACTGCGAATGAATGAGTGAGCTGGATTTAGCACCTGTCTAGATTGCCGAAGGGAAATTGGGTCCAGCTGATACTGGAACACTTCCTAGATCAACCTTACAAACATATGTATGTATCTGCACATAAATCTGAATTTTCAGTGGAACACACCTACCAGTCTATAACATAGGAAGAATCCAGTAATGATAAACTCAAGGTTAATGAGGGTATAGCTCAGCAATATTGGAGAGCAAGGTAGTTGGGATCACTTATATAAATAATTCTGAAATATACAAATTTCTGGGAACCTTGGAGCTTCAAAGGACTCTCAGTTCCCACCATCTGTAGCATAATAGAATCACTTGACGTGAAAAAAAGCAAGCAAGTTAGGCTTTGGAGGCCAGGAATTGCAGTGTTGAGAACTATGTTTGCGTTCCCCAGCACGTGGCAGCAATCAATCCACAGGGCGGCCTGAATGAAGGACACAGAAAGGTCCCCAGATAATATCAAAAATATATGAGGCGAGAATTTACTAGAAAATATTAGAATTTTGCTAACAAATGGGCAATGACTCATAGCTGTTGAGATTTGGTGTAGCAAAGCACATGTGATCTCATTTGTAACCAATTTTGGTGAAGGTAGAGAAATACCCATAGATAATATTGACCCTGGAAAAAGTCTAGTGCTGTCCATCTTAACAAGTGCTCTTGTTAATTATTTTCTTTGAATGTATTACTCTCTAAACCCTGGCCAAGAAAAGGTATTGATCCATTAAGTTCACTTCACTAGCCACCTTCTACATAGTTCTGCTCCAAAACCCACTACCAAGATACAAACAAATAAATGTTTTCAATTACAACTGCAGTTCAGCCTAGTTACTATTCTATGAGACATTGTGCACTAGGAACTTTATTTGAACTTTTTTCCTTTCTTTTTTTAAATAAAATCTACCCTATCTTGGGTTCATTGTTATTTGTTTATTTTATTCTTTCTCTTGCAAAGTGACTGTTTCAAGACACAATCTGTCTTGTTCATATTTGTACCAAATTAAAAGAAATTGAATGCTTTCATGTATGCAGGCCTGATGTAGTAAGGCCATTTTTCTGGATGAATTACTTAGAAGCCTGGGGGGAAAAGTCTTATTATCAGAAAAGAAGCAGCCAGAGTTTGTGTGCTATTCCTATGTGAAATGAACCAGGTGGCTACTAAAGAAATCTACAGATAAATTAATGTTTATGGATTTAATACTTTGAAACAAAAGTACTCATAACATAAATTACTTTGGGAAATAAAAAACTAAAAATTTTCATTGAAAATATACAATAAAAGTGGTAGGTGGTAGGAATATTATAGGACAAATATTGAAACTTTTTAAGAAAACCTCTAAATAAAATAACCAAGAAATACTATTAAGGAAGTTATTTGGCCCAGACTAATGGGTAGTAAATTAAAAGGCTAGCTACAGAGTGAAAGAAGATACCTTTAACACTTGAATCTCTCAAAGTACTTATATTAAAATTATGTAAAGGATACTTACTAATCATTGCCAGAAGACAAACCGTGCAATTAACAAAATGGGTAAATACTACTGATAGATACTTCACAAAAACTGAGACTTCATTTTACCTGCTGTAAATAAAGCAACCTCATACTACCCTTTTTTCCCTTTTGATCTTACACTTTCCATTCTGTCACTCCTGTTCTCTGAGACCACCCCTCCACCACCACCCCGTATAATCAAGCACTTTTTTTTCTGGATTTGCTTTCAAAGGAACCAAACTAAGGCAGGAGGGTTTCAAGATAAAGGATATAACATAGAAGAGAAAAGGAAAAACATGGCAGAATGGCTTTAAAATGTCCCCCCAGAAATATTCATGTCAAATTCCTGTGATGTTACCTTATTTAGAGAAAGTCTTTGCAGATGTGATTAAGTTAAGGGTCTTGAGGTTGGGAGATATTCTTGAGTTATTCAGGCATGCCTTAAATACCATCACCTGTGTCTTCTTTGCAAGCGAAAGGTAGAGGGAAATTGACACAGGTGCACAGAGAAGAAAGAATATGAAGGCAGAAGCAGAGATGAAAGTGATGATGCCACAAGCCAAGGAAGCCTGAAACCACCAGAAGCTAGAAGAAGCAAAGAAGGGATTCTTCCCTAGAAACTTTGTGGGGACTGTGGCTCTATTGATATTCTGATTTCAGATTTCTGGCCTGCAGAGCTGTGAGAAAATAAATTTCTATTGTTTCAAGACACCAAGTTTGTTGTAATTTCTCATGGCAGCCTCAGGAAAGTAATACACGTGGATTAAAATACGAACAATATCAGAGGTAGAGACGAAGAATGTCCTTACATGATGGTATGATTTCTTGTTAAAATAAGAACCGTTTCCTAAGTTTTAGAGGCATCTTGCCCTACAGAAATGATTTGAGGAGGGGTGGAGCAAGATGGCCGAATAGGAACAGCTCCGGTCTCCAACTCCCAGCGCGAGCGACACAGAAGACCGGTGATTTCAGCATTTTCAACTGAGGTACTGGGGTCATCTCACTAGGGAGTGCCGGACAATCGGTGCTGGTCAGCTGCTGCAGCCTGACCAGCGAGAGCTGAAGCAGGGCGAGGCATCGCCTCACCTGGAAGTGCAAGGGGGAAGGGAATCCGTTTTCCTAGCCAGGGGAACTGAGACACACAACACCTGGAAAATCGGGTAACTCCCACCCCAATACGGCGCTTTAAGCAAAGAGGCACACCAGGAGAATATATCCCACGCCTGGCCGGGAGGGTCCCATGCCCACAGAGCCTCCCTCACTGTTAACACAGCAGTCTGCCGCGATCTATCCGCAAGGCAGCAGCGAGGCTGGGGGAGGGGCGCCTGCCATTGCTGAGGCTTAAGTAGGTAAACAAAGCCGCTGGGAAGCTCGAATTGGGTGGAGCTCACAGCAGCTCAAGGAAGCCTGCCTGTCTCTGTAGACTCCACCTTTGGGAACAGCGCACAGCTGAAGACCAACAGGGGAAACAGCGGGGGCCGGTGCAGACGCGAACGACTCTGTCTGACAGCTTTGGGGAGAGCTGTGGATCTCCCAACTCGGAGGTTGAGATCTGAGAACGGACAGCCTGCCTGCTCAGGTGTGTCCCTGACCCCTGAGTAGCCTAGCTGGGAGAAATCCCCCACTAGGGGCAGTCTGACACCCCACACCTCACAGGGTGGAGTACACCCCTGAGAGGAAACTTCCAAAGGAAGAATCAGACAGGTACACTCGCTGTTCAGCAATATTCTATCTTCAGCAACCTCTGTTGCTGATACCCAGGCAAACAGGGTCTGGAGTGGACCTCAAGCAATCTCCAACAGACCAACAGACAGTCCTTCTGACTGTCAGAAGGAAAACTATCAAACAGGAAGGACACCTATACCAAAACCCCATCAGTACGTCACCACCATCAAAGACCAGAGACAGATAAAAC
The DNA here is from genome assembly GCF_007565055.1 of Rhinopithecus roxellana. Taxonomy (NCBI): domain Eukaryota; kingdom Metazoa; phylum Chordata; class Mammalia; order Primates; family Cercopithecidae; genus Rhinopithecus; species Rhinopithecus roxellana. The sequence continues at coordinate 121,510,416 of NC_044550.1, read as the reverse complement.
CACAAAGATGGGGAAGAAACAGGGCAGAAAAGCTGGAAATTCAAAAAATAAGAGCTCATCTCCCCCTGCAAAGGAGCGCAGCCCATCGCCAGCAACGGATCAAAGCTGGTCAGAGAATGACTTGGACGAGAGGAGAGAAGAAGGCTTCAGTCCATCAAACTTATCAGAGCTAAAGGAGGAATTACGTACCCAGCGCAAAGAAACTAAAAATCTTGAAAAAGAGTGGAAGAATTGACAGCTAGACTAATTAATGCAGAGAAGATCATAAACGAAATGACAGAGATGAAAACCATGACACGAGAAATACGTGACAAATGCACAAGCTTCAGTAACCGACTCGATCAACTGGAAGAAAGAGTATCAGCGATTGAGGATCAAATGAATGAAATGAAGCGAGAAGAGAAACCAAAAGAAAAAAGAAGAAAAAGAAATGAGCAAAGCCTGCAAGAAGTATGGGATTACGTAAAAAGACCAAATCTACGTCTGATTGGGGTGCCTGAAAGTGAGGGGGAAAATGGAACCAAGTTGGAAAACACTCTTCAGGATATCATCCAGGAGAACTTCCCCAACCTAGTAGGGCAGGCCAACATTCAAATTCAGGAAATACAGAGAACGCCACAAAAATACTCCTCCAGAAGAGCAACTCCAAGACACATAATTGCCAGATTCACCAAAGTTGAAATGAAGGAAAAAATCTTAAGGGCAGCCAGAGAGAAAGGTCGGGTTACCCACAAAGGGAAGCCCATCAGACTAACAGCAGATCTCTCGGCAGAAACTCTACAAGCCAGAAGAGAGTGGGCGCCAATATTCAACGTTCTTAAAGAAAAGAATTTTCAACCCCGAATTTCATATCCAGCCAAACTAAGTTTCATCAGTGAAGGAGAAATAAAATCCTTTACAGATAAGCAAATGCTTAGAGATTTTGTCACCACCAGGCCTGCCTTACAAGAGACCCTGAAGGAAGCCCTAAACATGGAAAGGAACAACCGGTACCAGCCATCGCAAAAACATGCCAAAATGTAAAGACCATCGAGGCTAGGAAGAAACTGCATCAACTAACGAGCAAAATAACCAGTTAATATCATAATGGCAGGATCAAGTTCACACATAACAATATTAACCTTAAATGTAAATGGACTAAATGCTGCAATTAAAAGACACAGACTGGCAAACTGGATAAAGAGTCAAGACCCATCAGTCTGCTGTATTCAGGAGACCCATCTCACATGCAGAGACATACATAGGCTCAAAATAAAGGGATGGAGGAAGATCTACCAAGCAAATGGAGAACAAAAAAAAGCAGGGGTTGCAATCCTTGTCTCTGATAAAACAGACTTTAAACCATCAAAGATCAAAAGAGACAAAGAAGGCCATTACATAATGGTAAAGGGATCGATTCAACAGGAAGAGCTAACTCTCCTAAATATATATGCACCCAATACAGGAGCACCCAGATTCATAAAGCAAGTCCTTAGAGACTTACAAAGAGACTTAGACTCCCATACAATAATAATGGGAGACTTCAACACTCCGCTGTCAACATTAGACAGATCAACGAGACAGAAAGTTAACAAGGATATCCAGGAATTGAACTCATCTCTGCACCAAGCGGACCTAATAGACATCTATAGAACTCTCCACCCCAAATCAACAGAATATACATTCTTCTCAGCACCACATCGCACTTATTCCAAAATTGACCACATATTTGGAAGTAAAGCACTCCTCAGCAAATGTACAAGAACAGAAATTATAACAAACTGTCTCTCAGACCACAGTGCAATCAAACTAGAACTCAGGACAAAGAAACTCAATCAAAACCGCTCAACTACATGGAAACTGAACAACCTGCTCCTGAATGACTACTGGGTACATAACGAAATGAAAGCGGAAATAAAGATGTTCTTTGAAACCAATGAGAACAAAGATACAACATACCAGAATCTCTGGGACACATTTAAAGCAGTGTGTAGAGGGAAATTTATAGCACTAAATGCCCACAAGAGAAAGCAGGAAAGATCTAAAATGGACACTCTAACATCACAATTAAAAGTACTAGAGAGGCAAGAGCAAACACATTCAAAAGCTAGCAGAAGGCAAGAAATAACTAAGATCAGAGCAGAACTGAAGGAGATAGAGACACAAAAAACCCTCCAAAAAATCAATGAATCCAGGAGTTGGTTTTTTGAAAAGATCAACAAAATTGACAGACCGCTAGCAAGGCTAATAAAGAAGAAAAGAGAGAGGAATCAAATAGATGCAATAAAAAATGATAAAGGGGATATCACCACTGACCCCACAGAAATACAAACTACCATCAGAGAATACTATAAACACCTCTACGCAAATCAACTAGAAAATCTAGAAGAAATGGATAATTTCCTGGAAACTTACAGTCTCCCAAGGCTAAACCAGGAAGAAGTTGAATCCCTGAATAGACCAATAGCAGGCTCTGAAATTGAGGCAACAATTAATAGCCTACCCACCAAAAAAAGTCCAGGACCAGATGGATTCACAGCTGAATTCTACCAGAGGTACAAGGAGGAGCTGGTACCACTCCTTCTGAAACTATTCCAATCAATAGAAAAAGAGGGTATCCTCCCTAACTCATTTTATGAGGCCAACATCATCCTGATACCAAAGCCTGGCAGAGACACAACAAAAAAAAGAGAATTTTAGACCAATATCCCTGATGAACATCGATGCAAAAATTCTCAATAAAATACTGGCAAACCGGATTCAGCAGCACATCAAAAAGCTTATCCACCATGATCAAGTGGGCTTCATCCCTGGGATGCAAGGCTGGTTCAACATTCGCAAATCAATAAACGTAATCCAGCATATAAACAGAACCAAAGACAAGAACCACATGATTGTCTCAATAGATGCAGAAAAGGCTTTTGACAAAATTCAACAGCCCTTCATGTTAAAAACGCTCAATAAATTCGGTATTGATGGAACGTACCTCAAAATAATAAGAGCTATTTATGACAAACCCACAGCTAATATCATACTGAATGGGCAAAAACTGGAAAAATTCCCTTTGAAAACTGGCACAAGACAGGGATGCCCTCTCTCTCCACTCCTATTCAACATAGTGTTGGAAGTTCTGGCTAGGGCAATCAGGCAAGAGAAAGAAATCAAGGGTATCCAGTTAGGAAAAGAAGAAGTCAAATTGTCCCTGTTTGCAGATGACATGATTGTATATTTAGAAAACCCCATCGTCTCAGCCCCAAATCTCCTTAAGCTGATAAGCAACTTCAGCAAAGTCTCCGGATACAAAATTAATGTACAAAAATCACAAGCATTCTTATACACCAGTAACAGACAAGCAGAGAGCCAAATCAGGAATGAACTTCCATTCACAATTGCTTCAAAGAGAATAAAATACCTAGGAATCCAGCTTACAAGGGATGTCAAGGACCTCTTCAAGGAGAACTACAAACCACTGCTCAGTGAAATCAAAGAGGACACAAACAAATGGAAGAACATACCATGCTCATGGATAGGAAGAATCAATATCGTGAAAATGGCCATACTCCCCAAGGTTATTTATAGATTCAATGCCATCCCCATCAAGCTACCAATGAGTTTCTTCACAGAATTGGAAAAAACTGCTTTAAAGTTCATATGGAACCAAAAAAGAGCCTGCATTGCCAAGACAATCCTAAGTCAAAAGGACAAACCTGGAGGCGTCAGGCTACCTGACTTCAAACTATACTACAAGGCTACAGTAACCAAAACAGCATGGTACTGGTACCAAAACAGAGATATAGACCAATGGAACAGAACAGAGTCCTCAGAAATAATACCACACATCTACAGCCATCTGATCTTTGACAAACCTGAGAGAAACAAGAAATGGGGAAAGGATTCCCTATTTAATAAATTGTGCTGGGAAAATTGGCTAGCCCTAAGTAGAAAGCTGAAACTGGATCCTTTCCTTACCCCTTATACGAAGATTAATTCAAGATGGATTAGAGACTTAAATGTTAGACCTAATACCATAAAAACCCTAGAAGAAAATCTAGGTAGTACCATTCAGGACATAGGCATGGGCAAGGACTTCATGTCTAAAACACCAAAAGCAACGGCAGCAAAAGCAAAAATTGACAAATGGGATCTAAGTAAACTAAAGAGCTTTTGCACAGCAAAAGAAACTACCATCAGAGTGAACAGGCAACCTACAGAATGGGAGAAAATTTTTGCAACCTACTCATCTGACAAAGGGCTAATATCCAGAATCTACAAAGAACTCAAACAAATATATGAGAAAGAAACAAACAACCCCATCAAAAAGTGGGGAAAGGATATGAACAGACATTTCTCAAAAGAAGATATTCATACAGCCAACAGACACATGAAAAAATGCTCATCATCACTCGCCATCAGAGAAATGCAAATCAAAACCACAATGAGATACCATCTCACACCAGTTAGAATGGCAATCATTAAGAAGTCAGAAAACAACAGGTGTTGGAGAGCATGTGGAGAAATAGGAACACTTTTACACTGTTGGTGGGATTGTAAACTAGTTCAACCATTATGGAAAACAGTATGGCAATTCCTCAAGGATCTAGAACTAGATGTACCATATGACCCAGCCATCCCACTACTGGGTATATACCCAAAGGATTATAAATTATTCTACTACAAAGACACATGTACACGTATGTTTATTGCGGCACTATTCACAATAGCAAAGACTTGGAATCAACCCAAATGTCCATCTGTGACAGACTGGATTAAGAAAATGTGGCACATATACACCATGGAATACTATGCAGCCATAAAAAAGGATGAGTTTGCATCCTTTGTAGGGACATGGATGCAGCTGGAAACCATCATTCTCAGCAAACTATCACAAGAAGAGAAAACCAAACACCGCATGTTCTCACTCATAGGTGGGAACTGAACAATGAGATCACTTGGACTTGGGAAGGGGAACATCACGCACTGGGGCCTGTCATGGCGAGGGGGGAGGGGGGAGGGGGGAGGAGGGAGGGATTGCATTGGGGAGTTATACATGATATAAATGATGAATTGATGGGTGCTGACGAGTTGATGGGTGCAGCACACCAACATGGCATAAGTATACATATGTAACAAACCTGCACGTTATGCACATGTACCCTAGAACTTAAAGTATAATAATAAAAAAAAATAAAAAATAAATAAATAAATAAATAAATAAATAAATAAAAATAAAAAGAATAAAGAAATGATTTGAGTTAGCATTTGTGAGGAATTGGGAGGAAACTGACAAAAGATCAGAAAAAGAATTTCTAAGGAGAACTGCAAGCTCAGTAGAGGTTAAAGTAATGAATTTATAATGTATTTATTGTCATCTCTTGGGATTTGGCAGTCATCAGCAAGGATGCTAATAAGCAGACAAAATTATTCTAGCCTCATGTCAGAGTTCAGAGGCTCGACTCAAGACCCAAGAAGAGAAACTGGCAAGAAAAATGCAAGACTAATTCTGAGGAAGGAATAGGTGACTTAAGAGGGCACTACAGTAAGAATGCATACATATGAATTCCTAAGTACTGAAGATTTAGGGACCATCTGGATTCAAGAAAAGCAGAAGCCTAGTTAATAAATCAGGGCACCTGCTGAAGGCAGATTAGCATCAAGAGTTGCTTCACCTGGATAGCTCAAGCGCCCTCTGCTTCAGATCAGAATGAATCGCAGAAGCCTGGGTTGACCTTAACTTGCAAATGAGGAATCAATAGGCCCTATCTTTTTTGCATGACTGTTAATTTGAACTTCTGGCTCTTCTTGCATTATTTTCATCATCTTCTAACTTCATTGCTTTTCATTTTCAGCTTAAAGAGTAGTGGGCTGATGGCAGGGAGGATAAAAGAAGAAGGAGAAGAGAAAGGGGATAGAGTGGAGGGAGAGGAGAGTATTTACAAATATCACTTCATAGGGAACTCACAACAGATATTTGACTTAGGCATCATTATCCCTATTTTACAGAAAAGGAAAATGGGATTTGAAAAATTAGGCAACCCATATTCATACAATTAGTAGAACATAAAAGCAAGATTCAAACCCAGGTTTTACTGATTCCAAAGTCAGTGTTCTGATCCATTACCAGACCCTTACTTGTTCCATAGCAATCATTCAACGGTGTTTACTTTTAAATCAACATCCTCAAGTCTCTCAACCCCTTATCTTTCTTTTCTAATCTGCCTTTTAAATTACTGCTGATTAATTAAATAATTCATTCAAGGAAAATTAATAAATATCTACTAAACTGGAAAGCCCTCTTTAGGTTGAAGGGAATTAAGCAGTATCTTGTAACAAACATAGACATTGTGCCTGCTTTCATGATTTTACAGCCCATTCAAACAAATTGTCAATGAATTTCATACATTGCTATTACCTGGCTGTTAGATCTAGTTAACACACTATATGGTCTCTAGCCCAGATTATCTTTTTCAGATGAAATACAGCATTATGTGAGGAAAATTTTAAGTTTTTAATGAAAATTATTTTCAGAATGATATGAAGCAAACACTAATTTAAGACTGCTATGGTCCTTGGCATTAATTTCAATAATGAATGTCAACAAATTTTTCAACAGCTACAAATGTAAAATACTTAAATGATAGAAGAATAATGCATTGGGGAGAGATGATTTAAGAAAGCAAGAATCCTATGCTAGTATTTTCTTTTAAATAGATAGTCACCACTTCAAGTTAAATCTAAATTTCAGGCAAAACAGTCTATGATATCTATTATTTATCTTCTGAGAGGTAGGTAAAATACAAAAGTAATTTTAGATTTTGCCATGGGAATAAATGTGAAATTACCACATCCTATGATGACAAACTCAATTCTCTGATAAGAAACACTCCCTCTGTTTGCCAAGAGTTATTTCATTAACATTGTTCTGCACAGAGATTAACTTTAAGTACTTTAAATAATTCTACCTAACTAGGAGGGAAGTTTGTCACAAGGGAAGAAGTTGCAGCCTTTCAGAAATTATAATATGCTAAAAATATTAATAAATTTGAATCTTCTCAACTTCAATATTTTTACGATTCATTTTCAACTTTTCCCCTCATTAGTTATTTTCCAAGTTAAATACCTTTCATTATCATTAGGAAGTGTATGTTTGTATAAACAAAAATCTAGGTGGTAAAATTATCCATCCTGTGTATTAAATAAATATTGTTCCTTATATGAACAGATCTTTCCCCACGTCCAGTTTTTTCCTCTACATGAACGTTCATTTTTGTATGTACCTATCTTCTCAAGTCAAACATTCAGCACTTTTGCATCCAAGTTAGTTGCAAAAGTCCCACATTTCTTACTATGAAATTGGTAATTAAATTTCATATTTAATAGAAATCAATAAAATACAGCTGTTTGTGGGTTTGAGAACATGGTAAATCAAATTAATTAACAGTATATTATGCATTAAAAACTATGACAAATTCTCAAGCAAGCACTTGGTTCATCTATGACTTCCAACTTTCTCAAATATGTATATGACCCTAGGCAAATAACAAATCTCTCTCTAGTTTAATCTTTCCAAACGTAAAAAGGTCTTCATAATTTATTAACTTATTTAACCAATTTTTAATGAATACTTAATGTATTCTTAATATTTTCCAATTACTCGGGTGACTCAGCAGTGAATATGACAAATCAGATTCATGTTATTTCCCATTGTAGGGCCTCTGAGATTACGGTCCCATCTAACAGAAAGGCATTTCCTCTGGTCTTCCTTTGTCTAACTACTCATCATTAATTTCTTAGTCAAAATATATCTTCTTAGGCCTTCTGTGATCATCCTATTGAATGGGCACCTATCCAATCCCCATCATTTTCTATAACAAAACTGTGTCTGATTCCTTAATTTGCTTAATTACTTTTTGCAGTTATACTACTTACATTTTGTTTACTTTTTCTTGCTTTTTTCCTCAAGTAGAATGGAAGTCCCATTCAGTAGAAACCTTGATGCACCTCCAGTAAAGTGAACAGTATCTTATACTTGGTAGATTATCAATAAATGTTTCTTGAATTAAATAATTCATTAGTTAAGAAGGTAAACAAAAATTCCTGCCATTTTGAAGTTACCTTCTTTTAGAAGCTTCCATTCTAGTAGAATGATTATTGTACAGAGGTTATCTTCAAATATAGTGTTGTGAAAAAGCCATAAAAAAAAGAAACAACTGAATTTGAAACCCCATTTGCTGAATAGGTTAACCTCACAAACTCAAGTCACTTGTTTTCTGATCTCTGTCTCCACAAGTGATACCACAAGGAGAAATAGTTATGTACAATCAGTGATTTTTCTCCAGTCCTCATTCTTCTGAGGCTCCTTCTGCCATTAAATAAGATTTTTCACTCATTCTCTCAAAGAATGTAATTATCTTTTTTTGTGAGATGGAGATTGTCTAACAGGAACTAATTGCAAAATGACTAAAGATGTCAGATGTCAAATTCCATTTTATCTCTGTCTAAATTGTGGCCCATTTTTCTCTCCCACTTCTAGGGTTGGGGACAAAGTCAACTTTTTCCCAACCTCATGTGTATATGGTAAAACAACGGATACCACATAAAAAAATGAAGTGGATATTTAATAGGTAACTCACAATATCTAATATATTCCTGGAAAAATTAATAGTTTCAAATTAATTCAAACTTTTTACCATAATATGCTCACTAAATTTAAAAACAATTAAAGGAATAAATCTTTATGTTCTGTTTTATTTGCAAGTTTATGTACATTAGTGAAATGCCACCTAAAAATAATAAAAATAGGCTAATTGCAACTTTACATTCTGCTTTCAGTCCCGGAATTTTTATAATTCCCCAGTGTCTTCTGTAACTGCTTAATTTCTTCATGCTTCACTGGTCATGGCTAACGCTTATCACATAGCTTTTGGGAATGGACTGACCTGAAAACTGCCCAAGTCACTGAATGAATAGCAACTTTGAAAAGACAATAAAATATCAGAGAGTTTTTGTCATGGTGGGTCAAGTTAAGGTCTTAAGCAGTGTCCTTATAAGTTTAAGTGTTATTAGCATCCCAACATCACCTAACTTTAAGCATAGCAAGCTATAGAAGCTCTTTCTTATATACATTTTATTTGGACTTTCTTCCAAACCTTCTTTATAAATATAATATTCTCCATTTTGAGGTGCTAATCTTGATTCTGTTGGTGATTATTTAAATAATTTTTAAAAATCTGTAAAATGAGTAGGTTGCACTAGATCATAATGAAGTTCCAACATTCTGCCAGAGCACTGGTTGCCAAAGCATGACTATCATCATGTTATTCCTCTGCTCACAGAGCTATGCTGGCTCCCAAATACCTGTTGCTATGAGATCAAACCCCTATTTGTATTTCAAGTCTCTGCCATCTAGAGTTACTCTGCCTCTTTTTAATTCTCACTCTTCTGCTGCATGTACACAGTTCACACCAGAGAGGTAGTCCAGGATTTAGGGTTACCTCTTCAGGAGACACAACTGAGTGCAATACTAGTGCTATTCAAAATATGATCTGTGCACCAGTACTGGTCCATGAAATGTTTCTTACTGGCTGTGGCAATATAAGTACAGGACAGAAGAACATTTAGAAACTTTTAAAGCAACTTGCCGTTATTATGACACCCAAGCATATAATCAGTGCATTTGCCTATTTGAGCAGTTTTAGTGTTTCCACACTGGCATGTTGAGTGAAAAAGAGCAGAAACTTCATACAGGTCACATTCAATAAGACTACATAACAGTATGCGATTAGTTTGATAACTGTCATCCAAAATTGTGAAAAGATATTAAATACATAAGAATATCTAAACATGTATCTATATTTTGAACTTATTTTAGAATCATTTTAAATTAACCATGGAGTTTAATTTTCAGTTTTACATAATTAACTAATTCAGAGAAGTAAATTTTTTATTATTTTTAACCCTAATTGAACTATGGTGACACAGACAAGCTTCACTGGAATTTTTTTATCAAGAAATAATACACCTCTTCAAAATACAGCAGCAGTCATAAACTATTATTGTGATTATTATTATTTTGAGATGGAGTTTCACTCTTGTCTCCCAGGCTAGAGTGCAAAGTCATGATCTCATCTCACTGCTCACTGCAACATCCACCTCCTGGGTTCAAGCGACTCTCCTGCCTCAGCCTACCGAGTATCTGGGATTACAGGTGCCCACCACCATGTCCAGCTAATTTTTGTATTTTTAGTAGAGACAGGGTTTCACGATGTCTGCCAGGCTGGTCTCGAACTCCTGACCTCAGGTAATCCACCTGCCTCATCCTCCCAAAGTGCTGGATTACAGGTGTTAGCCACTGTGCCTAGCCAGTCATAAATTAAATTATGGTGATAAAAGTAATTTTGAAAATAGGAAAACTAAAATGTTTATATTCATTTAATAAAACAAAATAATTTAATAAATGGTGATGAAAGTAACTTTGAAGATAATAAGACTAAAATGTTTTTATTAGTTTACTCAGAAGTATACTCTGTCTTAAATTCTGTTTGGTAGTCATAATTGATGGTTAAGTGTTAAAACTATAGTGTGTATGGGCTAATATGCTGGCTAATAGTGCAATGGAACCAATAAAATTTAAATAGGTTTTAAATTTAAAACATAAAACAAGGTTTAATATAATTGTATCCTTTAAAAGGAAAAGCACTGAATAGGGGAAGTAAATGTTTAATATTTTATATATAAGCAGTATTGTTTTGTGAGTTTGTAAGTAGCACTGTGGGCTGCTAAAAACGTGTATGTATACATACTTGCTGAAATTTTAGTGAAAGACCATTTTATAGGCATTAGTCTGAAAATAGTGGGTGAGTTTATAGCAAAGAAGATAGTTCAAATACCACTTTTCAATGACATCATAGGTCAACTTCAGAAGCAAACTGATGATATGGAAGAAATACTCATAGAATAAATAAGGCTAGCAATTTTTTATTACCGCTAACACATACAGTATAGAGTACAGAGATATTCTTCGCATGTCAATTCTTCTAGTACATGTGAAATTTGTGTATGAATTTTGTTAGCTTCATTGCTTAAAAACATCTAAACCTGAAATGTATAAAAATATTAAATTTGAAATTCTAGTTCTGTGTAGGAGTATAATCTGATGGTACAGCCACAAAGGCAAGAAAACATTCTGGAGTAATCATCCAGATTCGGGCAAGAATATTAATCTCCACATTTCTTACTTCTCTGAAATGTTTTGATATTTTTTTAAAAAGTTAAGTGTAATAAATAATGTGTTTAGTGACACAGCAAAAGTTGAGTCACAAAAACCTAAAGTATCAAATTTTAGATGATTCTCTTCATTTGAAGGTGAAATGAAAGCTGATCATAAACTGTTGTTGCTTGCTGTTGTACAATGGCTATCAAGAAAAAACTTCTGTCAAAAATGTTGAACTACAGAATAGAATGTCAGTGTTTCTGCAATAAAAGAAAGCAATTTGCTATCAATATTTAAAAGTTGTGAATTGAGAATCTAGCTCAATTCATTTGTCTGGTATCTTAATACGTCCATGCAAGGAAGGAATGCAATGTAGTTTTCAATGGCAGATAAGACATAAAAGCAAAACCTGAAGTGAAGTTTGTAACAAGACAGTGTCTACAGAATGTTATGATGTGGCTCATAATTTAATAACAATTATCAAGTAGGTAGGGAGTGATTTTGATCATTCAGATCTGTAAAAGGTTATTAACAAGCACCATAGAAATTTGATAGAATGGTTTTAAGAATTTTCCATTAAAAGAATATTCATGGGCTGGGCGTGGTGGCTCACATCTGTAATCCCAGGACTTTGGGAGGCCAAGGCGAGTGGGTCACGAGGTCAGAAGTTCTAGACCAGCCTTACCAATATGGTGAAACCCCATCTCTACTAAAAATACAAAAATTAGCCAGGCATGGTGGCACACGCCTATAGTAACAGCTACTCAGGAGACTGAGGCAGGAGAATCGCTTGAACCCGGGAGGCGGAGGTTGCAGTGAGCCGAGATCACACCACTGCAGTCCAACCTGGGCAACAGAGCGAGATTCTGTCTCAAAAAATAAAAAAAGAATATTCATTTATCAATTATTAATAGCAACTAAAATAAATTTCTTTCTTCAGAAATTAAATTTAATTTAACAATAACTTGAAGGATAAAGGGTTGGTACTGGTTATCAATGAACCATCAATGGTGAATTTTGAAAATACAGCATCACTTGATTTGTCCTGGATAAAGTTAAAAATAAATACTCAACCTTGCTGAAAATGCTGCAGAATCACTTCTTCCATCACTGTCAACTTATGTAGGTGAGATTGATTTTTCTATGATGAGTTCAGAAAAAAAAAATGAAACAGGTTACTTATGTATCCCCTATGAACACTATTCTTGTAAGTAGAGCCTATATTAGATTAATTAAGAATGAAGAATCAACCTCATTTGTATCATTAAATTTTGGTGTGTAGGATGTCTCTTTAAAGTGTAAAGTAATTATTAAATATGGGAATCACTATTTTACTCATAATTTTTATTTTTCTTGTGATATGCAAGTAAGTAAGAATAAAAGCAATTCTCCATACGAATCACAGTGATATATAATAGTTTAAATTTAAAGTAGATAAATCACAGTCATGCAAACTTCCAATTAAAATGTGTGTAATTTTTATGTTTTTTACTTTTCACCTATGTAATGTTTGTTCTGATATCCATTTAAATGTAATATTTTCTCAATTGAATCTAATAAAAAATTGGCTCATATTTTTTCCTTGTGCTTGATTTTTAATCAAGTGTATTAGTTCATTTTCCTGCTGCTGATAAAGATATACCTGAGACTAAGAAGCAAAAGAGGTTTAATTAGACTTACACTTCCACATAGCTGGAGAGACCTCAGAATCATGACGGGAAGCAAAAGGTACTTCTTACACAGCGGCGGCAAGAGCAAAAACGAGGAAGATGCAAAAGCAGAAACCCTTGATAAAACCATCATATCTCATGAGACTTATTTACTACCATGAGAATAGTATAGAGGAACTGCTCCCATTATTCAAATAAGCTCTCATTGAGTCCCTCCCACAACATGTGGGAATTATGGGGGTATAATTCAAGATGAGATTTTGGTGGGGACACAGAGCCAAACCATATCAACAAGTAAAAATTGTACAAGCATACTTCATTCTATTGCACTTCACTTTATTGCACTATACAGATACTGCATTTTTTACAAATAAAAAGTTTGTGGCAATTCAGCATGAAGCAAGACTATGGTGGAGTCATTTTTCCAACAACATGTGCTCTCTTCATGTCTCTGTGTCACATTTCGGTAACTCTCACAGTATTTCAAACTTTTAAACTATTATTACATCTGTTATGCTAATCTCGGATCAGTGTTCTCTGATGTTACTATTGTAACTGTTTTGTGACACCAGAAACTGGGCCCATATAAGATGGCAAACTTGATCCATAAAGGTTGTTTGCATTCTGACTGCTATACTGGACAGCTGTTCCCCCGTCTCTCTCCCTCTTCTCTAGATTCCCTATTCCTGAGACACAATAATATTGAAATTCGGCCAATTAATAACCCTATAATAGTCTCTTAGTGTTCAACTGAAGAATGAGTTTCACATCTCTTCCTTTAAATCAATAGGTAGAAATGATCAAGCACAGTGAGGAAGGCATGTTGAAAGCCCAGATAGGCTTCTTGAGCCATACGCTTAGCCAATTTGTGAACGCAAAGTAAAAGTTCTTGAAGGAATTTTAAAGTATTACCCCGTGAACACACAAATGATAACAAAGCAAAACAGCCTTATTGTTGATGTGGAAAAGGTTTTAGTGGTCTGAATAGAAGACCAAACCAGCCATATCATGTACTTAAACCAAAGCCTAATCCAGAGCAAGGCCCCAACTCTCTTCAATTTTCTCAAGGCCGAGAGAGGTGAGGAAGAAGTGGAAGCAAAGTCTGAAGCTAACAGAGGCTGATTCATGAGGTTTAAGAAAATAAGCCATCTCCATAACCTAAAACTGCAAAGTGAGGCAACAAGTGCTAATGCAGAGCTGCAGCAAGTTATCCAGAAAATCTACCAAAGATCATTGATGAAGGTGGCTATAGTAACCAACAATTGCAAATGCAGACAAAACAGCCATATATTTGAAGAAGATTTCACCCATGACTTTGATAGCTAGAAAGAAGTCAACACCCAAGTTCAAAGCTTTAAAGGCCAAGCTGAGTTTGTTGCTGGGAGCTCATCTACCATTCCAAAAATTCTAGGGCTCTTAAAAATTATGCTAAATCTACTTTGCTTGTGTTCTAAAAGTGGAAAGACAATATCTGGATGATAATACATCTACTTATAGCATGGTTTACTAAATATTTTAACCCCACTATTGAGACCTACTGCTAGAAGAAAAAGATTCCCTCTGAAGTATTACTGTTCATTGACAATGCCCTGGTGAACCAAGATCTCTCATAGAGATGTACAAGAAGAGTAACGTTGTTTTCATGCCTGCTAACACAGCACCAATCTGCAGCCCATGAATCAAGAAATAATTTCCGTGTTTAAGACTTACCATTTAAGAAATACACTTCATAAAAGCTATAGCTGCCACAGATAGTAATTCCTCTGACGGATCTTAGCAAAGTAAATGGAAAATCTTCTGAAAATGATTCACCATTCTAGATGCCATTTAGAACATTTGTGATTGATGTGGGAAGGTCAGTATATTAACATTAACAGGAGTTTGGAATTGATTCCAACAATCATGGATGACTTGGAGGGGTTGAAGACTTCAGTGAAGGAAAGTAACTGCAGATGTGATGGGAATAGAAAGAGAATTAGAAGTGGAGCCTGAAGATTACTGAATTGCTGCAAGCTCTTGATAAAACTTGAACAGATGAGGAGTTGCTTCTCGTAGATGAACAAAGAAATTGGATGGAATCTACTCTAGTTGATAAAACAGTGCAGAGTTTGAGAGGATTAACTCCAAGTCTAAAAGAAGTTCTTCTGCGAGTGAAATGTTATCTAACATATCACATGCCACAGAGAAATCTTCTGTGAAAGGAAGTCAACTAATGTGACAAACTTTATTATTGTCTTATTTGAATAAATTGTTGCAGCCACTCAAACCTTTAGCAACCACCACCCTGATCAGACAGCAACCATCAACATTGAGGCAAGTACTTTCACCAGCAAAAAATTACGACTTTCCAAAGATTCAGATGATCATTAGCATTTTTGAGCAATAAAGTATTTCAAAATAAGATATGCATATTTTTTAGACATAATGTTATTGCACTCTTAATAGACTGCAGTATAGTCTAAACATAACTTTAATATGCACTGGGAAGCCCAAAAATTTGTGTGACTCACCTTATTGTGATAATCCCTTTATTGTGGTGGTCTGGAAACAGACCATTAGATATACACAATTTGTCACATAATTTGTGTTAAAATACTATATATATATGCACAATTTATTTAGTTACCTTTTATTTTCTCCTTCTGTAGCTAATCTAGGGGATTGTTTTTAGTTCTATAATAATTTAAGGCTAGTGTTATATTTGTTAGACCTGATATTTACTCAGTACTTAAAGTTTAAAATTCCTTTTCTTTCCTTTGGATTTACAGCTGCCTAAAGCAGCAGTCATTTCCAACCTGCTTTATTTTGTTGTTGTTCTATTTTGTTTTGTTTTAGGGTTTTAGCAACATGAAGTTACGGTTTTTAGTTTCTGTCTCTGCTGGTAAGTGGAAAAGAAGAATGAGGAAGGGGCTTTACTGGCCCAATCGGAAATAGAAACTAAGAAACCATGACTGTATTCTCTCCCTTGGACACCCTGACCACAAGATCATCAAGCCCTTTCCCCCTCTGTTTTTTTGTTTTGTTTGGTTTGGTTTGGTTTGGTTTTTCAGTAAGACCTTCACAATGGTTTGTAATCTTGGTGGCTATTTATTTTTCCTTTTTACATATCTCTTTGAGGGTTTACCTGATGAGTTCTTGGTGATCCAGAAGGAGTGGAAGTTTTAAATAGGCAAAAGTGACAGGGTACAGCTGGGTTTCAAATAACTGATGTCAGGCCTAAAAATGGATGCTGAGGTAGCAACTAAGTTAAATTTGTGACAGCAACAAAATGAAAAAAAATTTTAATGAATGATTATTTTCTTTAGATAGTTGAAACACACTGTGCTATGCTTCTATTATTGTCAGCAATGATACAATGCTGAGAACATGGTACATGCTCAGCCGACAAATATCTGCAAATAGATAGATTTATATTAATAAGTTGGGTTACATTTTCTGAAGGGAGTAATTTCTCCCAGTGGGTAACTGTCTACCACTTTCCAGGGGTGGTCATCATTAAAATACACACCAGGATTCTCACCAGGATTTTGTCATTGCTCTATTCCAATGCTTTTGCAAAGTTCAGGCCATTCCATTCTGGAGACAAATACCTAAAGTTAGTCACATAAACAAGTAGGCAGAAAGGAAAGTATTAGATACTCTATTAAGAGCAACATGAACAAGTCCTTGGCCAAAAATGTCTTGTAGATTTTAACCTTTGACGTGTGTAACGCTTTGGCTTCTTAAGATATTTTATCAATAATAAAATACCTTGCTGACTTGTAGTGTACTATTACTTTATCATTTAGATAACTGGAAGAGGAAAGTGAAAAAAAAGAAAGAAGGATTTCAGAAATAAGATTCATCAGCACCATAAGTATATAACTATCCACAGGGTCATGATGTCCAAACTCAGCTCTTAAATCTAAATGTATTATATAATGTGAGAGAGACTTCCTGTTTCTGCTAATAGCTGGCTAAGTTATTTGTGTGAATCTCCCAGCTGAAGATAAAACAAAACAAAAACAGGGTAAAATTATCTGTATCTGTAAATACACACACACACAAATATATACATACAAACACATACTTGCACACATATACACACATTCATACACACACACACACACACGCATATTTTTTTTTAAGTTTCCCAAGTATTTGTATCCACAGAATAACCTTCATATAGAGGTGCTTTTACCCAAGGCCTCAGACACTCCCCCAAATAAACATTTTAGGGAAAATAACCCAAGAAACAATCAAAGATAAACAGGCACATGAGGAATTTTAATAGGATCAAGAATCAATGCATAAAACAGAGAGCAGAAAAAAATTCATACAGACTTCACATATTGCATTATTAAATATGCATTTGTAAATCACATTTACTCTGTTTAAAGAAGTAAGCAGTAAATTTGATACCATTTGCAGGGAACAGGAAAATGTAAGAGTACATTTAAGAAAGAACTACAGGCTGAGCACAATGGCTCACACCTGTAATCCCAGTACTTTGGGAGGCTGAGGTATGAGGATCACCTAAGGTCAGGAGTTTGAGACCAGCCTGGCCAACATGGTGAAACCCTGTCTCTACTAAAAATATAAAAATTAGCCAGGCGTGGTGGCATGTGCCTGTAATTTCAGCTACTGGGGAGGCTGAGGCAGGAGAATCGCCTGAACCTAGGAGGCAGAGGTTGCGGTGAGCCAAGATTGCACCACCGCACTCCAGTCTGGGTGACAGAGCAAGACCCTGTCTTAAAAAAAAAAAAAAAAAGAAGAAGAAGAAAGAAAGAAAAAAAGGGAAAAAAAAGACAAAGAACTACCAAAAAATAAATACAATAACAAAAATTTAAAAATGTATTTGGCATTTCACTAAACACAGAGAAAATAAAATAAATACTACATAGATTAGAAGAAGTTATCCAGCATCATCTACCACAAAGGGGAAAAAGTGGAAAAGAGAGTGAAGATACCTAAATTCTAGAGTGAGGTTTAGTTAATATTTGACTAGAGTCTCAGAAAGAGAGAAGAGACAGAGAATGGGCCAGAAGAGCATTTGAAGAGATCATGGCTTATCATTTTTTAGAAGTCATGTGACATATGAATCCACAGATTCAATTAACCCCCAAATTTTCTAGCTTGATAATTAAAATACAATTGATTAGACATAATGCAGTGAAACTGTTTTAAAAGATAAAAAGAGAAATTTCTTCCCCATTGGTTTGTGATATTTTCTTACAGTGAGTTGGATGGCTGGATCATGTGCTAATGTTCTTCTCGAAATTCAGATTCCTAGAATTCATGAATTGAACATAACATTGTGAAAGTTAAGAGAAAGTCTTTTGTTCTCATTGCTTAGCAATCTGACTGAGTGAAGCCTAATATATTCCTGGGATTTTCAAAACCTGGGTTGCTTTTACCTTTGACAGAATGTAAAATTGCCATAAATTTTCCAATTTTTGCCATGTCTTGCATTGCACTTGTCATTATTTGTCTAATATGCTTCACATCATTGTTTGTCTATTTCCATCCCCAACCATGTTGTAGCACTGGACATTGTAGTCCTAAGACAGATACAGGAAAAGATAACGATGCAAGACTAAATCCCAGAAAACTAGGCTCCTAGAATAGGAGGTTTTCTCTTAGCCCTCTCGTCATCAAGGCTGAGTGCTTCTAAGGGATTTAATATACAATAACACTGTATATAATTCCTCCTAAATTCAGAGATGCGAACGAGAGCGATGTTCTGAGAAATCCATGGTGTTTAGTATTTCAATGAACAAAGCAAGCACACTTTCTTTTTTTCTATAAACTGTATAAACAATTATGTGGGTAAAATAATCTCGCAGAATGTCTGAAAAGTAGCAAAGAGTGTGATATGACCAGAAAAGTTCTCAAGAGATGAAAAAAAGCAAAACCCTGCTTCCTTGTCTATTTGAAGATTTGATGTTAGGAAACCAGCTAGGCTGAGTTTTTGTTTGACCCAAGGTAAACAAAATAATATACTTGATATTGCAAAATAAAACAACATACCAAGACTTTTGAATTTGATCACAAGTATCATCCCAAAATACAAAGTCATGTATCCCTTTGGAAATTCATAGGAAAAATGGCAAAAACAAAGTAAAGCAGTTTAACTCCCAGTATTTGTAAGTTAGAGAAAACTTTTGCTTTAGTTTTTCTGTGTGTGCAAAACCAACCTTAAAGAAATCACTTTCCAGGTGAATTCAAGTAAGAATTACTCATTCTCTTTAGGACTTTAAGTGACAAGGTGATGTAGTTTGGATATTCGTCCCTCCAAATCTCATTTGAAATGTGATCCCCAGTGTTGGAGGTGGGGCCTAGTGGGAGGTGTTTGTGTCATGGGGGTTGGATCACTCATGAATGGCTTAGTGCTGCCTTGGCAGTGATGAGTGAATTGTCTCTCTACTAGTTTCCCAAGACATGGCTATTTAAGAGTGTGGCACCCCTCCCATCTCTCTTTCTTGCTCTCTCTCTCTCTCTTTTTCTCTCATCATGTGACATCCCTGCTCCCCCTTAGCCTTCTGCTATGTCTGGAAGCTTCCTGAGATTCTTACCAGAAGTACATGCCAGTGCTACACTTCTTAAATGACCCGCAGAACAGTGAGCCAAATATTTTCTCCCGTTCTGTGGGTTATCCGTTTACTCAGTTGATAGTTTATTTTTCTGTACTGAATTCCTTTAGTTTATTTGGATCCCATTTGTCAATTTTTGCTTTTGTTGCAGTTGCTTTTGGAATCTGTCATGAAATCTTTGCCAGATTCTATGTCCAGAATGGTACTGCTTAGGTTGTCTTTCAGGGTTTATTATAGTTTTGGGTTTTACATTTAAGTCTTTAATCCATCTTGAGTTGATTTTTGTAAGAAAGAGATCTAGTTTTAATATTCTGCATATGGCTAGCGAGTTATCCCAGCACTATTTATTTATTTATTTTTAAGAGGGTGTCTTGCTCTGTCACCCAGGCTGGAGTGCAGTGGCGCGATCTCTGCCCACTGCAAGCTCCGCCTCCCGGGTTCACGCCATTCTCCTGCCTCAGCCTCCGGAGTATATGGGACTATAGGCGCCCGTCATCACACCCAGCTAATTTTTTTGTATTTTTAGTAGAGACGCGGTTTCACCGTGTTAACCAGGATGGTCTCGATCTCCTGACCTCGTGATTCGTCCACCTCGGCCTCCCAAAGTGCTGGGATTACAGGCATGAGCCACCACGTCCGGCCCCCAGCACCACTTATAAGGCTTCTTACTCATTCATTATTTAAATAGTTCCATTTTTTGGTACTTCTTTCTGTTTAAAAATAGTTATTTCTAGTTCTGCAAATAATGCCAATGGTAGTTTGATAGGAATTGCACAAAGCATACTTGTTGCGTCATATTTATTGACGTGCAAGTTGAATCATTGTTGGATTCCAGAGATAAGTTCCATTGGGTTATATCATATTGTCTTATTCATGAGCTGTTGAATTCCATTTCATAGTATTGTGTTGAGGATTTTTGTATCTATGTTCATCAAAGTTACTGGACTATGATAGTCTTTTCTTGTACAGTCCCTGACTATTTTTGGTATCAGGGTAACTAACCCTGGCCTCAAGAAATGAATTTGGAAGTGTTTTCTCCTCTTCAATTTTGTGGATGAGTTTAGGAAGGATTGGTGTTAATTATCTAAATGCATGATAGAATTCACCACTGAATCCATATAGCCCTATGATTTTCTTTGTTGGGAAGTTTCTGATTAATACTTAAATCTCCTTCACCATTATTGGTCTATTTGGATTTCCATTTTCTTCATAATTCATTCTTGGTAAGTTCTATGTTACTAGAAATTTATCTACTTTTTATAGGTTCTTCAATTTGTTCATGTTCTTTTTTTTTTTCATAGTAGTCTTGTGATACTTTGTATTTTTGTAGGTTCAGTTGTAATGTCTGCTTTCTGATTTACATTTTAATTTTGTAGTCTTCTCTTTCTCTTGCTTAATCTAGCTACTGATTTGTTAATTTTATCTTTTCAAAAACCAATTCAGTTTTGTTTATTGTTTCTATTGTCACTCTAAACTCTATTTTATTATTTATGTAATAATCTTTATCATTTCCTCCCTTCTGCTGACTCTGGGCTCAGTTTATTCTTTACCTAGTTTCTCCAAGTGTAAAATTAATTTGTTTATTTGAGATATTACCTTCTTCTTAATGTAAGCATTTATTCATATAAACTTTCCTTTTAGAAATGCTTTTGTGGCATGCTAAATATTTGAAAATATGTTTCCATTTCTGCATTTCTCAAGTTTTTAAATTTTTCCTTTTGATTTCTTCCTGGATCCATTGGTTATTAAGGATTGTGTTATTTAACTTTCACATGTTTGCGAATTTGCTAAAAGTTCTCCTGTTACTGATTTCTAACTGAATACTACTGTGGTCAGAAAAGATACTTGAGATGATTGTAATCTTCTTAAGTCTGTAAAGATTTGTTTTGTTGTCCAAAATATAGTCTACCATCGAGAATGTACTGTGTGCTCTTTAGAATAATATAATCTACTTACATTGGATGGAGCATTTTGTATGTTTGTTAGGTCCATTTGGCATATAGTATTGTTCAAGTCCACTGTTACCCAATTGATTTTCTGACTGATCAACCCATTGTTGAAAGTGAGGTATTGAAGTCCCCTACAGTTATTTTATTCCTGTCAATTTTATTCTTCAGGTCTGTCAAAATTTGCTTTATATAGTTAGCTAAGCTATTCTTGGATGAATTTGTTTACAATTATTCTATCTTCTTGATGAATTGGCCCATTTATCAAAATGTAGTTACCTTCTTAATTTCTTTTGAGAGATTTTGATATAAAGTATATTTTGTCTAATATAAGTATAAGCAGCCCTGCTTATAAAAGTATAAGCAGTATATTTTTTGGTTATACTTTACATGGAATATCTTAACATTTTAAGTGATTATTGATAGGTAAGGAGGTACAATTGTCATTATGTTCATTGTTTTCTTACTTTGTAGTTCATTTGTTCCTTTCTTTCAGTCTTTGTTGATGATATAATGGTTTATTGTAGTGGTATTATTTGATTCCTTTCTCTGTCTTTTACATATTCACTAGAAGTATTTTTTTTTTTCTTTGTGGTTACCATGGGGGCTTGCATAAAATATCTTATAGTTACACCATTATTTTAAAAACTGCTAACAACTTCAATTACGAACAGAAACACTACAGTTTTATTTCTTACTCCTCTCACATTTGAGGTCATTTAATGCCTACATATTGTGTATCCATTAACAATTTATTAAATGTATAGTTATTTTTAATGTTTTTATCTTTTGGATTTTGAACTAAATATAAAAGTGATTTACACATCACCATTACATTATTCAATATTAAAATATTCTTAATTTGACTGTATTCTTACCTTTTTAATGAATTATATGCTTTCATATGTTTCCATGTTTTTATTTAGTGTCCTTTTGTTTCAACTTGAAGAACTCCCGTAGCATTTTTTATAAGGTTGTTTTTATGGTGATGAATTTCTCTTTATTTCTTCTTCATTTCCAAAGGACAGATTTTCAGGGTATAGTATTTTTGGTTGGCAGGTTGTTTTGTTGTTGTTGTTTCTGTTTTTGTTTTCTTTCCAGCACTTTTGCAAGGTTTCTGTTGAGAAGTCCATTGATACCCTTATGGAAGTTCCCTTGTCATTGACAAATCTGTTTTCTCTTGCCCTTTTCAAGAATCTCCCTTTGTCTTTGACTTTTAACAATTGGATTATAGTGCATCTCAAATTATTCTTCTTTGGGTTGCTCTTACTTAAGTCCTTTGGGATTCCTGAATCCAGATGTACACATTCTTCTCAAGATTTGAGAAGCTTTCAGCCAGTGTTTCTTTAAATAAGCTTTCTATCTCTTTCTTTCTCTTATTTTGAAAATTCCGTGATTTGTATATATTCATGAGCCAAACCATGACATTTTGGTAAACAGACCACATATATGATGGTGTTCCCATAAGATTATAATACTGTATTTTCACCGTACATTTTTTAATACTTGGGTATATTTAGATACACAAATATTTACCATTGTATTACAATTGCCTACAGTATTAGGTACAGTACATGTTGTACTAGTTTGCAGACTAGGAGCACTATGCTATACTATAAAGCCCAGGTGTACAGTAGCCTATAATTATAGTTTTGTGTAAATATATTCTATGATATTCACATGACATATTCATCTAACAATGCATTTCTCAGAACATATCCCCATTGTTAAGTGACATAATCTCCATATGTCATTGTTAAGTGACACATAATTTGATAGTGTCTTGTAAGGCTTTTGTGCTTTCTTCACTCTTCTTTATTCTTATGTTGCTCCTTCTAATTAGCTAATTTCAAATGACCTGTATTTAATGTTGCTATTTCTTTCTTCTGCGTGAACAAGTCTTCTGTTGAAGTTCTCTATTGAATTTTTCACTTTTGTTATTGTATTCTCAACTCCAGGATTTTTGTTTGGTTCTTTTTATGCTATTTGTCTATTAAGGATTAAGGTGTTTGTTTTGTTTTGTTTTGTTTTGTTTTCTCATTCATCATTTTTTAAATTTTATTTAGCTTTCTGTCTGTTTGCTTGCATCTCGTTGCCCTTCAAGATGATAATTTTGAGTTTTTTTTCTAGGTTATTTGTATACCTCCTTTTCTTTGAGATCAGTTATTAAAACTTTGTTCATTTTCTTTACTGGTGTCACATTTAACTGATTCATTATTATCCATGTATCCTTGTGTTAGTGTCTTTCATTTGCAGAAACAAACACCTCATCCAGTCTTTACAGACTGCTTTTGGCAGGTAAAGACCTTCTCCTGTTGGGTTTCAGGTTGATGGAATTGACTCTTGGATTGCACTTGAGTAGGGTTGGAGCCAGTTTATGTGACCTCTACTGAGTTCTCAGTGTGGTCTGTACCCAGCAGGACTGTTACCAAGGCTCAAGTGGGTGTGGCTCTTGTCTGGTCTCTGGGTCAACTAAACAGCCTCTAGGACTTTGGCAAGTAAAGCTGATACTAGGATGAAGGTTAGCTTTAAGGTGTACAGATAGGTTTGAGTGCACAGACAGGTTTGATTCCCATGGATCTCGGGGATGTTTCCAGTGGGTGCCTGGGTGGACTCCTGGCCATGAATCCTTTGCCCCATTCTATGACTGAGTGGGGCTCTAATTGAGTCAAATGGCTGCTTCAGGGTCCACAGCCAAAATGAGTCCTTCAGGCCTGCCTCTGCAAGTATGGATGGGTATATCTCACGCTGGTTTCTGGGCTAGCAATACTGCTTAGAACACAGGTGATAGGGGCTGATACTGAGATACAAGGCCATTTCAAGATCTGCAGTGGAACTAAATTTAGCTGGATTGACTACAGGGGTACAGATGTGGATGCCTCCCTCTGAGTCCTGGATGTAACGGACTGCTCTCAGACCACAGCTGAGAGGAGGTGAAACTGAGTTACAGTCCTGTTTCAGGATCTGCTTTAATACTGAGATTAGCAGATCTGCGCTGGGAAATCAGACATACATGTTGAAATTATTGATCACACACCACAATATGAAATAAAAAGAAATTATCCAAAAAAAAAAAATGAGGAGGAAAAACTCTATTTTTATGATAAAGTTGCAAAAATAATTGGTACACTTTTTTTTCTTATTTCCTTAAACTAAATCATTTAGATTTTCTTATTTGGCACAATAGATGGAAAAGTTTTATATAGCAAATCCCCAGTATGCTTAGGTTCCATTTCTGAGCACATTTATGCATTTTCTTTTTACTTGTTCGTATTTCTCTTCTTAACAGAGTGGAAAACTTTGATTTTCTCTACAGGGAATTCATAGACAACTACCTAGTTGGTGGCCCAGTTTAGTCTTTACCCATCTGAATTTAAAATGCTATCACAAGATTCCTTCTAAATTACCAAAACCTAACAGGCTATTTTCTCTCTGCATTTCTACTTGCCACTTATTTTCTACTTTGATTCTGGCAATGCCAATTCAAACTTTCTCTTCTCTCTGTACCTCATATAAAAGGTTAATCTGCCAGCAAAATTGGTAACACTGTTTTTAAGCTTAATTTTTAAGATAAAGAAATCACTGAAATTTGGTTTAGTGTTTAATTTTGAAAGAAAATAACTGTTTGGTACTTAATCATCTAATAATTGTTTTTGATTATCTGCATCACACTGAGAATGTTCATATAAAGAAAGGGATTATTTTACGTCATATTTATGTCAATATGAAAAAGGAAAATATTTACCAGAGGCAACAGTTTGGAGGAGACCAATGTTTAAATTTATTTGGATGTGAATCGAGCATTTTGTAATAACAGTATCAAGACCACAATGTAATTGAGAAGTACTCCATAGATCAATATTTCCATTTTAAACCAATTCAGTTACACAGTCCATTAACAAAATATTACATTTGTATTACATGTATAGAAAGATATACTTTATTTATTTATTTATTTATTTTTAATTCATTATGTAATCTTTTTTAAAATTTTTTTTTTATTATACTTTAAGTTCTAGGGTACATGTGCATAACATGTAGGTTTGTTACATATGTATACTTGTGCCATGTTGGTGTGCTGCACCCATCAAGTCGTCAGCACCCATCAATTCATCATTTATATCAGGTATAACTCCCAATGCAATCCCTCCCCCCTCCCCCCTCCCCATGATAGGCCCCGGTGTGTGATGTTCCCCTTCCCGAGTCCAAGTGATCTCATTGACTAATAGTAACTCCAAGGTATTTGATTTTATTTTGGTATATTTCCAGGGAAACATTAAAAGTAGAATTAAAAGTGTGAAGGAAAATGAAAATAGCACATTTAAAAAAAGATATATAGAGGTCATAATTTTTAAAACCCTGTAATTATCAATAAGTATTTCTTCAAGAAAATTTTCATCCTTCATGTTTAACATACCCATTTTTCTTGTTTTTCAACTGAATTGGCTTCATAGTAGGGTTAGATATTTTCCCATAGACCATGACATTTGATTATATTCTAATCCAAATACTAGACTACATTTAGCCCTTTCTCTCCTTTAAATCTTGCCACAGGCATTTCTAGTTGATGTTTGGCTTTTGGAAAAGTTTAGGAAAATGGAAGGTGTGAAATACCTCCTCATTTCATCTGTTAAAAATTTTATTTTCTATTTAATTCACTGAAAGGACAATGTAACTGCTACAGGTCATGATTAGCTGTTGCCTTTGTTTCCGGTATGACGCAGATCACGCTCCATTTCTTTTTATTGCCAACTTTTGGATAAAAGTAATCTATACAGGCTGTCTTCATCCCTTTACCAATTCAATTCTAAACTTTTCAGATCTACCATCTACATTTACTACTTCACTAAAATTACTCTCACTGACATCATCAAATAAAATATTTTCATTTTTTTGTTATATATTCGTGGATTTCCTTAAATAATGCAGTCTTCATTAATTAAATTATTGAAACTATTTCTATCTTTAGCTCTACCTTATTTCATTTTTTCAAATGTCTGGTAGCTCTTTGTAATTGTTGTCATTATCTACACCATAAAAACTGACAATTTTCAAAGTCCATTTCTCAGTTCTATGCTTTTTATTAAACCTCCACATAAATTAACCTAACCAATTATACAGCTTGAATTTCTATTTTAATGTAGATGGTGAAATATGTTCATAAATAAGATAATCTGCCCACCAACCAGTTACCACATTAATTTAAACTTTACCATCTTAATTTTTAATATTTTTGTGTTATATTTATTTATGAAATGTGATCTCTGTCTCTTCCTCCACTTAATCTCATTGAAATATCTACTTAAGATTTGTTTCAAATGGGCCGGGCTCGGTGGCTCATGCCTGCAATCTCATCGCTTTGGGAGGCTGAGGCAGGTAGATCACGAGGTCAGGAGATGTAGACCATCCTGGCTAACACGGTGAAACCCTGTCTCTACTAAAAATACAAAAAATTAGCCAGGTGTGGTGGCGAGCACCTGTAGTCCCAGCTACTTGGGAGGCTGAGGCAGGAGAATGGCGTTAACCGGGGAGATGGAGCTTGCAGCGAGCAGAGATCATGCCACTGCACTCCAGCCTGAGCGATAGAGTGAGACTCTGTCTCAAAAAAAAAAAAAAAAAAAAAAAAAAAGATTTGTTTTAAATGTCTTCTTTCTCATGTAACTCTTCCTGATTCCTCAGTATGGATATGATGATGATTTTCTCTGTGCACATTCTATTTTATTTTATTTATGGCACTTACTGTACATGTTTTACATGTTTTTTACTACTATCTATCTGCTTGTCTAATTACATCTATTAAAACATAATCTTCAGAGTAAGCATGATATCTTAATTTTATTCACCCAGATCAAGAAAAAAATCATAGTGAAAGTAGAAAGGTGTCTATATATCCCAGAGAGTTAGCTGGCAAGAATTTGACTGCTGTGATGTGATATAATCCTTTCAAACAGAGCTTCCCTGCATAAAACTTACTATTAATTGATTTGATTGATTGTATTTCCTGGTTTGAATATTAATTGATTACATTCCCTGGTTTGCTTTGAGAAAGTCTGTGTTTTCACTATTGTCCTTAAATAATTATTGTTAACCACTCTTTTAACTCTCAAATATCTATCAGTGTGACTAATGAATTATTTGACCATCTTAACTAGAATATGCAAAGCTGGGTGGTTTATCTTATTTATATCTCTATGATTGCCAATCTGTGACCTTGTAAATTCACTCACATCGCAATTCTAGCAAAAACATTTATGCTAAACTCAATGTAACTGGTCCACGAAATATGGATTAATGGAGTGTCAGAATCACTATTTCTTCCCTCATGGTGCCAACCAAAGTCTTGCACATTACTCATCCCTCTTAAAGATTTATTTAATTGGACCAAAATTCAAGAAAGCTAATATCAGAGACAGGGGATCTCTATTAAGTCACACACCTAATACTTTCTTAGGTGATTTTGTTTTCCAGGGAATTGAAGAGAGTTTTGTAGAGAAATAATTTGAGTGCCTAAGTGAAAACAGGTAGACCACCTGACTCAGTTCATTTCTGGGAAAAAAATGCTCAAAATATTCATGCTTTTTACAAAGAAGTCCAATTTAACGCCCCCCAAACGAACCCTCCCAAGAGCATCTCATTTGAAATATAATATCCACAAGTTACACAGATACATGCCAGACATTTTTATTATTTAGTTTTTTGGATAATGATAATTCAATTCCTTGAATAGAAATTGCCATGTGAAGTCAAGATTAAACCATAGAAGCGTAGGGTTGATGGGACTCTACTATCTTATTTCTTTATTTCTTTCTTTGAATAGCTGTCAATATATCAAAAGGTGAAGATAAAAAATATATCTATTCATTCCATTTTAAGCCTTCTATCACCAAACTATTTGTTAACAAGGAAAAAAGGCAGTAGCTTTTTCCCTTATACTCACCGACCATTGCTTTTTAAAATCTCACTTAAAAAAAGGTACCTTTATTGAGTGTACAAAATTAAAACTATTCCACTACTAAATTCATTAACCTCTCCAACAGGACTCTCTAAAGCTAACATTCATGATACCCATTAGGCTTACATGCTGTGAAGGGAATAAATGAAGGTAAGAACAGAGAAATCATAGAAGCACAAGAGAAAATTTGGCATATATATTATAAACTCCAGCACTGCGGTTTCCTAGAGAATAAACATACCATCAGTCATGTCAATTAATCCACACTACACTAATCCCAAGCTAAAGGATAAGCAATCAAATGAGGGTAAGAGGAGTATGTAGAGCATAACATCAGATGCATCAGAGAGAAAGCTTACCAGAAGGACTACCTTAAAGTGTGCTCCAGAATAAATAAGCCAGGATTGTAATTGCCAGGTCTAAAATGAAGTCTGGCTACTCTAAGTGTATCAATGCTTGAAATAAACTATACAGCATAAAATGATTCCCAGTGTTGGTCCTGGAGAAAGCATATAATTCAAAAACTGAAGGACTGCAGCAAAGCAATAAGGGTAATTAGATCAGGAATCTAAATCAGAATTCGGATTTTCAAAAATTCGCTGGAACTTCTTGTAAAACTGTTTTATTTTAGTTTCAGGGATACATGAACAGGTTGCTATATAGGCAAATTGTGTGTCATGGAGGTTTGGTGTACAGATTAGTTCATTCAGTACATAATAAACATAGTACCCAATAGGTAGTTTTTTTTTATCTCCACCGCTCTCCTACTCTTCACTCTTAAGTAGATCCTGGTGTCTATTGTTTCCTTGCTTATGTCTATGTGTACTCAATGTTTAGCTCCCACTTGTAAGAGATAACATGTAGTATTTGATTTTTCTTTTCCTATAATACTTTGCTTAGGATAATGGCCTCCAGCTCCCTCCATGTTCCTGCAAAGGACATGACTTCATTCTTTATTAGGGCTGTGTAGTATTCTCTGGTATATATGTACTGCACTTTTGTTATCCAGTCTATCATTGACGGGCATCTAGGTTGATCGCATGTCTTTGCTAATGTTAACAGTGCTGGCTGTGGTGAATATACATGCATATGTGTTTATGGTACAATTATTTCTGTTCCTTTGGGTATATACCCAGTTGCCGGGTTGAATGGTAGTTCTGTTTTAAGTTGTTTGAGAAACTGCCAAACTGCTTTCCACAGTGGCTGAACTAATTTACCTTCCCACCAGCAGTATATGAGCATTCCTGTTTTTTTCCCACAAGCTTGCTGGCATCTGCTATTTTTTGACGTTTTAAGAATAGTCATTCTGACTACTGTGAGATGGTGTCTCATTATGGTTTTGATTTGTATTTTTTTTAATAATTAGGGATGCTTAGCATTTTTCATATGCTTATTGTATATGTATATGTCTTCTTTTGAGAAGTGTCTGTTCATGTCCTTTGTCCACTTTTAATGGGGTTGTTTTTTGCTTGTTAATTTGTTTAAGTTCTGTATAGATATACAATTTGGATATCAGACCTTTGTTAGATCCACAGTTGGCAAATATTTTCTCCCATCCTGTGGCTTGTCAATTTGCTATGGTGATAATTGTTTTGTGTGTCATGCAGAAGCTCTTTGGTGTAATTAGGTCCCATTTGGTCAATTTTTGTCTTTGTTGCAATTGCTTTGGGAGTCTTCCTCGTGAAGTCTTTGCCAGGACATATGTCTTGAATGCTATTGGCTAGGTCTTCTTCTAGGGGTTTTAGAGTTTTAGGTCTTATATTTAAGTCTTATTCCATCTTGAGTTGATTTTTATGTATGGTATAAGGAAGGGGTCCAGTTTCAATCTCTGACATATGGCTATCCAGTAATCCCAGCACCACTTATTGAAGAGGGTGTCTTTCCCCATTGCTTGTTATTGTTGACTTTGTTGAATGTCAGATGGTTGTATATGTGATCTTTTTCTGATTCTCTTGCCTTTTACATTGGTCTATGTGTTTGTTTTTGTGCCAGTACCATGCTGCTTTCATTGCTATAGCCTTAATGTACATTTAAAGTCAGGTAATGTGATGCTTCCAGCTTTGTTCTTTTTGCTTAGGATGATTTGGCTACTTAGGCTCCTTTTGGTACCGTATAAGTTTTAGAATAGTGGATTTTTTTTTTTTAATTTTGTGAAGAATGTCATTGATAGCTTACTAGAAATAGCACTGAATATGTTAATTGCTTAGGGCAGTATATCCATTATAACAACATTGATTCTTCCTGTCCTTAAGCATGGATTTTTTGTTTCATTTGTGTCATCTCTAATTTCAGTAGTGTTTTGTAATTATCTTTATAGAAAACTTTCACTTCCCTGGTTAGTTGCATCCTAGGCATTTTCTTTTTATTTTTGCAGCTATTGTGAATGAGATTGAGCTCTTGATTTCGCACTCAGTTTGGATGTTGCTGGTGTACAGAAATACTACTAATTTGACTTTGTATTCCAAAACTTTGCTGAAGTTGTTTATCAGCTCTACAAGGCTTTGGGCAAAAGCTACAGGGTTTTCTGAGCATAGATTCATATTGTCTGCAAACAGAGATAGTTTGACTTCTTCTCTTCCCATTTGGATGAATTTCATGTCTTTCTCTTGCCTGATTGCTCCAAATAGGACTTCCAGTACTATAGTGAATAGGAGTGGTAAGAGTGGGCATCCTTGCCTTGTTCTAGTTTTCAAGGGGAATGCTTTCAATATTTGCCCATTGAGTCTGATGTTGGCTGTGGGTTTGTTATACATGGCTCTTACTGCTTTGAGTTATGTTGTTTCAATGCCCAGTTTATTGAGGTTTAATTTTATCAAAAGCTTTTTTTGTATTTATTGAGGTAATAATGTTGCCTTTGTTTTTACTTCTGTTTATGTGATGAATCACGTTTATTGATTTGCATATATCAAATCAACCTTGCATTTCAGGATAAAACCTACTTCATTGTGGTGGATTACCTTTGTAATGTGTTGCTGGATTCAGCTTGCTAGGATTTTGTTGAGGATTTTTGCATCTATGTTCATCAGAAAAGTTGGCCTGAGGATTTCCTTTTTTGTTGTGTGTCTGCTAGGTTTAGGTGTCAAGATGATGCTGGCCTCATAGAATAAATGAAGAGAGAGGCAATCATCCTCAATTTGTTTGGAATAGTTTCAGTAGGGATGATACCAGCTTTTCTTTATCCATCTGATAAAATTCGGCTGCTGTGAGTCTGTCTTCTCCTGGACTTTTTCTGGTTGGAATGCTTATTATCACTGATTCCATTTTGGAAGTCAATATTGGTCTATTCAGCGATTCAGTTTCTTCCTGGTTCAATACTTAGAGATTGTATACTTCCAGGAATTTACCCATTTCTTGTAGGTTTTCAGTTTGTGTGCAGAGAGGCTTAATAATTGTCACTGTTTTTTGTATTTCTGTGGGATAAAAGGTAATGTCTCTTTTGTCATTTTTCACTGTGGTTATTCGGATTTTCTCTCTTTTTTTCCTTCTTAGTCTAGCTAGTGGTCTAGCAATCTAATTTATTCTTCAAAAAACCAACTCCTGGATTCCTTACTCTTTTGCATGGTTATTCATGTCTAAATTTCATTCAGTTTGGCTCTTATTTGGTCATATCTTGTCTTCTGCTACTTTTAGGGTTGCTTTGCTCTTGTTTTTTCTAGTTCTTCTAGGTGTGATGTTAGGTTGTTAATATGAGATCTTTCTGACTTTTTGATGTGGGTGTTTAGTGTGATAAACTTCCCTCTTAACGCTGCTTTAGCTGTGTGCCAGAGATACTGGTATGTATTATCATTGTTTTCATTAGTTTCAAATGATTTCTTAATTTATGCCTTAATTTCATTATTTCCCCAAATGTCATTCAGGAGCAGGTTGTTTAATTTCCATGTAATTATATGGATTTGAGTAATTTTCTTAGTATCGATTTCTATTTTTATTGTGCTGCAGTCCAAAACTATGGTTGGTATTATTTCCTTTTTTTTTTTAATTTGCTGAGGCTTATGTCCAATTTTGTGGTCGATTTTTGAGTGTGTGCCATTTGTAGGTGAGAAGAATGTATATTCTGTTGCCTTTGAGTGGAGAGTTCTGTAGATGTCTGTTAGGTTTATATGGTCAAGCATCTTGTTGAGGTCCCAAATATCTTTATTACTTTTCTGCCTCAATGACCAGTCTAATGTCAGTGGGTTGTTGAAGTCTTCCACCATTATTGTGTGGTAATATAATTCTCTTTGCAGGTCTCTAGTAACTTGTTTATAAATCTTCATGCTCCTGTGTTTGGTGCATATATGCTTAGCATAGTAAAGTCTTATTGAATTGAACCCTTTACCACTATGTAATGCTCTTCTTTGTCATTTTTTAACATTGTTGGTTCAAGTCTGCTTTGTCTGAAACTAGAATTGCATCCCCTACTCTTCATTTTTTTTTTTTTTTCCATTTGCTTGGTAGATATTTCTCCATCCCTTTTATTTGTGCCCATGAGTGTTATTGCATATGAGATGGATCGATTGATGACAGCATACCATTGGGTCTTGCTTCTTTATACAACATGACATTCTGTGAATTTTAATTAAGGCATTTAGCCCATTACATTCAAGGTGAATCTTTATATGTGCATATTTGATCCTGTCATTATGTTCTTAGTTGACTATTTTGCCTACTCGATAGTGCAGTTGATTTATAGTGTCAATGGTCTGTGTTCTTAACTGTGCTTTTTGGTGGCTTGTAATAATCTTTCATTTCCATATTTAACATTCCCTGAAGGATTTCTTGTAAGGAAAGTCTAGTGGTGACTACTTCCATTAGCATTTACTTGTCTGAAAAGGATCTAATTTCTCCTTTACTTCTGAAGCTTAGTTTGGCTGGATAAAAAAATTTTTAATGGGATATCTTTTCTTCAAAAATGCTAAATATAGGTTCCCAGTGTTTTCTGGCTGGTAGGGTTTCTACAGAAAGTTCTGCTGTTAGCCTGATGATGTTTCCATTGTAGGTGACCTGCCCTTTCTCATTAGCTGTCCTTAATGTTTTTTACTTTCATGTCAAACTTGAAAAATTTGATGATTTTATGTTTTGTGGATAGTCATCTTGTATGGTATCTTGCAAGGTTTCTCTGTATTCTCTGCATTTGAATGTTGGCCTGTGTAGTAAGGTTGAGGAAATTTTTGTGGATAATATCCTCAAATTTGTTTGCCAATTTGCTTGATTTCTCTCCCTGTCTTTCAGGGATGAAAATTAGTCATAAATTTATTCTCTTTACATAATCCCACATTTCTCAGAGGTTTTGTTCATTCTTTTTCATTCTCTTTTCTTTATTTTTATCTGACTGAGTTAATTCAGAGAACCAGTCTTAGAACTCTAAGATTCCTTCCTTAGGTTGGTCTATTCAGCTGTTAATACCTTTGATTTTATAATGAAATTCTTGTAGTGAGTTTTTCAGTGCTATCAGATCAGTTTGGTTCTTTCTTAAAATGACCATTTTGTCTTTAACATTGTATGTGATTTTATTGTATTCCCCAGATTACTTGCATTGGGCTTAAACTTTCTCCCGAATCTCAATGATTTTTATTCCTATCCATATTATAAATTTAATGTCTGTCATTTCAGTCCTGTTAAGAACCACTGCTAGGGAACTAGTGTGGTCATTTGGAGGTAAGAAGACACTCTGGCTTTTTAAGTTGCCAGAGTTCTTGTGTTGGTTCTGTCTCATCTGTGTGGGCTGATGTTTCTTTAATCTTTAAAGTTGCTATTCTTTGGATGGAATGTTTGGCTTTTATCTTCTTTGATGCCCTTAAAGGTTTGATTGTGGTATAAAGTGGGTGGAGTCAAATGGCTTCATTTTGGTAAGATATCAGGTGGTCAAGGCTCAGCTCAGCACTCTCAGGCTGTAAGCTTTAACTCTGAGGGGTTGATACCAGGCCCTTCAACTTCGTTCTTTGGCCCCTTAAGGTTAGGAAACTGCTGCACTGGAGGGACCAAGCTGTTCTCAGTCTGCTGGTCACAACACTCTGATTGAGGTTGCCAGCCAAGGCAATTCATTAGGGTGGTGGCAACTGGGTCTGTGCTAGCTTGAGCATGCCAGTAGCCATGGGGCACTGGTGGGAGTATGCAAGGATCCATATACCCTTGGCACTTTTAATTGTATTTGCTCAAATGCTTTTTGTCCTTACAGCTTATGCAGAGCATTGGCTTGCAGAGATGAATGAAAGAAATGAATAAATAAAATGTTAAAGGCACTTAAGCCATATTACACAAGTTTAGTTAACTCTTTAGCAGAACAGGTGAGGTGTTTGGATGTCTTCTACTTCTCCCCTATTCTCCAACATTCACACTCTCCCAACACTCTGCCTATTTAGTTTCAGTCACCTCTTAAAGACAGAGTAGTTGTACACTCCTCTTCCTTTTCTCGTCATCCTACTCTTTACTCAGAAAGTGACTGAGAGGGTGTTGAAATTTGTACTGATTCTGGAATTGTGAATATTGGGAATAGGCATACCAGCATGTATGGTAAATGGTTTCTAGAGTGATGTTTTGCTAGAATTTGGGATTGGCATACACATGATCAGCTGTTGCCATTTTTGGATCTATTATGACATTTTTTGTATACCACTAGTTGCTAAGGGAGTATATATATTTAAAATTCATAGAGAATCATTAAACACTAAGCATCTTTTAGTCCTAATATGTTATTCCGTTCCTAGCACCAGGGAAAAAAGATACCAAAAATAATCTCAAAAATTTTCTTCTCACACATTGTATTAGTCAGGGTTCTCTGGAGGGATAGAACTAATATAATACATACACACACATATCTATATGTTGATATAAATATATATATAATATGAGACCTTATTAAGTTTTAACTCACAAGATCACAAGGTCCCACAGTAGGCCCTCTGCAAGCTGAGGAGAAGGAGAGCCAGTCAAAGTCCCAAAGTTGAAGAACTTGGAGTCCAATGTTTAAAGGCAGGAAGCATCCAGCACAGGAGAAAGATGTAGGCTGGGAGGCTAAGCCAGTCTGGTCTTTTCACATTTTTCTGCCTGCATTATATTTACTGGCAGCTGATTAGATGGCACCCACCCAGAGTAAGGGTGGGTCTGTCTTTCCCAGCCCACTGACTCAAGTGGTAATTTCCTTTGGTAACACCCTCACAGACACACCCAGGATCAATATTTTGCATGTTTCAATTCAATCAAGTTAACACTCATCATTAATGATCACAAGTCCACCCCTTGTCAACTTGAACCCATACACATCTCTTGAGATCATACATAATCTTCAAATAAAGACAATAATAAGGTCATAATTACACCTAGCATAATACAACTATCCTTTGTACAACTGGAAGCACACCAATCCTCAACCAAAATTCTGTAAGTTAACAATACTTAAATGCTGATATCAAGTCAATACATCTTATGTCACATGATAAAGAAAAAAGAAATAAAATGAAGATTTTTTAGTACAAGTGCATACATGCATCAACACATTTTTAACAAAAGAAGGAAGAAATAGTCATGACAATTACAGCCCTCATTTCTGCAACTGATCACATGGTCGTAGATGGTATTGATAACTACCTATTCCCTTTGGTTCAGAAAGCACCTCAGCAGGTCATGGGTTTTTTCCTGGTGGAGTGACCCAAACCTTCATTCCTGAAGGATCTGGGTCATTTGTAGTCCTGCCTGGATTGGGCTGTTGTAATTTCCCATTGACCTTAATCACAGGGCATGGTAATACTAAGAGACGCCCTGATGGATCTCCTGTATTCCATGCATACTCTTCCTAACCTCTATTGTGGAGTAATAGACTGATTTCATCTTGATAGTCTGGGTCAGTCATCCCAGCCAACACTGTTAACTCCCTTCCTAGCCTGCTGACTTAAAGATAGGAGGAGCCCAAAGTGTTCAGGTGGCAATCTTATCTTCCATTTTAATGGAATCATTGTTGTGTCTACTGGTGGCAGCATTCCCCCATCCTGGAACTAAGACTTCTAGGTCAGCAAAAGTAATGTTGCAGGGACAGGAAGCAAAAACTTGCCAGTGGATCACTAGGGGTGATGGTGAGTGGTGTCACTTCCACTTCCACCCCTTGATTCCTGGACCCATGAATCCTGGGTATGGGAGAGACAGTACTATATATTGCATGCTGATTCAGAGCATACACAGCCTTTTGGATAACTTTTCCCCAACTCTGCAAAGTATTGTCACCTAGTTGACATTATAATTGTGACTTCAAAAGGCCATTCCACCATTCTGCCAATCACCTGCTTCAGGATGATGGGGAACATGGTAAGACCAGTGAATTCCATGAGCATGAACCCACTGCCTCACTTCTTTAGTTGTGAAGTGAGTGCCTTGGTCAGAGGCAATGCTGTGTGGAATACCATGACGGTGGATAAACCATTCCATGAGCCCATGGATGGTAGTCTTGGCAGCAGCATTGCATGCAGGATAGGCAAACCCATATGTGGAGTAAGTGTCTATTCCAGTGAGGAAAAACCTATGCCTTTTCCATAATAAAAGAGGTCCAATATAATCAACCTACCACCAGGTAGCTGGCTGATCACCACAAGGAATGGTGCTATATGGAGGGCTTGGAGTTGCTTTCTGCTGCTGGCAAATTGGGCACTCAGCAGTGGCTATAGCCAGGTCAGCCTTGGTGAGTGGAAGTCCATGTTGCAGAGACCATGCATAACCTCCATTCCTGCCACCATGGCCACTTTGTTCATGGGCCCATTGGGCGATGACGACAGGGGTGGCTGGGGAAAGAGTCTGAATGGTGTCCACAGAACAGGTCATCCTATTCACTTGATTATTATTAAAATCCTCCTCTGCTGAGGTCAACAGTTGGTGAGAGCTCACATGGGATACAAATGTCTTCATGGTTTTTGACCACTCAGAGAGGTCCATCCACATACCTCTTCCTCAAATTTCTTTGTCACCTATTTTCCAATCATGCCTCTTCCAAGTACTTGACCATCCAACCAAACCATTGGCTACAGCCCATAAATCAGTATAAAGTTGTGTAACTGGTCATTTCTCCTCCCATGCAAAGTGCACAACCAGGTGCACTGCTAGAAGCTCTGCCCACTGGGAAGATTTCCCTTCACCACTGTCCTTCAGGGATGTCCTAGAAAGGGGCTATAGTGCTGCAGCTGTCCACTTTTGGGTGGTGCCTGTACATCATGCAGAACCATCTGTGAACCAGGTCCTAGTCTTCTCTTCCTCTATCAACTGATCATAGGGAACTCCCCATGAGATCATCAGTGTAGGCTGGGGGAGAGGAGGTATAGTGGCAGGAGTAAAGACCATGGGCACTTGAGCCACTTCTGCATGTAATTTACTTGTGCCTTCAGGACCTGGCCAAGACCAAACACGTATACACTACTTCCATTTGATGATGGAATACTGCTGTGCACAACCCACTTTATGGAATGGGTCAGAAAGCACGCAGTTCATGATAGGCAGTTCAGGTTGCATGGTGACTTGATGACCAATAGTCAAACCTTCAGTTTCCAGCAAAGCCCAGGAATAGGCCAAGAGCTGTCTCTCAAAAGGAGAGTAGTTATGTTTAGAAGACAGCAGGGCCTTACTCAAAAATCCAAGAGGCTTCTGCTGTGATTCACCTATAGGGAACTGTTAAAGGCTCCAACAGCATCCCTATCTGCCACTGACACCTCAAGCACTATTGGATCTGCTGGGTCACACGGCCCAAGTGGCACAGCAGCATGCCCAGCACCCTGGACCTGTTGCAGAGCCTTCTCCTCTTCTGGACCCCACTCAAAACTGGCGGCCTTTAGGGCCATTGGATAAATGGGCTGGAGTAACACACCCAAATGAGAAATGTGTAGCCTCCAAAATCCAAATAGGCCCACCAGGCATTCTCCCTCTTTCTTGGTTATAGGAGCAGCCAAATGCAACAACTTATCCTTCACCTGAGAAGGAATATTTCAACAGGCCCCATGCTACTGGACCCCTAGAAATTTTACTGAGGTCCCTGAGTTTGAGTCAGACTTATTTCCCATTCTCTGGCATGCAAATGTCTCATCAATAAGTCTAATGTGTTTGCTACTTCTTCCTCACTGAATCCAAACAACATAATATTATCAATGTAATGGATCAGTGTGATATTTTGTGGAAGCAAAAAGCGATCAAGGTCTCTCCAAATAAGTTTATGACACAAAGCCAGAGAGTTGATATACCCCTGAGGCAGAACACTAAAGGTATATTGAAGGCAAATTGCTTCCGGTGGGCCTTATGGGCAGGAATGGAGAAAAAGGCATTTGCCAGGTTAGTGGCTGCATACCAGGTTCCAGGAGATGTGTTAATTTGCTCAAACAATGAAACCAAATCTGGTACTGCAGTTGCAACTGGAGTCACCACTTGGTTAAGCTTGCAATAATCCACTGTCATTCTCTAAGATCCATCTGTCTTCTGCACAGGTCAAATGGGAGAGTTGAATGGGGATGCTCTGACAATCACCACCCCTGCGTCTTTCAAGTCCTTGATGGTGACACTATTCTCTGCAATCTCTCCAGAGATGCGATATTGTTTTTGATTTACTATTTTTCTAGGTAATGGCAGCACCATTTGGCCTTTCCCACCATATATAGCCCTCGCCTTACCAGTCAGGGAACCAGTGTAGGAATTCTGCCAGCTGCTAAGTATGTCTATGTCAATTATACATTCTGGCACTGGGGAAATGACCACAGGAGAGTCTGGGGACCCACTGGACCCACTGTAAGTCAGACCTGAGCTAAAGCTCGATTAAATATGTGGCCTCCATAAACCCCTACTTTAACTGGAGGACCACAGTGATGTTTTGGGTCTCCTGGAATCAACATCAGTTCAGAGCCAGTGTCCAGTAGTCCCTGAAATGTCTGATCATTTCCCTTCCTCGATGCACAATTACCCCGGTAAAAGACCAGAGGACTCCTTGGAGAAGGGTGGGAGAAAGATTAACAGCATAAATTGTTGGTAATGTAGTGGGGTCCTTCCTCAAGGGGACTGGCCTCCCCTTCATTCAAGGGGTTCTGGGTCTGTAAACTAGCTCAAGTCTGGAAATTGATTGAGGAGCTGTGATTGTCTGTTTTTGCAATTCAAATTAGTCTTCTGTCCATTTGACCTAGAAGATTACTGCTTATATAAATTAAGTAGGAGTGCAGTGGCCTTCCTATCAACTTCAGACCCATTTCCATTTACATTTTTAGATAACATTGACAATTTTTATTGTTTCTCAAAATTTTAGAATAATTTTAGATATACCACATATAGTATTGTTTAGATATCACATGTATCTGACATGCAGTTTTCCCTATTATTGACATACTTCATTTTTATGGCACATTTATAGCAATTAATAAACCAATATTAAGTAAAAGTCTATACTTCATTTGGATTTCTTCAGTTTTTCCCTAATGTCCTTTTGCTGTTCCAGGATGTCTTTCAGGATGTCATGTTACATGTAGTCATCATGTCTCTTTAGGCTCCTCTTGGCCTAAGGGACAGTTTTTCAGAATTTCCTTGTGTTTGATGATCTTAAGAATTTTGAGGAGTACTAGTCAGGTATTTGTATAGTGTCCCTCAATTATGATTTATCTGATATTTTTCTCATGTTTAGACTGGGTTTATGGTTATGGGGGTATAAGACTATGGAGGAGAATTGCCATTCTTATAATATAATATATAACAAGGATACAGGCCAGGCTCATACCTGCAATCCCAGCACTTTGGGAGGCCAAGGTGGGTGGATCACCTGAGGTCAGGATTTCGAGACCAGCCTGACCAATATGGTGAAACCCCATCTCTACTAAAAACACAAAAATTAGCCAAGCATGGTGGTGTGCAACTGTAGTCCCAGCTACTTGGGAGACTGAGACAGGAGAATTCCTTGAACCCGGGAGGCAGAAGTTGCAGTGAGCTGAGATCATGCTACTGCGCCTCCAGCCTGGGTGCCAGAAAGAGGCTCTGTCTCAAAAAAAAATCAAAAAATACATACTATCCATACTATCAACATGACTTACCACTGTTGATGTTGACCTTGATAAACCTACTGAAATAGTTTTTGTTAGATTTGTTGATTATAAATTCACACTTTCCCGCTTTACTATAGTGTATTCTTTAGAAGAAAGTTACTATGTGCAGACTCCATTTAAGAAAGGGAGAGTCATGCTCCACTTCATTAAGAGTGAAATAGTTAGATAAATTATTTGGAATTTTTCTGTATAGGAAATTTGCCTATTCTCTCCAATATATTTATTAAATATTTGTTTATATCAATATAGACTCATGGATTTTATCTTACATTGGATTAAAATCCTTTACCACTTTACTTATTGTGTTGACTAAATTGTTCCAGCTTTGACCTTCATAAACTTTTCTAGTTTACTATTGTCTCCCTTTCACATACTTTCATCATTATAGGTTTGTTTTTATTTTTGTTTTGAGCACTTGCTTTAAGTAGCACTACAAGTTTATCTCTTTTAGAAAGTAAGATCCTTTCTTTTTAATCCACTTTGCCCATCTCTGACATTTGATTGGAACGTTTAATCCACTCACATTTAATGTAATGAATTATGTAGCTTTGATTTACATTTACCCTTTTCCCATTTGATTTGCATATATATTTTTTTTTTTGAGTGCCTCTGATCTTTCTTTACCTCTTCCTTTTATATCATTTTAATTCCTCTGCTGTTTTTCACTTATATTTTTGAGCTTTTCATAGTGGTTGCTATAGTTTTGATTTGTATCTTTAACTTTTCAGTCTAGTTTTGGATAATGCTGATTTAATTTCAGTAAAATCTAGGAATCTTTTTTTTTTTTTTTTTTTTTTTGAGATGGAGTCTCTCTCTATCTGTCACCCAGGCTGGAGTCCAGTGGTGCAATTTCCGCTCACTGCAATCTCCACCTCCCAGGTTCATGCCATTCTCCTGCCTCAGCCTCCTGAGTAGCTGGGACTACAGGCGCCTGCCAGCACTCCTGGCTAATTTTTTGTATTTTTAGTAGAGATGGGTTTTCGCCGTGTTAGCTAGGACAGTCTTGATCTCCTGACCTCATGATAGACTTGCCTCAGCCTCCCAAAGTGCTGGGATTATAGGTGTGAGCCACCACGCCCTGCCAAATCTAGGAATTTTTAACCAGATTAGCTTCATTTCCTTACCCTTCCCTTCTACTAACATTATAGATATAAATATTTGTGTTTT
The DNA here is from genome assembly GCF_007565055.1 of Rhinopithecus roxellana. Lineage (NCBI taxonomy): Eukaryota > Metazoa > Chordata > Mammalia > Primates > Cercopithecidae > Rhinopithecus > Rhinopithecus roxellana. The sequence continues at coordinate 121,468,898 of NC_044550.1, read as the reverse complement.
TATATACACACACATTATTTACATAAATTTTTTGTAGTGAATGTCTACTAACAAAACCAATCTCAATTTTTATCTCATGCTGTCCTTATTTTGCAGTCATTTGTAAAAGATTGTTTTGCTGAATATAAAATCTTGATGTATAATTTCCTTCTTTTAGAACTTTGAATATGCCATCCTACAACCTGTTTAACTTACTGTTCCTAACGAGAAATAATTAACGTTGTTGGCATTTATGATGAGTTGTTTTTCAGTCGTAGCTTAAGTAATACACTCTTTGCTTTGACCTTCAGCACTTTGATTGTGATGGGCAGAGATTGTGCCCATGTAAGTCTAACTCTAAAGACTTCCATCCTCTGCTAATAGAGTAGTATGTGAATGAGTTGCAACCCATTCTCCATCTTCCTTGCCTTTCACATTTTGCCCATCTTTCCACTGTCTCTTTCATGCAAGCAAGGTTTAGCAGTCAACCAGTGACCTGTGGAAAAGTTATCTTATTCACTTTATGGTTCTTTCATATTTAGGAACTCTCCATCAATTTATAGCCTTATGCTTGCACAAACCAAACTGCCACATTGAGACAGCAAAGATGCAGATTTTCACCCTCCATCCAGAATTGAGTTTGACCTTTGTGGCAGCAGAGTCCTTGTTTTCAAGATAAAGTTATAATTATTCAAAATTTAGCTAAGTGCATGTTGCAGGGAGGCAGAGAGTAGGAGCAGCCCTAAGCAAGAAGGACCACTCTTTCCTACCATGCTTATTTGAAGCCCTTGTAATGATTGTTTTGGACAATTTTATCCATCTTAATATTTATTTCCTTCAGAAAGGAATCACATATCCTCTTTGGTATCATTATTGGAAGTCCTATTATTATTAAATTATTGAATGATGTTTCATGAAATTGATGATATAAACAAAATGCGATATCAAGTAACAGGAGAAAGAAGGAGGGGTCCAGGTGTCCAAAACTTAAATGAAAATTCGAAATTAGTATAAATTTGTTCAAGACGCATGTTTGTTCTCCAGAACTTACATAGTAATAACATGTTATGGCTGTTCTATAAGTCTAATTATATTTGAAATCAAAATTGTATTATTTATTATAATTTATTAGTTGCAGATAAGAATTATCAAGTTTGAACACAGTGCATTTGTATAAACTGAAAGTGTAAGTGACATTTTGTGGATTCTCTAAAATCATAACTCTTAAAAACCTGCTTAGTATGATTCAGATCTTTAGAATTGGTATGCTTCATGATATGGTAGGAATGTCATGTTTTGTCTGCTAGCCACAAGAAAAACATGTTTGATTTAAAGTATTTCACAGACATAAATCAGTGATGGATTCTTATCTATATCACTGCTATTCTTGAATAATTAATGATATCAAAATATCATGGTGGCCTCCTCTTTGCTCTTATGTATATTTCATGGTCCCACCCTATAATTGGCTAACTATATAGTTAGGAAAAATTGCTCTAAAAAATATGATAGTTAGATAAAATAGAATAAAGATCACACTGGATAGACTGTATGTATTTTGCACAATATATTCTCCCCCTTACTAAGTAACTCTATTAATAATTTAAAGATCTACAGTACTTTGGAGAAAATGGAACAATTTAACTGAACAGGGGAAGGAAAATTCCCTTGACATTTTCTAAGGGTTATCTCCTATTATATTAAGAAATTGTGGCAGCATTTTACCAGAGCCAGCAAAAGAGATAAAATTTTGCTCGAAATCCCAATCTCTGGTCAAGGAAAGGTCTTTGTTATTTAGCCTTCAGGAAAATGAAAGTGACAGATTGCAACTGTCAGTAGATACCGACTCCTTTTATGCTTCCCCTATTTTTCCTATTCCCAGGAGGATAGAGAACTGATTAAACTCTGACTCCAGAATGTGAATCAAGGAATTTCATAACCATGTGAGTGCCTTTTGCATGCATAAAAGTTGCTATGGTGATCAGAACTTGACATTATAATCTGCATTAGCTTCTCTAAAAAATGGTTAAGTAGGGTAGTGTCAGAAAGCTGACATTTCTTGTTGTATCCCTTAAATCCCATCATTCACCCCGATTTTTTAGATCTTCTTAAATTTAGTTTGCTGTTTCTGTTTCTGTATAATGTGGTATACATCAGAGAAGCGGTATGTGTCAATCTCATTAAATTATCTATTTTAATAGGTCAGCAAATAATGTTTTTATGAGTGGCAGCATTCAATTCAGGGCATTCTAAACGAAGTACCTGGCACTGAAATGTTTATGTTTAACTGTAAAACCATCAGTAAAGCAGGCAAAAGTTACAAGTCTTAAGGGACTCCCTTAAGATTTATCATGTTAGAGGGTATTTACTTCTTTTTTTAATTTTTCCTTCTCAAATTTAAATCAACTGTCAAATAACACCTATTTTGTATCCATTTCTGGAGGTGTCAGTTGGAGAGCTTTAGCATCCCAGTGCCTGCAAAACTAATTTTGATAAGTGCTTCCAGGCACACCTTCCCAGGGCCATTGGGTCAGTCAAGTGAGCAGCTAAGAGATATGCAAGAGCTGTGTACTTGATCTTTAGATAACTGGTTATCTAAAAGCCATCACAGGGCTTTTGGCAGTGAAGCTACTTATGGAGAATCCTTACCTTCCACCCTAAATCAACACTGTGATTCCTCTACTTTATAGCTGCTTTGGTGCTTAATTCCTTCTGTATTCAGAGAAGAAAGTTTGAACATAATATGATTCTTTTGAAGATGCATGAGTTGAGCAGGACTTTAATTTCATTGCACAAGTATGGAATACTTTGTTTTTTAAAAGAAAAAAAAAACACTTAAAATCCATTTCTAATTGACTATGACTGTCCAGTGGCCTATTTCTCTATCCAGCTCTCTGTGTTCACAGTATAACCATGTAAGATTATTTTTCTTCACATGATTACCCTTCTTTTTATTTCCTGCTTAAATTTGTAAGTTCTGAGTTCTACTTCTTACTTTCTCCTTTAAGGTAAAAATATATCAAGAAGTATTTACAAACTTTTCCTCTGTTTTTTATTTTTTATTTTATTTATTTATTTATTTATTTATTTATTTATTTATCTTTTGCATGTGTGTGTGTGTGTGCTTTTCTATGCCTGCCAGTTTCTGAAGGAATTAACTGGAAGTCATATTGATAATATATGCTCCTGTATAGAGAACAAGCATTCCAAGATACAGTATTTTAAGATTTTAAAATATTTTCAATTCAATGACATATTACTCAGATCTATTTAGTTCATAATTTGTTTTGTATGTCTATAAAAATTAATTGAAATTTGGGTGCAAGGAATGCTTAAAGCTTAAATGATTATTTTGGTTGCTCTAGCAATATATTGGTATGTTTCAGTCTTCAACACTGATTGCTTTAGAATGTTTATTTGACAATGACATAGACAGAAGGAAGTTATGGGAAAAGAAGGGTGATTAATGTTGTGACCAATTATTACTTTGCCATCAAATTGCTTTGCAATAGCTTTGGGAGTCTGAGTCCATAAAACATATGTATTTTTAAAAATGGTTGTTGTTTTTTTTTTTTACACTTTCTCTTCAAGATGACTGACTATAGCAATCAGATACCAGTTTTCCTCAGAACGAAGAATAAAGTTACAAATGAATAAGTGAAACTCAAATAAAATATTATGGAGAACAATCCAGAGTTTATCAGAAAACTCATAGAAAGAAGCTAGGGCACAGAAAAAGCAGGAGGCAAGAGTCTGGCAAAGATCAAATCCCAAGGGACTTGGTGTCCTGAGGAAAGGGGAGGTAGAGATGGTTTTGCCCCCCCTTACTCCTGGGCCAGACTTCAGGTTTCTGAATTATCAGAGAGCTCCTCTGCCCTTGCAAGTTCAAGGCACGACATGGGCAGTGGTTTGGGAACTTCTTGAGGGCATTTGCTCTCCTACCCCCCAGACCTGAACGGTGGTGGCATGCACCATACCGGATGCACACCTACTGTGGTACTGTTCCCTACCCAGGGAGCATTAATCCGTATGTCTCCACATCACCAGATTCTCCCAAAAGCATTCCTTAGCACCTGCTCAAATTGCGGAAGCCCCACAGTGCTGGCTGGACCTAGAGTAGCTACAGGATTCCTGGTGGTGTGGATCTTGGGGTATCTTGCTCCTAGGGAAGGGAAAGTGCAGCATGCCAAGGGAGCACACCTAGAGCCAATGGAAACCAGAGCATAAACATTCCTGTGTCTAGGCACTCTTCCTTTATGGGCTGATACTAACTGCATCTTTTCCAGTGCAGATATGGGTGCTAGGCTCATCTCTATGGGAAAAGAGCTTAGTTCCACTCCAGCAGGCAGGTGGCCCCAGTGCTCAGGAATGGACAGGAAGATGTGGACTTTTCCTCTACTTCCCTGCTGCAAATGTTGTGGCTTCTCCCATGGGTTATTAGGCAATGGACCACCCGTGGATGGCCATTCCTGGGATATTAGGGGGTGGATGTGCCTCCATTGGTGGTGTGCCCACCAGGCCTGGGATTGCACAAAAGACAGGGCCCTTCCTCCTCTCTACATGAAATGGCAGGATTCCTGTAGTGGAGGACAGGTGAGCCACAGAGCTGTCTGTCTGGGACTGAGGAAAGAGGTTCCACACCAAAGCCATATTGATGGAGCACCACAGGGCAGGCATCCGCCACAGCTCTCAGCTACATTGTGGCCTAGAGATAGACTGCAGTGTCTATCTGAGATGAGAACTTGAGCCCCAGGACAGGGTTGTGACAGGGACGTTGATTGCTTTACCACCTGCCCAGATCATGAAGCTAGAGTAGCCAACTCCCCATCCCTACAGAGACCTCAGGACATTTCACCAGGAGCTACTTCCAAAACCCCCATCAGGGATGGTATTTGTGCTTGCCATTGGGGTATACAAGAGTGAGCTTGGCAGTCCAGTTCCACCTTCGTTTGTCCCTCTGGTAAGGCTGAGCAGAGAGCTCAGAGCACAGGCATTCCACAGGCTAGCTCGTTGCCTGAAGCAACAAACAGCTTCCTCTGGTAAACAGAGATCAAGCATATACCCATGTGCCTCTGCTGTAGCCAACTTACCTGTTAGCCCCACCTACTGGCCTGAAAGCTGAGCTGCACAACACAACAACTGCATAGCACTGAGGAATGACACAAGCTTACTGAGACCTCTGCAATCTCAGGCCTGCAGAAGGCAGTGAGTCTACTCATACATCAGTATATTGCTACTAAAACCAGCATTTGAAAAAGACACTGCACAATGATTATCTATACCCAAAGAATACATACAGACCCTTTGCCACTGAAAGCACTCACACTAAAGCCAAACAACCATACAAAACATACAGTATAGTCATATCCGCAAAGGGGAAAGTAAACCCATCCAAAAACAAGTAAATTAAAAAAACATGAGATAGTTTTTCCCAAATGAGAAGCAACCAGAAAAATAATCCTGGTATATGAAAAAACAGTGTTATAACACCCCCAATGGATCACACAAACTCTCCAGCAGTAGATCTTAATCAAAATGAATTTTTTAAAATACTTGATAAATAATTCAAAATGTTAATTTTAAATAAGCTAAGTGAAGTCCAAGAGAAAGTAGACAACCAACATAAAGACTCTAGAAAAAGTTTGCCATATGAATAAATAATTCAATAGTGATAGGTATTTTTTTTTTAAATATAACTTCTGGAAATTAAAAATTCACTGAAGGAATTACAAAATACAGCGGAAAGCTTTATCAATGAACTAGACCAAGAAGAAGAAAGAACTTCAGAGTTTGAAGACAAATCATTCAAATTAACTAAGACAGACAAAAATAAAGGAAAAATACTTTAAAAACTAATAAAGTCTTCAAAGAGATAATGTACAATACCAAAATCTACAAGTTATAGGAATTCCTGAGTGAGAAGGTGAAATAGTAGTAAAAAGTTTGTAAAACTTATTTGAGGAAATAATTTAGGAAAATTTCCCTAGCCTTGCTGGAGCTCTATCCATCCAGTTATAAGATGCTGAGACAACTCCAGAAAGATAAGTTGCAAGATGGACTTCAACAAGGTATGTATTCATCAGACTTCATAAAGTCAACATGAAAGAAAAATTATAGAAACAACATGGGAAAAAAGAATCTCCATTAGCTCAACATTGAACTTCTCGGCAGAAACCTTCCAAGTCAAAAAAAGACTGGAGTTCTATTAGTTTTCTTCAAGAAAAATACTATCAGCCAAGAATATTGCATCCAGCCAAACTAAGCTTAATAAATGCCAGAGAAATAATGTTTTCAGAAGAGTAAATGCTTAGGGAATTCGTCATCACTAGACTGATCCTACAAGAAATACCCGAGAGAGTTCTACATATGGAAACAAAAAGTCATACTCACCATCTTAAAAAATATGAAAGAACATAACTCACAGGTTTTATAAAACGATTTTTATAACACAATTTAGACTACAAAGCAACTAGGTGACAACTATCATTATTACAAGAACAAAACCTCACATATCAATACTAACCTTGAAAGTAAATGGTATAAATGCATCCTTACATACATTATGAGAGGAATGGAGTTTATTTTTTAAAAAAAGAATTCAACACAATGTTGCTTACAAGAAACTCACATAACTAGTGAAGACACTGAGATACTCAAGGTAAGAGGGTCAAAAATGATATTTCATGCAAATGGAAACCAAAAGTAAGCAAGAGTAAATCATCAACAGTGAAAACAAGTTAAAGAAGATCGTCATATAATGATAAAGGGATCAATTAATCAAGAAGATATAACAATGAAATATATATGCACCCCAAATTAGAGCAATCAGATTCATAAAACAAATAATACCACACCTAAGAAGAGATAGACAACAACCATAAAACAGGTCTAAAGAAATTTTTAAATATCTAAATAATATCAAGAATCTTATTAGATGACAGTGAAATAAAACTAGAAATCAAGAACAAGCAGAACTACTGACACCATGAAAACACACAAAAAGTAAACAACTTGCCCTTGAATTGATCTTTGGTTCAATGATGAAACTAAGATGGAAATTAAAAATTATTTGAAACAAATGGAAATGGAGACATAACATATCAAAACCTATAAGATACAGCAAAACAGTACTAAGGGGCAAGTTTATAGCATTGATTGCCTACATTGAAAAGAAAGAAAAATTGCAACCTAATGTTGCATCTCAAGGAACTAGAAAAACAAGGACAAACCAAGCCCAAGGCTAGCAGAACAAAATAAATAACAAAGATCACAGTAAAACTAAATGGAATTGAGACTAAAAAAATTACAAAGGATCATTAAAATGAAAAGCTGTCTTTTTGAAATGATAAACAAAAATGATAGAACATTAGCTAAATTTACTAAGAACAAAAAGAGAGAAGATTCAAATAAGCCAAATCAGAAATGAGAAAGGAAATACTATAACTGATACCACAGAAATACAAAAGATTATCAGAGACTACTATAAACATCTCTATGCCCACAAACTAAAACACTTACATCAAATAAATACTTTCCTGGAAACACACAACCTTCCAAAACTGACCCAAAAAGAAACAGAAATATTGATCAGACACATAATGAGTAGTGAGATTGAGTCAGTAATAAAAAGTCTCCTCCCAAAAAAGTCCAAGACCAGATGGATTCACAGCCAATTTCTAATAGATGTACACAGAAGAACTGGTAGCAATCTTACTGAAACTGTTTCAAAAAATTGAGAGGGAGGAAATTCTCCCTAACTCATTCTACAAGGCCAGTATCATCCTGGTACCAAAACCAGACAGGGACACATCAACAAAAGAAAACTACAGGTCACTATCCCTGATGAACACAGATGCAAACCTCCTCAGCAAAATGCTAGCAAAACAAATCCAATAGCACATAAAAATGTTAATAACAAGCAAGTGAGTTTTATTTAAGGGATGAAGGAATGCTTCAACATATGTAAATCAAACTATGTCTTTCACTACGTAAACAGAATTAAAAGCAAAAGTATATGTGATGATCTCAACAGATGCAGAAGACACATTTGATAAAATTCTGCAATGCTTCACGATAAAACCCCTCAAGAAACTAGGCATAAAAGGAACATATCTCAAAACTGTAAGAGCTACAGATGATAAACCCACAGCTAACATCATGCTGAACAGGGAAGTGTGAAAGCAATTCCCCTAAGAACTGGAACATGAAAAGGATGCCCACATTCACCACTCCTCATCAACAGAGTAGTGGAAGTCCTTGCTACAGTGTCAGGCAACAGAAAGAGATAATGGCCATCCAAGTTGAAAAAGAAAGTCAAATCATCTCTGTTTACTGATGATATGATCTTACATTAGAAAATCCTAAAGACTCCTCCAGAAGAACCCTAGATTTGATAAATAAATTCATTAAAGTTACAGGATACAAAAATCAATGTACAAAAATTAGTAGCATTTTTATACACCAATGACAATCTATCTGAGATCAAAATCAATAACTTAATCTCATTTAAAATAGATATAATATAATTAAAATTCCTAGAAACACATTTAACCAAGCATGGAAATTATCTCCATAAGGAGAACTACAAAATAATTATGAAAGAAATCATAGGGATGGGTCCAGTGACTCATGTCTGCAATCCCAGCACTACCTGAGGCAAGTAGATCACTTGAGCCTAGGAGCTCAAGACAAGTCTGGGCAACATGGCAAAACCCCATTTCCACACAAATTACAAAAATTAGCCAAGTGAATTGCCATGGACCAGTAGTCCCATCTACTCAGAAGGCTGAGGTGGGAGAATTACCTGAACCTAGGAAGTCAAGGCTGCAATGAGCCATGATTGTGCCACTGCACTTCAGCCTGCGAAATAGAGCAATACCTTATCTCCAAAAAAAAAAAAAAAAAAGAAAGAAAGAAAAAGAAAAATCCTAGATCCTAGATGACATGAACAAATGGAAAAACTATCCATGCTCATGGATTTAGAGGAATCAATATCATTAAAATTACCATATTGCTCAAACGAATATACAGATTCAACACAATTCCTATCAAATTACTAACATCATTTTTCATAGAATTATTAAAAACAATCCTAAAATTAATAGGCTAGCGGTCCCCAAGGAGACATGTCTGGTCCCGTTTTCACACTAGGGACCAGTTTTATGGAAGTCAGCTATTCCACAGACTGGAACTGGGGGTTTGGATGGTTTGGGGATGATTCAAGCACATTACATTTATTGTGCACTTTATTTCTATTAGTATTACATGGTAATATATAATGAAATAATTATACAATTCACCATACTATAGAATCAATGGTAGCCCTGAGCTTTTTTTCCTACAACTAGACAGTCCCCTCTGGGAGTGATGGGAGACAGTGACAGATCATCAAGGCATTAGATTATCATAAGGAGTGTACCATCTAGATCTCCTGCATGCACAGTTAACAACAGGATTTGTACTCCTATGATAATCTAATGCTGTGGCTGATCTGACAGGAGACAGAGCTCAAGCTCAAGCTGTAATGCAAGCAATGGAGAGGGGCTGAAAATAGAGATAATGCTTCACTTGCTCACCCACCACTCACCTCCTGCTGCGTGGCCCAGATCCTAACAGGGGATTGGAGACCCCTGTGTTAGCCCATTCTTGTATTGCTATAAAGAAATACCTGAGACTGGGTAATTTATAAAGAAAAGAGGTTTAAAGGTCACTGTTCTGCAGGCTCTACACGCATAGTGCTAGCATCTGCTTGCTTTCTGGAAAGGCCTCAGAGAGCTTTTACACATGATAGAAGGCAAAGCAGGAGCAATCATTTCACATCGTGGGAGCAAGAGCAAGGTAAGGAGTGGGAAAGTGCCACAAACTCTTCAACAAGCAGATCTCATGAGAATTCACTCAGTATCATGAGGACAGCACCAAGTGGTTATTGCTAAACCATTTACCAGAAATCTACCCACATGAACAAATAACCTCCCACCAGGCCTCACCTCCAACACTGGGAATTACAGTTCAAAATAAGGTTTGGACAGGGACACATATTCAAACTATATTATTCCACCTTGATACCTCTCAAATCTCATCTTCTTACATCTCGAAATACAATCAACCCTTCTCAATAGTCTCCCCAAAGTTTTAACTCATGCCAATATTAACTCAAAAGTCCCAAGTGTAAGTCCAAAATCTCATCTGAGACCTGTCTCCTTCCACCTATGAGCCTGTAAAATCAAAACAAGTTATCTATTTCCAAGGCACAATGGTGGTACTGGCATTCGCTAAACATTTCCATTCCAAATAGGAGAAATTGGCCAAAAGAAAGAAACTTCAGGCCTCATGCATATTTGAAGCCTTGCAGGGCAGTCATTAAATGTTAAAGCTCAAAATATTATAATCTCCTTTGACTCCATGACCTACATCCAGGGCACACTGGTGCAAGGTGTGGTCTCCCTAGGCCTTGGGCATCTCTTTCTCTGTGGCTTTGGAGGATTCAGCCCCTGCAGCTGCTCTTATGGATTGGCATTGAATGCCTACACCTTTTCCATGCTGAGATTGCAAGCTGCAGGTGTATCTGCCATTCTGGGGTCTGGAGGATGGTGGCCCTCTTCCCACAGCTCCACTAAGAAGTGCCCCAGTGAGAACCCTATGTGGCGCCTCCAACCCCTCATGCTGTCCTAGAGAAATTCTCTGTGAGACCTTTACCCCTACAGCAGGCTTTTGTCTGGGCACCCAGACTCTCTCATACATCCTCTGAAATCTTGGCAGAGGCTGACAAGTCCCCACCACTCTTGCACTCTATGTGCCTGCAGGCTTACCACCACATGGAAGCCACCAAGGCTTATGGTGGCTTCGGCTCTACCAACTGAAGGCCCTAGCAATATCTGTGGTCCTTTAAGCCAAGGCTGGAGCTGGAGTGGCAGAGATGTGGGGAACAATGTCCCAAGGCTGTGCAGGGCAGTGGGGCCCTAGGCTTGGCTCACGAAACCATTCAGTCCTCTTAGGCCTCAGGGCCAATGATGGGAGGGGTCTACCCTGGAGATCTTTGAAATGCCTTGGAGGCCTTTTTCCCCTTGTCTTTGCTATCAGCACTTGACTCCCTTCTAGTTATGCAAATTTCTCAAGCAATTGTTTGCTTTTCAGTCTCTAGCAATCTTACTGAAACTGTTTCAAAAAATTGAGAAGGAGGAAAGGACAATAAATCATTGTATAAAAAAAAGAAAAAACACCTGTACTCTTATGTTTATTGCACCACTATTCGCAATAGCACAGAAATGTGTAAGGTAATGCAGTCAATCTAACTGTCCATCAAATCAATGGATAATTGGATAAAGAAAACGTGAGATACACACACACACACACACACACACACACAGATATACCATGAAATACTACTCATCTATTAAAATGAACAAAATCATGTCTTTTGTAGCAACATGGATGAAGCTGGAGGCCATGAACCTAAGTGAAATGACTCAGAGAAAATCAAGTACCACATGTTATCGCTTATAAGTGGGAGCTAAACAATGTGTACAGATGGATATACAGAGTGGAATAATAGATTTTGGAGACTTCAAAAGGTGGGAGGGTAAGGAATCAAATTGTCTATTGGGCACAATGTACACAATTTGGGAAATGATTACAGTAAAAGCCTAGACCTCACCACTATGCAATATATCTATGTAACAAAACTGCACTTGTACCCCCTAAATCTATTTTACAATGGGCCGGGCATGGTGGCTCACACCTGTAGTCCCAGCAATTTGGGAGGCTGAGGTGGGTGGATCACCTGAGATCAGGAGTTTGAGATCAGCCTGGCCAACATGGTGAAATCCTGTCTCTACTAAAAAAATAAATAAATCATAAAATTTTAAAAATCAGCCAGGCATGGTAATGGGCACCTGTAATCCCAGCTTCTTGAGAGGCTGAGGTAGGGAGAATTGCCTGAATCCAGGAGGTGGAGGTAACAGTGAGCCGAGATTGCACCATTGCACTCCAGCCTGGGTGACAGAGTGAGACTCTGTCTCAAAAAAAAAAAAAAAAAAAAAATGTATTTAACTTCTATACATTCCATATACACTGTGTCTCACAGTGGAATATGCACCATAAGAGATAAACAATTATTAAGAAGGTGGATGATATACAACTAATTTTGTTCCTCCAAACTTCAGATCGGGTTGATGTCCTAATCCTAAGTACCTCAATGTAATTATAATTGGATATAGATTATTTAAGGATGTAATTGAGCTAAATGAGGTCATTAGCATGGGTCCTTATCTTTTATGACTGGTGTATTTATAAGAAAAGGAAATTTGGACACAGACAACAGAAAAAAGATGATGTCAAGACACAGGGAGAAGATGGTTATCTATAAGCCAATGGGAAATGCTTGAAATGGATTCTTTCTTCAGTCCTTAGAAGAAGCCAACCCTCCCAACACCTTGATCTCAGATATCTGGTTTTCAGAACTTTGAGAAAATAAATTTATGTTGTGTAAGCCACATATTCTATGATACTTTATTATGGCAGCTCTAGAAATCTATTATAGTTGATTTACATATAGTATTAGAATCAGGGAAGAGTGACACCTCTACTGGGAAAAAAAAAAGAAATTACATTTTTTTTTAACACAACAATGTTGGGAAAGATATTGACTGGCATGTAGCACCTCTATTAGTAACTGTCCTGTGTGTGGATTTCTGTCCCTAAGATCTGTGCTTAGATTCTGCAGCTCTCATGCCCAACTCTTTCTAATGGAAATCCTATATCATGCATAAGAGAAAAATTTTAGCAAGAATTTGGTGTTCACAAGTTGGAGTATTAACTGCGTTTGATCTTCCCCACATGCATTTAACCTTTGCTGGCAACTACAAGTGAGTAGTTTTTATGGGTCAAGTCATATACCAATCATGGTAATGGCAATAGTTAATCATAAGAGGAAATCATAAAGATGATGGTATAACAATTACAGCAGGTATGCATAAAACATATCCATGGTGTTTTGTTAATAATTAACTACTTTCATGGTTCAATAATTAAGGAGAGTAAAACAAAGGAGATGAATGGGCCATGTGTACTGAGAGTGTCTGCAAATGGTATACATATGTTTGCATCAGTGTAGGAAGAAACAGGCTTAAGGTTCGGTGGATCAGTTAACAACTGACAATAGGTCTTTGCCTTAACAAAACAAAAGTACTCTTGCTGATTTGATGATATTTCCTCATACACAGATCTTCAATAAGCAGAGAATTAGAGGCAACCTCATTTCTGCTAAAGCAAAGACCTTGGCAATAAAAAGGATTTCCACCTCAGGTATGCCAAATTGGCTCATTTTATGAATTAAACATTTTTATTTCAAGCTCAAGCATGCCTCAACATTGCCTGGCAACAGTTGATAAAGAAAATATATGGCAAAAGGAGAGATCTGGTCAAGAGTCCTAGACTTCAACAAAGGGATCCTTCAATTACTTAGAGACACTTCTGTCACATAGAGAAACACTCTAAACCAGTATTTTATAACTATCAACTGTTGCTACAGAATGGTTGTGTGTGTGTGTGTGTGTGTGTGCACATGTGAACATGTGACATGTGAGGGTGACTGGTTAATTTATTCTTGTGAAAATGAAATTTCTCTGCACAGTAGTAGTATGGATATAACCTTTCCTTTCTAAGTTATTTCACTTACTGCACTATTTTCTTTTATTTCAGATGACCCTTTACTTTGCCTCTTCAATTGTCCATTTGTTTTAACCTTCTATGTTTTTCTTCTCTTGATTTTGCTTTTGCTTTTAGTTCAATTTATACACAATTCACTCATAGTCTGGTGTACTCACCTCCTCAGTTTGTCACCCCACGCTCACAAGTGCTGCTAGCTAATAGCGTATGAGAAGTATTGTAAAATACAATGTCTTTGACATAATTCTATACACCTCCCAAGACTTAAAAATTATCTTTCAAATCAGACACCAAAAGATGACCTTTCTGTTGTTACCTACATTAGAGATGTAAAATAACATATAAATCCATGTATATAATTCAGATATACATAAAATCACATATAACTGCCCATATAGAATTAAGAAAATATAATATTTATATATGTGTCCAACTTTCACATTTTTTATAATTTCTGTATTGAGAAATTATCAAGAACTACAGGAATAGACCAAGAAAAGGAATTCAGATATAACTCAGACTCAGTGGTCCCACATTCTCCAAAAGTTTTTCTCAGTCTGGTAATGACACAGGCAAAATATAATGGCTCCAAAGGACTCATTAGTGCTTGTGTTGGAAATGTACTTTTAAGCATAGCAGTCAGAGTTCATCATTGGTTCATTATTATGCCTATCCACATAGACCAATTGCAATCACTATTGCTCTGTGCATTGCCATTGTAAAAGTGCTTTTATTTAGTATCCTGCCAAAATGAAGAAATTAATGAAGAGGGGCATTAACAGGCCAGATTAAAACTTTTAAACAAATAAATAATACTTTATCGATAGGGCAAGAGCTACAAATACGACTTCCAGAGGAAGAGGAGAGAAAACATATCACTATGCCACTTTTTAAATTTTTCCTTCAATCAGTCTGTTCTTTCACAAGGTAAAAAATAAATCAACGACAGCCAATAGTACACAGAGAACTCAAGTAAGATTGTCTTTAAACCCACTGCTAATTACAAAGAAATTGATTATTAGGATTTTTCATCTCTTTATTCCCTATTATATCTGTAATGTTTTATATATCATATTTTCCATTATGGGGCACATAACTGTCCATGATAGTTTTTGGGTCATGTCTGTAAGTTGTGCAAATTACTTCTGCTTGCATTCTATTGGATATCATTCAGTCCCATAGGTATCCCTAACTGCAAGGGAGCCCGAGAAATGTAGTCTGGCTCTGTGCGCCCCCCCCCCAAAAAAAGAAACAGATTTGGCAAATAGCTACTGGTTTTTGCTACAATCTCTCTTCTTGACACCAATTATCTGTTTGTATCTTTTTTTTTTTTTTAATTCTCAGGACACATTCATTCCCCTTTTAAAGAAGGAATACCCAAAGCTCCATATGGCTATTTAACCCAGCTTGCATTGCAGGATCTTTAGGTAATATAATATCGTCTTCCTTAGGTCCTAAGGTACTCCTTATAGTGTAGCAACGTATAAACCAAAGTGACAAACTTGCTGCATCGCCAGCTAATACAAACAACCCGATATGCAATGATGAAGCAGGGACAAGATATACCTCATGAATCCTGCTTTAAAAAGGGAAAACAGGAAACACACAGCAGTCATGGATCCACAGGAATGAGGAAATCCTACTGTGCAGTGATTGTGAAGATCCCTTCCAAGCTCTTTGCTCAGACCTGGACTTGGTTACCTGGAAGCAACCACATTATCCATTGGACTAGGTAGTACCTGGCTGCGCCCACTGGGAGGGTGTAGGCAATTTTGTCCTCCTTAGGAGATAGCAGTCTGCGTAACCTTATCAGGCTGTTTGTTGTTATGGCAAGTTGGAAGTATGTGTTATAGACTAGTTAGAGTCAAGTTATTTTTGGTGAGGCTCATGGTTTCCTTACCAATACAGTTCCATAAGAGAATACAGGAAAAAAAATTCCCTCAAAAACTATATCTATTGTCATTCAGTCAGTTTAATGTTCTGAAACACTCAAAAGTCTTTTCTAAATATAGTTCTCAAGTCTTCCTTGCTACCGTATCTTTTTCTTTCATCTCTGCTCCTCCCTCCACAAAAGAAAGCTCTATTACTACTACTTTGAAATTTAAATTTCTACTACTTTGAGGCCAATTGAAATAATATGCTTCAATTGAAGGGCAACTCTGTTAATCTTATAATTATATGGCTCCACAACCGAACCACATTTGTTACCTGAGAAGTCTAGATGGTCCTTATGCCCTCAATGTATTTTCTGTCTTATTTACTATTATTTGAACTCCAGAAGCTATTGATTGGCTTTTGCAATCATGGAAAATCTTTATCATTTATGCCTGAAAATTATCTTTTTTTTGTGATACGTTGGTAATAGCAGTGAAAGGCAAATAATATATCCTAATATTTTGGCTCTTTTCAAAAACTTCTTAAGAGTTACAGACTTAGTAGGCACTTGATCTACTTTCCAAGTTATCACAAGCGGCAGTTTTATCAAATGTTTTTGTCTTGGCAAATAAGGATCTCCAGCTTTATGGCCTTCAATATTTACTATCTACAACCAGCCTGCTGAACCAATGGCACAAATTTAAGTGCTTTCTTAAATCAGCACACCACTTCTGATATCAATTTTTATGTTAGGTTAACCTAACTACTGTAATAAACAACCACCGAATAAGTGGCTGACCAGACTGCAAAAGCGTTTCTCAATCACATAGCAGTTCTATGCGTACGTTCCTGTTGTTTTCCTCTACATGATGATTCTGGCATTCTGGTTATTTCCATATTATGGCCCTGCCATCTCCTAGACAGTTCTCAGCATCAAGCTGGTAGATAGGGAAGGAGTTAAGAATTACTTATGGGAAAACGAACAGATTCACTTTATAACTTCTTATTCTTTTTGATAAATCATGATTTATAGTGTTACAGTAGTTCCTCTTTTCATTAATTTTTTGAATTATTTTTTATCCTATTTGTTATTGTTATTATTTGTTTTCTTTTTGAGAAATAAGAAAATTCCAGACTCCAAGTTTTTCCCTTCTAAAGACTTAAAATAGTAAACCAAAATCCACAGTTCTTTTAGGTCATTAAAAAAAGATCTGCCCAAATCTGGACTTTCAAATGTGCTTCTCATTTCCTTCTACCTCACTTCATCATCATCTCCTACTGGTCCTTATTTCAAGAGTTTTAAAAAAATACTTACTTGTACTAAAGCTTGACCATTCACCCATGTGCTTAGTGATCAACTTTTCTTATCCGAGACACTTCTTTCTTTTTGCACTACATAAAATTTTGTGACTCACCTCTACTTTCCCTGACTTGCCCTTTTTTTTTAACTTTGCTATCTTTTGCTCAAATTGAGTCCCTCTCATTTTGAAACACAGGAGATGAGAGCCCTTCTTCAAGCCACTCACTTCTGATCAATAGCCTTTTTATAATCATCCCAGTCTTCTTCCATTTGGAAACTTACTTCCCAGTCTATCTTTTTTAGCAAGGAAGCATCAGTTTGCATCATCACATCTATACTAGAATATAAGCTTTTATAGTACACATAAATAGAATTTAAAGATACTCTAATGGTGGTATAAAAGTTGTGAAAACTAATATCTTAGTGAGGCATTATGTACTCATAAGAAAATATCTGCTCCTTCCAGTGATCTGGATGTGCATTCCCAGTGTCCTTCAGTGCCTATCATCTTTACTGGGGTGTGTTTCAGAACAATATATCTTTCCAGAAATACAAGCTAAGTCTGATCCAGTCGCAAAAGTATCAGCTTTAAAAGAATGCAGAATGTAAGCACACTTAGAGATTTCAGAGGCTTGGTAGCCCACATCCTTCATTTTACAGACATGACCTAGAGACTTGCTATTCAATGTGTGGCCCACAGACAAGGAGAAAAATAAAAGTGTAGAATCACAGACCCCACTCCATACCTAACTGAACAGGAATCTGCACTTTTCACAAGATAGTGAATGATTCAGATGCATCATAAAGTTTAAGAAGCACTATCCTGGTTTCAGTAAAGTTCTAAGGAAAAGGATATGGTTTAAATCCTCTCTTAAGTGCTAGTATCTTCCTATCTACCATTCACTGTATACAGCTGTAAAAGAAGTTATATAAAAAAATTGTCTTGCTTTTCTTAGAATAACATATTCTACATGGGAGGCCGAGGCAGGTGGATCATCTGGGGTCAGGAGTTCGAGACCAGCCTGGCCAACATGGTGAAACCCCATTTCTATTAAAAAATACAAAAATTAGCTGGACATGGTTGTGGGCTCCTGTAATCCCCGCTACTCGGGAGGCTGAGGTAGGGGAATCGCTAGAACCTGGGAGGCAGAGGTTGCCGTGAGTCCAGACCACAGCATTGTACTCCAGCCTGGGTGACAAGAGGGAAATTCCGTCTCAAAAAAAAAAAAAAAAAAAAGATTATAGAATTAAAACTTTTTAAGCATCAAAACATGTAGTCAACTGCTGACATCACATTTTCCACATGAATTTAATCTCCTATTGTTTTTAAATAGATAGTTCACTCTCCATTCATCTGAGTGAATATTAGACCCAACTTTCTTATCTCAATCTTGCATGCATTGTTGTATAGTTCCAACGAAGTAGTATTAAATACAGTAGAGAAAAAAAGTGAACGTTCTTAGCATACAGAACGTTCATTGTAACCATATGTCTTGTAGCTAAACTTAAGTTGAAATTATTTTTAAAGTTGTCTTTACAGAATCATCATTTTTCTTCTCCTTAAAGCAAACCAGTTTCTAGTATTTTAAAAAGTAAAAATAAAATCTCTCATTTTTCTCTTTTTAATAGTTCTTAAACAATAACTGATGAACCTCTGTTTTACTCAATTATACCAGGATTTTAACAATATGTTTAACATTTCTTGTAGAACCCTTGTCTCTCATGTATGTTTTAAACAATATAAAATTCACAAATTTTATAATCTAATCTAACTTTTGTGCTCAATTATTTATCTCAAATATAGCTTTTCTAATTGCTAAACACTTGAAAATTGTTCACAATTACCTCCTTTATAATTTCAAACTCTACAGAATTGCTTTTTATCTCCCAAATGTATTTTAAAATTGACTATGTATTATTGTCTTGAGTGAATTAGAGTATTACCATACAATTGACTAGACCTGTATATAAAACATAATTTTTTGTAATTATAAATGTAATCCCACTTTCCTGCTGTCATTATTCAATTGCAACACATTTATATGACTTCATAACATTTGTCCCAGAGGATGTAGCCACTGCCTCAAATTCTGTCCCATTTTTTTAACTGCTAAAATGACATTGTTTTTCTTTTGCCTTTCTTTCATGTAAGGTTATAATTATTGCTATTTTTTTTTTCTTTTTGTATGCAACCCAAGGACCCTTGTCCTAAGCCTGGCAATTCTGTGTTCCAGCAGCATAACTGAGTCTTCTCGAAATCTAGTAGTGCTTGATCTGGCACTCTTCTTTCCATGTGCTCTAGCTCTCCTTTGATCATGGCCTTTGAAAAGCTTAGCCACTCCAATTATGCTTCTATCTTTGTGGTATAAAGTCATATTGCACATCTCAGACTGTCTGTGGTCTTTCGATCAAAGTGTAGAGTACCTGACTTATGCCTTTTTCCATCCTTATTGATTATTTCTTTTCAAATAACCAAAGAAGTAACAGCTTTTCATGTATCTGGTTTCAATAAAATTCTATCAGGAAAAGGGCATGGTTTAAACCTTCTCTTTAATTTTAGTTCTGTGATCTGAGTAGTATGTGTTCTTAGGAGCACTACTCAGGGGTCTGCCTAACTCCCAAAACATCTTCTTGGGCAACTTAAAGCAATGTTAATTTGAGCCTCAAAATACCATACTTTGGTAGTATATTATTACATCAACGAGTTTCTCCTTTTGGGTTCTTAAAAATAAACAGTCTTTTCTGATATTTGAAGAGAAAGCATCGCATGACACAGCAGTATTGGCTTTGAGTAACTCTCAACCACATGTATTAAATACATTGAAAAAGTACCTTTGCTTTTCCCTTTTCCCTCTGATCTTAATTGTTTGCACCAATTAAGATTGGAAGTTCCCTAATCATCATGTGTATCTAGGTAAACGTGAAGAAACTGCCCATAGCAAATGGACAGATACAATTTTCCAGCACTAGTTTGAGAAATTTGAAGAGTCAGCAGCTATGTCTTATTAACTTCTATATTAGTTCATAGCAGAGTGCCCAGCACACACAAAAAACAAATGTTTATGCATTCAAGTGAACTCTTCTTATGTCTTTAAATTAAATGATTTCATATTTCACATGATATAAATTTGTTGCAGATAATATCTTTAGAATTTTGTGCTACAGTTATTGCACATAATTCCCAGTTGCCCTTTAACATCATAAATCCATTATACAAATAAGATAGGAACGGAAAGAGAGAAATATGTAGTAGATGTTTTGCTACAAAGTTCCTAACTTGGCAAATATAGAAGTGTGCCACAAGTGAGATCTTAAAATAATGAAATTACTTGTAAAAGACTGAAAAAATACATTTAACTGAAAGCTTAGCATTCAGCCAAAATTTTAAAGTGCACTTTTGCAAACTAAAACATAACATTACTCCTATTTAAGAAGTTGTTACAATCATGTTCTCTTCCTTTTTAGCCTCTTGTCCATATTTTTACCTCAATATATTTTATATTTCATACAAGAAAACTGCCTTGGTATTTGAGCATGCTTGAAAAGTTTTAAGCCTCAGTGAATTTTCTCAGTGACTTTTAAAACACTCCAGGAAAATAGAAATCTTTCATTTCAGCCCTTTGAATGATGCAATAATGGTCTCCATGGGATAGTTAAAGAAGCAATGAACTGCAAAGCATGAACTCAGATGGTTGGATTTAGAAATCAGAAGGGATCAGATTTGAAATGATAAGTTACCTTATTTGAAATGATAAGTTACCTTACTCATATTCTAGTTCAAACAGAAATGTAGAAAGTCTGAAAGTACTTAACGTTTAATAATTAAAAATATATATATAATTGTGGACCGGATTCCAAAATGAAGCTCTTTCTCCTGTGTCATGCTGTCTCTCAATTAGAACATAAGCAATTGTCATACGTTTTGCCTTTTCAGTTCTACATAAAGAACTCTGGACTGAACTCAGGAACTGTGAATGCAGTGAGGGCTTTGCCAGAAATTGTTTGATACTGAACAAGTTATTTAACATCTTACAGTTTCCTCATATAAAAAATGAGAGCCTGAACTAGGAACTCTGAAGATCTTTCCACCTCCAACAGTATACATTTTGATATTTGGAAGGTAAGATAACAATAAATAATGATTTTTAAAAGATACTTTGTAATATAATTAAAAATAAACTCTTTTCGGGTAAAATCATAAATATTTAATCCTGTTTACTAATACTTATTTGTCTTAGTCCATTTGGGCTGCTAAAACATATACCACAAACTGGGCAGCTTATAAACAACAGAAATTTCCCACAGTTCTGGAGGCAGAGAAGCCCAACATCAAGGTGCTGGCAGATTTAGTGTCTGCTGCGGGCACACTTTCTGGTTCACGGAAAGTGCTTTACAGCTGTGTCCCACGTGGTAAAAGGGACCAATGAGCTTTGGGTCTCTTTTATAAGGGTACTAATTCCATTCATGAGGGCTCCATCTGTATAATTTAATCATGTATCAAGAGTTCCAACTCTTAATATTATCATCTTGGAGATTAAGACTTCAACATATGAATTTTATGGAGAAACAAACATTCAAACAATATCAAACTTTTAAAAATTACCTTTTAACTATTCTAATAATTGTATTTAATTATATGTTTTTAAGTCAAGGAAACCATAATTATTTTCAAGAGTTCAAAACATCAACAGAAAATCCTCATGACTTCATCATGTTCATTTCCTCAAATAACATGAAGTATACTGACAAGTTCCTTGAAAGTGTACTGACCAAGTGAATTCTCCCTCTATTGTTCATTTCCTATGATGCATATGAATTTCTAGTCCTCAAGAACTGAACTTTAGGATTGCAATAGGACCATTGTGTCTGTCACCAGAGTTACTTGTTTCAGATGTTCATGTTACTATAATTATTACCTGTGTAATAATGGATTTGGCCTTGCCCAAAGAGAGTTCCAAACTATTCCTGGCTCCTGGGAGGTAATCTCTTAAACTTTTGGAATTTCCTGAGTAGTAAGAATTTATTGTCTTCATGGTGGACCCTTCAGACCACATCTTAGTTTATGTTAATAAGGGAACTCATGACGTGAAGTAAGCAGCAATTATGTAACATTTTTATGACTCTACCTTAAATTACTGTTTCAGTTAGACTCTCTCTGATCCTGGCATAACAAAGAAGAAATGTTCTGCTCCACAGAAATTCAGCCCTCTCCCCAAAATAAGGAAAAATCTACTATAATTTCAATACCTAGATGAAAATACTGTTAACACTTGGATAAGGGAGTGAGAGAGATGAAGAGACAGAGAAAGAGAGACACAGAGAGACCTGAATATTCATAGTATAGAATATGATGTAGTATTTTCATGAAAACACAAACTTTGCAATAATACATACATGAGCTCACACTTTGAGTGCTCTGTGAAAAGCAATCCATTGGGCATCTGAGGGTTTTGAAGATGTGTAAAATGCAATACCTTACTTTGAAAAGCAAATCAAACCTAATGTCAAATATGTTTTCTTCAGAGAAATTAATTCATTCAATAATATTTTTGACTATCTACTATGTGCTTGGCCCTGTTTTAGCACTGCAGATAGGGAACAAGACAGCTATAATCTTTATACTAATGGACTTTATATTTTATTGAAGGAGACTGACAAAATATAGACAAATAAATAAGAATAAAATTTTATCATAGTTAATGCTGTGAATAAAAATGTTTTTTAAATAAACAGAGGAATATGAAAGTGAGAGACAGCCTAGCTACTCTAAATCAGATAGTGAGATAAGGCCTCTATGAGTATGATATTTACATTAAGTTCTGAATGATAAAGACCTAACAGCAAGATCAAGGACTGGGAGGAGCATTTCAGGGAGAATAAGGAACTAGTGCAAAAGTCATAGGGTAGGAACAAACTTAACATGTTTGATTTTTTTTTTTATTATATTTTAAGTCCTAGGGTACAAATGCACAATGTGCAGGTTTGTTATATGTATATACATGTGCTGTGTTGGTGTGCTGCACCCATTAACTCATCATTTACATTAGGTATTTCTCCTCATGCTATCCCTTCCCCATTACCCCACCTCACGACAGGCCCCAGTGTGTGATGTTCCCTGCCCTGTGTCCAAGTGATCTCATTGTTCAGTTCCCACCTATGAGTGAGAACATGCGGTGTTTGCTTTTCTGTCCTTGCGATAGTTTGCTCAGAATGATGGTTTCCAGCTACATCCATGTCCCTTCAAAGGACATGAACTCATGTTTTTTATGATTGCATAGCATTCTATCGTGTATATGTGCCACATTTTCTTATCCCAGTCTGTCATTGATGGATATTTGGGTTGGTTCCAAGTCTTTGCTGTTGTGAATAGTGCTGCAATAAACATATATGTTCATGTGTCTTTATAGTAGCATGATTTATAATCCTTTGGGTATATACCCAGTAATGGGATTGGTGGGTCAAATGGTATTTCTAGTTCTAGATCCTTGAGGAATCGCCACACTGTTTTCCACAATGGTTGAACTAGTTTACATTCCCACCAACAGTGTAAAAGTGTTCCTATTTCTCCACATCCTCTCCAGCACCTGTTGTTTCCTGACGTTTTAATGATCACCATTCTAACTGGTGTGAGATGGTATCTCATTGTGGTTTTGATTTGCATTTCTCTGATGACCAGTGATGATGAGCATTTTTTCATGTGTCTGTTGGCTGCATAAATGTCTTCTCTGGAAAAGTGTCTGTTCATATCCTTTGCCCACTTTTTGATGGGGTTGTTTTTTTTTTTTCTGGTAAATTTGTTTAAGTTCTTTGTAGATTCTGCATATTAGCCCTTTGTCAGATGAGTAGATTGCAAAAATTTTCTCCCATTCTGTAGGTTGCCTGTTCACTCTGATGGTAGTTTATTTTGCTGTGCAGAAGCTTTTTAGTTTAATTAGATGCCATTTGTCAATTTTGGCTTTTGTTGCCGTTGCTTTTGGTGTTTTAGTCATGAAGTCCTTGCCCATGCCCGTGTCCTGAATGGTTTTGCCTAGGTTTTCTTCTAGTATTTTTATAGTTTTAGGCCTAACATTTAAGTCTTTAATCCATCTTGAACTAATTTTTGTATAAGGTGTAAGGAAGGGATTCAGTTTCAGCTTTCTACATATGGCTAGCCAATTTTCCCAGCACCATGTATTAAATAGGGAATCCTTTCCCATTTCTTGTTTTTGTCGGGTTTGTCAAAGATCAGATGGTTGTAGATGTGTGACATTATTTCTGAGGCCTCTGTTCTGTTCCATGTGTCTATATCTCTGTTTTGGTACCAGTATCATGCTGTTTTGGTTTCTGTAGCCTTGTAGTATAGTTTGAAGTCAGGTAGCGTGATGCCTCCAGCTTTGTTCTTTTTGCTTTCTTAAGTCAATAAGGCTAGGGTATCATTGCCTGGGGGAAAATGTATGTGATGAAGTCTGAGATGGAGGAGAACCAGACCAAGTAGGGAGTTTGGATTTTAAGTATGATGTATAGCCATTGGAGAGCATGTAGGGTATAGATAAAGGTAGGAATAAGGCAAGCCTAAAAGCAGCAAAGTCAGTTGGGAACTAACACAGAAGTCCAGATGAGAGTGGAAGGGACTTGGAGAAGGGAGAAAAATAGGATGGAGAGAAGTGAACAGATTTACTATATGCCTTGTTATTAGAGCCCATACTTGTTAATGAAATTGGATTTGCTGAGTAAAGATAATCATAACTAACATCCTTCTTTCTGACTTGAGTAAATATGTGGAGGTTGCTACTGTTTGCTGAGGTTGAGCATAAATGAGTGAATCTGGAAGAGGGTAGATATGCTTCAGATATATATCAGCAGTTCCCAACCATTTTGGCACCAGGGACTGGTTTCATGAAAGACAATTTTTCCACAGGAAACAGGGGTGGGTATGATTTCAGGAATAAACTATTCCACCTCCAATCATCAGGCATTAGTTAGATTCTCATAAGGAGCACGCAACCTAGAGCCCTTGTATGCACAGTTCACAATAGGGTTCGGCTTATATGAGAATCTAATGCTGCTGGTGATCTGACAGGAGGTGGAGCTCAGGCAGTAATGCTTGCTTGCCTGCTGCTCACTTCCTGCTGTGTTGCCCACTTCCTAACAGGCCTTGGACCAGTACTGGTCCTAACCTGCCTGAGGGTTGGGGACCCCTGGTCTACATAATACTTAAATTTATGTATTCCTAGGGCTTCAACTTTGATCATTATGCTAATGTTTACCAATTCTATCTCTTCCAACTATTAAATATCACTGCAGGTGTGTCCCTGAGAAGTCTGAAATTCAAGGAATCCAAAATTAAATTGCCCTTCACGTGCTCCTTCTCCTCCTACTTGCCACTGTCAGCTAATGCCCCCATTATCTATCAAGGCACCAAAGAATCCAAAACTGAATCAGTTCATTTAAACTTCGAAATAGCTTTAGAAACCCTCACTTCTTCTCTGTCTCATCTGCTTATTCTTCATTAGCTATCTTTATTTAAGAAAATGTAGTGACTGCCTGCTATATCCCAAGCAGTTTTAGTACTGGGAAGTACTGAAGTCAATAAAACAAAACAAGTCTCACCTCTACAGAGCGTATATTTGAGTATTCACCCTGAGGAAGAAGGAATTACATAGAAAACATTGAGCAGCATAAAAATCATTTTATTGCTCTAGTTTTCATGATTGTCTTTAGAACAGTATTTCTTCAATTAATTACATTTGGAATTAGTATGTATTTTACTTGCTGCACGTTAACAAGTGCCAATTACAACTTTCTTCCTAAAATTCATTGGCCAAAATTTTTTGTGACATTGAATCCAGTCCCCTTACTTAACTTTTATTCTAAGCATCATAAATCATTTTATTTTATATTAATTTTTTCTTTCTCTGTTGTTCTTTCTTTATGTAGACTCATGTTCTAACCTATATCATTTAATTCTTATCCTAGTTCCTTTATAAGTAAGATCCCCGGCCTACCACGTCTTCTTTAGCTTCTTTCAAAAATATTCTCTTTGCCTTTTCTTTTATTCAATTTGAATAAGGTAGGCCTAGATATAGATATTTTGGAATTAATTCTGTTTGGTATTCTTTGCACTTCCTGGATCTCTGGTTTCATGTCTGACGTTAATTTGGGGAAGTTTTTTGCCATTATACTTTAAACATTTCTTCTTCTCTGTGCTCTTTTTCTTCTACATTTGGAATTCCAATTACACATATATTTTACCTTTTGAAACTGCCCCACAGTTCTTGGGTGTTCTCTCCTAGTGTGTGAGTGTGTGTGTGTGTGTGTGATGTTATGTATGAGTGCATATTTCATCCTTTTGTTTTTGAATTTAAGTTTGGGAAGTTTCTTATGACTCTTCTTCAAGCTCACTAAATCTTTCCTCAACTATGTTCATTCTACTGATGATTCCATCAGAAGGCATAATTCATTTCTTTTATTGTGGTTCTCATGTATAACATTTCCTTTTTATTCTTAGAGTTTCCATCTTTCTGATTATAATATCCATCTGTTGTTGCCTGCTGTCTACTTTTTCCTTGGGAACCCTTAACACATTAACCATGGATATTTTAAATGTGCAGTCCAATAATTCAAGCATCTGTGTCATATTTGAGTCTGGTTCTGCTTATTGCTTTCTCTTGTCATACTGTGTGTGTGTGTGTGTGTGTGTGTGTGTGTGTGTGTGTGTGTGTGTGTTTTCTTGCCTTTCTCAGGCTTTGTGACTTTCTTGTTGAAAACCAGATATGTATGAAGAGATAATAGGATCTGAAATAAATAGACATTTATCTGAATATGGCTAAGAGTTTTGTTATGTTTAATGTTTGCAGTAGTTGTAGGTGCTAGAGACTTCAAATTCCTATAGTATGTTTGCTTTTACCTCGCCCGTTGTCTTTCAGGTTTCCTAAGTACTCCTTCTCAAAGGGAGTCTACAATTTTGAGCTTTTTAGCTACATTGCAATGCTATTACAGGGAAGCCTTCTTTCTCTAGGGGTAATATTTGGGGAAGAGGAAATACCCCATAATCTTACCATTAAATATCAGGCTTTTAGAAGGCTGGTATACTGGACTGTGAGCTTCACAAGTGTTTCTTAACTTTTTTTCTCCTTAGTTGATACAGAAAGTCTAGAGGGGGCTAGAGTATGAAGAATGCCCTGTCTCCAGGGAGTTAATTCTCTAATAAGGCCCTTTCTACTGAAGAGTAGGTCTTTATTATGAAGAATGATCATGTATATTTCAAAGTGATTAGTCTTTATTATGAAGAATGATCATGTATATTTCAAAGTGATTAGTCTTCTCTTACCCTTACCAGAGCCAGGAGGGGATCTTTCTTAGTTCTTCAACCTAAGAGGTGAATGGTGTTCCTACAGGTAAAACCCAAGAGAGTGTGGGGATCTCATCAGACTGTAGTTCCTGTGAGTTTCTCTCATTCATGCTAGTCTACACTCAGCCTCCGGCAACTCATCAAAATTACCACTTCGTGTTTCTGCCAATTTATGGCCCCAGGGTCTTCTGCTCCAGGTAAGTAGGA